>NC_042615.1:408946756-409664933 GCF_901001135.1 Rhinatrema bivittatum
GAGGGACGGACTAAGTGGGAGGGACGAAGAGAGAGAGTGGGAGGGAGTGACTGAGTGAGAGGGAGGGATTGAGTGAGGGGGAGGGAGTGAGGGGGAGGGACTGAGTGAGGGGGAGTGAGCGGGACTGAGGGAGAGGGAGGGAGTGAGTGGGACCGAGGGAGAGGGAGGGAGGGAGTGGGACTGAGGGAGAGTGAGTGGGACTGAGTGTGAGTGAGAGGGAGAGAGGGGGAGGGAGGGACTGAGTGAGAGGAGAGGGAGGCTGGGGAGGAGTGGGTGAGTGGGTGGGAGGGAGGTAGGGGAGAGAGAATGAGGGAGGTAGGGGAGAGAGAATGAGGGGGAGGTGAGAGACAGAGGGATGTAGCCCGTTTTAACGGGCTTTACGGCTTGTATATATATATATTGCAATTATGTTCTTTTACCACTGGTGGGGGCTGGGCTCTGGCTATTACCATATGTTCTTAGTGTTTGCAATGTAATTGATACAAGGCTTCCAAGGGTTTGATCATCACTCCTGCACACCTAAAGCGCCCCCCTTGGATCCTTGCCTGCAGATCCAGGTTTACTTTATTGAATCAACCCAATGCCAAACTTACAAGTATGAGGAAGCAATGTTTTGCAGCTTCTCAGCCTCGTCAGAACTGATTTGCCTCCAGGCGCAGGTCACCTATTCAATTTCCAGATGGACTGTGATCTTTTCATCATATTTTGAGGTGTATTGGAACAGGGATCAGGAAGAGAAGAAAAGGGCCCATCCCTGCAACCAGGAACTTAATAATAGAGACCCCGACATCCAAAAGAAGCTGCAGAAGGCCGAAGGCTTTGAGGGCATGAGCCTCAGCCAGTTAAAGCTATAGCAGACCAAGTATGTGGAAATAGAGAAGTGGAAGAGAGAAGAGAGAAGCAAGTAGAGACATGAAAGAGAAAGTGACTGTTAGCCGCCGCTCTCGAGGACACGTGGACGGGAAGGAGCCAAGACAATGGCAGACCGCGAAGAGGAGGGGGAACAAGACCCCCCTTTGGGAAAGAATCAGTGTGCGTACTGCAAAAATGAAGGCCATTGGAAGAGAGACTGTGAAGAATGGCAAAAGAAATACGGGAGCCCTGCAGTGAATACTAACGACAAAAATGGACCTGCACCGACACAAAGGGGCCGAGGAGGAAGGAGAGCGGACAACCCCCACTGGCAGATGGCGGGGGAGGCGACAAGGAGCATACAGCCTGAAGAGACCGGGAGGGAAGAATCCCCACTGACCCTCTGGTGGAGATCCACGAGGTAACACAACAAAAATCAGGGGCCTGTTGGACTCAGAGGCCAACGATCTGTCATGACTGCACCAATCGGCCCCCCCGACGAAAGAGACTGTTTCTATAGTGGGTGCCTCAGGTCAGGTACTCACTGCCCCTCTGCAGAAAGAATGAACTATACAAGTAGGCGGGACCATGGTATCCCTTATCGGATGGAACCTGCTGTGTAAGCCTCAGACCACATTGAGATTTCAACCAACAGGGGAAGTTAAAGCCTCCTTCGGGGACCATCCAGTGATACTCATCTGTCCCCTCCAAGAAGAATGGAGACTACATCTTCCCATAGTCGAACGAACCATCGAACATCGATATGAAAACAACACCCCCCTCAACAAAAACGAAGACAACTGATGGATAGTGTACCCCAAGTATGGTTCGAACAGAACCCGGGAGGAATAGCTATCGACGCTACCCCCATATGGATAGAGATGAAACAGAATGCACAGGTGATTAATCAACCTCAATACCCCATTCCATATATGGCCAGACAAGGAATCCAGATACACCTGCAAAGACTGTATGATTTGGGCATTCTTCGGCGAATCCGATCTGCTTGGAACACCCCTTTGTTGCCAGTAAAGAAGCCTGGATCTAATGACTATCGACCAGTACAAGACTTAAGAAAAGTGAATAGTCAAGTAGCAGATCTAGTAGCCCTCGTCCCAAATCCGTATTCAATCTTGGCTCAAGTCTCTCCTGCATCAAAGTGGTACAGTGTCATTGATCTCAAAGATGCCTTCTTCTCCGTCCCGGTGGCGGAGGAATGTCAAAAGATTTTTGCTTTCACATGGGAAGATGCAGATACTGGAGTAAAGCAGCAGTACACATGGACACGGTTGCCTCAAGGGTTTAGGCACTCACCTACGCTGTTCGGTGAGCAACTGGCAAAAGATTTAAAGATGTATCAAGTAAAGTATGGGCCAGTCATACAATACGTGGATGACCTTCTGTTGTTTCGAGAGACGTACCTCGAATGTGCGGTATCCACTCTTCAGCTGCTAAAGACGTTGTACTCAAAAGGGTATCGTGCAAGTAAAAAGAAAGCGCAAATCTGTGAATTGGAAGTAGAGTATTTAGGCTTCCAAATACGTGGAGGAACCCGATGTCTGGGGATTTCTCGCACCAGTTCTATAAGAGATCAACCTGTACCCACTTGCAAGAAAGAGTTCCGGGCATTCCTTGGAGCTGCAGGATACTGTAGGCTGTGGATTGCTAACTATGCTGTTATGGCCCAACCCCTGTACGACAAGTTGCGGGGTAAAGAGGCAGAATCTCAACCCTTCCAATGGGAAGGAAACGAACTGGCAAGCTTACGTCAACTAAAAGAAGCCTTAATTGAACCACCTGCTTTAGGATTGCCAGATGTAATGAAACCATTCCATCTATTCGTCGATGAAAAGAAAGGAATGGCCATTGGGGTATTGACTCAAACTCTAGAATCATAGGAACGACCTGTTGCATATCTGTCAAAAGGAATGGACAATGTTGCAAAAGGATGGCCAGGTTGTCTTCGAAGCATTGCGGCTGCATGCTTACTAATTCCAGAAGCAGTCAAATTAACTTTTGGACAAACCTTGAACGTAACAACTCCTCATACTATCCAAGGACTACTAGAAACTCATGGGCCAAAATGGATGACTAATTCACGTCTTGTAAAGTATCAAGCTCTGTTATGTGAAACTCCTGAAATTCAAATACAAGACAGCAAAAACTTGAACCCGGCCACTCTTATGCCGGCACCTGAACCAGTTGCCCATGACTGTGAAGAAGTCATGACAATACATTCCAGTAGACCAGACCTGAGGGATCAACCCTGGCAAGGAGCTTGGACTTTATTCACTGATGGGAGCAGCCAAATCATTCATGAGATACGTTCTGCTGGATATGCTGTTGTATCCGAAGATGAAATCATTGAGGCTTAACCTCTTCCCCCAGGAACGTCTGCACAAAAAGCTGAACTAATTGCCCTTACTCGAGCTCTGCAGTTGGCAGAAGGACAAACTGTAAATATCTATACAGACTCTAAATATGCCTTCCTTACAATTCAAGTGCATGGAGCATTATAGAGGGAAAACAATTGAACAATGCATCAGAAGTACGTGAATTACTAGACGCAGTTTGGCTTCCTCGCAAGGTGGCTGTAATGCATTGCAAAGCACACACCAGGAAATCAAACCCTATTGTCAAGGAAATCAGAGAGCAGATGAAGCAGCAAAAAGGGGCAACTCGGGAACCCTTCCAAGCAGTATTAATTGCATCGAATCATCAGGCTTCAGGCAGTCCTGGAGCTCATCACCAACGACTGCTTTCGCTCTTAAACTCTGGGCAAAACAAAATACCAAAATTATGACTGCAGTGTACCAGAATAGATTGGTTTTAGATTACCCTCTGGCCCAGGAAGGAGGGTTTGTGGAACATTTAACCTCTCCAATTGTTGTTTACAGGTAGATGACCAAAACAAGGTTATCCAAGACATCACTGATCGCATGGTCAAGATGGCACACGTCCCTGTCCAGCAATGGAATAGTGCTTGGGACTGGACCAATGGATTCCGTGGTTGGTTTTCCATGATCGGTGGATTTAAGAGCTTGTTTGTTATCCCAGCCAGTTTAATTCTGTTTTGTTTTTTAGGACCCTGAATTATTCCTTTCTTGCTCAAACCGCCTTCGTCGGGTGATGAAGGACATTGCTGAACGCAAAACAGCCACGCAGCTTCTGTCACTGTACATGTATTCCTCTGAGCCTATAGAACCTGTTTAACCATCCTCATGTTTTATCCTGGGCCATCTTCCCATACATGACAAGTTCGGGCTACAAAGGGGGGTGGAGCCATTAGGGCCCATCCGTCTCAAACCCGTGAAGAAACCATCGGACTGTTTGGGAAATTAGGGCCCCCTGAGAACTCAAATTGCTAATTTTCCTTGTTTCTGTTTCTTTCAGCTCCACAGTTGCGTTGTGATGGTGTGATACTTTTCATAAAGAATGATAAGTATCAAAGGGGGGAATGAAGGGGTCTGAACGCTTCAACCTGACAAAGGACTTCATGTACCAGAATTCCCTGCTTCATGACGGGTTTACTTACAGTCTGCAATACAGCTGTAATTAGGACATTGAGAAACTCTCTGTCAGCACATTGCACATTTTCATTTTTTTTGGCTTCGCTGTTCTTATTCTCTGATAAGCTTTCACTGCTGTAACCTAGATTAGAACAATGGATGTATTATGTGATGGGCTGTATTACTGCAGACTCGCGAATTCCTTTCCAGAACTGCAAGTCCCAGCAGCCTCTCCTGCAGAACATGGGAGAAGTTTCACGAAAGTTCCAGGGTGTCTAGGGAGGGGGTCAGTAGCCCCTTCAGCTGGAATATGCTTGCTCAGCAATGCTTAGAACGCATGTGTAAAAGATAAGAACTGTAAAGTGCATAAGAGTCTGCTCCTGGAGGGGAGGGGCATGCAGTTGTACTGAGCCTTTGTCTTAGCTGCATCTTGCTGGCAATAAAAGTCTATCTTTACGGATCAGTTGTCTGGACCTCCTTACTGACTAAAAAGAGACGGTTACAAGAAGATGCAGGGAGTTGAAGCTCTATTTAAAGAGATTTTTTAGTACTGCTTGACCAAAACTACTGTCTCTGAGAGAATCGTTTCCTAAATTGTAGTGTTTCATAAACATAGGAACAGAGACTATGTGGCTCTTTGTACATTTCTTGAAGACATGCTGATCTAAGATGACCTATTGATATTGATTTAGCTCTGATTAAATGTGCTTTAATTTGTTAAGGAGTTGCTTGCCAAATTCTGCATAACTCAAGGAAATACAATTTGAAAGGGAGGAGGAATAGCCTAGTGGTTAGAGCACTGGACTATGAACCAGGAGACCAAGGTTCAAGTCCTGCTGTCACTCCTTGTGACCTTGGGCAAGTCACTTTACCCTCCATTGCCTTAGGTACAAAAAACTTAGATTGTAAGCCCTCTGGGGATAGAGAAATACCTACAGTACCTGAATGTAAACCGGTGTGATATCTCGATTGAGATGAATGTCAGTATATAAAAATAATAAATAAATAAATTTAAGTTGTGCCGGCATTTAACCCCAGCCTTGATTTTTACATAAATACAGGATCTGGCTGCCTTTTCCCCTTCCCCCCTCCCTCACACAAGGATGAATCAGGCCACCTGCACCTCCATTCCCCAGACCCTCCCTAGCTCCCCCATAACTTTTTTTATGTGAGCCGGGAGAGAAGGACCCTATGCCCTGCTCCTGCGGGGGCAGGTGGCCTAATTCATTCATGTGCGGAGGGAAGAAAGGGGGGAGGCAGCCAGATCCTACATTTATGTAAAAATCAAGACTGGGTTTAAATGCCGGCACAACTTAAATTTTTAAAAAGTGATATATGTGCATGTGTGTGTGTGTGGGGGGGGGAGAATAGTAAGGCCTGACAGGGCCTTAGCATTAGCTTTGCTGGAGGAGGAAGGGGACAGGGATATTGTTTAAGTGAGCACAACACCTCTTAGCCAGATATCTTTTAAAGATATGCAGTTAAATAGCATGTAATTAGGCCACACAAGGCCGGCTTACTTAGGACCTGCTCAGAAGCAGGTCTAAAGTTATCTGGCTAACCTAGCCAGATATACCCAATATTCAGCTAGGTTAGCCGGATAACTCAACCCCTCCCCTGAACGTCCATGATATTGGCTAGATATAGCCAGTTAAGTCATTTAGGCCTGTATTTATCAAAATGCGGTAAGTACTGCATGTGATAGCAAAAGGGGTGTGTTTTATGCTAATAAAGTATTTATCACAATTTGCATGAAGAGCTAAGTTAGTACAATACAATTTCAGATTCTGTGATAAGTGCCAGACCTGTTGTATTTCCTGCATTCAACCACTGGGGGACCATGTTTAATGATCCCAGGGGGGGGGAGAGAGAGAGAGAGAGAGAGAGAGAGAGAGAGAGAGAGAGAGAGAGAGAGAGACTGGCCATGATATCATGGCCCATAGGCACGTATTTGTATCCCTATGGTAGGCCCACCTAGTAACTCGAGGTGGGGATTAGGTAAGAGTGTAGGGGGTTAGGGGCCACTTTGACATGCTACGTGACACCTACGAGCAGAAGGTGTCACGTAGCATGTCAAAGTGGCCCCTAACCCCCTACACTCTTACCTAATCCCCACCTCGAGTTACTAGGTAGGCCTACCATAGGGATACAAATACCTGCCTATGGGCCATGATATCATGGCCAGTCTCTCTCTCTCTCTCTCTCTCTCTCTCTCTCTCTCTCTCTCTCTCTCTCTCTCTCTCAAGCTGTGAAATCAGACTTACAGGAGACATCACTAATGAAATGTCATGGCAGCTAACGCATTTGAAAGAGGTGGTGTTATGGCTGTGCAATAGCTCTTTGCAGGCAGGCTAACCCAGCCCACTCTCTGCTCCTCCTATTTTTTTGGAATTTGCATCGCACCATACAATATGGTGCGATCGCATGCGGTAAACACATTTCCGCATGCGATAAGCCCTTAACGCATGCGCCTTACCGCATTTTGATAAATGACCCCCTTAGACAGATAGGCTTTTGAATAAGGACCTCATAAAGTATAAAAAAAATAGTTTTCCTGGATGGCGAGAACTGACTAGGACTTTCTTTATTGCATATAGAACATATAGGGGCAGATTTAAAAATGTATGTGCATGGTGTACATTTGTGTGCGAAAACCAGCACACACAAATGTACACCTGATTTTATAACATGCGCGCGCAGCCGCACGCATGTTATAAAATCAGGGGTTAGCGCGCGCAAGGGGGTGCACACTAGTGCTCCTTGCGAGCGCCGAGCCCTTCGGGAGACCAGCTGGCTTTCCCCGTTCCCTCTGAGGCCGCTCCAAAATCGGCTGAAATCAGAGCGGCCTCGGAGTGAACTTTCCTTCTCCCCCTCCCCCGCCACTTTCCCTTCCCCTACCTGTCCTGTCCTCAGCCCAAAAAAAAAGCCCAAATGTACCTTTGTCTCACAAGTTACGCCTGCCAAAGGCAGTTGGCCGGCGCGCGATCCCCCGGCCTAGCGGCCTTACAGAGGCCTCTGGCCCCACCCACGCACCTCCCATTTTTTCAAGCCCCAGGACTTACAAGCATCCTGGAGCTTTACGCGCGCCGCCAGGCCTTTAGAAAATAGGCCCGGCGCGCAGAACCCCCCTATGTGCGTAAATCCTCCTGGATTTACACGCGTAGGGCTTTTAAAATCTGCCCCATAGAGTTTTTCTTATAGCCAAATTGCCATATGGTTAATGGGAGTTTAGGGGTGTGCTCTACTTCTTGGTTATTTAGACAATTTTTTTAATTTGTAGCCCAGGGATACATGATTGATAGAAAATGAAAAAATGTCTTTTTATTCTGTAGATGCAGCATTTCTGTTTATAGAGAATGTGAATGTCTATATGTCTAAGGCAAGCACAGGAATAGTGGTGATAGTGGCAGGAATGGGGAGAGTATTGAGGTCAGAGAATAAGCTAGTTTGCCTACTACTACTAATCCACATCAATCTGAATTAGAGGGGGGGGGGTTATCTTTCTCCCACATCCTCCTAGTCTGACTTCATTGCTCTTTGCCTCTGACAAGCAAAGATCAGTTGGGGGGAGGGCACCAGCAACAATTTTCACACAGGGTGCCATTTACCATAGATCCAGACTTGAATGGATACATTCATTACACGCAACAGCTTTTCTACCACCAGAATGAGCGAGTACCATGAGATCACTCATTCACAAACTACTGACCTCTCACCGCTCAACAGCCAGAGTGATTCTCGTTATTTTGGGTCATATGGCGGTGGTCATACATGTCACTTCTCTACCTGTCTCCATATCCGTCACCAATGAGGTCTGTGCTGTCAAAGGGATCAGTTAACTCAATCATTGTCAACTGCAGTACAAGTTTCCAGAGACATGAGATGGGAGTTGGGCTGGTGGTTGAACCCCACATACCTCTAGAAGGAGCTCTGCTTCATGCTCTTCCCCAACAAGTGACCTTAGGAATGGATGTTTTCATGAAAGGATGGGACACCCACACAGGACCCTTTTGAACCCAAGACACTTAGTCTTTCAAAGAGAGCCACGTTCAGATCAGTTTGTTGGAACTAAGGGCATTCAAATATGCTATAAGAACTTTCACACATATTTACAGGAAGAGCAACCTGATTCAAAATGACAACCAAGATGCCATTTTTTATGTCAAGAAACAAGAAGGCACAGGGTTGTGGACTCTGCCAGGAAGCCCTACAGATCTGGCAATGGGCAATCAAACATCAAGTTGTCTTACAAGCTACATATGTCCCAGGGATATCCAACATGCCAGTGGATCATCCCAACAGAGTATTCCATCTGCATGAGTAGTCTCTTGACAATCCGAAGCTGACAAACTATTCGACATATGGGGTTTAACAACAGTCAACCTCTTTGTATTGGAACAGAACAAAAACCTGAAAAGATTTTGCTCCATTGTACCTGGCAAATTCCATTTAGCTTAGGACTTGTTCCTGTTCAATTGAGCATGGGTCTCATGTATGCATTTCTACCAATACCACTGTTCAACAGATCTTTACAAAAGCTGATACAGGATCACGCTTGCTTAATCCTCATAGCTCCAGCATACGCAGACAGGTGTGCTTTGCATAGCTTATACAGCTTTCCAGATACTCCCACTCACCTAGGAACAGACCCTATCATTCTAATTTAAAATGAAGGAATTCTATTTCATCTGAACCATCCATCCCTCAACTTGATGGCTTGAATGTTGAATGCTGAGTAATAGCTGATCTCTCTTTGCCCTGGCAGATAAAGGACATACTAATTTTGGCCATAAAGACTTCCACTGGAACAAACTATGTTTCAAATGGAAACTATATTCCATATGGTGTTGACAGTATGTCTTGGACCCCAACCCGAACCCTGACCTGGACTAGACTGGACCTGACCCGGACCCAGACCCAACCTGGATGAGTCTGGCCCTGACTTTTTTATAGGTAACAGGAAGAGGGTTTGTTATGCTGGAGATGGAGTGAAGATTTGACAGGTTGGCCCATGGGAAGTTTAATTCCTGTGCATGACTAGGAGGTATGACAATTTTCTGAATAAAAGGAGATGTGCTAGACAGCCTCCCCACTAATGTGCCTCCTTGCATTGCAGGATAATAGCCATAAGTCTTATCGCCCCACAATTTGCATCTGATGTGCTTGCCTTCTTGTGAGGTTTTTAGTGCATATTTTTTAGGAGCTAAAGCCCTTATTATATACCTTGCCAAGGTTAGTGCTGAAAAACTCACCCTAAAACATGAGTAAAAACCCAATAGGCTCAGCACAGGTTCTTACAACAGCCCTTAAGTCTAGTCTTGCCACATCTTCCATAAATCATAGCACCTGTTGGCACCACAGCATAGCCTGTGGACCCTTGGCCTGAGTTGGTGTTGACGCTACCCGAGAGGGATACCCCCGGAAGGTCACCATCAGGAGGCGAAGCCGGAGGAAGATAGGGGCCAGCTAGAGCTTCGCCACTACCAGCCCTCGTTCCCTGAGGGTTGAGCCCTTGGGTACCGGGGCCGGCTGGTATTAGGTGGGCCCCTGTGGAGATGCTCTGGAGTGCGGTCAGTGTGTCCGAGGGTCAGAGATAGGCGGCTAGCAGGCGATGGTGACGCCCAGGCCGAGATTCGGTAATAGGCAGCTAGCAGGCAAGGTAAAGGCTAGTCTGAAGTACAGTGGCAGGTGGCAAGCAGGCAAGGTAAGGTCAGAAGCCAGGGAGATCTGTCCGAGGGGTGAGGGCATGAGAAGCAAGGAACTGGAACAGGAGACAGGAACTGGAACAGGAGACAGGAACTGGAACAGGAGTACTTCGAAGAAGGAGGGCAGGATCCCGAGAGGAAGCAACACAGGAGACTCGTTGCCAGGCCATCTGGGTTCAGCCCAGAAGAGCCTTAAATAGGCCCAGGCTGATGATGTCATCCTCCAGGTCGGGTGTAGGTTTCCCGACTTTGGCCATTTAAATCGCAGTCGAAGCTGCGCACGCATAGGGGATCCCCAGGCCGGGCCAGAAGCTGGCGGTATTCCATGCACCGGTGACGCCTGGGAGGCACCGGGTTCAGAGACTGTGAGTGGAGCCGAACAGTGGAAACAGGTCACTGCAGCCAAGGGCCCAGGGACCGGCCACACAGCAGGGAGGCGTTGAAGAGCAGGAGAAGCCGGCCTAGGAGTTCCACCGGAAAGTGCAACAGTACCCCCTCCTCTAGGGCCCCTTCCCAGAAGTTTGGGGTTCCTAAGATGGGCAGTATGGAAATGCTTGATCAGGTCCTTAACAAGTATGTTGGCAGCTGGCTCCCAGGAATTCTCTTCTGGGACAAAGCCCTCCCAGGCAAGTAAGTATTCCCACCTCCAACCTCTTTTCCTCACATCCAATATGTCACATACCTGGTAGGAGGTGTCATTCTCTGAGGTTAACGGGTGAGGCTTGAGTTCTTGATGGCCAAGACAGCACCAATGGTTTTAAGAGGGAGGTGTGAAAGGAAATGTGGATCCTTCAGGATGGAGGTAGACGAAGCTGGTAGGTGACAGGTCCCAGATGACGGAGCACTGGGAAGGGTCCAAAATAGCATGGAGTCAAACACATGGACAGAAGTTTGAGGTGAATATATCGGATGCTGAGCCAGACCTCCTTGACAGCTTTATGGAGCAATTGGTTCAGGAACCGACGAGAGAGGGAGCAATTTTAGATCTAATTCTCAGTGGAGCACAGTACTTGGTGAGAGAGGTAACGGTGGTGGGGCCGCTTGGCAATAGTGATCATAATATGATCAAATTTGATTTAATGACTGAAGAGGAACAGTGTGCAAATCCAAAGCTCTCGTGCTAAACTTTCAAAAGGGAAACTTTGATAAAATGAGAAAAATTGTTAGAAAAAAACTGAAATGAGCAGCTACAAAAGTAAAAAATGTCCAAGAGGCGTGGTCATTGTTAAAAAATACCATTCTAGAAGCACAGTCCAGATGTATTCCAATAATTAAGAAAGGTGGAAAGAAGGCAAAACGATTACCAGCATGGTTAAAAGGCGAGGTGAAAGAAGCTATTTTAGCCAAAAGATCTTCATTCAAAAATTGGAAGAAGGATCCAACAGAAGAAAATAGGATAAAGCATAAACATTGGCAAGTTAAATGTAAGACATTGATAAGACAGGCTAAGAGAGAATTTGAAAAGAAGTTGGCTGTAGAGGCAAAAACTCACAGTAAAAACTTTTTAAAATATATCCGAAGCAGAAAGCCTGTGAGGGAGTCAGTTAGACCGTTAGATGATCGAGGGGTTAAAGGGGCACTTAGAGAAGATAAGGCCATCGCAGAAAGATTAAATGATTTCTTTGCTTCGGTGTTTACTGAAGAGGATGTTGGGGAGGTACCCGTAATGGAGAAGGTTTTCATGGGTAAAGATTCAGATGGACTGAATCAAATCACGGTGAACCTAGAAGATGTGGTAGGCCTGATTAACAAACTGAAGAGTAGTAAATCACCAGGACCGGATGGTATTCACCCCAGAGTTCTGAAGGAACTAAAAAATGAAATTTCAGACCTATTAGTAAAAATTTGTAACTTATCATTAAAATCATCCATTGTACCTGAAGACTGGAGGATAGCAAATGTAACCCCAATATTTAAAAAGGGCTCCATGGGCAATCCAGGAAACTACAGACCGGTTAGCCTGACTTCAGTGCCAGGAAAAATAGTGGAAAGTGTTCTAAATATCAAAATCACAGAACATATAGAAAGACATGGTTTAATAGAACAAAGTCAGCATGGCTTTACCCAGGGCAAGTCTTGCCTCACAAATCTTCAGAAGGCGTTTGACAAAGTTCCTCATGAGAGGCTTCTAGGAAAAGTAAAAAGTCATCGGATAGGTGGCGATGTCCTTTCGTGGATTGCAAACTGGCTAAAAGACAGGAAACAGAGTAGGATTAAATGGACAATTTTCTCAGTGGAAGGGAGTGGACAGTGGAGTGCCTCAGGGATCTGTATTGGGACCCTTAATTTTCAATATATTTAAAAATGATCTGGAAAGAAATACGACGAGTGAGATAATCAAATTTGCAGATGACAAAAAATTGTTCAGAGTAGTTAAATCACAAGCAGATTGTGATAAATTGCAGGAAGACCTTGTGAGACTGGAAAATTGGGCATCCAAATGGCAGATTAAATTTAATTTGGATATGTGCAAGGTGATGCATATAGGGAAAAATAACCCATGCTATAATTACACAATGTTGGGTTCCATATTAGGTGCTACAACCCAAGAAAGAGATCTAGGTGTCATAGTGGATAACACATTGAAGTCGTCGGTTCAGTGTACTGCGGCAGTCAAAAAAGCAAACAGAATGTTGGGAATTATTAGAAAGGGAATGGTGAATAAAACGGAAAATGTCATAATGCCTCTGTATCGCTCCATGGTGAGACCGCACCTTGAATACTGTGTACAATTCTGGTCGCCGCATCTCAAAAAAGATATAATTGCGATGGAGAACGTACAGAGAAGAGCTACCAAAATGATAAGGGGAATGGAACAACTCCCCTATGAGGAAAGACTAAAGAGGTTAGGACTTTTCAGCCTGAAGAAGAGACGACTGAGGGAGGATATGATAGAGGTGTTTAAAATCATTAGAGGTCTAGAACGGGTAGATGTGAATCGGTTATTTACTCTTTCGGATAGTAGAAAGACTAGGGGGCACTCCATGAAGTTAGCATGGGGCACATTTAAAACTAATCGGAGAAAGTTATTTTTTACTCAACACACAATTAAACTCTGGAATTTGTTGCCAGAGGATGTGGTTAGTGCAGTTAGTATAGCTGTGTTTAAAAAAGGATTGGATAAGTTCTTGGAGGAGAAGTCCATTACCTGCTATTAAGTTCACTGAGAGAATAGCCACTGCCATTAGCAATGGTAACATGGAATAAACTTAGTTTTTGGGTACTTGCCAGGTTCTTATGGCCTGGATTGGCCACTGTTGGAAACAGGATGCTGGGCTTGATGGACCCTTGGTCTGACCCAGTATGGCATTTTCTTATGTTCTTATGTTCTTAGACCTTCTCGCCGGGTTTGAACTGTGGAGCCGGTCTCCGTTGGGCGTCAGCGGTCTTCTTGGCTCTACAACTGGCTTCCTGGAGGAGATGTTGAGTGCGCCCCTATAAGAGATGAAGGTCCCGTGCCATCAACTGGGCTGCTGGAGACGCTAACGACAGAGGTGTAGCCAATGGAGGAAGGGGTTGCCTGCCATAGACGAGCTGAAAGGGCAAGGATTTAGTGGCGAAGGAGGAATGAGAGTTCAATGCAAATTCCACCCAGGGGAGAAGAGACGCCCAGTCATTCTGTCGTATGTTGACATAGTTGCGGAGGAACTGTTTTAGAGTCTGTTTGGTCCTCTCTGCTTGACCATTCACTTGTGGATGGTAAGCAGTAGTGAAATCTAACATGATGTCGAATTTTTTGCAGAGGGCCCTCCAATATTTGGCTGTAAATTGGGTCTCGCATTCCAACACTACATGTTTTGGGAGGCCATGGAGATGGAAGATATGTTGGACAAAAAGTTGTGCCAACTGAGGAGCGAAGGGAAGGCCGGGCAGGGTGATGAAGTGTGCCATCTTAGAGAAGTGGTCGACCACTATCCAGATGACAGTCTTGCCTTCAGAGGGTGGTAGATCCATGATGAAATCAGTGGCGACGTGTGACCACTATTCCATGTGCGCTGGTAGTGATTGTAATAAGCCCCATGTTCAGTCCACTAGGGGTTTCTGCTGAGCGCAGACATGACATGAATCTACATAATCTCGAACATCCCCTCTCATCGTGGGCGATCAGTAAAGCAAATGTTGCTTACCTGATGTAACAGGTGTTCTCACAGGACAGCAGGATGTTAGTCCTCACAAATGGGTGACATCGAGGATGGAGCCCACCACGGAAAACTTCTGTCAAAGTTTCAGAAACTTTGACTGGCCCCTACTGGGCATGCCCAGCACGGCACCAACCCTGCAGCCAGCAGGGGTCTCCCTTCAGTCTGATTTTCAAAGCTACAGGCAGTGCCGAAAAAATAAAAATAAAACGAACCCAACACCGCGGGGTGGCGGGCGGGTTTCGTGAGGACTAACATCCTGCTGTCCTGTGAGAACACCTGTTACATCAGGTAAGCAACATTTGCTTTCTCACAGGACAAGCAGGATGGTTATCCTCACAAATGGGTGAGTACCGAGCTGAGGATGTCCTGACTTGCACCAAATGTACCCAACGGCGTGCAACAGGCACAACAACTGGGATAGAAATTGGTAAGGGCATCCGCACCCTACTGGGAAGGTGGAAGGGTGTTGGTACTTCAAGTTGGAAAAAGGTTACGCAAGACAGATTGGCCGAAGATGGAATCCTGTCTTCCAGCTTTATCCAAACAATAGTGGGCTGCAAATGTATGGAGAGAACTCCAGGTTGCAGCTTTGCAGATATCAGGAAGCGGCATCGATCGAAGGTGTGCTACTGAAGTCGCCATGGCCCTCACAGAGTGTGCTTTTATATGGTCTTGAAAAGGAATGCCAGCTTGTTGATAGCAAAAAGAGATGCAGTCCGCCAACCAGGAGGAAAGAGCCTGCTTACCCACAGGTTGTCCTAACTTGTTAGGATGGAAAGAGACGAATAATTGAGTGCTCTTCCTGTGAGAAACTGTACGGTCTAGATAAAAAGCTAGAGCTCGTTTACAGTCTAGGGTATGCAGAGTCTGTTCCCCGGAGTTGGAGTTGGGCCTGGGAAAAAAGATAGGTAGTATGATGGATTGATTGATATGAAACTCCGAAACTACCTTAGGTAAAAATTTAGGGTGAGTGCGGAGTACCGCCCTGTCTTGCAGGAGCTTAGTGTAAGGCGGATAGGTAACTAGGGCCTGTAATTCACTAACCCTGCGAGCTGAAGTGATAGCCAAAAGGAATAACACTTTCCATGTGAGATATTTTAGGTCACATGAATGGAGAGGTTCAAAAGGCAGCTTCATCAGGCGACCAAGAACCAGATTAAGGTCCCAAGATGGGGCCGGAGGACGTAAAGGCGGCTTTAAATGGAGTAATCCTTTAAGAAAGCGTGTTACCAGGGGTTGTACTGAGATAGGGACACCCCCGATACCTTTATGGAAGGCGGCTACCTCACTGACATGCATTCTAATGGAAGAGGTCTTTAGACCTGATTCTGATAGATGCCATAAATAGTCCAAGAATTTAGAGATTGGACAGGAAAGGGGATCAAGGGACTGAGAAGTGCACCATGATGTGTACCTTTTCCATTTGTATGAGTAAGATTTTCTTGTGGAAGGCTTTCGTGAAGCTATCAGGACCCGAGAAACTGAATCTGAAAGGTTAAATGGCTGAAGGACTAACCTTTCAACATCCATGCCGTCAGGGACAAGGCTTGGAGGTTGGGATGGAGGAGGCATCCGTCGTTTTGAGTGAGCAGATTCGGGTCCGTTCCCAGAGGAATGTGCCTGCGGATGGAGAGATCCTGGAGTATGGGAAACCACACTTGGCGTGGCCAGTGTGGTGCGATCAGGATCATAGTTCCCCTGTCCTGACGTAGCTTCACGAGAGTCCTCGACAGAAGAGGAAGTGGAGGGAATGCATAAAACAGACCGGTTGTCCATTTGAGGGAGAACGCATCCCTCGGCCGAGAGAGGTGAGACCGAATGAGAGAGCAGTAATTGTCCACTTTGTGGTTCTGAGGGGACGCAAAGAGGTCTATGTGGGGGTGACCCCACCTGAGAAAGAGAGAGGTCGCTACTAGAGGATTGAGTGACCACTCGTGTGGTTGGAAGACACGGCTTAGCCGGTCTGCCAATACATTGTCTACTCCCGGCAGATAGGTGGCCTTGAGGTACATGGAGTGGGAGAGAGCTTCTGCCCAAATCTGCGCAGCTTCCTGACACAGAAGGAAGGAGCCTGTGTCTCCCTGCTTGTTTATGTACCACATGGCCACCTGGTTGTCTGTCTGGATTAATATTATTTGATGTGATAAGTAATCTTGAAAGGTCCGGAGAGCGTAGCGTATTGCTCGTAGCTCCAGGAAATTTATCTGGTGTTTGGCTTCCTCTCGAGACCAGACTCCTTGAGTCTGTAGATTGTCGACATGGGCTCCCCACCCAATGTTGGAAGCATCGGTGGTGAGGATTACCTGGGGATCTGGTGGAAGAAAGGGTAAGCCGTGTAGAAGGTTGACTGGATGTGTCCACCAGGCAAGAGACAGACGTAATGCGTTTGTGATTGTGACAATGGAGGACAGAGGCTGAAGAGCTTGAATCCATTGGTGTCTTAGAGTCCAGTGTGTAAGTCTCATGGCCAGACGGGCCATGGGAGTTACTTGAACCGAAGAGGCCATGTGTCCCAGTAGAACGAGGAACTGGCGAGCTGTTGCTGTGTACTGAGACTGCAGCTGGCGAGCTAGGGACACAAGGGTTTGGACTCGTTGATGAGGAAGGAAGGCTTTTGCCTGTAAGGTGTCCAAGTCTGCCCCAATGAAGGATAAGGTTTGAGATGGGACTAAGCAAGATTTCTCGTAATTGACAAGAAATCCTAAGGAAAGGAGAGTGTGAATTGTCAATGTTAGGGAGGATTGAGCAATCTGTTGGGTTGGTGCCCTGATTAGCCAATCGTCCAGGTAGGAGTAGACGTGGACACCTTCCTTCCTGAGGAATGCTGCCACTACCACGAGGCATTTGGTGAAGACTTCGCAACAGGGAGAGAAGCAAACCCAGGGTTACCATCTTGAACTTCTCCCTGAGAAGGTACTTGTTGAGAGCCCGCAGGTCGAGGATGGGACGAAGGCTCCCTGACTTTTTTGGGATCATGAAGTACCTGGAATAGAATCCCAGTCCTTGTTGTAAGGGAGGAACGGGTTCTATAGCATTTGATTGTAGGAGAAGGGATACTTCGTGCTCTAAAAGAGCAGAATGATTGGGAAGACTCCATGTTTGTAGAGGCGGGGAGTCTGTAGGAAGAGTTGTGAAATTGAGGTGGTAACCCTGTGCAATGATTGCTATCACCCACTGATCTGTGGTGATGTGAAGCCACTTGTGTAGAAAATGGCACAAACGACCTCCTACTGGGATAGTTGGAAGAGGGGTCTGGTAATTGCTTTCTATGTGACGGTCAAAGACCAGCCGCAGGGCCAGGAGGTGGAGCTGTGGCAGGCCTTTGCTTACGAGGCTGGCGTGGCTGAGTTCTGTGAGAGGAACGTGCAGGCCGAGACTTAGCCGATGGTGGATAATATCGTCGTGGCCTAAAGAAGGACTTTTTAGAGTCTTTCTTAAATGGCTGTTTGGAGGGTAAGTCTGAAGGAGTGGATGAGAGTTGTTTCAGCGTCTCATGATGTTCTTTCAATTCAGCTACTATTTGCTGAATTTGCTCTCCAAACAAATTATCGCCTAGGCAGGGTAAATCCGAGAGCCTGTCCTGGACTTCTGGGCGAAGATCGGATGACTTAAGCCAAGCCCAACGTCTGGCTGAGATGGCTGTGGCTGAAATTTTTGTGGAAGCATCAAAGATGTCATACGCAGTTCTTATTTCATGCTTCCCAGCTTCAAGTCCTTTGTCTATAAGGGCTTGAAGCTGTGGTTGAAATTGTTCAGGTAAGGTAATTGAGTAGTCCTGCATCTGTTTAAGGATGGCTCTGTTATACTGAGTCATATAAAGCTGATACGAGGCAATTCTTGATATCAGCATAGCTCCTTGATACACCTTTCTTCCTATAGCATCTAGGAATTTATTTTCCTTAGTAGGTGGTGTAGAAGAATGTGGTTTTAGTCGTTTAGCTTTCTTTTGAGCTGACTCAACGACTACTGAGCGATGGTCCAGTTGAGGTTTTTGAAAACCGGGAGCTGACTGTACCAGATATGTCGAATCAGCTTTTTTATTTACTGGTGAAACAGTTGCAGGCGATTCCCAATTCTTTTTAAGAAGATCTTGAAAAACCTGATGGATGGGAATGCAGGTGATGACTTTGGGGGCGTCCAGAAACTGGAGTAATTCCATCATCTGGTGCCTGTCATCTTGTTCAGATTGGAGCTGAAAAGGGACTAGTTCTGACATCTCCTTCACAAAATTTATAAAAGAGAGGTCCTCAGGAGGAGAACGTTTTCTACTCTCCGTAGGAGAAGGTGGTGAAGGTAAATCTGTGTCAGAAGAAGAATCATCACCCCAAGTGTCATAAGGATCAGGATGACCTGTAAGACCAGGAGGAGGCTGAATTCCTGAAGGTCCTGGTTGAGGCTATGGATAACTAGGAGAAAGCACTGAGGGCTTGGAGTATAACCTTGATGGGATCGGTGCTGGAGTCGGAGCCAGTGATGGCATCGAGGGCACCGGCGCCGGTCGCCGTGGAATCGGTGCCGGCATCGGAAATCTCGGTGGAACCGAAGAATATATCGGTGGCGATGGACGAGAAGGCACCGATGGAACCACCCCCGAAAGGGGAATCAGATACGGTGTTTCTCCACTCGATGAAAGCTCTGTCGGTGACAGAGGTCTCAATGGTACTGGAATCGCCGGTGGAAGGGCTGTTACAAGCGCTTCCATCCAGGTGAGAAGCGATGCCAGTGCTGCAGCAATCGGCTCGGTGGCCGGTTCCACTCTCGGTGCCGGAGTCGGTGCCGTGGAGGTTGGAGCCTGAGCATCGCTTTCTCGATGGCCTCCTGGACCAGCCGGTCCAGTTCTGCCCGGAGACCAGGGGTAACAAGACCCGGCTCAACGGGAGAGGGAGGCTGAGGCTGAGCCGGAGGGACCACCGTCACCGGTGGAATCGCGGCTCCCAAACCCCGAGGGGGTGAGGGTTGCCTCGGTGTCTGCGAACCAGAAGTGGACGGTGCCAGATCTGATCTAGGCTTCTTAGTCGGTGGCTCGGTCGGAACAGAGGTCGATAACAATGGATCCTCGACGGGCCGAGACTTGTGACGTCGATGGCGATGCTTGTCCTTCCGGTCCCCTCGACCATCCGGGGAAGGGACGGGAGTCGATGGCCGTGCAATCGTCGATGGTGGGCGGTCACCGGAGGGCTGTCGATGATGAAACCTCGACGGTGCCGGTTCCGAAGACGTCGATGCGATCGATGGCGTTGGGGTAGGAGCATGGAAGAGGAGCCCCATCTTCTCCATCCTGGCTTTGCGACCTTTTGGTGTCATTAAGGCACATTTGGTGCAAGTCAGGACATCATGCTCACTACCTAAGCACAAAACACAGACGCCGTGGGGGTCTGTGATGGACATAGTCCGGGTACAATCAGGACACCGACGGAACCCCGACGCCATGGCTATGAGCCAAAAATTTAGCCGCGGGACTGTCGACTGCCAACAGGCCTCGAGGGTCAAACTCGACGGAAGTCGACCAAACAACGGCAAAAACTTACCGAAGTTCCGCGGAGTGAAACATTTGTCGAAGGGAGACCCCTGAGGGGCAAATTTTCTTCAGAATAAGAAATTCTAAATTCCTGTCAGGAACGTGGTTAAGAGCTCTTCTACCACATGGCTATTGCTGCGCGGAAAAAAGAAGACTGAAGGGAGACCCCTGCTGGCTGCAGGGTTGGTGCCGTGCTGGGCAAGCCCAGTAGGGGCCAATCAAAGATTCTGAAACTTTGACAGAAGTTTTCCGTGGTGGGCTCCATCCTCGATGTCACCCATTTGTGAGGACAACCATCCTGCTTGTCCTGTGAGAAAAGTGCTGTACAGAGGTGAGGGTGCAGGCTCGTCTGGGGTGACCTGCAGTGTGGAAGTCATGCTCCCAGTGTAGGATCTTGTTGCGGAGCCTGCGAGGGACAACAATCTTCCCCAGAGGAACGGTAGTGGTGGCAGAAAGTAGGACCCATGCAGGGTCTATGATGTGTCACGGAGGTTCATCGACATCCTCCATAGTGAAAGAGTGGGAAAGGGCATCCATTTTGAGATTCTTGGGCGCGGGACGGTAGCGATGAGAGAAATTGAAGCGGGTGAAGAAGAGGGCCCAGCGGGCCTAACGGGGGTGTAAGTATTCTAGGTTTTTATGGTCCGTGTATATGGTGATGGGGTGTTGTGCCCCCTTAAGCCAGGGGTACCATTCTTTGAAGGTAAGTTTAATTGCCAGGAGCTCCTTATTGCTGATCCCGTAGTTACGTTCCACGGGAGAAAATTCTTGGAGAAAAAGGAGCATGGATGGAGGGTGCCGGTGGAAGAATGCTGGCTCAGTACAGCTTCTATCCCCTCTGAGGAGGCGTCAACGTCTACCATGAAGGGGCGTAGTGGATCAGGGTTCCGGAGACAGGGTTCCCGGAGAAATGTGGCCTTTCATCACTGGAATGCTGTTATGACTTCAAGAGGCCAGTGTTTGGGGTTTACTCCTTTGTGATTCAGAGCTGTAAGTGGAGCCACTAGCTTGGCATAATTGTGGAAAAGGGTACGGTAATAGTTGACGAACCCAAGAAATCGTTGTAAGGCCTGCAGGCCAGTAGGCTGTGGCCAATCCCGGATACTCTTGTGCCGGGAGACTATGTAGCCTAGAAACGGCAGGCTCTCCTTCTCGGAGGAGCATTTTTTAAGTTTGGCGAACAGCTGGTGGTCTCGGAGACATTAGAGGACCCGGGTGATGTCCAGGTGATGGGTCTGAAGATCCTTGGAGAACACTAAGATGTCATCCAAGTAGATGACATCTCATTTGTACAACAAGTCACAGAAAACCTCAATCATCATATTTAGGAAGACGGCCGGGGCATTGCAGAGTCCAAATGGCATCACTAAGTACTTGTAGTGGCCGTCATGTGTGTTAAAGGCCATCTTCCATTCGACGCCTTCCTGGATGCGAATCAGGTTATAGGCCCCACGAAGATCAAGTTTGGAGAATATTCTGGCTCCTTGCAGGTGATCAAATAATTCCGCAATAAGAGGCAGGAGATAGCGATCCTTTTGGATGATGGCATTCAAACCCCTGCAATCAATACAGGGGCGGAGAGACCCGTCTTTCTTGGCTACGAAAAAAAGCCTGCCCCAGTGAAGGATGTGGATTTGCAGATGAATCCCTTGGCCAAATTCTCCTGCACATACTCGGACATGGCCTTGGTTTCGGTGAGAAATAATGGATAGACCCAGCCCCATGGGGGCTCCGAGTTAGGCAGAAGATTGATGGCGCAATCATATTGATGGTGTGGTGGAAGAGTATCCGCTCCCTGCTTAGAAAAAACTTCCGCATAGGCTGCATAGTGGGACAACAGTCTGGCAGGGAGGAGCGTGGTGGTGACGCAGCGCTGTGTGGTCAGCGGTTTCAGGCAAGAGGTATGGCAGGAGGCGCACCATTGAGACAATTGCAAGGATGTCCAATCAAATTGAGGAGAGTGCTTCTGTAGCCAAGGCAGGCCGAGCACAATGTGATGGATGGCCCGGTCTATGATGTGAAAAGCTAAAGTCTCCTTGTAAAGGGCGCCGGTGCGAAGCGTGATAGCAACGGTATTATGGGTGACTTTGCCCAGCAGGGGCTCACCAGAAATAGAGGAGAGTACAAGCGGCACTGGTGCAAGACAACTGGGAATCCGGAGGTGTTGGACCAGCTGTTTAAGTTTGAAGTTGCCCCCTGACCCGGAGTTCACCAGAGCCAGGGTGTGAAAGTTATGTTCATCCACGAAAAGGGATACTGGAAGAGTGAGTGGGGGAGCAGGAGATGTTAGGCCTAAGGGCAGTCTTCCAGCGCAACCTAGGCCCGAGAGTTTCCCGGACGGACCGGAAATTGAGCCAGAAGATGCCAGGCCTCTCCACAGTACAGGCAGAGTCTGGAGCATCGGTACCAGAGGCGTTCCTCGGGGGTCAATCAACTACGGCCCAACTACATGGGTTCTTTGGACGTAGTCTTAGTAGACCAAGGTCCCTGCTTGGGAGAGGGTGAACGCTGGGAAGACAGGGAAGACAGCGGGGTCTTTTAGAAGAGTGTAGCTCCCGGGACCGCTCTTGGAGTCGGCAGTATATGCGGCCGGCTAAATCTAAGATGGTGTCCAGGGAGGTGGGCAATTCATGAGCAGCTAGATTATCTTTAATCCGGGAGGTCAGACCATACAAGAAGATAGAGTATAGGCAGTCATCGCTCCAATGAAGTTCTGACGCCAAGGTGCGAAACTCAATTACTTAGTCCGATAGGGAGCGGGACCCCTGGTGCAAGTGAAGCAAGGAGGAGCTAGAAATCATCTGCTGCCCGGGATCATCGAAGATGGTGCAGAAAAGGGTTAGGAAGCCTTGAAGGTCTTGCAACACCAGATCGGTGAGCTCCAGAGGGGAGAGGCCCAAACCAAGGCCTTACTGTCCAGAAGGGAGAGAATGTAGGTGGTCTTGGTGAGGTCATCAGGGAAGAGTATTGACTGGAGACAGAAGTGCATGTGGCACTGATTCAAGAAGCCGCGGCAGTGCTGGGGATTCCCAGTGAAGCGTGGAGGAGCCGGGAGTGGCAGGATGGGTATTGCAGTCGGCGAGGGAGCAGGGAAGCCCACTGCTGGAGGAGCCGATGCACCTGGATAAACCGTGAATTCCAGGCGCTGGACAAGCCGTTTCACTGCTGAGGCGAGAGACTCCAGGACTATCTGCTGCTCCAAAATCTTCTGGGCTAGGCCCAGTATGGCCTGCAGGGCAGAGGCCTCTGCCGGGTCCATGGGCTTAGCAATCTGTTGGCACCACAGCGGAGACTGTGGACCCTAGGCCTGAGTTGGTGTTGACGCTACCTGAGAGGGATACCCCACACAGGGTACCAATGTCAGGAGGCAAGGCCGGAGGAAGACAGGCCAGCTGGAGCTTTGCCACTACCAGCCCTTGTTCCCTGCAGATTAAGCCCTTGGGTATTGGGGCCGGCTGGTCTTAGGTGGGCCCCTGTGGAGATGCTCTGGAGTGCGATCAGTGTGTCTGAGGTTCAGTAACAGGCAGCTAGCAGGCAGTGGTGAAGACCAGTCCTAGGTATAATGCCAGGCGACTAGCAGGCAAGGTAAAGTCTAGTCTAAAGTCCAATGGCAGGCAGCTAGCAGGCGGTTGTGAAGCCCAGGCTGAGGTTCGGTAACAGGCGGCTAGCAGGCAAGGTGAAGGCCAGTCCGAGGTACAGTGGCAGGCAGCTAGCAGGCAAGGTGAGGTACAGTCTGAGGTCCAATGGCAGGCGGCTAGCAGGCAAGGTGAAGTCCAGTCCAAGGGTATGAAGCCAGGGAGATTCATCCGAGGGGTGAGGGCATGAGGAGCAAGGAACTGGAACAGGAGACAGGAACTGAAACACGAGTCAGAAACTGGAACAGGAGAACTTTGAAGAAGCAGCACAGGATCCTGAAAGGAAGCAACACAAGAGACTCATTACCAAGCCATCTGGGTTCAGCCTGGAAGAGCCTTAAAAAGGCCCGGGTTGTTGATGTCATCCTCCGGGGTGGGCCAAGGTTTCCTGCCGTTGGCCCTTTAAATCACAGCCAAAGCCGCGCACACGCGTAGGGGATCCCCAGGCGGGGCTGGAAGCTGGCGGTGTTCCATGCACCGGCAAGGCCGGGGAGGCCCCAGAGTCAGAGGGTGTGAGCGGAGCTGAACAGGGGAGACAGGCCGCTGCAGCCAAGGGCCCAGGGACCTGCGGCATGGCAGGGAGGCATTGAAGAGCAGGAGGAGCCGGCCTAAGGGTTCCGTGGTTGGTGAGTGCAACAGCACCATAGTGGCCAGCCATGTCACAGTTGACAATAAACCTATCTCAACTCATCCATTGGTGTCCCAGTTTATAAAGGGCTTATGGCATGTTAATCCTCTGAGTCAAATGCCTCCGGTTCCATGGGATCTGAATGTTGTCCTCTCTCAACTGATGAAACCACATTTCGAACCACTAGAGTCAGCCTCTCTAAAATTCTCAACATGGAAAGTAGTTTTTTGTTGCACTCTCACCGGTTATAGAGGCTTCACTTCAGAAAACAAACTTAAGGCACTCATCAATGATGTCAGCACAGCAAGGTATTTAAACCCCCACCCCGCCTCTAGTCGATCCCTCAGCAACAGGTCTTCTTGCCAAGCCATCAGTGCATGTTACTCTGTGTATCCTGTCTTGTTCCAGTCCTGCCTTGCTTTCTGCATTGTTCAAATCCTGTCTTTTTCCTTGCCTTGTTCTCTGTCTTGTCTCCTGCCCTTTCTTTTCCCTTCCAGTCTTGCCCCTTGCCTAGCTCTCTGCCTCCTTGTTCTCATTCTGTCCAAATCTGTCTAGTCCAGCCTGTTCCTTGTCCCTCTTCCAGACAGACTCCTGGTTCTGACATCGGCCTTGTCCCTCTTCCAGACTGACTCCTGGTTCTGACCTCTGCCTTGGACCTTGATACTATTGCATCTCCTCCTGCCCATTCTCTAAAGGAGCCTCACTTAAACCCTGCTGACCCCTGGAACCCAAGGGCTCAACCTGCCAGGAATGAGGCTAGTATAGGTGAAGCCCAGACCTGTCCCAGTTAGAGCGTGTCCACCTGCTGTTGGCATGAACCTAATAGGTTTGCCTGCCAAGCTGTGTCAGCCATTCCATAGCCAAGGGCTCACTTTCCGTGATGCCAATTACTAACTTCTGGATTCTTCCTTCTAAAAAAGACTAGAGCCAAGCTATGTGATGCCTTTCAAACCTATTTTCTGTAATCTATGTAACAGAATCTTGTGCTCTATAGTAACAAAGACAGACGATAAATCTAAAAGGATAAGGAGAAATAGATTTCTACTATCTAAAATTTGATATAGATCTTTTTGATCCACTAAAACTGTTTCTGTACTGTGGCCGTGTTAAGGCTTATGGGTTTCGTGGACCCTTGGCCCAAGGTGTGAGTTGTTACCGCCTGTGGGGAGGAGCCCCACAGGTCCAAACCGCCGTGAGGTGTGGACCTGTGGAAAGAGTCTGTGGGCAGGTCCCAAGGAGCAGGATGAGAGACACAGCAGTGAGTGACCCCACAATAAGCTGATAGGCTGGAGAGCAGTAGCTGGGTGGAGACCTCCAAGGGGGTGGCACTAGACAGCCTGAGAAGCGAGCAGAGCGAGGCATGGAGCGCAGGAGGTACACTGCAGAGACAACCCTGAGAGGCGGAGCCACACAGTGAGGAAGGTACTGATGCTATGGCGTAGGTTACCCCGCATAGCGGGGAATCCCGAGTCAGGTCTCCAGGTAATGACGTAGCCAACCCCAAGAAGCAAGGGAATGTCTGCAAGCACCGGCGTAGAACGTAGGCACTGCCCCGAGAAGCGGGGAAGCCCGAGAGTCTCTGGTATAGACCGTAAGTGTTGCCCCGTGGCGCGGGGAAGCACAGACTGTCTCTGAAGTAGAACATAGAAACATAGAAACATAGAAACATAGAAATGACGGCAGAAGAAGACCGAATGGCCCATCCAGTCTGCCCAGCAAGCCTCACACATTTTTTCTCTCATTCTTATCTGTTTCTCTTAGCTCCTTGTTCTATTCCCCTTCCACCCCCACCATTAATGTAGAGAGCAGTGATGGAGCTGCATCCAAGTGAAATATCTAGCTTGATTAGTTAGGGGTAGTAGGGGCAGTAACCGCCGCGATAAGCAAGCTACACCCATGCTTATTTGTTTTACCTAGACTATGTTGTACAGCCCTTGTTGTTTTTTTTTTTTTTTTTTTTTTCTCCCCTGCCGTTGAAGCAGAGAGCCATGCTGGATATGCATTGAAAGTGAAGTATCAGGCACATTTGGTTTGGGGTAGTAACCGCCGTAACAAGCCAGCTACTCCTCGCTTTGTGATTGCGAATCCTTTTTTTTTTTCTTCACCCCTGTCGTTAAAGCTATGCAGGATATGCGTGAAGCGTCAGGTTTTTGTTTTTGTTTTTGGTGGTTTTTTTTTTCCCCTGCCGTTGAAGCAGAGAGCTATGCTGGAAATGCGTGATGTATCAGTCTTTCTCCCATGCCGATGAAGCAGAGAACCATGCTGGATATGCATGGAAAGTGAAGTATCAGGCACATTTGGTTTGGGGTAATAACCGCCGTAACAAGCCAGCTACTCTCCGCTTTTTGAGTGCGAACCCTTTTTCTTCTCCCTTGCCGTTGTAGCAGAGAGCTCTGCTGGATGTGTGAAGTATCAGTTATTCTTCTCCCCTGTCATTGAAGCAGAGAGCTATGCTGTATATGCATTGAAAGTGAAGTATCAGGCATATTTGGTTTGGGGTAGTAACCGCCGTAACAAGCCAGCTACTCCCCTCTTTGTGAGTGCAAATCCTTTTTTCCATTACCTCTTGCTGTTGAAGCTTAGAGCGATGTAGGAGTCACAGTAAGCATGTGTATGTTTATTTAATAAGGGTATTGTGTCAATAGCCATCATTCTGGCGAGTCACCCACTCTTCATTGGCAGCCTCTTGACTTTATGGATCCGCAGTGTTTATCCCACGCCCCTTTGAAGTCTTTCACAGTTCTGGTCTTCACCACTTCCTCCGGAAGGGCATTCCAGGCATCCACCACCCTCTCCGTGAAGAAATACTTCCTGACATTGGTTCTGAATCTTCCTCCCTAGAGCCTCAAATCGTGACCCCTGGTTCTGCTGATTATTTTCCTACGGAAGAGGTTTGTCGTTGTTTTTGGATCATTAAAACCTTTCAAGTATCTGAAAGTCTGTATCATATCACCTCTGCTCCTCCTTTCCTCCAGGGTGTACATATTTAGATTCTTCAATCTCTCCTCGTACGTCATCCGATGAAGATCCTCCACCTTCCTGGTCGCCCTTCTCTGTACCGCTTCCATCTTGTCTTTGTCTTTTTGTAGATACGGTCTCCAGAACTGAACACAGTACTCCAGGTGAGGCCTCACCAAGGACCTGTACAAGGGAATAATCACTTCCCTTTTCTTACTCGATATTCCTCTCTCTATGCAGCCCAGCATTCTTCTGGCTTTTGTTATCGCCTTGTCGCATTGTTTCGCTGTCTTCACATCATTAGACACTATCACCCCAAGGTCCCTCTCCTGCTCCGTGCACATCAGCCTTTCCCCCCCCATCGAGTACAGTTCATTCGGATTTCTACTCCCCATATGCATGACTTTGCACTTCTTGGCATTGAATCTCAGCTGCCATATCTTCGACCACTCTTCCAGTTTCCTTAGATCCCGTCTCATTCTCTCCACTCCTTCCGGCGTGTCCACTCTGTTGCAGATCTTAGTGTCATCCGCAAAAAGACAAACCTTACCTTCTATCCCGTCCGCAATATCGCTCACAAAGATATTGAACAGGACCGGTCCCAACACCGATCCTTGCGGTACACCACTTAAAACCGCTCTCTCTTCAGAGAAGGCTCCATTTACCATCACACATTGTCTTCTGTCCGTCAACCAATTTGCAATCCAGGTCACCACCTCGGCACTCACTCCCAAGCTTCTCGTTTTATTCACCAGTCTCCTGTGCGGAACCGTATCAAAAGCTTTGCTGAAATCCAAGTAGATGACATCTAGTGCTCTTCCTTGATCCAATTCCTTGGTTACCCAGTCAAAAAAGTCAATCAAATTTGTCTGACAGGATCTTCCCCTGGTGAATCCATGCTGCCTCTGGTCCATCAATTCTCCAGACTGTAGATAGTTCACTATTCTCTCTTTCAGCAGTGACTCCATTACTTTTCCCACCACCGAAGTGAGGCTAACCGGTCTGTAGTTGCCTGCCTCTTCCCTGTTCCCACTCTTGTGAAGCGGGACCACCACCGCTCTTCTCCAATCACTCGGCACCACTCCTGTTTCTAGGGATCTATTGAACAGGTCACACAGCGGACCCGCCAGAACATCTCTGAGTTCCCTCAATATCCTTGGATGAATCCCATCAGGCCCCATGGCTTTGTCCACTTTCAGGTTCTTTAGTTCTTCCCACACATTTTCTACTGTAAAAGGATTTTCATCTATTCCCCTTCCCTCCAGTTTCTTGTTGTTTAGAGATGGTCCTTCTCCAGGGTCTTCTTTAGTGAACACAGAGCTGATGTATTCGTTTAATATTTCTGCCATTTCTTCGTCTCTCTCCACACATTGATCATTACCACCTTTCAATTTCACTATACCACTTTGGACCTTTCTCTTTTCGCTGATGTATCTGAAAAATGTTTTGTCACCATTTTTTATCTCCTTGGCAATCCTCTCTTCTGCTTGACTCTTTGCCAACTTGATTCATTTCTTTGTCTCCCTCAGTTGATACAAATATTCTTCTTTGTGCTCCTCCCTTTGGGATCCTTTATATTTCTTGAATGCTGTTCTTTTAGCTTTAATTTTGTCAGCCACCTCCTTTGAGAACCAGATAGGTTTCAGTTTTCTTTTGCTTTTCTTTACATTTCTAACATATAGAGCAGTTGCCTTGGTGATTGCTCCTTTTAGATTGGTCCACTGCTGATCCACATCTCTCTCGTTCTCCCATCCTTTAAGTTCTTCCTCCAGGTAGTTCCCCATTCCCTCAAAGTCTGTGTTTTTGAACTGTAAAACTCGGGTCTTTGTGGTTCTTTTCCCTATTCTTTTAGTGATATTAAACCATACCGTTTGATGATCACTGCTGCTGTGGTGGGCGCCCACCTGGACATCTGAGACATTATCTGCATTAGTGAGCACTAAGTCGAGTATAGCTCCTTCTCTCGTGGGTTCCAACACCATTTGTTTGAACAAAGATACTTGCATGGCATCCACTATTGCTCTACTGTTTTTAGATTCTGCAGATGGGATTTTCCAGTCTACATCTGGCATATTAAAGTCACCAATGATCACCACTTCTCCCTTCTTACCTATCTTATGGATGTCTTCAACCAGATCTCTGTCCAGCTCTTCCTTTTGGTTTGGAGGCCTGTAAACCACTCCAATATAAATGGACGCTCCGTCATCTTTTTTTAGGTCGACCCATAGAGCTTCTTCAATACCCCAACTTCCTTGTAGCTCAGTTGCTTGGATGTTGTTTCTGACATAAAGAGCCACACCGCCCCCTTTTCTATCCTCTCTGTCCTTCCTTAACAAGTTGTAGCCTGGTATTGTTGTATCCCATTCATGAGATTCTGTGAACCATGTTTCTGTGATAGCAACAATGTCCAATTCTGCGTCAGCCATTAGGGCCTGCAGATCTGGGATTTTATTTCCCAAACTATGAGCATTTGTGGTCATAGCCTTCCAGGTACTCTCTTTACGGTTATTGCATTTCTTGGACTCCTTGTGAGATATTTGTTGAGATTTGTTATTCACTTCACTATTTCTTTTTGCGGTAGTGCCACTGTTGACAGAGTTATCCATCTCAATTAGATTTTTCTTTTGCTTATGGATCTTGAAATACTGCATGCATTGTGTTTTCTCTCTCTTTTCTGGTAATACTGCAATGCTTTTCTCAAGAACTTCTTCAGTTTTTATTTTAGAGAAGGCTTGTTGTTCTTTTTGCATTTGGTACATTGTGTGTCTCCTCATCACAGGTCTAATTCTACCAGAGCCAACTGTATTCCTGGTTTGTAAAGAATTTCCTAATGACCTGTTTGAGTGGGGGGGGTATACCTGTTGGCTGCTCTTCTGTCAAGAATGGGTGACTGTGGGTCCTACCTGAGCTTAATGGATCTCCTTTTCTTGACTCCTGGTTTGTTTGTGGTATTGGGGAATTATTTTCTGAGTAATGCAATGTGGGTGTAATTCTTTTAATTGAAGCTAATTGATCTTTAATCACAGTCAGCTCCATTTTCAAGGAAGAGAGTTGTGCACAAATTGGGCAAGCTCTAAGTTTCCAGATGCTTTCCCTCAGAATAAAGGCTCCACAGCAGTTACATTGGATAGTCCTCATCTTGGTAATTTGTGACGTTATTTCCTTGACTGTAACCAATGTACTAATTTATCTTGCTGCCAATGGTAATCTAGGCAGTCTTTATTAGAAACAAGCCCCAGGGGTGGGTGGGTAAAGGGGTAGGGTGGGAGGGAGTCAAACAGTTTAGCCTGGGACAAGCTGGGTAATGCAGGGCACTACTGGACTGTTGTCTTTGCGTTTTGGTCAATTCTTTTTTTAAAAAAAACAGTCTTTATGCCCCAGTTTTTTTGTTTGTGCCAGCTAACCCCAAACTAGAGAGATTTTACCAGTTTAAAAGCTGATAGCTTTGCAGACAGGAATAATCACAGAAGCTTTCTACACAAGCTTTCTACACAAAATGAAACAGACTATAAAGAAGTTAAAACACAGGCAGGAAATAATCACAGAAGCTTTCTACACAAGCTTTCTACACAATTTCAGATCAATAAGCAAAAATAAGTAAAAATAAGCAGAAAATACTTAGCCAGAATGAAGATTTTGCAATGCAGTAAACAGTTCCACCAGAGAAATCCCTTTAGCATGTGCTCAGGACAACAATGGCTAACAATGGCTCCCTTCCTTGCTCTGATTACCTTGCACAGGTCTGAGTCACACCCAATTTAGTTAGATTACGTCACTTCTGGACTGTTGTCTTTGCCTTTTGGTCTTTGCCTTTTGGTCAATTCTTTTTTAAAAAAACAGTCTTTATGCCCCGAGGAGCGGGAAAGCACACAGTCTCTGAAGTAGAACGTAGGCACTGCCCCGAGGAGCGGGAAAACACAGACAGTCTCTGAAGTAGAACGTAGGCACTACCCCGATGAGCGGGGAAGCACAGACAGTCTCTGAAGTAGAATGTAGGCACTGCCCCGAGGAGCGGGGAAGCACAGTCTCTGGAGTAGAACGTAGGCACTGCCCCGAGGAGCGGGGAAGCACAGCGATAGATCTCCCAAGTGGTGAGGGCGACACATGAGCTACCCCGAGGAGCAGAGAAACCAGTGGAAAGAACTCCTGGGAGGTGCAGGGCTGGCCCAAGGAGCGGGGAAACCAGGAGACCAGGTCTCTGAAGAGAGCGCACACAGGCCCCCGAGGAGTGGGTACCTGAGCCAGAGTTCTGATTCCAAGAGAGGTCTGCAGGCAATCACCACAGGTCCGAGGAGACAGCAGCTAGTAGAGTGATGATGAAACTCGTTGCAAGTCGGCTAGCAAGGGGCGAAAGCAGTGCTTAAGAACCCTGATCCAATGACATCAACAGTCAGGAACGCCCCAGAGGTTCCCACCGTAGCAACTTTAAAAGAGGGCTCGTGGCACGTGCATGCGCCTAGGAAGCCCAGAGTTAATGTAGATGGTGGCGGTGGCCCAGCTGCCACCAGGGACCATGAGATACACGGTGGTGGAGGCTGGCTCCCGCCGCAAGTAGGCTCGGGAAGGGAAGCAGGACAGTACAAGATGTAAGTAGGCACAGTCGTAGCCGTCTGCGACCAACAGTCATAACAGGCTGAAACTTAACCCAGATTACTGCTGGTCTAAAACATCCCACTGTATCAAAAGCTTCTGCACATGAAGTTACAATGTTGCTGCCTCCACCTACCACCTTGATTAGTAGAAGGCATGTTTAGAAATCAAGCCAACTCTTATGCAGGGTAACCATATCTTTGAACTTTTGACTTTAGACAAAAATGAGTTGTTGGAAACATAGACACTTGTACTGAGGTGGAGTTGGCACAACCTGCAGGGCTCCTCCCTGGAGGTCCTCACCATCAGTAGGCAGAGTTAGATGAGGCAGAGGCCTAACTGGAGCTTTGCTTATAAAAGCCCATGTTCCCCTCGGGTTGAACCTTTGGGTGCCGGTGATGACAGGTCTTAGGTGGGTCCCTCTGCTGTTGGTCAGATGATCCGTGGATGTTTTGATAGCTAGTACAGGCAAATTTGGAAGCAGGTTGGGATCAGGAGTCAGGCCAAGATCAATATTGGGTAACCGTCCATAGTTAAGGTGGGATAATGAGACAGGGCAGGAAGGCAAGGAGCAGCACAGGTGACAAGGCAAACTGAAGAGACTGATGAACAAGACAAGGCCCACAGGAACTGGAGAATGAAGATATCAGAACTGAAGGACAAAAAGCTTGAACTGAAGAACAAAAAAATGGAACACTGGAATTGAAGACAGAGAATGCTGACAACATGCACTACTTGCAAGTTGGAAGACCTGTTGCCAAGGCACTGGAGTAGCATCTGCAGGAGCCTTTTATAGGCCAGAAGAATGATGTCATCAAAGGGCACCTCCTGGTCTTTCCTCCTACTGGTCCTTTAAATCAGAGGATGTTGGGCGTGTCCTTCTACGCTGAGGCACAGTGTCCCATCGGGCTGGAGGGAGAGGCACATTGACAGTGTCGGGGAGCACTGCGAGAGGCCAGAGGGATAAGTGCCGCAGTCTGTGGAAGGAGCCCACAGACCGCCAAACACAACAGGAGTAGTAAATATTGGCCTAAAGTTATCCAGTTTCTTTGAATCTTTCATTGAGGGTAAAAAGAACATGAGAATTGCCACTATGGGAATGAGGAGTGTGCCTGGGGAGTGATGAAAAGCATCACTGTTAGGAGTAGGATAATGAGAAGAAGAAGCAACAGGAGTACAAAGTTGATAAGGTAGAGCTGGAGTGATACTTTTGGTTCAGAAGCCAAGGCAGGAGGAGGAATGTTAGCATTGTTGGGGAAGACAAGAGGGAAAAAATCTTAAAATAGCACCCATCGCAAACACTTTCACTATGTATTTCTTACTTGCAACAGGAAGTAATTAGGGCAAACTAGATAGGCCTTGCAGTATGTCTTTGCCTATATTAAGAAAACTAATGAAAACATAACCCTTGTTTATTTGATGAAATCAGCAACATTCATATTTGTCATTCATGAACATTTTGTACTCACCTTGGAAAGATAACTCTTTTCGATTCTAAGTAGGCTTCAAGGCACTTTTGAATCTGATCAAGAAGCGCATTATTATTCTGAAAAGTCTCCAAAAGACCTATGTATAAAAAAAGAGAATATTTTAAAAACCTGTCCTTGGTACATACCAACAGCTCCCTTCAGATTGCAGAATGGATGCAACCTGAATTTCACCCTTCGTGTTACTGAAGTCACCCTAAGTTTCACCTCATGTATCAGGGCTATGAATGCTGCCTCCACATTATATTGATCCTCTACCAGCTTGATCAGTAGAAGACAAGTTCAGAAATCAAGCCCAGCTCTTATGCAGAGTAACCATATCTGTGAACTTTTGATTTTTGCTCACCCTAAGATTAGTAGAATTGGGTGGGACAAAGAAATTCATTCTGCGATTTCTGCTACATATGTTATTGCATGAAATAGCTGTGCAGGGAAGTGCCAATAACAAGATAAGTAGAAAGAAACAGGAGACTTACCTGGCAACACCCATCTGCAGGAAAAGTATAAGGAAATTTCTGTAATTTTAATGTTTACCAAAAATACAGAGGTCCACATTCAATAGGCTGGTTAGTAGATAAGTTATCTGGCTAAAGTTAGCCAGATAACTTGTTCCATATATATCAGCCTAGAGTTATCCAGCTATAATTTAGATGGATAAGTGGCTGAATATGCCACATTTGCCAATCAGATGGATAAGTTTTGAATTATCTAACTAAATGGCTATTGAATATTGACCTCACTATTACTACTATTTATGATTTCTATAGTATAACTAGATGTGCACAGAGCTATATAAATACACATAAGAGATAGTTCTTGCTCCATGGAACTTACAGTCTATTCATGATAGACAAATAGGACAAATAGGAGATTTCAGATAACTATTTATTTATTTATTTATTTATTTAAAGACATTTATTGCTCGCCCTTCCTATGTTCAGAGTGGGGTACAATATAAACATACAGTCACAAAGAAAGCAGAGTTGCTTACCTGTAACAGGTGTTCTCCTAGGACAGCAGGATGATAGTCTTCTCCAATGGGTGACATCATCAGATGGAGACTGGGACAGAAAATGTTTGTCAAAGTTTCTAGAACTTTGACTGGCACACAGAGCATGCCCAGCATGCCACTATCCATGCATCCACGAGGGGTCCCCCTTCATTCTCGTAACACAGAATTCATGAGCGAAAAAATAACATAACAAAATGTAGGAGAACCCAACTCTGGGAAGTGGTGTGCAGGTTTCCTGAGGACTAATATCCTGCTGTCCTAGAGAACACCTGTTACAGGTAAGCAACTCTGCTTTCTCCTACGACAAGCAGGATGGTAATCCTCACAGATGGGTGAATATCAAGCAACAGGCTGCTCTCTGCAATGAACACAACCAACCTGCACTGAAAATAGGTGACAATGGGCACAAAAACAGCTACAGTGCTATTGGAAAGATAGGAAGGCACCCTGATCCCAAATCATGGATCTTAGGTAGGGAGAATTGGGTTTAAGCCTGGAAGAAGTTGCAAAGGACAGATTAGCCGAAGCTACTGCCATGTCGACCATACATGTCCAAGCAGTAGTGGGCAGCAAACGTGTGTAGAGAATTCCACATTGCAGCCCTGCAGATTTCGGCGACAGGAACCACCTGCAAGTGGGCGGCTGACTCCACCATAGCCATCACAGAGTGAGCCTTAACTCAGCCTTCAAGGTGAAGGCTCGCTTGTGCATAGCAGAAGGAGATAGAATCCACTAGCCAATTGGACAGAGTTTGTTTGCCCTCCGAATCTCCAAATCTATTCTTGTCGAAAGACAGGAAGAGTTGAGTGGATTACCTGTGGCCTGTTGTGCGTTCTAAATAGAAAGCTAAGCCCCTTTTGCAATCCAAAGTGTGTAGAGCCCATTCCCCCTGGAGTGAATGGAGCCTCGGAAAAAAGGTAGGTAGAAAGATGGACTGCGAGCCGAAGTGACCACCACCAGGAAGAGGACCTTCCAAGTGAGGAACTTCAGATTGCAGGAGCACATAGGCTCGAAAGGATCTCGCACGAGCCACACCAACACCACGCTGAGGTCCCAGGACACGACAAGAGGCTGGAATGAAGCTTCAGTTGAAGCAAGCCCCACATAAATCATCCTACTATGGGCTGCACAGAGATGGGCATGCCAGCAACACCTTGATGGTAAGAGCTAATGGTGCTCATGTGGACCCTGACTGAGGTGGTTTTCAGCCCAGCCTCAGAAAGGTGCTACAAATAGTCCAGCAACTTCGGAGGGGGGCAGGTGAATGGATCTAAGCCATGACCCTCGCACCAGATGGAGAACCTTCTCCACTTCAGTTGATAAGACTTCCTGGTGAAAGGCTTCCTGGAAGCTACCAGCATCTGAGACATGTCATCAGAGAGGTCCAGGGGCTGCAAGACTAAGCGCTCAACATCCAGGCCATCAAGGCCAAAGCTCGGAGGTTTGGATGATGCATTCTGCCTCAATCTTGCGTTATCAGTTCAGGTGCGGTCCCCAGATTGAACCAGATCTGTCTGGGCCTGTATGGGGCCACAAGTACCTCAGTCTTGCTGGAGCTTCAAGAGAGTCTTCATGACCAGCGGAAGAAGAGGATACACATACAGTAGACCTGTGCTCCAATGCTGGGCAAAGGCATCCGAAGCCGGAAATTCGTTCGTCCTGAACAGGGAGCAGAATTTTCTCACATTACTGTTGCAGGAGGAGGCAAAGAGATCCACATCTGGAGCTCCCAACTGGCTGAAAATCCGGGCTGCCACTGCCAAATTCAGTGACCATTTGTGTGGTTCAAATGTACAGCTCAGATGCTCTGCCACCACAATCATTGCTCCAGCTAGATACATCGCTCTCAGGGACATGCCCTGTGACAGAGCCGAGGACCAAATATGTACCGCCTCTTGACAGAGGAGGAATGACCCCGTGCCACCCTGCTTGTTGATATACCACATTGCCACCTGATTATCTGTCTGACTCAGGAATGCCTTGTGGGACAAGCGGTCTCGAAATGCCCAAAGAGCATTACTTATTACCCCTAGCCTCCCTAGTCTATATGTAACAACAATTTTTTATTATATGTATATATCAACTTTAACATATGTAGTAACTCTGCTGCTACATAAGATTGATAATATGTAATAATAATTTTATATGTATTTACCTAACCTTTAAACTCCAAACGTTATTTCAATATGACAGTTTGCTGCAATGATGTTTGTAAACAATACTATGTCTCTACTACTGTAAACCGTTCTGATGGCGAAACCAAATGACGGTATACAAAACACGTTACATAAATAAATAAATAAATAAATAAATAACGAATCGCCCAAAGCTCCAGGAAATTTATCTGGTATAGAGATTCCTGAGCTGACCACTGACCCTGTGTGTGGAGGTCATCCACTTGTGCCCCCCAGCCGTGGGGGGAGGCATCAGTGGTAAGTACTACCTGAGGCAGGGCAGCCTGAAAAGGGACTCTCTGCTCCAGGTTGGATAGATTCTCCCACCATGACAGGGAAACCTGTAGAGGTGGCATGATGTAAACACGTGTCTCTAGGTCCTAGAACGCCTGCTACCCCTGCGACCGCAATGTCCATTGCTCCCTGCACATGCAGAAGTGGGCAAACAGGGTGACATGGACAGCCGCAGCCATGTGGCCCAAAAGATGAAGCATCAGATGAGCAGACATCTGCCAACAGCTGCAGACCAACCCCACCAGTGAAGACAGGGCAAGCGTGCAATCGTGAGACAAAAATGCCTTGGCCTGAATCGTGTCCAGTCTGCCTCCTATGAAGTCCAAATGGGGTGATGGGCAGAGGTGGGACTAGGGGTAATTGATGACAAACTCCAGATATTGCAGCACTTGAATGGTCAGATTTAAAGAGTGCAGCACTCCCTGCTGGGAGGCGCTTTTGACCAGCCAGTCGTCCAAGTAGGGGACTACATCTACCCCCTGACTGAGGAGCACCCCCACCACTGCCAGGCACTTGGCGAAGATCCAAGGGGCTGAGGCAGGCCAAACGATAGTACTCAATACTGGTAGTGAGCTTCTCCTACCACAAAGTCACTTCCTGTGACTTGGGAAGATCGCAATATGGGTGTAGGCATCCTTCAGGTTGAGGGAGCAGAGCCAGTCTCCTTTTCTAAGGAGTGGAATCAGGGTGCCCAGAGAGACCATTTTGAACTTTTCCCTCTGAAGGAATTTGGTCAAGGCTCTGAGATCAAGAATAGGGCATAGGCCCCCAGTTCTCTTTGGTATTAAGAAATATCTTGAATAGAAACCTCGGCCCTGCTGGCGAAAGGGAAAGGATTCTACTGCTCCTGCCAGCGGAGAGTTCTGTAACAAGTTTTCCTGTGGAGCGGATGAACCCCACGATGGACATGGGGGAAAGTCCGCAGGGACGTCTTTGAAATTCAGCCGATACCCCTGGCAAATGATTGTGAGAACCCACCAGTCTGATGTAACGAGAGACCAGCAGTTAGCAAAGTAAAGCAGCCTGCCCCCAACTGGAGGGGAGGATGTCAAGTGTATGGCGAGCTGACTCACGCTCCCTCACTCCCAATCAAAATCCCATGGTGGAACTCTGCTGGGGGGCTGGCTGAGGCCTGGGAGTCCGTTGCTGGTGAGAACGATCCCTGGAACCAGCACGGGCTGTGCGAGCCTGCGAGGCCGGAGAGTAATATTTCCTTTGACGATAGAAGGATTTCCTCAAGCCTTGTCGCGAGGACTTCTTGATGGAGGATGCCAGATCGGAAGCGCTAGCTAATAGCTGTTGAAGAATCTTATGGTATTCCAACAGTTAGGCTACTGCATCCCTGATCTTGTCCCCGAAGAGATTCTCTCTCATGCAGGGCAGATCAGCCAGCTTCTCCTGCACTTCCAGCCGGAGATTTGAGGTGCGGAGTCAGGCCATCCTGCGGGTGCCAATGCCCACTGCACCTACTCTCACCACTGTCTCGAAAACATCACAGGTGGACCTCGCCTTGTGTTTTCCCGCCTCCAGACCCTGCTGTACTACCGCACAGAATGCATCTTGTTGCTATTGCGGCAGGTGTTCCGATAGCTCCTGAACCTGTTTCCACATGTTCCGCTTGTATTGGGTCATATATAATTGGTAGGTGGTGATATGAGTGATGAGCATAGCGCCCTGTTATACCTTTCTACCTAGGGCATCCAGCACCCTGTGATCCCGCCCCAGATAGGCAGAGGCATGGGTGCAGGAGCACTTGGTTTTTGAGAGCGGACTCCACCACAACCGATTGGTGAGGGAGGTGGTGCCTCTCAAATCCCAAAGCCTGTTGGACCAGATAGATGGCAACGCCTTCCAGTTAACTGGAGGAACTGACACCAGATGTTCCCAAATCCTAAGGAGGAGATCCTTAAAGATATCGTGGACTGGGACAGCAACTATCTCCTTTGGGGTATCGATGCACTGGACTTCCAGCAACTTACGTCAAGTGTCCTCTTCTCTGAGAAGCTGAAATGGGATGGCTTCAGCCATGGCCTGGACAAAACCTGGAAAGGAAAGATGTTCCAGAGGAGACTTATGCCTCTCATCTGGTTGCAAAGGTTCTGATAGGAGATCACTGGAATCCTCAGAAGAAGACTCTGAGGTATCATCTCCCAGGCTCATACAGACCATCTTTCTCGCTAAGGTCCTTGGGGGCCTGCATGGATTGTTCCTGTCTAAGCTCCTTGTCTGGGCACTGAGGGCATTGAGGGTACCGGGGACACTGATGGCCTCTATGGTGGCAAAGACACTGATAGCACTGAGGTTCCTGACGGCCCAGGAATGGGATCGGGGAACTCCGGTCGCAGGACAAGCGGACCCGATGGCGCCGGGGGTCGCAGCAAATCTTCCTTCTCAGAGGACCCAATAATGGGAATCACTCCGGAGGGGGGCACTGGTGACCGCTGGGGAACTGAGGGTCCCCCAGGCACTGCTTGAATCAGAAGGATACCAAGTAGGTTGTCCAGACACTCTAGCAGGGGCACCAAAAGAGATGGCACAGGTTCCAGCACTGGTATGGAGGCCAGTGCCAGGGGCAGTTTGATACCCCACAGGGCTCAGAGCACCGCCATCTTGACCCTGTGGTCCAACTCCTCCTGAAAGTCCGGTAAAGCTAGGACTGATGGAGGTGGAGGCGGAAGAGGCGACAGCGGAGCCTCCTCTTAGCCCCAAGGAGGCTCGGTGGCCGGCACCAATATCGGTGGGGAATGCCTGGGACTCCCGGATGTGCCAGAGGATGAGGCCTCTTCACTATGGGGTCGCTTCGGTGGCAGCATGCAGGCCTCTGGTGCCACACCGGTTCCGGAGCTGTGAGTTAATGATGACAGGTGACAGTGCTTGCGGGACATTTTGCGATGCTTGGCCTCTTCTTTCCCCAGCACCAAGGAAGCTGAAGAGCCTAATGTCTTTGAGAGCATCAACACTGGAGATGGCCTATCACTAGCTCCTCTCTCCTTGGACGAACCCGCAGGGGGCGTCGATAGGGACTGCGTGTTCAGCAATTTTCCTGGCACGTAGGTGTCCACACCTCCAATGCGGAGTGGATGGAGCAGACTTTTTGGGGCCAAAGAGCTTCTTCATCTTATCCAGCCCAGCACAACGCCCCTTGAGGGTCATCTGATTGCACAGTTGACACCCACAGATGTCGTGAGATGCCCCCAGGCAGAGGATGCAAACCTCGTGCGGACTGGTAATGAATATGATCCGCGGACACTGGGGGCACCATTGAAAACAGACTACGCCATGAAATATAGTCAGCGAGAAGTTGATGGTCAGCAGCCACCGAGGAGTGACATGTCAGGAATCGATTGCAATGAAAGGCAAAAGCAAACCTACCACACTACCGGAGGGACATTGACTGGAGAAGAGGGACCCGAAGCTGAAAACACCAAAAAACCGGGTATGAAAGTTGAAGAAAAAAACACTATAAGAGCAGAGCTCCACCACCGCAAGGCAACCAACACCGCAGAAAAAAAGAGACTAAAGGAGAAGCCCAAAACAAATCTACAGAGCTGGCAATATTCTTTGACAACAAAATCAAAAAGCTACTTGCCCCGCTGGCAACATCCAACACTGCATCAAATCCCTCGCAACCACCAAGCCAAAATCCCTCACCAGCCATCCACAAACAGTCGCTAGATTCTCTCGAACCTACATCATCCCTGGAAATAGAATCGATAATCAAGAAAATGAAACCTTCTTCACACCCATTGGACCAAATACCGACCAAACTCCTTCTCACCATTCCTAACACCATTGCAAAACCTCTGGCTGACATCATAAATTGCTCCCTCACTCAAGGATCTGTCCCTGACTCTTTAAAAATTGCTTCGCTGAAACCCTTACTTAAAAAACCCAACCTGGACCCAGCCAACCCTGTAAATTTCCGCCCTATTGCAAACTTACCTTTTATAGCCAAGCTAATGGAAAAGCTTGTCAACACCCGACTCACAGACTACCTTGACTCCCACAATATTCTCTACCCTTCTCAATTCAGATTCAGGAAACGCCTAAATACTGAATCCCTCCTTCTTTCTTTAACGGACAACATCCTGATGGGCCTTGACAAGGGACAATCCTACCTTCTAGCACTACTTGATATTTCCGCAGCATTTGACACGGTAAATCACTCTATCCTCATCAACCGTCTAATGGAAATAGGCATCTCCGGCTCTGCACTACTCTGGTTTAAATCCTTTCTGAACAACAGACATTACAAAGTTAAAATAAATGACAAAGAATCCCACCCCATACCTTCAAAACAAGGAGTACCACAGAGTTCTTTACTTTCCCCTACCCTGTTCAATATATATCTACTCCCTTTATGCCAGCTACTCAATAGCCTCAACCTCACCCATTTTATTTACACGGACGATGTGCAAATCATAATCCCCATCTCTGACCCCATCTCCTCTACTCTAAATTTTTGGAACAACTGCTTACATGCCATCAACCTCCTCCTCTCAAGTCTCAATCTGGTCCTTAATACGTCCAAAACGGAACTCCTGGTAATCTCCCCTAGCAACAACAACCCCTACTCAAATAATGCAATTATTCCACTAGCAAGCCAGGTTAGAGACCTTGGGGCTACCCTTGACTCTAGAATGAATTTTAAAAAGTTCATTAACGCTACAACCAAAGAATGCTTCTTTAAGCTACAGATCCTGAAGCAGCTAAGACCACTCTTACACTTCCAGGATTTCCGTTCAGTGCTTCAAGCTATACTGTTTTCAAAGATCGACTATTGTAACGCTCTACTACTCGGTCTCCCCACCTCTTCTACTAAACCTCTACAGATGCTGCAAAACGCAGCGGCCAGGATCCTTACAAACACACGTCGTAAGGACCACATCACACCAATCCTAAAAATTCTTCACTGGCTACCCATCCAATATAGAATACTCTTCAAGGCTCTCACCATCATACACAAATCAGTCTACCAACAATCCACACTTTAACTCACAATCCCTCTCGAACTACATTCCTCCACAAGGTCGATCAGAACCGCCTACAAAGGTTCGCTCAAGGCCCCTCCCAACAAATCCTCGGTCCACAATTCTATTCATAAGCGAGCACTTTCAACAGCGGGTCCGCTCCATTGGAATTTGCTTCCCCCAGATATACGCCAGGAACAGTGCCATCTCTCCTTCAGAAAGAAACTGAAAACCTGGCTGTTCACACAAGCTTACCGTTAAAGGAACTTCTATCAACCAATTTTGACTCTCACCCTCCGACCTCTTCCCTAACACCTCCCCCCTCCCCCCCCAGCCCCTGCCCTGACACCACCCCTCCTCCTTGCTCACCTCCCCATTCTATTCATTCCACAGGACTTATTATGTTTATAATCGCCGAGGATAAATCTATGTTGCTATCTCACTACTCTACTGTTCCTCGTTGATTATTTTATCACTCTCCAGTTGTTATCTTTTAAAATCTTTCCTGTCTTCCATCTTCCAGGTTTTCGCTCCCTGTTTAATGTAACTTTACCTTCTTCTTAAATTGTTAATTTGGTTTCCCCCCTGTTCCATTGTAAACCGGTACGATAAGACCTTCGTCTTGAGTATCGGTATAGTAAAAGAATTTAAATAAATAAATAAATACATAAATAAAGGGGGACCCCACGTGGGCACTTGGATAGTGGCATGCTGGGCATGCTCAGTGTGCCAAAGTTCTAGAAATTTTGACAAAGGTTTTCCATTGTGAGCTTCATCTGATGTCACCCATCATTGAGGACTACCATCCTGCTTGTCCAAGGAAAAAGGAGAGAACAATACAATGCATAATTCTTAAGAGAAGAGGGAATAATATAATTCTTCAGGAAGGGGCAGAAACAAATAAGCACCTAGGGGGAGGAGAGGTCAGTAATAAGCTAAGTAGCACCCTCTGAGGGGGGGACATGTTGGGGTTAGTCCATTGTCATTTAGGTTAGGGAATGCTTTCTTGAAGAGGAAAGTTTTTAGGGCTCTTTTAAAGAATGTTCTTTCTCGGAGACATCTTACTTCCTTACGTAGGCTGCTCCATAGGAGTGGTCCTGTGGAGCAGAATGCGCATTCTCTGGTTTCCTCAAGGTGGGTGAGCTTTGGAGGTGGGACATCTAATAGCAATAGGTTAGACAATCTGAGTGGTCGGGAGGAGACATGGATTTTTATTGTTGAGGAGAAAGAAACATGGGGAGTTTAAATTGTGGATCAAGGAGCTTGTATTGTATTTGGTAAGAGATAGGGAGCCGGTGATGAGATTTGGGTACAGGAGAGATGTGAGTGCATGGGAGTGCTGGTAAGGAGTCTTGCTGCCAAGTTTTGTATGATCTGTAGTGGATGGGTAGCATATCAAAGTAGCTCTGTCAGGAGGAAGTTGCAGTAGCTATCCCGGAAAATAGTAGAGATTGAAGGACTGATCTGAAGTCAGAGTGTTCAGGAAGGGGCTTAAGGTGATGGAGCAAGCGTATTTTGTCAAGGAGGAGTTGGTAATAGTTCTTATATGGTTGCACATGTAGAGAGAGGGCTTAATAGTGACTCCCAGATTCCGTACACTTTGGGAGATGGAGATGGAATGGAAATCAAAAGAGATATGGTTGGGAGTGTCAACGACTGGATGACATGCTAATACAAAGATTTCCATTTTAGGAATGTTGAGAGCTAATTTATTGCTGTGAAGCCATTTTTGGATGGCTGTAAGACAGTGAGTGAGGAAAGATTCTGTGAGTGCACATGTTTCCTTGAGAGGATACATTTTATAATGAACTCCAAGGTCATTAAGGGTGCAGAATAATGAAGTTAGGTAAAGGTTAAAGAATGCAACAGAGAGAGCAGAACCTTGGGGCACCCAGGAGGAATCAAAGAGGAAGTGAAAGAATCAATTTGGACTTGTTGGGTCCTGTTGATGAGGTATTAGATTTAGATTTATTAGGTTTTATATACCGTTACTAAAGACCCATCGTAACAGTTCACAACAATCATAAAACATCATGTCATATCAAATACCTCTTTGATAAGCCTAAAATACATCATAAATACCTAAAATACATCAATTATAAATCTAAAATATATCATAATTAAGCTAAAAATACATCTTAAATAATCCTAGAAATACTTCATAATATAAAATAAAATAACTAAATGTACAATGTAATTAATCTAAAAGCAATTAGTTAAGATCAAGTCTAAAACATATATGATCTAAAACTATTGACAACTCATCAGCAAAAAAGTAATAGTTAAAACAAGCTAAAACATTTAACAAGTTCATCAACCAACTTTCAAACAAGGACACTGTCATCAAAACTGCCAGGAACAAAATGTTTAAACAAGGATCATTTTATTTTATTTATTTATTTATTTATTTAACACTTTTTTTATACCGGCATTCGTAGGACACATCATGTCGGTTTACAAGTAACTGAGAAGGGAAATTACAATGAACAAGGGAGGGGCTAACTGGGTAATATGCAAAATACAAAGGAAGAGAGTCAACAGCAGAATTACAACTTTTTGCATTCAAGTTAGGGTTAAATATGCAAAAGAACTTATAAACAAATTAAGCGAGGCATGTACACTTGAGAAATTAGCATATGAGGGCTTATTTACAGTAAGAGGAGGCAAGTGCACATATGTATAGTTAAAAGCTAGTGGGGGGGGAGAAAGGAGGGAGGGAGCAGGGGGAGAGGGGCGGGTGGGGTAGAGTGAAGAGGGGTACAGTAAGGCACGGGTACTTTGAGGGAGGGGTTGCTAGGGGGTGAGAGGGAGGGGTAAAGGGGGGCTAGGAGTGCAAGGGAAGGAAACAGGGAGGGGTGGTATGAAGGCTGAGTGTGAGCTGAGGTGGTTCGTAGGACAAAATTAGGATTGAGAGGAGTTGGGGTATGCCTGTCTAAAGAGCCATGTTTTGATTCCTTTTTTGAAGTGGCTCAGGGATGGTTCTAGGCGGAGGTGGACGGGGAGGGAGTTCCAAAGTGTGGGGCCCGCAATAGAGAAGGCTCTATCTCTGGTAGTGGTAAGGTGCCCAATTTTAAGTGAGGGGATTTGGAGAGTGCCAGCAAGGGAGTTTCTCGTGGGGCGATTAGCTTGGCGGAATTGTGGCATATTTTCAAGCCAGGGTGAGTTGTTATTGTATAGAGTGTTATGGAGGATGGTGAGTGTTTTGTACTGGGAACGGAAGGCGATGGGGAGCCAATGGAGGTCCTGGAGAATGGGAGTGATATGGTCTGTTTTTCTGGTGTTTGTGAGGATTCTTGCCATGGTGTTTTGGAGGATTTGGAGGGGTTTAATGGTAGATGCTGGTAGGCCTAAGAGGAGGGAGTTGCAGTAGTCGAGTTTGGTTAGTATAGTGGTTTGCATCACAGTACGGAAGTCGTGGATTGCTTGAAAAAGCCTCACTAAAAAGCCAAGTTTTAAGGTCTCTCTTAAACTACTTATAGTTGGACTCTAGCCTAATTGCTGTCAGTAACAAATTCCAAATTTTGGGCCCTGCCAAAGACAGAGCTCTATCTCTCATCTGATTCAAGTGGGCTGATTGCACTGATGGTAAGGTTAGTAAACCTTTATTTGCAGAGCGCAAATTTCTTTGGCGCACATGTAGTTTAATGGCAGCATTCAGCCAATCCACCTGTTTGCTGTAAATCAACTTATGCAAAATACAGATGGATTTAAATTTAACCCGGTATTCAATTGGAAGCCAGTGTAAGTTAATTAATATAGGGGTAATATGTTCAGTTTTCTTTATACTAGTTAAAATTCTTGCAGCCACATTCTGCAAAACTTGCAAAGGGCGAGTGGTGGAAGCGGATAAACCTAATAAGAGTGAATTACAGTAGTCCAGACTACCAAATAGAAGTGTACAGAAGTCATTCTGTGCATTCTTTGCATACCCATCTCTAACTTTAATGGCAATATGTTTCTTGAAATTGAATTCGGGGAGAATGATCTCGCCCAAGACCCTAATATTTTCAACTAGTTTCAGAGTAGTTTGATCTTGTAAAACTATTTGATTAGAGCTTTTAAGGGAAATTTTCCTTTCAAGAAAGATTATCTCAGTTTTTTCAATGTTCAACACCAGTCTAATTTGAGTAAGTACTTGTTTGATGGCCTTTAAATATATTGACATGATCTTGTAAGCGTTATTGATTGAATCCTCTATTGGCAACAAAATCTGAATGTCATCTGCATATAAAAAATAGGTCAGCCCAAGACTCAACAGCAGATGACATAACGGCAACATGTAAATGTTAAAAAGGGACGCGGAAAGTGAGGAACCCTGCGGCACTCCAGTAGTAAGATCAAATTTGTTAGAACAGGTGTTATTCACTTGCACTTGAAAAAAACGATTTGATAAGAAAGATTTATTTATTTATTTATTTATTTAAAGAATTTATATACCGGGGTTCCTGTATAGTATACATATCACCCCGGTTTACAAGGAACCATAACTATCGCTAAGGAACCGTAACTATCGCTTCATTTAGCGGTTTACATTGAACATTTAGCGGTTTACATTGAACATAGTTAATTTGAGAAAAACATAATAAAACATAAATATACATAAATAAACATAAATAAACATAAAATAGTTAATTTGAGAAAAAGTATATAATATGGTTAACCAGTTAATAACTAAAAGGCAGGTTAATAAGTAAATAAGTAAATAACATTGAACTTGATAGAATCTGGTAACAGGATAAAATATAGTGTTCCATATACTTAAGTACAGTTTCGTGTTCATTTCTTCAGAGAGATATAAGCTGGGGAAGATACGGAGGATATGAAATGCCTTTTTTCTTGCTCATTAGCTCTATGGGAAAGCTTGTTCGAACAACCAAGTCTTAAGTTTCTTTTTAAATGTAGCGTGGCACGGTTCAAGGCGAAGGTCCGGAGGGAGCGAGTTCCAGAGAGAAGGGCCCGCTGTGGATAGAGCACGTTTCCTCAGGGAGGATTTCGCCTGTTGTGTGGTTTAAACCAATTTAACACCGTCCCTGTTATTCCAATCTCAAATAGCCTCTGTAATAAAACTGATGATTAATGGTAACAAAAGCCACAGATAAATTTAATAATATCAGAAGATATGACTTCCCGTGGTCCATCCCTCTAAGTACTGTATCTGAGAGTGATAACAAAGTTTCTGTGCTAAAATGCTGCCTAAAACCAAATTGAGAGGGATATAGAAACATATAGAAATGATGGCAGAAGAAGACCAAACGGCCCATCAAGTCTGCCCAGTAAGCTACGCACTTTATCCATTTTTTCTTCCCTTTTTCTCTCTCCTACCTGTTACTATTGGCTTCCAGTACCCTCCAGCCCTAATTCCCCTCCACCCAATTTAGAGAGCAGCTCTGTATCTGCATCCAAGTGACATCCAGCTCAATTAGGGGTAGCAACCGCTGTAACAAGCAGGCCACCCCCTTGCCCCATACTCTTACCCTTATTTTGAAATAGCAGCCCTCCATCCTTCCGCTCCGTGAAGGTGGAACACCAACTACTGGCCACTGGCATCCCGCTCCGTGAATGCCTCTGTGGCTACTGCCGCTCCGTGCAGTGTTTGAATGCCGCTGAGGCTACTGCCGCTCCGTGCAGTGTTTGAATGCCTCCACTTTATTCACGCCCTCTAGACTTGATGGATCCACAGTGTTTATCCCACGCCCCTTTGAAGTCGTTCACAGTTTTAGACTTCACCACTTCCTCCGGAAGGGCATTCCAGGCATCCACCACCCTTTCCGTGAAGAAATACTTCCTGACATTGGTTCTTAGACTTCCTCCCTGGAGCCTCAGCTCGTGACCTCTGGTTCTGCTGATTTTTTTCTGACGGAAAAGGTTTGTCGTTGTGTTTGGATCATTAAAGTTTTTCAAGTATCTGAAAGTCTGAATCATATCACCCCTGCTCCTCCTTTCCTCCAGGGAGTACATATTTAGATTCTTCAATCTCTCCTCGTATGTCATCCTATGAAGACCCTCCACCTTCCCGGTCGCCCTTCTCTGTACTGCTTCCATCTTGTCCTTGTCTCTTTGTAGATACAGTCTCCAGAACTGAACACAGTACTCCAGGTGTGGCCTCACCAAGGATCTGTACAATGGGATAATCACTTCCCTTTTCTTACTCGATATTCCTCTCTCTATGCATCCCAGCATTCTTCTGGCTTTTGCTATCGCCTTGTCGCATTGTTTCACAGACTTCATATCATTAGACACTATCACCCCAAGGTCTCTCTCCTGCTCCGTGCACATCAGCCTTCCCCCCCCCCCCCCCCCATCGAATATAGTTCATTCAGATTTCCACTCCCCATATGCATGACTTTGCACTTCTTGGCATTGAATCTCAGCTGCCATATCTTCGAACACTCTTCCAGTTTCCTTAAATCCCGTCTCATTCTCTCCACTCCTTCCGGCGTGTCCACTCTGTTGCAGATCTTAGTGTCATCCGCAAAAAGACAAACCTTACCTTCTATCCCATCCGCAATATCGCTCACAAAGATATTGAACAGGACCGGTCCCAACACCGATCCTTGCGGTACACCACTTAAAACCTCCCTCTCTTCAGAGAAAGTTCCATTTACCATCACGCATTGTTTTCTGTCCGTCAACCAGTTTTCAATCCAGGTCACCACCTCAGCACTCACTCCTAAGCTTCTCGTTTTATTCACCAGTCTCCTGTGCGGAACCGTATCAAAAGCTTTGCTGAAATCCAAGTAGATGACATCGAGCGCTCTTCCTCGATCCAATTCCTTGGTTAGCCAGTCAAAAAAGTCAATCAGATTTGTCTGACAGGATCTTCCTCTGGTGAATCCATGCTGCCTCTGGTCCATCAATTCTCCGGACTGTAGATAGTTCACTATTCTCTCTTTCAACAGTGACTCCATTACTTTTCCCACCCTCGAAGTGAGGCTAACCGGTCTGTGGTTACCAGATAAAATATCATTAGAATCTAGATAAAATGTAAGCTGTTTAAAAACTATCTTTTCAATCAATTTTGATAAAAAAGATTTGAGACAGGCCGATAATTGTTCAAAATTGTAGGATCCAAATTCTTCTTCTTAAGAATAAGCTGTACTACTGCCCCTTAAGGTTAATTGGGTGCTCATCCTCCATTAAAGACATGTTAATAATGAAAATGATGGCTGGGGCAACAATCTCAGAAATTACCTTCAATTCCGTGACTCGAATACTATCAAGCGGGTGACTAGCAGTGTTTAGTGATTTTAACAATTGTTCAGTTTCCAATGTAGAAATGTCATCAAAATCAGACCGTTTTTTATTATCCTTAGAATTTAGGGTAATCGTTTGTTGTTTAGAGCTATCAAAATTGATTAACAACTTCTCAATTTTGTCTTTAAAAAAACAAGCTATTTCGTTACATCTGGTATGAAGAGAAACAGGCCAGCACCGAACCAGTTATACCAAAGGAGCATAGTCCTGAGAGTAGGATGAAGTAATTGACCATGTCAAATGCAGTGGTGATATCGAGAAGACACAGGAGGAATGCTAAGCCTTGATAAAATCCCTGTCTCACTGTATCAAAGCTGGAGAGCAGCAGTTATTCGTTGTTGTGATGCTTCCTGAACGCGAACTGATATTGGTTGAGTATATTATTAGCGCAGAGTTGGTGGAGATATGCTGTTTCTAATCCTTTGGCCAAGAACGATAGGGCAGAGATTGGGTGGTAATTTGAGATTATGGTAGGCTCAGCTGATAGTTTTTTGATTATGGGTCAGACTGTAGCTTGTTTTGGAGGTCAGGGATGATGCCATGTTGTAGTGATGAGCTAATGAACTCAGTGATAAATAAAGCAATATTCAGTTTCATCAGTTTAAGTAGTGAAAAATGGCACAGGTTAGGAGGATTAGACAATGTTTTCAGGTTATTGATAATCTTAGCGGTGTCGAAGCATTCCTAGACTGGGCCGTAGATGTTTGCATCATCATTGGATTCTTCAGTATAGGAATTATTAAAGATGCTGTTGACAGTTGCTGTCTTACTGGTAAAGTGAGGGGTGAATGTTTCCGCAATTGTCATCCATGGGAGGGTGGGAAGGAGGGTAGAGTGGGTTGAGATGGGGTTAATTACTTTCTTTATGGAGATATAAAATTATCTGGGATTGTTTCGAGTGGCTGCCAGTTTCATTTATATATAAGATTTCTTAGCAGAGTTGATTGCCTCTTGATGCGATGCCAGTTTATCATTAAATAGTATTTTGTTTATGTGGGTAGGGTCTTTCTGCCATTTTCTCTCATATTTCCTCAGCTCACATTTTTTTGTTTGGAGCGTGGAATTATATCATTGTACAGAATTTGTTCTTTTAGTTGAAAATGGTTTCAGGGGGGACAGTTTGTCGAGCATTGATGTAAGGGAGGAGTTCCAGAGTTCTTCAGGTGAGTTACAGGAGTTATTATCTAGAATTAAAGAGAGAATGGATGCAAGTGCCAAAGTGTCTAGATGCCCTTGTTTCATGCCAGTAGAGGAGGACCGGAAGGCTCATCTGCATACTGCTCCCAGCATCCCCCGGGAAAGGAGTCCAGAGGTCACCGCAAGCGATCCAGGGATTGAATTCCACTGCCCCAGCTTCCAGAGGCCCCGCACCCTTTGCAGTAGAGGTGGACCGGAAGGCTCATCTGCATATTGCTCCCAGTATCCCCCGGGAGAGGAGTCCAGAGGTCACCGCAAGCGATCCAGGGATTGAATTCCACAGCCCCAGCTTCCAGAGGCCCCGCACCCTTTGCAGTAGAGGAGGACCGGAAGGCTCATCTGCATATTGCTCCCAGTATCCCCATCGAGTGGAGTTCAGAGGTTACCGCAAGTGATCCAGGGACTGAATTCCACAGCCCCGGCTTCCAGAGGCCCCGCACCGTTTGCAGTAGAGGAGAACCAGAAGGCTCATCTGCATACTGCTCCCAGCAACCCCCGGGAGAGGAGTCCAGAGGTCACCGCAGGCGATCCAGGGATTGAATTCCACAGCCCCAGCTTCCAGAGGGCCCACAACCTTTGCAGTAGAGGAGGACTGGAAGGCTTATCTGCATACTGATCCCAGCATCCACGGGAGAGGAGTCCAAAGGTCACCACTCCCGATCCAGGGATTGAATTCCACAGAATCTCAAACCCTTCCATTAACTGAGTGAAGATTAATTTAGCAGTGGTTAAAAAGGATTGGTAAGTATAGCTTTCAGAAACTTTTGGGTTTATAAAAGTGTGGTGAAAGGTGAAATTAAGGGATATATTCTTTAGAGTTTGTGTGTGTCTGAGGTAACAAGCAAGCCAGAGATAGTTAATTCTAGTGTCTGTCTTTCCCACCCATTCAACCCTTGATTTTTAAGCACGAGACACTTTCTCATAAAAAATCAATCAGGGTCTTATCTAAATCATACTATTGTACCAACCCTTATTGAAAGTTTAATCATTCCCTTGTAGGACACTAGCTGATTAATTAGTAAATTCACCTGTAAATTTAAAGTACTCTCACTCCAACTCCCTTAGTCTCCTAAACTTAACTAGAAACTCAATAAAACTAAGATGAAGGCAGCAGACCAGCAGCAAGAGGGGGGCTTTCCAGTCTTTTGCACTGAGTGTCACATGTATGATTTTGTACCCGCTGGTGAGAGATTGTATGTGTGCACTCGGTGCGAAGAGCTCCTGACTCTCAGGGAATGAGTCCAATTTCTGGAGGCTAGAGTAGCAGACTTGGAGGAGCTGAGGCAGCCAGAGAGGTACATTGATGAGACCTTCAGGGACATAGTAGCCAAGTCCCAAGTCCAGTTTGGCAGCCCCAGTGCTGCCTTGGATCAGAAAGGTCTCCCAGTAGGAGAACATCACCCTGGTGTAGCAGGAAGTGATCCTGTAACAAGGACCTGCTCTCCAGGTGATGTATTGTCCTCTCGCACTGAAGACAAGTCTCCCAGGGCTACTGCCCAGGAGGGAAGGGTTAGGCCGGCCATCATAGTTGATGATTTCATTATTAGAAATGTAGATAGCAGGGTGGCTGGTGGATGTGAGGACTGCCTGGTAACTTGCCTGCCTGGTGCTAAGGTGGCAGACCTCACATGTCACCTAGATAGATTATAGACAGTGCTGGAGAGGAGCCAACTGTCGTGGTACATGTGGGCACCAACAACATAGGAAAATGTGGGAGAGAGGTTCTGGAAGCCAAATTTAGGATTTTAGGTAGGAAGCTGAAATCCAGACCCTCCAGGATGGCATTCTCTGAAATGCTTCCTCTTCCACGTGCAGGTCCCCAGAGGCAGGCAGAGCTCCAGAGTTTCAATGCGTAGATTAGACGAAGGTGTAGGGAAGAGGGATTCAGCTTTGTAAGGAACTGGGGATACTTTTGGGGAAAGAGGAGACTTTTCCGAAAGGATGGGCTCCACCTTAACCAGAGTGGAACCAAGCTGCTGGCACTAACTTTCAAATAGGAGATAGAGCAGCTTTTAAACTAGAACACGGGGAAAAGCCGACAGTCACTCAGCAGTGCATGGTTCGGAGAAATGTATCCTTGAAGGATACTAATGAAACAGGAGAGTTATGGCATCCCAACAGAGAGGTTCCATTAAAAGCAAACATAGTCCATATGCCTATATGTAAAAAATCACCGAAGCTAATGATTTCTGAATTATCCCTAACAACTAAAAAGCAGGTTGTTAATACAAACAAAAAACACACTTTGAAATGTCTATATGCCAAAGCCAGAAGTCTAAGAAGTAAGATGGGAGAGTTAGAGTGTATAGCAGCAATGATGAGATTGACATAATTGGCATCACAGAGACTTGGTGGAAGGAGGAGAACCAATGGAACAGTGCTATATCAGGGTTCAAATTATATCGCAATGATAGGGAGGATCAACTTGGTTGGGGTGTGGCACTTTATGTCCGGGAGGGTATAGAGTCCAACAGGATAAAGATCATACAAGAGACTAAATGCTCAGTAGAATCTATATGGGTAGAAAGCCCATGTGTGTTGGATAAGAGTATAGTGATAGGAGTATACTACCGTCCACCTGTTCAAAATGGTCAGACAGATGATGAAATATTAAGAGAAATCAGGGAAGCTAACCAATTTGGCAGTGCAATAATAATGGGAGATTTCAATTACCCCAATATTGACTGGGTAAATGTAACATTAGGACTTGCTAGAGACAAAGTTCCTGGATGTAATAAATGACTGCTTCATGGAACAATTGGTTCAGGAACCAACAAGAGAGGGAGCTATTTTAGATTTAATTCTTAGTGGAACGCAGGATTTGGCGAGAGAGGTAACGGTGGTGAGGCCACTTGGTAACAGTGATCATAACATGATCAAATTTAAACTAATAACTGGAAGGGGGGCAATAAGTAAATCTGCAGCTCTAATACTAAACTTTCAAAAGGGAAACTTTGATAAAATGAGGAAAATAGAAAAAAACTGAAAGGTGCAGATGCAAAGGTTAAAAGTGTTCAACAGGCATGGACCTTGTTTAAAAATACAATCCTAGAGGTGCAGTCCATATGTATTCCACACATTAAGAAAGGTGGAAGGAAGGCAAAACGATTACCATCATGGTTAAAAGGTGAGGTGAAGGAGGCTATTTTAGCCAAAAAAAATCCTTCAAAAATTGGAAGAAGGATCCTTCTGAAGAAAATAGGATACAACATAAGCATTGACAAGTTAAGTGTAAAACAATGATAAGACAAGCGAAGAGAGAATTTGAAATGAAGTTGGACATAGAGGCAAAAACTCATAATAAAAACCTTTTTTAATATATCCGAAGCAAGAAACTTGTGAGGGAGTCGGTTGGACCGTTAGATGACAGAGGGGTTAAAGTGACTCTTAGGCAAGATAACGCTATTGCAGAACAACTAAATTACTTCTTTGCTTCCGTGTTTACTAATGATAAAGGGCCCGCGACTCCTTAAGGGAGCCAGGCACAATGGGAGAGGGGGAGGGGGGAGAGGACGCCATGAAAAGGGGTGGGGAAACCAGGGGATGATGCAAAAGTGTTGGGGGGGGGGGGACAGGAGAACGCTCTGATGTGAAAAGGGCGGGGAAGCCGGTGCTGGGCTGAAGAAGGGAAGTCAAGCTGCGGCGGACCCCTTTTTCGCCCGGCACCAGCAAGAGCAGCATTCCTGCCCACCCGCCCTCAGCACATTAGGTTAAGGGGAGGGACCTCTTGTAGATACCAGTTGCAGCCCTTGGCATTGCGGTGCGGTGACCAGCGCATTGACAAGGACCCACAGATTTTAACTACAGATTTTGCATGGGGCCAGTGGCCCGAGAGCAGCTAAGCAGACAGGAGCTAAGCGGGCCAGCGACCCAGCACTTCCGACCCAGACCATCGCTTTGACAGCAGAGGGAAGTGGTGACGAGAAGGGGAGGATAGAGGGCGCTTCGACCTGAGACCCTACCTTCTACGGTCAGGCCTGGGTAACCCCTTACTGTGATGATGCTGTGGCTACATTGGCCAGGCGTCTGCGACGGCATATCAGCTTTTACGGCTGGGGTATTCCTCATTCGCCAGCAGCAGTATGGGCCTAGCACCTTTCAGTTGTGGTGGGCGCTGGTCACCAGGAGCTTGTCATGTGCAGTTTAAGAATTGTAAGTATTATACTCATCGGTTGCAATGCTCTGTTTGGGCTGCGGCCAATTAATTTGTCCACAAATAAAACAAAATTTTGTTCTAAGCAGAGCACGTGAGAGTCCATTAATATCAAGCAGTGAGGGTATAGGGGGGAAGTGGGGGGCAGTGGAATTCGAACTGCAAGTGAACACCAGTCTTCCCCTTGGTTAAATTGTGTTGGGGAGATACCATTTCTGGAAATGATTTTCAAGGATGATGAATCAGATGAACTGAACGAGATCAAGGTGAACCTGGAAGATGTAGTAGGCCAGATTGACAAACTAAAGAGTAGCAAATTACCTACACTGGATGGTATGCATCCTAGGGTACTGAAGAAAATCAAAAATGAAATTTCTGATCTATCAGTTAAAATTTGTAACCTATCATTGAAATCATTCATTGTACCTGAAGACTGGAGGGTGGCTAATATAACCCCAATATTTAAAAAAGGCTCCAGGGGCGATCCGGGTAACTATAGACGAGTGAGCCTGACTACAGTGCCGGGAAAAATAGGGACACTATGCTAAAGATCAAAATCATAGAGCATATAAAAGACACGGTTTAATGGAACACAGTCAACATGGATTTACCCAAGGGAAGTCTTGCCTAACAATTTTGCTTCATTTTTTGAAGGGGTTAATAAACATATGGATAAAGGTGAACCAGTAGATGTAGTGTATTTGGATTTTTGGAAGGCATTTGACAAAGTCCCTCATGAGAGGCTTCTTAAAAAACTAAAAAGTCATGTGACAGGAGGTGATGTCCTTTCATGGATTACAAACTGTTCAAAAGACAGGAAACAGAGAGTAGGATTAAAAGGTCAATTTTCTCAGTGGAAAAGGGTAAATGGTGGAGTGCCTCAGGGATCTGTACTTGGACCGGTGCTTTTCAATATATTTATAAATGATCTGGAAAGGAAACAATGAGTGAGGTTATCAAATTTGCAGGTGATACAAAATTATTCAGAGTAGTTAAATCACAAACAGATTGTGATATATTATAAGAGGACCTTGGTAGACTGGAAGATTGGGCATCCAAATGGCAGATGAAATTTAATGTGGACAAGTGCAAGGTGTTGCATATAGGGAACATTAACTCTTGCTATAGTTACATGAATTTAGGTTCCATATGAGGAGCTACCACCTAGGCATCATAGTGGATAATACTTTGAAATCATCGGCTCAGTGTGCTGCAGCAGTCAAAAAAGCAAACAGAAAGTTAGGAATTATTAGGAAGGAAATGGTTAATAAAACGGAAAATGTCATAATGCCTCTATCGCTCCATGGTGAGACCACACCTTGAGAACTGTGTACAATTGTGGTCGCCGCATCTCAAAAAAGATATAGTTGCGATAGAGAAGGTACAGAGAAGGACAACCACAATGATAAAGGGGATGCAGCAGTGCCCCTATGAGGAAAAGCTGAAGAGGTTAGGGCTGTTTAGCTTGAAGAAGAGGTAGCTGAGAGGGGATATGATAGAAGTCTTTAAAATCATGAGAGGTCTTGAATGAGTAGATGTGAATCGGTTATTTACACTTTAAGAACATAAGAACATAAGAAATTGCCATGCTGGGTCAGACCAAGGGTCCATCAAGCCCAGCATCCTGTTTCCAACAGAGGCCAAAACCAGCCCATAAGAATCTGGCAATTACCCGAACACTAAGAAGATCCCATGCTACTTATGCAATTAATAGCAGTGGCTATTCCCTAAGTAAAATTGATTAATAGCCATTAATGGACTTCTCCAAGAACTTATCCAAACCTTTTTTGAACACAGTTACACTAACTGCACTAACCACATCCTCTGGCAACAAATTCCAGAGCTTTATTGTGCTTTGAGTGAAAAAGAATTTTCTCCGATTAGTCTTAAATGTGTTACTTGCTAACTTCATGGAATGCCCCCTAGTCCTTCTATTATTCGAAAGTGTAAATAACCGAGTCACATCTACTCGTTCAAGACCTCTCATGATCTTAAAGACCTCTATCATATCCCCCCTCAGCCATCTCTTCTCCAAGCTGAACAGCCCTAACCTCTTCAGCCTTTCCTCATATGGGGAGCTGTTCCATCCCCTTTATCATTTTGGTTGCCCTTCCCTGTACCTTCTCCATCGCAACTATATCTTTTTTGAAATGCGGCGACCAGAATTGACCACAATATTCAAGGTGTGGTCTCACCATGGAGCGATACAGAGGCATTATGACATTTTCCGTTCTATTAACCATTCCCTTCCTAATAATTCTTAACATTCTATTTGCTTTTTTTACTGCTGCAGCACACTGAGCCGACGATTTTAAAGAGGAGGTGGACTTCTACTAGCGGCAAAAAAAGGGACAGGCCTCACCTTACAACTTTCCAACTCTACTCACAACATTGAAGTGGCCCTTTTCAAATCACCTCACCTCCAAATCTGTCTTGTCTACGCTCCTCCAGGAATCCTTGAATCCAACCCCTCTCCCATCATCGAACTCATAACAAAATACATTAACGCAACCAAACCAGCTATTATACTGGGAGATTTTAATTTGAATGTAGACGCTTCCCCTCAATCTAACAACTGCGAAACTCTACTCTCTTCACTCAGCTACCTTGGCTTCTCTCAAATAGTTACCTGCCCCACACACATTGCGGGCCACACCCTTGACCTTATTTTCATCAATGACGGCATCTCTATCTCCTCCACGCCTGACAGCTCTCCAGTCCCTTGGTCGGACCACCGAATCATCTCCACATCGATGAAGATCAAAGAACACCCCTCACTATCCTTCCCCAAAACTACCATACAATTCAGAAAACCCTGCCCCTCTGACCACCTCAACTACCACCTCTCAAAAGAACTAATTCCACTCGACCTCTCAGACGCAGACATCAAATCATGGATAAATATCACCTCAAAAGTTGCTGATCAAGTTTGCCCTACCTTCACCAATGTCATATGCCCATCCTCACAGAACATAAAACTATGGTTCACCCCAGACCTAAAAGCCCTTAAACAAGACCTAAGGAGAAAATAACACATCTGGCGTAAAAATCCATCTACCTCTACACTTGCAGCCTACAAATCCCTTCTTAACGCTTACAGGATCGCCATCCTCAGAATGAAGAAAGACTTCTTTGCCAAGAAAATCCACCACTTCATCTTCGACACAAAAGCTCTCTTCGCATACGTCTCAGCACTCACCAAGCCATCCCCCCCCCCCCCCCCCCCCCCCCCCACCATTCCTGATGACTTGGCACTCAACAAAGCTACTGAACTTGCACAATTCTTCGTGAAAAAAATCAATAACCTAACCGCATCGTTTCACACACCCCCTGGAACACCCTCTATTGCCCTCCCCTCTTCACTGAAACCAAACTCAATGCTTGAAATGTTCGAACTAACATCATCACTGGAAGTAGAAAATATCCTCAAAAAAATGAAACCAGCTTCACATCCTTCAGACCCAATACCGCCAAACCTGCTTTTCAACATCCCAAATACCATCTCAAAACCAATCTCAGATACCATTAACCTCTCTTTTTCCCAAGGATCAGTGCCAGACCCTCTTAAGCTCGCTATTCTTAAACCTATTCTAAAAAAGCCGAACTTCTCTCCTACTGACCCATCTAGCATCCGCCCAATAGCTAACTTTCCCATGATTGCTAAAATTATGGAAAAAATAGTCAACAAACAGCTATCAGATTATCTCAAGGAGCACAACATTCTCTCCCCCACGCAACACGGATTTCGCAAAACACGAAGCACAGAAACCCTGCTCATAGAAACCCTGCTCATATCCCTTGCAGACACTATCCTACTAAACATGGAAAAAGGTCAAACTTATCTGGTCACTCTCCTAGATCTCTCCACCACATTTGACACTGTGAACCATAACATCCTTCTCGAACGACTAACAGACTTTGGGGTCACAGGACTTGCACTTTGTTGGTTCAAATCCTTCCTGTCTAACAGGTTCTACAAAGTCAGGATCAACAATAAAGAATCTCCACCAGTACGCTCCAACCTGGGTGTCCCACAAGGATCCTCCCTATCCCCAACACTCTTCAACATCTACCTTCTACCACCTACTCACAAAGCTAAAACTACCCCACTATCTTTACAACGACGATGTCCAAATCCTCATCCCGATCAAAGACTCACTTCAAAAAACTTTTAACCACTGGACCACCTGCCTTCAAGATATTAACCAACTACTTTCCACTCTCAACTTGGTCCTAAATAGCGACAAAACCGAGATTCTCATCATCTCAAAGGAAATCCTCACCACATCACCAATTCCACCACCCTCCTCCCATTCTAACAATTCAACTCTTAAATCCTCTCCCTTCGTCAGAGATAGCAAATGTTGCTTACCTGATGTAACAGGTGTTCTCACAGGACAGCAGGATGTTAGTCCTCACAAATGGGTGACATCGAGGATGGAGCCCACCACGGAAAACTTCTGTCAAAGTTTAAACAGAACTTTGACTGGCCCCTACTGGGCATGCCCAGCAAGGCACTGACCCTGCAGCCAGCAGGGGTCTCCCTTCAGTCTGATTTTCAAAGCTACAGGCAGTGCCTAGAAAGTAAAAACAAAACGAACCCAACACCGCGGGGTGGCGGGCGGGTTTCGTGAGGACTAACATCCTGCTGTCCTGTGAGAACACCTGTTACATCAGGTAAGCAACATTTGCTTTCTCACAGGACAAGCAGGATGGTTGTCCTCACAAATGGGTGAGTACCGAGCTGAGGATGTCCTGACTTGCACCAAATGCACCCAACGACGTGCAACAGGCAGTACAAGTGGGGTGGAATTTGGGAAAGGGCATCCGCACCCTACCGGGAAGGTGGAAGGGTGTTGGTACATCAGGTTGGAAAAAGGTTACGCAAGACAGATTGGCCGAAGATGGAGTCCTGTCTTCCAGCTTTGTCCAAACAATAGTGGGCTGCAAAGGTATGGAGAGAACTCCAGGTTGCAGCCCTGCAGATGTCAGGAAGCGGCACCGATCGAAGGTGTGCCACTGACGTCGCCATGGCCCTCACAGAGTGTGCTTTGACACGGTCTTGGAAAGGAATGCCAGCCTGCTCATAGCAGAAAGAAATGCAGTCCGCCAACCAGGAGGAAAGAGCCTGCTTACCCACAGGTTGTCCTAACTTGTTAGGATGGAAAGAGACGAATAATTGAGTGCTCTTCCTGTGAGAAACTGTACGGTCTAGGTAAAAGGCTAGAGCTCGTTTACAGTCTAGGGTATGCAGGGTCTGTTCTCCAGAGTTGGAGTGGGGCCTGGGAAAAAAGATAGGTAGTATGATGGATTGATTGATATGAAACTCAGAAACTACCTTAGGTAAAAATTTAGGGTGAGTGCGGAGTACCGCCCGGTCCTGCAGGAGTTTAGTGTAAGGCGGATAGGTAACTAGGGCCTGTAATTCACTAACCCTGCGAGCTGAAGTGATAGCCAAAAGGAATAACACTTTCCATGTGAGATACTTTAACTCACAGGAGTGCAGAGGTTCGAAAGGAGGTTTCATTAGACGACCAAGAACCACATTAAGGTCCCAGGATGGGGCCGGAGGCCGTAAGGGTGGCTTCAGATGGAGCAAGCCTTTAAGAAAACGTGTTACTAGGGGTTGTACTGAAATAGGGACACCCTGTACACCTTTATGGAAGGCGGCTACCGCACTGACATGCATCCTAATGGAAGAGGTTTTAAGACCTGATTCAGAGAGATGCCATAAATAGTCCAAGAATTTGGAAATTGGACAGGAAAGGGGATCAAGGGACTGAGAAGTGCACCATGATGTGTACCTTTTCCATTTGTATGAGTAAGACTTTCTTGTGGAAGGCTTTCGTGAAGCTATCAGGACTCGAGAAACGGAATCTGAAAGGTTGAAAGGCTGAAGGACTAACCTTTCAACATCCATGCCGTCAGGGACAAGGCTTGGAGGTTGGGATGGAGGAGGCATCCGTCGTTTTGAGTGAGCAGATGCGGGTCCTTTCCCAGAGGAATGTGCCTGCGGATGGAGAGATCCTGGAGTATTGGAAACCATACTTGGCGTGGCCAGTAAGGTGCTATCAGGATCATGGTTCCTCCGTCCTGGCGTAGCTTCACGAGAGTCTTTGACACAAGAGGAAGTGGGGGGAATGCGTAGAGCAGACCGGTTGTCCACTTGAGGGAGAATGCATCCCTCGGCCGAGAGTTCTGGCTCCGAATGAGAGAGCAGTAATCGTCCACTTTGTGGTTCTGAGGGGACGCAAAGAGGTCTATGCGGGGAGAACCCCACTTGTGAAACAGAGAGGTCGCTACCAGAGGATCGAGTGACCACTCGTGCGGTCGGAAGACACGGCTCAGCCGGTCTGCCAATACATTGTCTACTCCCGGCAGGTAAGTGGCCCTGAGGTACATAGAGTGGGAGAGGGCTTCCGCCCAGATCTGCGCAGCTTCCTGACACAGAAGGAAGGAGCCTGTGCCTCCCTGCTTGTTTATGTACCACATGGCCACTTGGTTGTCCGTCTGGATTAAGATTATCTGATGAAAGAGATGATCTTTGAAAGTGCGGAGCGCATAGCGGATTGCTCGAAGTTCCAGGAAATTGATCTGGTGTTCGGCTTCCTCGTTGGACCATAACCCTTGGGTTTGAAAATTGTCCACATGGGCCCCCCAACCGATGTGGGAAGCGTCGGTGGTTAGGATAACTTGCGGATCCGGTGGAAGAAAGGGTAAGCCCTGAAGGAGGTTGACCTGAGTCGTCCACCAAGTTAAGGATAGGCGCAGCGCTTGTGTGACTGTGATTATGGAGGACAGAGGCTGAAAAGCTTGAATCCATTGTTGTCGTAGAGTCCATTGTGTTACCCTCATGGCTAGTCTGGTCATGGGAGTGACTTGAACCGAGGATGCCATGTGTCCTAGGAGAACTAGGAATTGGCGAGCTGTGGCAGTGTCTTGAGACTGGAGCTGGTGAGCTAAGGACATGAGAGTTTGGACCCGTTGTAGCGGAAGGTAGGCCTTTGCCTGTAAGGTGTCCAAGTCTGCCCCAATGAAAGATAAGGTTTGAGATGGGACGAAGCAAGATTTCTCGTAATTGACAAGAAACCCTAAGGAAAGGAGTGTGTTGATTGTCAATTGTAGGGAGGACCGGGCAATCTGAGGGGTGGAGGCCCTGATCAGCCAGTCGTCCAGATAGGGGTATACGTGGACACCTTCCTTCCTGAGGAATGCTGCTACAACTACGAGGCATTTGGTGAAGACCCGTGGAGCAGATGCCAGACCGAAAGGCAGTACTCGGTATTGATAATGGTCGCGGCCTACGAGAAACCGCAGATATTTGCGATGGGATTGTGTTATCGCAATATGGGTATAAGCTTCCTTGAGGTCGAGGGAGCATAGCCAATCCCCTTTCTGCAGCAGAGGGAGTAACGTGCCCAGGGTTACCATCTTGAACTTTTCTTTTTGCAGATACTTGTTGAGGGCTCGAAGGTCTAAAATTGGACGTAGCCCTCCTGATTTCTTTGGAATTAGGAAGTATCTGGAATAGAATCCCTTGCCTCGTTGAGAGGGAGGAACGAGTTCTATAGCATTTGATTGCAGAAGAAGAGATACTTCCTGTTGTAATTGAGCCAAATGGCTGGATAGACTCCACGCTTGAAGCGGCGGGGAGTCTGCCGGAAGAGTTATGAAATTGAGGTGGTAACCCTGTGCGATAATCGCCAGCACCCACTGGTCTGAGGTAATCCGTATCCAATGCTGTAGAAAGTGGCACAGACGACCCCCTACAGGGATGTGGGGGAGTGGGATATGGCATGTGCTCCGAGTCGGGAAGTCAAAGGCCTGCCGCAGGCCCGGGGGGTGGGGCTACAGCAGGTCTTTGTTTCCGAGGTTGGCGTGGCTGAGGTCTGGTGGAGGATCGAGCCGGACGAGGCCTAGTCGACGGAGGGTAATAACGACGTGGCCGAAAGAATGACTTTTTGGAGTCCTTCTTAGGTGGTGGTTTGGAGGATACCTCAGATGGAACAGACGAAAGTTGTTTCAACGTCTCGTGGTGATCCTTCAATTCCGCCACAATTTGTTGAATCTGTTCCCCGAACAGATTATCCCCTAAGCAGGGTAAATCGGCTAGACGATCCTGAACCTCTGGGCGAAGGTTGGATGATTTTAACCAAGCCCAACGTCTGGCTGAGATGGCAGTAGCTGAGACTTTCGTGGAAGCATCGAAGATATCGTAGGCCGTTCGGATCTCGTGCTTCCCAGCTTCAAATCCTTTGTGAAGGAGGGCTTGAAGCTGTGGCTGGTATTGGTCCGGTAAGGTGTCAGCGTAGTCCTGCATTTGTTTAAGGATAGCTCTGTTGTACTGAGTCATATAAAGTTGGTATGAAGCTATACGAGATATCAACATAGCCCCATGATACACTTTCCTTCCCACACTATCAAGAAATTGGTTGTCCTTGATAGGGGGAGTGGAAGAGTGTGGCTTTAAACGCTTGGCTTTCTTTTGCGCAGACTCAACTACAACAGAGCGATGATCCAGTTGAGACTTCTGAAATCCTGGTGCTGACTGAACGAGGTAGGTTGAGTCAGCTTTTTTATTGACTGGTGACACAGATGAAGGTGATTCCCAGTTTTTCTTTAAAAGATCCAGAAATACTTGGTGAATGGGGATGGAAGCGATGATCTTGGGGGCATCCAGAAATTGGAGCAGCTCCATCATTTGGAGCCTGTCATCGGTCTCAGATTGCAGCTGAAAAGGCACAACTTCTGACATCTCCTTTACAAAATTTATAAAGGAGAGATCTTCAGGAGGAGATCGTTTTCTACTCTCTGTAGGAGATGGTGGGGATGGTAAATCTGTATCTGAAGATGAATCATCACCCCAGGTATCATAAGGATCATGTAAGGTTTGCTGTCCTGAAGGACCTGGTAGAGGATCCAAAGGCATCGATGGAACCGGTGCTGCAAGCGGAACAGTGAACGGCATCGAGGGCTTCGGGGCCACCGATGGAATCGGTGCCGATCTTGGAATCGATGGAGCCGAAGGATAAATCGGTGGAAAGGTATGTGAAGGCACCGATGGAACGACACCGGACGGAGGAATCCGGAACGGTGTTTCTCCTGTCGATGAATGTCCTTCCGGAGATGATGGTGTAGTCGGTGCTAATGAAATCACCGATGGAAGGGCGCGCATAAGTGCCTCCATACGATTTAGTATCGGTGCCAACGCTTCCACTATAGGCTCGGTGGTCGGTTCCATCCTCGGTGGCAGAGTCGGTGCTGAGGTCGGTGCCTGAGGCGGTGCCGGAATCGGTGCCGGAGGCGGTGCCGGTGGAGGCTGGAATCTTCGCATCGCATTCTCGATGGCCTCCTGGACCAGCCGGTCCAGTTCTGCCCGGAGACCAGGGGTAAGCATACCCGGCTCGACGGGAGAGGGAGGCTGAGGCAGGGCCGGAGGGACCACCGTAACCGGTGGGATCACGGCCCCCGCACCCCGGGAGGGTGAGGGTTTCCTCGGTGCCTGCGAACGAGACGTGGACGGTGCCAGGTCCGACCGAGGCTTTTTCTTCGGTGGCTCGGCCTGTTCAGAGGTCGATGGTTGCGGATCCTCGACGGGCCGAGACTTGTGCCGTCGATGGCGATGCTTATCCTTCCGATCTCCTCGGTCATCCGGGGAGGGGACAGGAGTCGACGGCCGAGAAGTCATCGATGGTGGACGGTCACCGGCGGGTTGGCGATGGTGGTGCAACTTCGACGGTGCCGGTTCCGATGACGTCGATGCTATCGATGGCGTTGGGGTGGGTGCATGGAAGAGGAGCCCCATCTTCTCCATCCTGGCCTTGCGACCCTTAGGTGTCATTAAGGCACATTTGGTGCAAGTCAGGACATCATGCTCACTACCCAAACATAAAACACAAACCCTATGGGGGTCAGTGATGGACATAGTCCGGGTACAATCCGGACATCGACGGAACCCCGTCGCCATGGCTTAAGGCCAAATTTAGGCGCGGGCTCAGTAAGTTCCCACAGGCCTCAAGGGCCAAAATCGACGGCCGCCGATTAAAAAAGGGAAAAAACTTACCGGTTTCCGCGAAAGTGACAAAAATTTGTCGAAGGGAGACCCCTGAGGGGCAAATTTTCTTCGGATAGAAAAATACCGAATTCCTGTCAGGAACGTGGTAAGAGAGCTCCTTTCACCGCGTGGCAACTGCTGCGCGGAAAAAAGAAGACTGAAGGGAGACCCCTGCTGGCTGCAGGGTCAGTGCCTTGCTGGGCATGCCCAGTAGGGGCCAGTCAAAGTTCTGTTTAAACTTTGACAGAAGTTTTCCGTGGTGGGCTCCATCCTCGATGTCACCCATTTGTGAGGACAACCATCCTGCTTGTCCTGTGAGAACTAGGCGTTATCCTAGATAACCAGCTCACCCTAAAGAACTTTGTGAACACCACCGCAAAAGATTGCTTCTTCAAATTACAAGTCCTCAGAAACTTAAAACCTCTCCTACACTTCCAAGATTTCAGATTAGTGCTGCAATCCATCATCCTATCAAAACTAGACTATTGTAACTCCCTCCTGCTCGGGCTCCCAGCCAACACCATAAAACCTCTTCAAATGGTTCAAAACTCAGCAGCCAGGATCCTCACCAACACCAAAAAAAGGGATCATATCATCCCCACTCTTCAACACCTCCACTGGCTACCCATCAAGTGCAGGATCCTTTTCAAAGTCCTCTCGATCATCCATAAAGCTAAACACAACCTCATATCACTTGACACCACTATTCAATTTACACCTCATACCTCATCTTGACCAATTAGAAGTGCCTACAAAGACACCCTGTTTGCCCCATAAGCAAAATCATCCTTAAGAAAGAGGGCCCTATCGACAGCAGGTCGTCATCAATGGAATGCATTACCTCCGGACCTCAGGCAAGACCATTGCCCATCTTCTTTAAAAAAAAAGACTTAAAACATAGCTATTTAGCCTAGCGTTCCCTGACCCCTAACTCTTTCCTTCCCAGACGCCAGACTCCAGCTTTCACAAACTCTTAATTCTAGCCATATCAGACTTTCAATTCCTCCTCTGACACCCCAATCAGTCAACACAGTTTGTCAGCTTCACTCCCATTATGATTCTTAATCAATTTTCGCTTACATTAATTTTCTTAATCAATTTTCACTCCTATTATGATTCTTAGTCTTCTTTCCCACGCTTTCCCTAAGATGCCATGTTATGTTTTGATATATCTGGTTATGCAATGTTGTCTCAATTACCTGTCCTAAGCGCAATGCTGTCTCAATTACCTGTCCTAAGCGCTCCTCTAAGACGCCTTGATTGTTAAAAAATATGACGATATGTTGAGTTATACAATCTGTTAAGTTATCGTAATGATATGTTACGATATGTTAAGCTATACGTTATAACAAGTTGCCGTTACGATAGGTTAATTTCTAACTCGTTCCTTATTTAATTGCCATGCTGTTCTATGTAACGCTCCTTAGCGAATTTTTGTAGTTACATTGTAAACCGGTGTGATTTGTATTCTTACAGGAACATCGGTATAGAAAAATAAAAAATAAATAAATAAATAAAGTATTATCCACTATGATGCCTAGATCTTTTTCCTGGGTGGTAGCTCCTAATATGGAACCTAACATCGTGTAACTACAGCAAGGGTTATTTTTCCCTATATGAAACACCTTGCACTTGTCCACATTAAATTTCATCTGCCATTTGGATGCCCAATCTTTCAGTCTTGCAAGGTCCTCCTGTAAAGTATCACAGTCTGCATGTGATTTAACTACTCTGAATAATTTTGTATCATCTACAAATTTGATAACCTCACTCGTCGTATTCCTTTCCAGATCATTTATTTATATATTGAAAAGCACCTGTCCAAGGACAGATCCCTGAGGCACTCCACTGTTTACCCTTTTCCACTGAGAAAATTGACCATTTAATCCTACTCTCTGTTTCCTGTCTTTTAACCAGTTTGTAATCCACGAAAGGACATCGCCTCCTATCCCATGACTTTTTAGTTTTCGTAGAAGCCTCTCATGAGGGACTTTGTCAAACGCCTTCTGAAAATCCAAATACACTACATCTACCGGTTCACCTTTATCCACATGTTTATTAACCCCTTCAAAAAAATGAAGCAGTTTTGTTAGGCAAGACTTCCCTTGGGTAAATCCATGTTGACTGTGTCCCATTAAATCATGTCCTTCTATATGCTCTACGATTTTGAACTTGAGAATAGTTTCCACTATTTTTCTCGGCACTGAAGTCAGGCTCACTGGTCTATAGTTACCCGGATCGCCCTGGATCCTTTTTTAAATATTGGGGTTACATTGGCCACCCTCCAGTCTTCAGGTACAATGGATGATTATAATGATAGGTTACAAATTTTAACTAAAAGATCAGAAATTTCATTTTTTAGTTCCTTCAGAACCCTAGGATGCATACCATCTGGTCCAGGTGATTTGCTACTCTTTAGTTTGTCAATCTGGCCTACTACATCTTCCAGGTTCACAGTGATTTCGTTCAGTTCTTCTGACTCATCACCCATGAAAACCATCTCCGGAACTGGTATCTCCCCAACATCCTCATTAGTAAACACGGAGGCAAAGAATTCATTTAGTCTTTCTGCAATGGCCTTATCTTCCCTAAGAGCCCCTTTAACCCCTCGGTCATCTAATGGTCCAACCGACTCCCTGACAGGTTTCTTGCTTTGGATATATTTTAAAAAGTTTTTATTATGAGTTTTTGCCTCTATGGCCAACTTCATTTCAAATTCTCTCTTCGCCTGTCTTATCAATGTTTTACACTTACCTTGACAATGCTTATGTTTTATTTATTTATTTATTTATTTATTTATTTATTTATTGTTTTTGTTATACCGAGTTTCATGATAGGCATCACATCAACCCGGTTTACAAATAACAAGGAGTGTAAAGCATAACGTAACGTAAAAAACAATATTTTCAATAAGAACCTTGAACTTTAAATACAGTGAATCAGAAAAAGGGAGAGGGAAAGTTATAAAAAACAAGGAAAATAAACTTGGGATGGAAGGGGAGAAATTGAACAGCACAATATTTACATTTCAGCCTATTGATACATTAGAATAGCAAGTGAAAAAATAAGACTATGAAACGGTACATAGGTAATCAAATGAATAAATATGACAGTTGTGAATGGTAATAGTATGATAAATATTCAGCAGGAATTAGTGAGAGAGGGTTTGAGGTTGGTTGATTCGTGTTTTATCCTATTTTCTTCAGATGGATCCTTCTTCCAACTTTTGAAGGATGTTTTTTGGCTAAAATAGCCTCTTTCACCTCACCTTTTAACCATGACGGTAATCGTTTTGCCTTCCTTCCACCTTTCTTAATGCACGGAATACATATGGACTGCGCCTCTAGGATTGTATTTTTAAACAATGTCCAAGCCTGTTGAACACTTTTAACCTTTGCAGCTGCACCTTTCAGTTTTTTTCTAACTATTTTCCTCATTTTATCAAAGTATCCCTTTTTAAAATTTAGTGTTAGAGCTGCAGATTTACTTATTGTCCCCCTTCCAGTTGTTAGTGTTATGGCCGCCGGCCGCGGCAACCCGCGACCGACCGTAATGGCCGCCGGCCGCAGCGGACCGTGGTCGGGATCGGCAACTCACCCAGGACATCGGGGGAACCCGGAGGCTCCTGCAGGAGCAGGGAGCCTCTTCCGACGTTCTTCTTGCGGCCTTGGCCGCTGTCCGGACCAGCTGCGGAGCCCAGTGGGGCTGAGATGACTCCTCTCCCTTTCTGGTTGCTTAGAGCCGCGCGCACGGCTGAAGTATAGATTTAAAGGGGCCACGACAGGAAATGTTGTGGCTCCCTTCTGATGCTGTTTCCTCTTCCAGGTATTTAAAGGCAAGGTCTGCCTCTCAGACCTTGCCTTGGTATTAAGGTTCCTGCCTGAGTGTGTTCCTGGCTCCTAGTTCTTCGCCCCGCTCTTCTCCCCTGCTCCGTGGATTGATTCTTGGCTTCTGACCTCTGGACTGGTGGACGTGTCTTCTCCTGGCTTGATCCTGGTACGGCGTTGGACCCTTCTCCTGGATTGACCCCGGAACGGCTTTGGACTCTTCTCCTGCTTGACCCCGGAACGGCTTTGGACCCTTCTCCTGCTTGACCCCGGTAAGGCTCTGGACCCTTCTCCTGCTTTGACCCTGGACTGGTCTCGGACCCTGCTGGTATATTGATTCTCGGACCGGTTTTGGACTCGTCTTCGATTCCGTCCTCAGACTGTCTCGACCTGCTGGAGGCGCCAGCTGTCTGGAACCAACGACCTGCAGGAGGCGCCTGCATCCAGAACTTCTACAGTCTTCAGAGGAGTTACCTAAGTCCCAGCAGCCAGACCCCTACGGGCTCCTCCTGGGGGGGTTACGTGCTTCCAGGGTGGTGTCTTCTAGCAAGTCTCTTCAGTCCAAGAGGCCTTGCCTTTCGACAGTAGTCATCTACCCCGAATCAAGAGTCCACTTTCATAACAATTAGTTTAAATTTGATCATGTTATGATCACTGTTGCCAAGTGGCCCCACCACCGTTACTTCTCTCACCAAATCTTGCGTTCCACTAAGAATTAAATCTAAAATAGCTCCCTCTCTTGTTGGTTCTTGAACCAATTGCTCCATGAAGCAATCATTTATTACATCCAGGAACTTTATGTCTCTAGCAAGTCCTGATGTTAAATCTACCCAGTCAATATTGGGGAAATTGAAATCTCCCATTATTATTGCACTGCCAAATTGGTTTGCTTCCCTGATTTCTCGTAGCATTTCATCATCTGTCTGACCATTTTGTCCAGGTGGACGGTAGTATATTCCTATCACTATACGCTTACCCAACACACATGGGATTTCTACCCATATAGATTCTACTGAGCATTTACTCTTTTGTATGATCTTTATCCTGTTGGACTCAATACCCTCCCGGACATAAAGTGCCACACCCCCACCAGGTTGATCCTCCCTAACATTGCGATATAATTTGTACCCTGATATAGCACTGTCCCATTGGTTATCCTCCTTCCACCAAGTCTCTGTGATGCCAATTATGTCAATCTCATCATTTGCTGCTATACACTCTAACTCTCCCATCTTACTTCTTAGACTTCTGGCATTGGCAAAAGACATTTCAATGTGTGGTTTTTGCTTGTTTTAACAACCTGCTTTTCAGTTGTTTGGGATAATTCGGAAATCATTAGCTTTGGTGATTTTTTACATATAGGCATATGAACTATGTTTACTTTTAATGGAACCTCTCTGTTGGGATACCCTATCTCTCCTGTTTCATTAGTATCCTTCAAGGATATATTTCTCCGAACCATGCAATGCTGAGTGACTGTCGGCTTTCCTCCTTGTTCTAGTTTAAAAGCTGCTCTATCTTCTTTTTGAAAGTTAGTGCCAGCAGCTTGGTTCCACTCTGGTTAAGGTGGAGCCCATCTTTTCAGAAAAGACTCTCCTTTCCCCAAAAGTTTCCCCAGTTCCTTACAAAGCTGAATCCCTCTTCCCTGCACCATCGTCTCATCCACGTATTGAAACTCTGGAGCTCTGCCTGCCTCTGGGGACCTGCACGTAGAACAGGAAGCATTTCAGAGAATGCCACCCTGGAGGTTCTGGATTTAAGCTTTCTACATAAAATCCTAAATTTGACTTCCAGAACCTCTCTCCCACATTTTCCTATGTCGTTGGTGCCCACATGTACCACGACAGTTGGCTCCTCTCCAGCACTGTCTATAATCCTTTCTAGGTGACGCGTGAGGTCTGCCACCTTCGCACCAGGCAGGCAAGTTACCAGGCGGTCCTCACGTCCACCAGCCACCCTGCTATCTACATTTCTAATAATGAAATCATCAACTATGATGGCCGGCCTAACCCTTCCCTCCTGGGCAGTAGCCCTGGGAGACTTGTCCTCAGTGCGAGAGGACAATACATCACCTGGAGAGCAGGTCCTTGCTACAGGATCACTTCCTGCTACACCAGGGTGATGTTCTCCTACTGGGAGACCTTTCTGATCCAAGGTAGCACTGGAGCTGCCAGAATGGATTTGGGACTTGGCTACTATGTCCCTGAAGATCTCGTCAATGTACTTCTCTGTCTCCCTCAGCTCCTCCAAGTCTGCTACTCTAGCCTCCAGAGATCGGACTTGTTCCCTGAGAGCCAGGAGCTCTTTGCACCGAGTGCACACATACAATCTCTCACCAGCGGGTAAAAAATCATACATTTATTTATTTATTTATTTGTAGGGTTTTATATACCGTTATTCGGTAGAGCCATCATAACGGTTTACAAATCTGCAATTATCATCCAACATATGCAATTATCTTACAATCAAATGGAGTTAACATAGTAGTTGGGAACAGTAGGGTTTTGTGAACAATCAACATATTTTCTTAGTTGTTGAATAACAGAATATTGCGGAGAACATTTTCAAAGAACTTAACGGATCAAGGGAGTGAGCAGGGAGGGGTAGAAAAGGAGGGTACATCAGGAGAGCATGAAGGAGGAGGATTATGCTTGCGAGTTCTGTTGAGTGCTGGGATGATCAGGTGTCAGTTAGAATAGAATTTGCGGAATAAAAATGTTTTTAGGTCTTTTTTAAAATGTTTTTTGGATGTGCTGGGTCCTCAGTTCTATGGGTAGGGTGTTCCAAGTTTTAGGGGAAACAATGGAAAATGCTCTTTCTCGCGTAGTTGAAAGATGAGAGTCTCTTAAGGTAGGGATATTTAGGAATCCTGTGTTGTTGGAGCGTAGGTTTCTTTGTGGGTTTTGGGGGGTAATGTTTAAGCCTTTTAGTCCATGAAGATCATCATTTAAGATTTTATGAATGATGGTCATAGATTTGTAGGTAATTCGTGCAGAAATAGGAAGCCAGTGAAGAGAGGTTAAATGGGTGGAATGTTTTGTTTTGTTTTTTTTCCGGTACGGATTCTGGCAGCTGAGTTCTGCAGTATTTGGAGTGGTTTAAGGGATGATGAAGGGATTCCAATAAGTAACGAGTTGCAGTAATCGAAGGTGGAGAAAATAAGCAGTTGGAGGACGGTTCTGAAGTCAGAAGGGTTGAGAAATGGCTTTATGTGTCTTAGGGTTAGTGGCTTGTGGTATCCTTCTTTCGTTTTATTTACAATGTGGGGTTTGAAAGAGAGTTCAGCATCGATGGTAACTCCAAGGTTCCTGGTATGGGTGGTAGGGATTATAGTTGTCATTTGTTTATCTAGGATTGTCAGGGGTGGCGGAGTTGGATTGGGTTTTTTATCCATGAGTATGATTTCAGTTTTGTAGAAGTTGATTATGAATTTCAGGGAGTTTAGTAAGTGCTTGATTGAGATAAGTAGATCTGATGTTTTTTTGTATGCGTCTTCAATTGACTTTTGAATGGGAATTAGAAGCTGAATGTCATCAGCGTAGAGGAAATATGAGATTCCATGATCTTTTAGTAGTTGGCAGATGGCTAGGAGGTAAATGTTGACAATCAATGCAAAAGACTGGAAAGCCCCCCTCTTGCTGCTGGACTGCTGCCTTCATCTTAGTTTTATTGAGTTCCTAGTTAAGTTTAGGATACTAAGGGAGTTGGAATGAGAGTACTTTAAATTTACAGGTGAATTTAGTAATTAATCAGCTGGTGTCCTACAAGGGGATTATTAAACTTTCAATAAGGGCTGGTACAATATTATGTTTTAGATAAGACTCTGATTGATTTTTAATGAGAAAGTGTCTTGTGCCTAAAAATCAGGGGTTGAGTGGGGGGGTGGAAGACAGACACTAGAATTAACTATCTCTGGCTTGCTTAATACCTCAGATACACACAAACTCTAAAGAATATATCCTTAATTTTACCTTTCACTAAACTTTTATAAGCTCCAAAATTTCTGAAAACTATACTTACCAATCCTCTTAAACCACAGTTAAATTAATCTTCACTCAGTTAGTGGAAGGATTTGCGGTGACCTCTGGGCTCCTCTCCCGGGGAATGATGGGAGCAGTATGCAGATGAGCCTTCCGGTCCTCCTCTACTGCAAACCGTGCAGGGTCTCTGGAAGCCTGGGCTGTGGAAGTCAATCCCTGAATCACTTGCGGTGACCTCTGGGCTCCTCTCCTGGGGGATGCTGGGAGCAGTATGCAGATGAGCCTTCCGGTCCTCCTCTACTGCAAACCGTGCGGGGTTACTGGAAGCCTGGGCTGTGGAAGTCAATTCCTGGATCGCTTGCGGTGACCTATGGGCTCCTCTCCCGGGGGATGCTGGGAGCAGTATGCAGATGAGCTTTCCGGTCCTCCTCTACTGCAAACCGTGCGGGGTCTCTGGAAGCCTGGGCTGTGGAAGTCAATCCCTGGATCGCTTGTGGTGACCTCTGGACTCCTCTCCCGGGGGATGCTGGGAGCAGTATGCAGATGAGCCTTCCGGTCCTCCTCTACTGCAAACCGTGCGGGGCTTCTGGAAGCCTGGGCTGTGGAAGTCAATCCCTGGATCGCTTGCGGTGACCTCTGGACTCCTATCCCGGGGGATGCTGGGAGCAGTATGCAGATGAGCCTTCCGGTCCTCCTCTACTGCAAACCGTGCGGGGCCTCTGGAAGCCTGGGCTGTGGAAGTCAATCCCTGGATCGCTTGCGGTGACCTCTGGACTCCTCTCCCGGGGGATGCTGGGAGCAGTATGCAGACGAGCCTTCCGGTCCTCCTCTTCTGCAAACCGTGCGGGGCCTCTGGAAGCCTGGGCTGTGGAAGTCAATCCCTGGATCGCTTGTGGTGACCTCTGGATTCCTCTCCCGGGGGATGCTGGGAGCAGTATGCAGATGAGCCTTCCGGTCCTCCTCTACTGCAAACTGTGCAAGGCCTCTGGAAGCCTTTCACATAATAGAAGGACTAGGGTGCACTACATGGAAGGACTAGGGTGCACTACATAGAAGAAAATAGAAATATATATTTTTTAAGTTGGTCTATAATATACTTGCTTAGACACGCCCCAGATTTGAGTGACAAGTGCTTGGCATTTTTTTCTATTTTCACATTTCCTTTTAAAAGTTATAAGAGAGGCGATTTTTATGAGTGACTTTTATGAGTGGTAATTCTCGCATGTGGGTGCCATAAGAGTGTTTGCTTTTCTTTCCATTTTTTTTTACATATCTTTGACACTGAGAGTGACTTACACTTTAGTGCGTTTTTTCTGTCCAGAATACAGTATTTATTTTTGCATATTTGGCCATTTTCTTCTTTATATTTTTTCACACCGTGGATGTTCACCAATAGGTTGTATATTTAAAAATGAGACTTTTAGAGAACAAATAAATGTTTAGACACGCCCCTTTTTTTGAAGGATACGGGTTTTGGAGCGTTTGTTTCCCCTTATAAAATCACAAAAAACAAGCGGACGCAGATATATTGATAAGAGAGGACACTATACATCTGAATATTGTCTAAACGGTAAGAATTGACTAATTTTTACTGGCTACTTTGTCATTGAAATTTGTTACATATATTTTTTGGTCTGTCATCTTTTCAAGAGTTCGGTTTTCCTGCTATATGTTTGAATTTTTCCAGTCGACCTGCATATAAGGTCTTGCTTTAGCTATAGCGATCCCGGTATCAGAGAAGTTTCACTCCTGCCATGGAAGAGCATGTGTTATAAGTACTATTTGTATGATTCAGAAAGATACATTTCATTAAAAAGATTAAGTTTTGAATCAGAGCATGTGTAGTATATAAGAGGCTCACTTTTGAACCACGGTTTGGTCAATAAGTAATTTTTGGGCTGGTAGAAGCATAGTAGGCTAGGAATTTTTTAGTTTAGTTTATCAAACGGTGTCTTTCTGTACAAAGTACCTATTCATCACAAGCTGTAGTGGATAACTAATTTTTGAATATCTGACCGATTAAGAATTGTTTTGTGTTATGGATGCATACATAGGGGAAGATTTTCAAAGGGTTACGCGCGTAAGATACGTGCGTAACCCCTGAAAATCTACTCTTGCTCGCGCCGAGCCTATTTTGCATAGGCTCGGCAGCACGCACAAGCCCCGGGACGCGCGCATGTTGCGGGGCTTCGAAAAATGGGCATTCCGGGGATGGGGCCATGGGCGGGGCCACGGTCCGGGGGTATGGCCGAGTGCCCCGACACAGCGACCTGTGTCGGGCCTGGCATGCCGGCAGCGAGTTGGCGCGTGCAAGTTACACCAGAGGCAGGCGTAACTCTACGAAACAAGGTGGGGGGGGATTTAGGTAGGGCTGGAGGGTGCGTTAGATAGGGGAAGGGAGGGAAAGGTGGGGGGGGGGGGGGGCAAAAAAAAAGTTCCTTCCAAGGCCGCTCCGTTTTCAGAGCGGCCTTGGTGGGAACGGGGAAAGCCATTGGGCCTCCCATAGGGCTCGGCGCGCACCGGGTAGCACCGCCGAGTAGTGCGCCGGGTAGCGCGCACAAATGTACCCCGCATGCGCAAAATTTAAAATCGTCCCTGTAGTGAATAAATGTACATATATCACTAGCTTTGTAATGACAGCCATTGTATCTAAATTTATGTATACATTTAGAAAGCTATTGTGGAGAAGATATAAATTTTCAAATATTAACAGTCATATATATTAAACCATCTATTGCAGACATGCAGTGACTGGTGCTGCTTCATTTTAAGCAGAAAGCAAAATTGCTTACCTTGTAATAAGTGTTATCCCAGGACAGCAGGATGTGGTCCTCACATATGGGTGACATCATCGATGGAGCCCTGACACGGAAAACATCTGTCAAAGTTTCTAGAAACTTTTGACTGGCACACTGAGCCCACTGAGCATGCCCAGCATGCCATGATATTCTCAGCCACAGGGGTCTCCCTTCAATATTGTTTGTAGCAATGAGAGTGAGCGAAAAAATTAAATAATAAAACGTTTCGGACCCAGCTCTGCGGGGTAGCGGGTGGGTTTCGTGAAGACTAAATCCTGCTGTCCTGGGATAACACCCATTACAAGGTAAGCAATTTTGCTTTATCCCAGGACAAGCAGGATGATAGTCCTCACATATGGGTGATTAGCAAGCTACAGACTGAGTCATTCTTGTATTGAACCAACAGCATACAACTTGTGCAACGGCAGAACCACTGGTCTATTTTGGAAAAAATGAGGCAGCCTGAAATCACAGCAGATTGGATGTAGAAGGAGCTGGAACTATACTGGAAATAAGTTCTTTAAGACAGATTGTCCAAAGGCTGAATCTTGTCGTCCTTCGTTGTCCAAACAGTAATGTGATGCAAAAGTGTGAAGAGAACTCCAAGTTGCAGCTTTACAGATATCAGCAATAGGCACTGAACGATAGTGTGCTACTGATGTTGATATAGCCCATACTGAGTGTGCTTTTACTCGCCCCTGGAGAGGAATGCCTGCTTTTTCATAACAGAATTCGATACAGTCTGCTAGCCAGTTGGAGAGAGTTTGTTTTCCCACTGCAACTCCTGGTTTATTTTTGTCAAATGAAACAAAGAGTTGGGTGGATTTCATATGGACTGCAATGCGGTTTAGGTAAAAAGCTAGTGCACATTTACAATCTAAAGAGTGCAAAACTCTCTCGCCATGGTGAGAGTGTGGCCTTGGAAAGAAAGTAGGCAAGACTATGGATTGATTAAGGTGAAAATCTGTTACCACTTTTCGTAGGAATTTGGGGTGAGTGTGAAGGACTACTCGGTCATGCAAGAACATTGTGTAGGGTGAGTATGTGACAAGCGCTTGTAACTCACTAACCCTCCTAGAAGATGTAATGGCTACTAGGAATAGTACTTTCCAGGTAAGAAATTTTTCATCACAGGAGTGCAGAGGCTCAAACGGGGTTAGCATGAGCCTCGCTAGTACTAAATTTAGGTCCCATTCAGTAACCGGTGGTCGAATGGGAGGGCTTAAGGTGAAGTAAGTCCCTCATAAACCTACTCACTAGGGATTGTGCTGTTATTGGTGCATCCCCTATTCTTTTGTGGTATGCTGCTATGGAACTTAGGTGTACCCTTACAGAAGATGTCTGTAGACCAGAATCCAAAAGATGGTATAGGTAGTCCAATAAAGAAGGAGTGGGGCAAGAGAAAGGGTTAAAAACCATTTTGTGTGCACCACTTGGTAAATCTTGTTCACTTAGAGTGGTAAGATATACGTGTGGAAGGCTTTTGTGAAGCTATAAGAACCTCATAGACTTGAGTTGAAAGATTAAGAGGTTGCAGAATTAAGCTTTCAACATCCAAGCTGTTAGGGCAAGAGTTGGCAGGATGGGATGATACAACTTGCCCTGATTCTGAGTTATGAGAGTGGGCGCTGTGCCCAGGCGAATCGGTTCTCTGATCAAGAGGTGGAAGAGTATGGGAAACCATACTTGTCGAGGCCAGTACGGGGCTATGAGGATCATTGTCCCTGAGTCCTGTTGTAGCTTCACAAGAGTTTTGGATATGAGCGGGATCAGAGGATACGCATATAAAAGTCCTGTGTTCCAGGGGCGAGCAAATGCGTCCCTGGGAAACGTTTGTCGACGTCCATGGAGGGATCAGAACCTTTCCACTTTGTGATTCAGGTTGGATGCAAAGAGGTCTATGGTTGGGTGACCCCAGCATTGAAAAATTCTGCTCGCTACACTGGGATCCAGAGACCATTCGTGGGGATGGAAATTCCGACTGAGATCGTCTGCTAGGACGTTTTGTATGCCTGCCAGATAAGTCACTCGGAGATACATAGAGTGCTCGAGAGCCCAGGTCCAAATCTGTACTGCTTCTTAACAGAGCAGATAAGAGCCTGTGCCTCCCTGCTTATTTATGTACCACATTGCTATTGTATTGTCCGTCTGTATCAGCACAGTCTTGTTGGAGAGGCAGTCTTTGAAGGTTGTTGACATGAGCTCCCCATCCCAAGTTGGAGGCATCAGTGGTCAAGATGATTTGTGGAGTTGACTTCTGGAATGGGAGACCAGCTTTCAAGGCAGTTTGGTTTGTCCACCAGTGGAGTAAAAGACGTAATTGGTGGGTTATTTGAATTGTGTAAGACAGTGGTTGGAAAGCTTGGAACCATTGAGATTTTAAGGGTCATTGAGTTCTTCGCATGGTTAACTTTGCCAAAAGGGTATCATGTACTGTAGAGGTCATGTGTCCCAGTAGCACTAGAGGTTGATGGGTAGAGATGAACTGGCAATGAGCTATTGTTGGCACGGTCATTTGGAAGAAAAGCTTTCCCACTGTGGTGTCAAGGTCTGCTCCGATGAACGTGAGTATTTGAGATGGCTCGATGTGGAATTTTTGGTAGTTGATTAGAAATCCCAGGGAATGTAATAGTCTTATTGTGCTTTGTAAGGCAGACAGAGCTCCTTTAGGGAAAAACATGGATGCTGTTTTTCCATAGATGTGCAGCAGCCACTACTAGACATTTTGCGAATACTCGAGGAGTAGAGGCGAGTTCGAATGGTAGGACTCGATACTGGTAATGATATCTTCCCACTATAAATCGTAGGTACTTGCGATATTGTGTGGAAATGGGTATGTGAGCATAAGTGTCTTGAAGATCTAGATAATAGAGCCAATCTTCCCATTGAAGCAAAGGAAGGATGGTTCCCAGGGATACCATCCGAAACTTTTCTTTTTGAAGAAATTTGCTGAGATTGCGGAGGTCTAAGATAGGGCGAAGGCCGCCTGTTTTCTTTGGAATTAGGAAATAGCGGGAATAGAACCCTTTGCCTTGTTGAGACCGGGGAATGGGTTCGATTGCCCTGGTAGTCAGCAGAGTGGAGAGTTCTACTTGAAGTTGAGATATGATGACAGTGCTTGTCCAAAGTAGGATGGGTGGAGAATATGAGGGTATTGTTTTGAATTTGAGACGGTATCCCTGATTCAGTATATCTAATACCCATTGATCTTTGGTGATGAGACTCCATTAGTGCTTGAAATGATGGAGTCGACCTCCTACAAGCAAGTGGGGCATGGGATTGATGGAGAGGCTTCTGTTCTCTTGATGTATTTCAAAAATCAGCTGCTGGACCCGTTTGCGGAGGTGGCTGGGTTTTTTGTCTGCTTTGGCTGGTGGTGACATCCTCTTTGAGGTGGACGGTAGGTACATGCCGACGAAGCAGGTGAATAGTACCTTCTAGGCCTATAGAAGGATCTCCTGGTATCTCTTCTGTTGGGTTTTCGAACCGAAGACTGATGATCTGATGATAATCTGGAGACCTGACGGAATGTCTCATGGTGATCTTTTAGTTGGGAGACAGTGTCCTGAATTTTTTCTCCAAAGAGATTGTCTCCAGTACATGGGAGATCTGCTAGTCTCTCTTGGACTTGGACTTCTAATCTGAGGTCTGAGGCCTTGAGCCAAGCCCACCTCCGTGCGTTGATTCCAGCTGCTGATAGACAGGTGGATGTTTCAAATGAATCGTAGGCTGTCATTACTTCGTGTTTGCCGGATTCGAGGCCCTTGGCAATCAAATTGTTTAGTGCCAGCTGTTGTTGTTGAGGGAGACTATCAGAAATATCCTGAACTTGTTTCCATAAGTTTCTTTGATACTGAATCATATAGAGCTGGTATGCTGCAATTCTAGATACCAGCATGGATCCCTGAAAAACCTTTCTTCCTAATCCATCTAAGAACTTTTGCTCCTTTCCTGGTGGGGCAGAAGAGTGTGGTTTTTGTTTCCTGGTTTTTTTCTGAGCCGATTCAACAACCACTGAATGGTGTGGCAATTGTGGTTTCTGGAAACCTGGGGTATGTTGAACCAGGTATGTTGTGTCTGTTCTTCTGTTTACAGCAGGTATGGAGCAAGGAGGTTCCCATAAGTGATGCTTAAGTTCAAGAAGCACTTCATGAATGGGTATTGCCATCACTTCCTTTGGTGTATCAACAAACTGCAATACTTCAAGGGTTTTATGCCTTGTATCCTCCTCCGTAAGAAATTCAAAGGAGATTGTATCTGCCATCTCCTTTATGAAATTTGTAAAGGACAGGTCCTCAGGAGGGGATTTTCTTCTCTCTTCTGGTGGAGAAGGTTCTGACTCCAAATCTTCTGTATCAGTGTCAGTGTCTACATCCTCCCAAGGGCTGTAGTGAGGTTGAAAATGTGTTCCAGAGGGATCCAATTTGTCTTTTGGAAGAGGATGTTTTGTTTTAAAAGCAGACTTTGATGGTTGATCTGGAATCTGCTTTGGCCTCGAAGGAGGCAGAAAAGGCATCGATGGGGAATCGAAAGGCATCGATGATAATCGATGGCCGGCATTTCCCGATGGACCGGGTCGCGAAGGCATCGATGGTTGCGGGAGTGGCATCGAAGGTAATGTCGGTGCCTGCGGGCTTTGAAGACCCGATGGCCCCAGGAATGAATCTTCCAATGAGCCAGGAATTGGAATCGAAGGAATCATCAGTGGATGTGTCGATGGCTGCATCAGGGGAGCCATCGGTGGCATCGGTGTCAGTACTGGAATAACACCGATTAAGGCGTTGATTCTATTCAGTAAACGTTGAAAAAACGATGGTTCTGGCAATGGTGCTGGTGTTGGTGCTTGTACCGGTGCTGGCATCGAAGGAGACTGGAATTTTTGAAAAGCCTCTATGATCGCCTGCTGAACTATGGAACTCACTTCTTCCCTGGAGACTGGCACTGGGTTCACTGTCACAGCAGAAAGTAAGAAAACAAAAGGATAGATGCCTTGCGTCTTTTTCAATTCTTTATTAGAGTAGAGACGTGTTTAATTAATTACCACACCATTCAGTGGTCGTTGAATCGTTTAATTAAACACGTCTCTACTTTAATAAAGAATTGAAAAAGACACAAGGCATCTATCCTTTTTGTTTTCTTAACGGCTTTTTTAGATCGCGCTCCCTCCTGTTTTTTGGGTCCATCCCTTTTGAGCACAGAAGAAGGTAAGACTGGCACCACTAGCACTTCCATGACTAAGCGCGGTGGCACAGTCTCTAACACTGATCCCGGTGGAGAGCGCCTCGGTATCTTGGGTACAGAGGGGCAAGGCAGCTCTAGTACCTGGACACACTTCGGCATTGGCTCGATGGAGACAGAATGATGTCAATGGTGTCTCTTTTCACGATGTTCCTTCGTGGATGTCGATGAAGACGCTATTGAAGATCTGGATGGGGCCTGATCCCAGGCATAAAACGCAAACGCTATGCGGGCCGGTTATGAACATTGTTCGGGTACAATTTGGACATTTTTTAAAACCAGAGGCCATGGTGATAAAACAGGCCTGGTAGCAGTCGATGACCTGAGGTACCGGAAAAAAGGGGTGACAGGAATCGACCGAAAACTTAGTCAAAAAGTACTCACCGAACCGTAGCTTGAAGGGAGACCTGAGTAGATAATTATGTGACTGAATAGTTATATTTTCCGTGAGGAAAAAGTCAGGAGAAAAACTCACAGAGCTCCTATCATGTGAGGCTTATAGAAACACGGAAAAAAAGAGACTGAAGGGAGACCCCTGTGGCTGAGAATATCATGGCATACTGGGCATGCTTAGTGTGCCAGTAAAAAGTTTCTAGAATCTTTGACAGAAGTTTTCCATGTCAGGGCTCCATCAATGATGTCACCCATATGTGAGGACTATCATCCTGCTTGTCCTGGGATAACGATATATATACGTTGTATGTTCATATCGTGAACAAGTCAGGTAATATTAAACTAGCAATTAATATTAAATGTATGTTAAAAGTTTTGCTTTTTCTTCTTTCCTTGGGTTAAAATGGGTCTTTTTAGAATGGATATCAAGAAGTCATATGATTTCTAGGTGTGTGCAGTTTACATTCGAGTTTTGATTTGATACCATCACATATATAGCCATTTTACATTCCCTTCCTTTTTTAAAAAAAAGTTTCTTTAAGAATCATGCGTCCAAAAAAAACCTTGTTCACTGTTTTAGGGGGTCATTTTCCAAGGAGATAACACGATACAGCCACAGTGTTAGTGTGGCTCATAGCTAGAGACCACTGTTCTGTTCGTACATCTCATGTTGAATGTGAAAGTGGCCCCCAACCCCCTACACTCATACCTAATCCCCACCTCGAGTTCCTAGGTGAGCCTCTCATAGGGATACAAATACCTGTCTAGGGAAGAGACACTATAGTAAGTCTCTGTCTCTCTCTCTCTCTCACATATTCATATAGGCTGTCTGGACACTTTCGTGCACTGCAATGTTTTCCCACTGCACGAAAAAAGCCTCATTTGCATGGGAAACGCCCCTTAATGCATTACCAATGCAATATTGGTAAATGAGGCCCTTAGTTTGTTAATTTATGATTTTTAATCTTTTAATGTTCTTGTGCTCAAGATTAGTATTTAATGTCACCATTTTAGTTGCAATTATTTTTTATGTCTGTTTTATTCAGCTTTTTATTTGTGTAAGTTATGTATTATATTTATGGTTTTATTTTTGTGAGGATGTGCATGAAAATGTATGTATTAATATTTATGTATTTTATCATAGCCCCTGAGGTAGCTACTTGAGAAGTGGCGAAACTCAGCCTAAGTCGGGCATTTTTTTGCATCTCCACTAATATAAATGCTTTTAAAGGACATCCGGCATCTATCTTGTTTGTTGACACCATTACGGCTTTCATAGATTGCCTCCCTTCTTGCTTTGTGGGTCCATGGACTTGGCAATCTGTTGCGAAAACGGACGAGAATGTGGACCCCTTGCCCAAGGTGGAGTTGGCGCAACCTGAGAGGACGAACCTCGCAGGGCCCTACCATTGGGAGATGAGGCCGGGTGTTGCAGGGGTCGGCTGGAGCTTCACTAATACCAACCCCGTTCTCTGCGGGTTGAGTCCTTGGGTGCAGGGTCCAGCTGGACTTAGGTGGGCCCATGTGAAGACGGTTGGGTAGCAGCCGGAAGGGTCGTCCAAAGTCAGTCCAAGATCAGAAGCCAGAGAGTCGCCGATAGCCAGTCCAGAGTCAGAAGCCAGAGAGTCGCTGATAGCCAGTCCGAGGTTGAACCCAGAATAATCACCGAAAGCCAGTCCGAGGTCAGAAGCCAGAAAGTCTGTCCGCAGGAACCAAAGGATGGGAACAGGAGCAGGGATAGGACTCGGAAGGCAGGAATAGGATTTGGTAGGCAGGAACAGGACTCGGAAGGCAGGAACAGAACTCGGAAGGCAGGAACAGGAAGAAAGGTACCAACACATCTCAGAAGACTTCACCAGAGCAAAGCAGACTCATTGCCAAGTTGAGGAACTATAAGAGGAGGCCCCTTGAAATAGTCCCAGGCTCCAGTCGTCATCCAGGGACTGGACTGTAATTTGTGAGGCTGGCCTTTTAAAAGTCTGCAGGAGGCGCGGCCGAGTGCCTAGGGAGGGCCTGGCTTGGAGAGGGCTGCTGGAGGCATTGGCCTGCGGCCCTGTGCTGCGAAGAGGAGGTCGGCAGTCATATCCCCTGCCGCAGGAGGCAGCGCAGGTCTGGCTGTGGAAGCTGCGAAAGCAGCTGGGACCTGGCGCGCACAGGGGGGATGTCTCCCCGTGGCCACCTGGGTCCCAGTGGAGGTTCCAGCGTCGGCGAAAGAGGTAAGGGGACCAGCCATGGGTAGCCGCGGCCGGCACGCCTAACAGCAATGCTGGCCTAGGCTTCTCCTCTGTGGGAGCAAGGGGACTCCATTCTGCTTGATCTCCTCTGGTTCCTGGAACAATTCTGCTTTGATATCTAGGAGCCAGGTTGAGCAGCTATGTTAGCCTCTGAACTGCTTCATCTCCACCAGGATTCTTGCACCTTAGGCGATTATGCCATGGAATTCAGAACCCTGACCTCCAAACTATTTTGGTGAGAGGATAGTTTGGTCGCCATCTTCCTAGAAGGCCTCTCAGGGAAGATTAAGGGGAAAGGGCCCAGGAAATATGTGCGGCATGCAGAAGTATTACCTTGGCGACACACTTTCAACGCCAGCTCTCGACTGCTACTGCCATGTCCTTAGCCTCTTCAGCACTGGAATAACCGATGCAATTGGGCTGCTATTGCCTAGCTCCAGAGGAGAGGCTTCAGTCACAGGCGACAGGGCCTTTGCCTCTACTGCATAGCTCGAGGCCATTTCCTGGCTCACTTTCCCGAGAGGTTGGGAAACCCAAGTGCCTAGGGTCACATGGGGAGATGACCCTAGGCCTCACTGTCCCTGCTCCCAAACTCCTGCTGCCGGTTATAATGGAACTGGATCCGACTCACTTCTCTAACCAGGCCTTCATGAACTTCGGGACTGGGGGGGACTTCATCCTGCAGGATCTGGCCTACCAGCTACAAATACCTACCATCTAGATGTCCTTTTCAATCATAATATCCTTGGTCTATGGGACCCACTCCCTGGACAGGTTACTCAGACTACCATGCCTCTGACCTTATACACAGGTCTCTTGCAGATGGAGAATATCACCTTCCATGTCAATTCCAGAGCCATTAATCCTGTGATATTAGGCCTTCCATGGCTCCAACAATATCAACCTCAGGTTGAATGGTCTACTTTGGAACTGATCCATTGGGGGCATGGGTGTGCTGACTCCTGCTTATTATCCATGGGACCATCTCATCCGGTGACCATGGTTTTCACACTTCCAGGACTCCCACCTCAGTATGCAGAGTATAAAGATGTCTTGTCTAAGAAGAGTGCTGAGACCCTGATGCCTCATCACCCTTATAACTGAGGCACTGAGCTCATTACCAAAGCTACGTCCCCATGGGGTCAGATGTACCCTCTCTCTCCACCTTAAAGTTGCAATTTTACTTAACACTGACAAGGTATTTCATAGGGTTGAGTAGAAATACATATTTCAAGTCATGGAGTGGTTTAGTTTTGGATAATTATTTATTAAAATGCTGAGATTGATATTGTCTCCCATAATCACTGAAGCTACAATATGGTTAAATCAGTTCACCATGAGGGAGTGACCCCACCATGAGCAGGAGTGGCTGCTTAATTTTCCAGCTCTCTCCTCTGTTTTTACATTTTTAAACATCCAGTATACGTAGATATTTTATTCTAGACCAGGAAGGAGTTTCCTGTGATCTGAAGGATTCTTCACTTTTCCAGTGCTGAATAGAGATGTGAATCGTGTGATCGATCGTCTTAACGATCGATTTCGGCTGGGGGGGGGAGGGAATCGGATCGTCGCGGTTTTGTTTTTGTAAATATCGTGTAAATCGGGGGAGGGCGGGAAAACCGGCACACTAAAACATCCCTAAAACCCACCCCGACCCTTTAAAATAAATCCCCCACCCTCCCGAACCCCCCCCCCAAAATGCCTTAAATTACCTGGGGTCCAGAGCGGGGGTCCCGGTGTGATCTTTTACTCTCGGGCCTGCGGTGCGTTGTAGAAATGGCACCGGCGCTACCTTTGCCCTGTCATATGACAGGGCAAAGGTAGCGCCGGCGCCATTTTGTTTTTTGTCCCCCGACGTCAGGAGCACAAAATGGCGCCGGCCGTACGGCAAAATGATTCGACTGCAGGAGGTCGTTCCCGGACCCCCGCTGGACTTTTGGCAAGTCTTGTGGGGGTCAGGAGGCCCCCCCAAGCTGGCCAAAAGTCCCTGGGGGTCCAGTGGGGGTCCGGGAACGACCTCCTGCAGTCGAATCGTGCTGCCGTACGGCCGGCGCCATTTTGCGCAAAATGGCGCCGGCCGTACGGCAAAACGATTCGAGTGCAGGAGGTCGCTCCCGGACCCCCGCTGGACTTTTGGCAAGTCTTGGGGGGGGGGTCAGGAGCCCCCCCCAAGCTGGCCAAAAGTCCCTGGGGGTCCAGCGGGGGTCCGGGAGCAATCTCCTACGCTCCTGACATCGGGGGATAAAAAACAAAATGGCGCCGGCGCTACCTTTGCCCTGTCATATGACAGGATACAATACTCCTGGCAATTGTCTAGTATATCACACAACCATCAGTATTCAATAATACATAGTGACATATAAATATCTTTCTTAATCTTTATTAGTGAAAAAATTATTTAAAAATATCCCAACCAATATTTTTGTAAACATACCCCGGATCACCACAAACTTTTAAAACCAACTCATCATCATCATACTCATTCACATCCCACACACTCTACACCACACTCACACATAAATTTATACAAAAATCTTTTGAATCAATTCACATTAGATACACAACAGATATCTTTTCACATTATGAATCCTTAGTCATATTTCTTTTATAAGCAGAAAGAGTCCAATTCAACCAAAGTTCTTCTTCGTTCCCAGAACGCCAATACTTCAATATATCTTCATCCTCTCAACATGTTTCGCCTTTCCCAAGGCTTCTTCAGGAGAGCTTCTGAGAAGTCTCCTACTGCTTATATCCCCAACAGTTATCCAAAGGAATTGTTTATCTACAAACATTTTACAAATTTAATCAATATCTGTTAAAAAGTTTTTACTTTCCACATTTTTCTAAATATACTTTTAAACATTTCACCATAAGCTATTTTACCTGAACGTCCCAACCAACTTCTCTCGGACGTACAAAAAATGTCCCCGACTCCTATTTCACATCATCTTACACAAACTTGAATTTATCTCACATCTCTTCACCTAAAGTAAAGTAAATCACACAAGCTTAGTTTACATAGAAAAAGACCTTACCTTTTCACATTTCAACAAAGAAACGCCATCTCCAAACCTCCAAAAAACGCCAGCTATGTGGCCGAAGGGATTAAATGATAAAATTGATTGGGCGGCATGTCTTTGAATTCTCAGGAGGTTTAGAGCTGTGGTATTAAGAAGAATAGTGTTGATAGGTTTGAATTTGGTGGGTGAATAGGGGGGTGGAGCTCCGAGTAGTTCAATTCTGATTGGAGTAAAGGAATTTAAAGGGTTGGAGGAAATCGATGGTTATACTTCCGCTGACTCACTCGATGCTGGCGTTTTTTGGAGGTTTGGAGATGGCGTTTCTTTGTTGAAATGTGAAAAGGTAAGGTCTTTTTCTATGTAAACTAAGCTTGTGTGGAATTTAATGATTGGAATTTTGAAGGTTTATGTTTCCTGATTTACTTTACTTTAGGTGAAGAGATGTGAGATACATTCAAGTTTGTGTAAGATGATGTGAAATAGGAGTCGGGGACATTTTTTGTATGTCCGAGAGAAGTTGGTTGGGACGTTCAGGTAAAATAGCTTATGGTGAAATGTTTAAAAGTATTTAGAAAAATGTGGAAAGTAAAAACTTTTTAACAGATATTGATTAAATTTGTAAAATGTTTGTAGATAAACAATTCCTTTGGATTACTGTTGGGGATATAAGCAGTAGGAGACTTCTCAGAAGCTCTCCTGAAGAAGCCTTGGGAAAGGCGAAACATGTTGAGAGGATGAAGATATATTGAAGTATTGGCGTTCTGGGAACGAAGAAGAACTTTGGTTGAATTGGACTCTTTCTGCTTATAAAAGAAATACGACTAAGGATTCATAATGTGAAAAGATATCTGTTGTGGATCTAATGTGAATTGATTCAAAAGATTTTTGTATAAATTTATGTGTGAGTGTGGAGTAGAGTGTGTGGGATGTGAATGAGTATGATGATGATGAGTTGGTTTTAAAAGTTTGTGGTGATCTGGGGTATGTTTACAAAAATATTGGTTGGGATATTTTTAAATAATTTTTTCACTAATAAAGATTAAGAAAGATATTTATATGTCACTATGTATTATTGAATACTGTCATATGAGAGGGCAAAGGTAGCGCCGGCGCCATTTCTACAACGCACCGCAGGCCCAAGAGTAAAAGATCACACCGGGACCCCCGCTCTGGACCCCAGGTAATTTAAGGCATTTTGGGGGGGTTCGGGAGGGTGGGGGATTTATTTTAAAGGGTCGGGGTGGGTTTTAGGGTTGTTTTAGTGTGCCGGTTTTTCCGCCCTCCCTCTTCCCCTCCCCCCGATTTACGATTTTTGACGATAAATCGGGGGAATTCCTATTGTATCGCGCTTCTAACGATTTTTGACGATTTAAAATATATCGGACGAGATTTTAAATCGTCAAAAAACGATTCACATCCCTAGTGCTGAAAGTAAAGTCTCTTTGACCTCAGAAATTCAGTGTGAGACAGCTGAAGCTAGTAAGAACAGAACATAATCTGAGGAGTTGCTTAGTTATCTTTGCTAATTAGAATCAATCACTGAAGATGGACTATCAGAGGGGAAATGAATACATTTTGTAAGTGACTTACAAATACTCTTGTTAATTTGTTTCCCTTAGGTTAAAAAGTAAACATTCAAAAGAATATAAGAATATAAGATATGGCATACTGGGTCAGACAAAGGGTCCATCAAGCCCAGTAACCTGTCTCCAACAGTAGCCAATCCAACTCACAATTACCTTGCAAGTACCAAAACATTAAATAGATACCATGCTACTAATTCTGGCAACAAACAGAGGCTATTATCTATTGTTTATGGAATTCTCATACAGAAACTTATTCATAACCTTTTTTAAACACAGCTACACTAAGGCCTGGATTTTGTAAAATCACAGGCCTTAGTTAATCGCGTGGTACTGGGGGGCGGGGGAACGAAGCAGGGGGCAGGCCTGCGAATGCCGGCAGTGATTGCACTGCCACGTGTTGCGATCCCGGTCGCCAGACTGGCGACCGGGTTCTTACCTCTTTGCCGGCTTTCCCGTTTCTGCCGCGCTCCCCTGAGGCTCGGGCCTGCCCGACCGCATGGCAATGGCGTCGCCCTCGTGGAGACGCCGTCGAGGCTCGTTTCCAGCTCCTCCCCCTGCCGGGGAACGCGCGCGTGTGAGGAGACAGCTTTAGTAGGTCCAGCACCCGGAAGTGCTGAACCGCCTCTTTCCTGACGTCAGACGCCGGCTTTCTATTTAAACCAGCCTCACTCTCTCCTTCCTCGCCTTGCAACGAGGTCGCTCCTATGAGTACTTAGTTGCTTCCCTGCTGGATCCTGCTTGTTCCTGTTGTGCCTTGTTTCCTGCTTGTTCCTGTGTTTCCTGCCGTGCTCCGTTCATGTTTGTTCCAGTCGGTTCCAGTTCCGTCTGTTCCTGCCTGTTCCCTGGGGCTCCGCTCCTGCATTTCCAGCATCCTGACTTATCTTCAGCCAGCCTTGACCACCGGACTCCTGCTCGACTCCTCTCGTCTTCAGCCAGCCTCGACCACCGGACTTCTGCTCGTCTCCTCTTGTCTTCAGCCAGCCTCGACCACCGGACTTCTGCTCGTCTCCTCTTGTCTTCAGCCAGCCTCGACCACCGGACTCCTGCTCAACTCTTCTTGTCTTCAGCCAGCCTCAACCACCGGACTTCTGCTCGATCCTTCTGACTTCAGCCTGCTTCAACCTCCGGATCGCCTAAGTCCCAGCGACCCGGACCCCTACAGGCTCCTCCTGGGGGGGTCTTGGGTTTCCAGGGCGAACACTTCCTTCTCTATGCCAGGCCTGTTCCGCCTCCCGGCTCCTTTCCCATCGACCGGAGTCCTCTCTCCAGTAAGCCGGCCCAAGGGTCCACAAACAGACTTTCTCCACAACAGTTTGCAAGGCGTCCGCCCAATCTGCATGGGCTTCTCCGAAGGATTATGAGTAGGAGTGGAGTCGTAGCCTAGTGGTCAGAGCAATGGGCCCTGAACCAGGGAAGCCAGGGTTCAGTTCCCACTCAGGGATTGCAAAGGCAAATTACCTCTCTCTCCAACGATTTCTCGGGTTTGCCAACTTCTACAGGCACTTCATACCACACTACTCCCGAAAGGTGGCTCCTCTCACCGCACTTACTCGCAAGGGGGCCAACACTCACGACTGGCCTACTGGTGCTTGTCTAGCCTTTGAAGAATTAAAACAAGCGTTCTTACAAGCCTCTTGCTTACGCCATCCAGACCCGCAGTACCCCTTCATTGTAGAGGTGGATGCTTCCAGTCTAGCAGTCGGAGCCGTTCTCAGTCAGCACGATGCCTCTGGCAAGTTAATGCCTTGCTCCTACTTCTCCAAAAAATTCTCACCTGCTGAGTGTAACTACGGTATCGGAGACAAGGAGCTCCTTGCTATTAAGCTTGCCTTCGAGGAATGGAGGCAGTGGCTGGAGGGAGCGAACCACCCAGTGACCGTATATACGGACCATAAAAATTTACAGTACTTAGCTCAAGCTCAACGACTGAACCCTCGTCAGGCGAGATGCTCACTTTTCTTCAGTCGCTTTGATTTCATCCTCAAGTATCGACCTGCGGAGAAAAATGCCCGAGCGGACTCCCTATCTCACACCACACAACTTGAGGAGGAGGAAGCGCTGCAACACATTGTGGATCCTGCATGTATCCAACTAAATCTCACTCCGCTAGACTCCACGACTAAGACCACCGTACCCAAAAGACTTCGTAAAAAGGTTTTGGCCTGGGGACATGACTCCCTGACCGGGGGGCACGCGGGAACACGAAGAACACTAGATCTTATAAATCGTTTCTATTGGTGGCCTGGACTTCGGCGAGACGTTACTCTCTACGTTAGCTCCTGTCCTACATGTGCTCTGCAAAAGCCTCTAACTGGTCCCCAAAGGGGGTTGTTACAGCCATTACCCGTTCCTACGGAACCTTGGACACATATTGCCACAGACTTTGTGGTAGAACTTCCACCTTCTCAAGGCAAGACTGTAGTTTGGGTCACTGTGGACCGATTCTCTAAAATGGCTCACTTTGTGCCCCTAGCCAAACTCCCCTCTGCTACTGAATTGGCTTCGTTGTTCACTCACCATGTATTTCGCATCCATGGTCTACCTCAGGACATTGTCTCCGACCGTGGCCCCCAATTCACCGCCAGGTACTGGAGAGCTCTATGTAAAAAGTTCAAGATTCAACTAAGCTTCTCTACTGCCTTCCACCCACAGAGCAACGGCCAAACAGAACGCATGAACCGGTCTTTGAAATTGTTCTTGCGAGCTTTCATCAACCACAAACAGGACAATTGGGTGGACCTGTTACCTTGGGCAGAGTTTGCTTACAACAACCAAATACACACCGCAACCGGGAGATCACCCTTCCAGATCGTATACGGTAAACAGCTTAAACCACCCTTACCATTACCAGTACCTGTCTCCTCACCTGCCGCCCAGTCAATCGCCAACCAACTGGGTAAGCTGTGGGCTTCCACCCAACACCGACTTCAAAAAGTCGCAATCTCTTCTAAACGATATATTGACTGACATTGGAAACCCGCACCCCTGTTTCTCCCAGGGGACAAAGTATGGCTCAGTACCAAGAATCTCCATCTCAGACAGCCCTCTAAGAAGCTAGCACCTAAGTTTTGCGGTCCTTTTTGTGTAGCAGAGAGAGTGGGCTTGGTATCTTACTGCTTACGGCTACCCAGCACCCTACGCATTCATGATGTCTTTCACGTCTCTCTACTGAAGCCACTCATACTCTCAAGATTCCATCCTAAACCGCTCCAGTCCACTCCAGCACCCACGGCCGAAGATCCCACTTTTTAGGTACGAGAAGTACTGGATGCTCGGTTTCTCAACAGACATTGGGAGTACTTGCTTGCATGGGAAGGATGTGGGGACGAAGACAATACTTGGGAGCCTGCTCGCAACATTTTGGACAAGTCTCTCCTGCGACAGTTCCACTTGGACCATCCGGACAAATCTGGTCCTTTGAAGAGGGGGCGTAAAGGAGGGGGTACTGTTGCGATTCCGGTCGCCAGACTGGCGACCGGGTTCTTACCTCTTTGCCGGCTTCCCCGTTTCTGCCGTGCTCCCCTGAGGCTCGGGCCTGCCCGCATGGCAATGGCGTCTCCCTCGTGGAGACGCCATTGAGGCTCGTTTCCAGCTCCTCCCCCTGCCGGGGAATGCGCGCGCGCGAGGAGACAGCTTTAGTAGGTCCAGAACCCGGAAGTGCTGAACCGCCTTTTTCCTGATGTCAGACGCCGGCTTTCTATTTAAACCAGCCTCACTCTCTCCTTCCTCGCCTTGCAACGAGGTCGCTCCTGTGAGTACTTAGTTGCTTCCCTGCTGGATCCTGCTTGTTCCTTGGTTCCTGCTTGTTCCTGTGTTTCCTGCCGTGCTCCGTTCCTGTTTGTTCCAGTCTGTTCCAGTTCCGTCTGTTCCTGCCTGTTCCCTGGGGCTCCGCTCCTGCATTTCCAGCATCCTGACTTATCTTCAGCCAGCCTTGACCACCGGACTCCTGCTCGACTCCTCTCGTCTTCAGCCAGCCTCGACCACCGGACTTCTGCTCGTCTCCTCTTGTCTTCAGCCAGCCTCGACCACCGGACTTCTGCTCGTCTCCTCTTGTCTTCAGCCAGCCTCGACCACCGGACTCCTGCTCGACTCTTCTTGTCTTCAGTCAGCCTCGACCACCGGACTTCTGCTCGATCCTTCTGACTTCAGCCTGCTTCAACCTCTGGATCGCCTAAGTCCCAGCGACCCGGACCCCTAGAGGCTCCTCCTGGGGGGTCTCGGATTTCTAGGGCGAACACTTCCTACTCTACGCCAGGCCTGTTCCGCCTCCCGGCTCCTTTCCCATCGACCGGAGTCCTCTCTCCAGTCAGCCGGCCCAAGGGTCCACAAACAGACTTTCTCCACAACACCACGGTGCTATCGCTGCCGGCTTTCGCAAACCAATAGCGCCACCATGAAAGGTGGTGCTATTGGGCGCATTACTGGCGGCCACTATGATGCCTAGATCTCATTCCTGGGTGATAGCTCCTAATATGGAACCTAACATCGAGTAACTATAGCACGGGTTATTTTTTCCTATATGCATCACCTTATACTTATCCACATTAAATTTCATCTGCAATTTGGATGCTCAATTTTCCCCTCTCACAAGATCTTCCTGCAATTTATCACAATATGCTTGTGATTAAACTACTCTGAATAATTTTGTATTATCTGCAAATTTGATTACCACACTCGTCGTATACCTTTACAGATCATTTATAAATATATTGAAAAGCACGGGTCCCAGTACAGATCTCTGAGGGACTCCACTGCTCACCCTCCTCTACTGAGAAAATTGTCCATTTAATCCTACTCACAGCGGGCCGGATTTTAACTGGTACACGCGGGCGTACATTTGTGTGCGCAACCCGGCGCGCACAAATATACGCCCAATTTTATAACATGCGCGCGCAGCACCTTACCCTCCCTCCCCCTACCTAACCCGCCCCCAGCCCTTCCTAACCCCCCCCCCCTCACCTTTGTTTTACAAGTTGCGCCTGCCTCCGGGCAGCTGTAGTATGCGCGCGCCGGCCTAGCGGTCCTACATAGGCCTCTGGCCATGCCCCCTCTCCGCCCTTTTTTTCGAACCCCGGGACATACGTGCGTCCTGGGTCTTGTGCGTATCACCGGGCTTATGCAAAATAGGCTCGGCACACATAGGGCTTTTACAATCTGTCCCAATGTGTGCAAAAATGACTGTCACATACACACACACACACACACACATATAGTGGATGTGTGTACATTTCTTACTGACCTCTTCTGCACATACACAAAAAATTGTTAGACAGAGAATAAGCCAAGAAGGCTGGCAAGGCATTGCTTCTCTTCACTTCAATCTGTCTACAGATTACCACTGCATTGCACTGTCCCGCATCAAACAGACAGACAGACACAAAAAAACAGTTTTCACTGGCACTGCCCCAGTGAGCAGATAGAAAGCAGTGCCTCTGTCTTTCTGTCACAGGGAGTGAGAGCACTGTGACTGCAGCAGTGAAGATCAGACAAAGAAAACCCTTTGCCAATGACAAAATTCTTCTATCATCTTCTTTTCTAAAGTTTTTTTTTTCTCTGTAAGAGTGCTTCTAAAGACATATTTTCTCTGAAAATCAACAGAGAAAATGGAGTTTCTATGCACATTATCATATCTTTCGGTAGAAAAACATCAGTGTCATTTGATATAGATGGCAGCTATAGGCTCGTTAAAAAAGCTTCACCTTGGACTGTCTACTTGCTTCACTTTTGCCACCTTGGCTCTAACCCAACTGCTACTTCACACAGGCAAGGGTTGGTGGCTATGATTATCAGTTAGGCCCTGCAGATTTCTCTCTACAGCATTTTTCAATGTGCCATAGAATAGAATGAGAAACTTAAATTAATTTAATCAAAATTTTTGTTTAAATGTGTGTGTATCCTCCATTGAATTTGGGGGGAGCATGAAAGAAATTAAAATGGTCTCATTGGTTGCATTTAACCCATTTGTTCCAAATAAATTCACATGCCTAGTAAGCAGAACTAGTTAAATGTTTAGATAAAGAGCCCACGACTGATTAGGGAGCAAGGCACAATGGTGGCGTGGGGGCGTGCGGAAGGCAGCAGCAGGGAAGGGAGGGAGAGGGAAAAAGTGACGCAATGGTGTCGGGGAGGGATGAGCGAGCAGGGAGGTAAGACATCTGGTTGGCCGGGGCCGGGCCTTAAAGGGTGAAGCTGCACTTCGGCAGGCTCCTTTCCTGCTCAGTTTCGGCTGATTCGGTGTCCGTCCCTCCCGCCCATTACCTTAGTGCCTTAGGGACCTCTTTAGGCACTCGTCGCAGCCCGTGGCGTTGCGCCGCCGTGACCAGCGCGTTAGCAAGATCCATATGGATTATACTTAAGGCCTTTGCCTGGGCCAACGGCCTGGACGCACGTGAGCAGACAGGCTAGGATTGGGCCGGCGGCCTAACAGGTTATGACCCAGACCCTTCTTGCTTCAACGGCCAAGAGGCTAGATTTTGACCAAGAAGCCCAGACATCTGCTGTTGGGTCATGGTAAGCCCATCCCATGACGACGACGTGGCTACTACGGCAGGTATCTGCTGCGCTATCCCGGCTTCTATGGCCGGGGTAGCCACAACCGCCAATGGCAGGGTTGGCTTATCACTTGCTAGTAGGGCGCTGGTCACCAGGAGTTAACCCTGTATAGTTTTAGGTTAAGGAACGTTGTTTTATTGGGTTATGTTATAATGTTATATTTATTACTATGCAAAACTTGCAATGTTATGTTTGGGCTGCATGATAGTGGATTAATATGAGCATGGTATAAGTGGGAGGGAAAGGGAGAAGAAGTTGGGGAAGAGGGGTAAATGGGTGAAGCCTATTCCACACTGCCCACATCGTGTGTAACAAGATTTCCGCAATAAGAAGATAACTTTCAAACAACTGCACTCAGCAGCATATTTGCATGCTCATGTGATCTAGGGGCATTCCAGGGCAGGGCCAAAATGTATTCACATAAGTTTCTATTTTAAAAGCAAATTATACACACTAAGGTGAATTTTAAAAGCCCAATGTGCGCTGAAATTAGGGGATGCACGAATATGTTAGGCTCATTCATGCTAAGCGGAATTTAAAAGCTGTACGGATACATGCGGAAATGTCGCTGCATGCAGATCTCATAACGTCTCAAAAAGAGGCAGGGCATGGGCATGAACTGGGTAGGGCAGGGCATGGGTAGTGCATGAACGTTTCAGAACTTTATCCAGAAATTTGCGTGTAAATACTTATGCAATCCATCACGTGCCGAAGCCCCCTGCCACATAACTTTACTTCTTCTATGGATAGTGTGTAAGTCTCAAAAAAAAAATCAAGCCATTTTGGAGGGTTTTAGAGGGTCTGGGATAACCGGGGGGTATAGATGTTATCAAACCGGGGGGGGAGGGGGTTTCAAGACCTCTATTAAGTGGGTGAACTGGAAACCAACTGGAAAAACTGACAAATGCTTTGGCGAGTATTCCTTTTAAAATCTCCCCACCTAGCGGTACAAGTAGGATTTGCACTCATAGGTGCATGCCCACTTAAAAGTCAGCGCACATGTGCGCATGGCCAGTCTGGATGACCTGGAAAAGAACTGGATGAACTGGTGGAATATTTGGGAAAGCAAATGTTGCTTACCTGTAACAGGTGTTCTCACAGGACAGCAGGAAGTTAGTCCTCACATATGGGTGTCATCATCAGGATGGAGCCCAATCACGGAAAACTTCTGTCAAAGTTTCCAGAACCTTGACTGGCCCCCACTGGGCATGCCCAGCATGGCACTAACCCTGCAGCCAGCAGGGGTCCCCCCCTCAGACCTTTTTGAAAGCTACAGGCAGTGCCGAAAAATAAAACATAAAACGTTACAAACCCAACACCGCGGGGCGGTGGGTGGGTTTCGTGAGGACTACCATCCTGCTGTCCTGTGAGAACACCTGTTACAGGTAAGCAACATTTGCTTTCTCACAGGACAAGCAGGATGGTAGTCCTCACATATGGGTGAGTATCGAGCTGAGGATGTCCGAACATGCACAACAACTGGGGTGGAATTTGGTAGAAGGCATCCTGAGCCCCACCGGGCAGGCGGAAGGGTGTTGGTACGTCACGTTGGAAACAGGTTATGCAGGAAAGACTGGCCGAAGATGGAATCTTGTCTTCCGGCTTTGTCCAAGCAATAATGGGCTGCAAAAGTATGGAGGGAACTCCAGGTGGCAGCCCTGCGAATGTCAGGTAGTGGCACCAATCGAAGGTGTGCTACTGAAGTCGCCATGGCCCTCACAGAGTGTGCTTTAACACGGTCTTGAAAAGGAATGCCTACTTGCTGATAGCAAAAAGATATGCAGTCCGCTAACCAGGAGGAGAGAGTCTGCTTACCCACAGGTTGCCCTAAATTGTTAGGGTAGTGGCACCAACAATTTGTTAGGGTAGTGGCACCTCTTTGCGACGGACTGCAACAGCGATCACAGGTCCCCGGAGCAGATAGGCGCTGGGAGAGAGGCCCGCGCAGCCGGCGCTTGAGCCCATCGGGGTAAGGCCTTAAATCTCGCCCTACCTCCGTGGGCCCCTGCTCCAGCCACGGGGAAGCGTACCACCTACCTCCTCCTCCGGATTCTTCTTAGGGTCGCAGCGATCCGGCTGCCTCGCCGCTCTCCGCCCACCGCCGCAGGAAGCCACAAGAAGGGCCCTCCCGCACGAAAGACGGACCGACGCCGCCCCAGTCGCGCTGGTGACCTCAGCACCACGCGACCGCGCCAAATTTAAAGAGCCGGCTCGACTTCTGCCGCCCTCTTTGCAACGGTTCTTCCTCAACCAATCCCGGAGAAGCACACGAGATTTAATCCCGGACATCCGAGGCGCCGCGCGCCGAGCGTCGTGCGCCGAAGGAGCGCGACAAAGGGGCCCGCCCCTTTGTGCGCCCCTTCGGGCAGCCCCTGAGAGCCCCGGAATCCTCGTCCACTAACTGGAAGCCGGCTGAACACCTGCTAAAATCCACCAAGATTTCCAAGCGTATCAGAACCAGGTCCGTCTACACATTCAAGGTCAGCCATCTAACGCTCAAACGCTCTCCCTCTCAAACAACAATTCAGGACGACATATACAGAGGCAAACAGCTGTACCGGTGAAACACACTGACAACTCTGCAGGACTCCAGCAGCCTCTCAACAACGCTAAACAAAGACAATCAAACTTCACAAACGACTACACACGCCAACAACCACCCAGGACTCCAGCATCCACCCAGCAGCCACTCCAGGACTCCAGCATCCACTCAACAACGCCACTCCACTCAACAACTCCACTCAAACAAACACAGCATCCTCTATAACAACACCCACAATTAAAATGGACCTAGCCTCTAAAATGCAGCCAACATTTGCAATCCCAATCACACCTCACTATTTCTCACAGAAAAGAAATCCAACCAGACAAGCAAACCTTCGCAACCTTAAAATACTCACACCAATCCTAATAGCTCCGATAACCCAACTACTAGGCCTCTCCCTATTCACCCTATCGCTATTCAATGCGCAATCTATAACCAAAAAATCACTAATCCTCAACGACTACCTCACTGACGATAAACCAGATATTTGCGCAATAACTGAAACATGGTTGAAACCCTCAGATACTGCAATATTAAACCAACTACCGACGCTAACCTACGACATCTTCTCCCTGCCTAGACTGAAAAAGAGGGGAGGAGGAATCCTACTTGCAACTAAAAAAGACCTCAAATTCTCACAACATCCGATCCACTCCGATACCAAACTTGAAATTGGATTCTTCACATCACACCAACTTCAAATACTTCTCATCTATGCCCCCCCAGGACTCTTAGAAGCCGACGTCTCACCCATCATCGAAATAACCACAACCTTCCTAAACCTGGACGCCCCAGCAATAATACTAGGAGATTTCAATCTCCACATGGATAACCCAGCTCTCTCAACTAGCTGCCAAACTCTCCTTCTAGCATTCTCAGCGATGGGCTTTACCCAAATAGTCAATAACCCGACACATAAAGCAGGACATACGTTGGACCTGATCTTTATCAACAAAGGCATAAAATCGTCCTCCCCACCAAAAAATACGAAGATACCCTGGTCGGATCACTCCCTGATCTCTACCTCATTCGCATTGGAAAAATCTACTGCTCCTCATCCACCTACTCCCTCCTTTAATTACAGGAAACCTTGTCACCCCGACGACCTCACCAATCAGCTGACCAAACACCTTCCCGCTATTGTTCTCACCAATCCCAATACGGCCTTACGATCATGGAACTCCATCACAGAATCCATAGCCAATAAGCTCTGCCCTCTAACAACAAAAAAATCCCACCCAGACGCCTCCAAAAAACAACCATGGTTCACCGACGATCTTAGAAGGCTAAAACAAAAATTAAGACAAATGGAATCCAACTGGCGGAAAAGTCCTACTGCTAGCACACTCTCAGCCTACAAACGCTCGCTACAACAATACAAGGCCAGCACCTCCAAATCAAAAAGATACTTTTTTGCCTCCAAAATCCACAACTTAGTCTTTGATGCGAAAGCTCTATTCTCCTATGTTTCCTCCCTAACCCAAGTACCCTCACCAGAATGCCCTAGTAACCAAGCTCAAGCTAAAGCAGATGAACTCGCCATCTTCTTTCAAAACAAAATCACAAATCTTCTTACTCAACTTCCCTCCAATATCATCCCTCTAACTCCAGCCCTAATGCCTCACATCAAAAACATTCATCTTGAAATGTTTGAACCCACTTCGTCTTCCGAAATCCAAACCATCCTTAAAAGAATGAAACCATCTTCGCACCCAGCGGACCATATTCCCTCAAAACTTCTCCTCTCAATACCAGACACCATATCCAAAACATTAGCAGACATCATCAACTGCTCGCTATCCCAAGGTTCCTTCCCAGAAGACCTCAAACAAGCCTCACTCAAACCTCTTTTAAAAAAACCCAACCTGGACCTAAAAGACCCCAACAACTACCGTCCAATAGCTAATCTCCCTATCATAGCTAAGATTATGGAAAGGCTTGTGAACGCCCAACTATCGGACTTCATCGAAGACAACAAAATTCTATCCGCCTCACAGCATGGATTCCGCAAAAATAGGGGCACAGAATCCCTACTTACCTCCCTAACAGACCTACTCATCTTAGGTACAGACAAAGGTCAATCCTTTCTATTGATCCTTTTGGACCTCTCAGCAGCTTTCGATACCGTAAATCACGCTATCCTCATCAAACTGCTAGCTGCGATAGGAATCTCTGGTTTAGCACTCTCCTGGTTCAAATCATTCCTAACCAACAGAGGCTACAAGGTAAAAATCCAGAATAAAGAATCATCACGCCACGACTCGACCATCGGAGTCCCACAAGGTTCCTCTTTATCCCCTACACTCTTTAATATTTACCTCCTACCACTATGTCAACTCCTCATCAACCTCAAGTTAATACACTTTCTCTATGCAGATGACATCCAGATCCTGATCCCCATCAAAGAATCATACTCAAAAACCCTTGAATACTGGGAATCCTGTCACCTAGAAATCAAAAACCTCCTCAACAGCCTCAATCTGGTACTAAACTCCGCCAAAACTGAAGTATTACTCATAACTCCTGATAACAATCTCACAACCTCTCTGCCAAACAACCTACAAACCACTCATGTAAGAGATCTAGGTGTGCTAATCGACAATAAACTAAACTTCAAAGCCCACATCAATAAAACCACCAAAGACTGTTTCTATAAACTGCAAGTTTTAAAAAGGATAAGACCACTCTTCCATGCCAAAGACTTCAGAACCATCCTCCAAGCCCTCATTTTCTCAAAATTGGACTACTGCTGCTCCACTTTACTTGGCCTCCCCTCCTCATACACAAAACCGCTCCAAATGGTCCAAAACGCAGCAGCCCGTCTACTGACAAACACTAAGAAAAGAGACCATATCTCCCCAGTGCTACAAGACCTCCACTGGTTACCAATTCATTTCAGAGTCATTTATAAATCCATCACCTTGATATACAAAATCATTCACCAACATACCACAATCGATCTACAAATTCCTCCCCGCTTCCACAAATCCACAAGACCGACCAGGGAAGCCTACAGAGGATGCCTCATGGTTCCACCCACGAAAACCACTAATCACAGCACCTTAAGAGACCGAGCTCTTTCCACCGCAGGCCCACAGTTATGGAATTCCATCCCTCCAGAACTCAGAAACGAACCATGTCTCCTAACCTTTAGGAAAAGACTCAAGACATGGCTTTTCAGGCAAGCCTTCTCGAACTCTACCTAAGATGCACCATAAACAAACTCTCTACTCAGAGACTGTACATATGAGACACCATATTTATATTGAACTTTTGTATATAATTATTCTCCTCTATCTCTTTCTATTTCTTACATTCCCAGTTCATTAGCCCTTGTTAATTGTAACTGCTTCTCTTCATCACGTTATTTATGTTTTTTGGTTGTATTATCCGCACCCCTGTTTTCTGTAAACCGACATGATGTGAACGAGTTCATGAATGCCGGTATAAAAAAACCTTAAATAAATAAATAAAATAAAATAGGGTGGAACGAGATGAATAACTGAGTGCTCATTCTGTGGGCAGCTGTATGGCCTAGATAAAAAGCTAGAGCCCGTTTGCAGTCAAGGGTATGCAGAGCCCGTTCCCCTGGATTGGAATGGGGCCTGGGAAAGAAGATAGGTAGTATGATGGATTGATTAATGTGAAACTCCGAAACTACCTTAGGTAAAACTTTAGGGTGAGTGCGGAGTACCGACCGGTCCTGCAGGAGTTTAGTGTAAGGCGGATAGGTAGCTAAGGCCTGTAACTCACTAACCCTGCGAGCTGAAGTGATAGCCAAAAGGAAAATCACTTTCCATGTGAGATGTTTTAGGTCACAGGAGTGAAGAGGATCGAATGGTGGTTTCATGAGATGACTGAGAACCAGATTAAGGTCCAGAGAAGGGGCCGGAGGACGTAAAGGTGGCTTGATGTGGAGCATGTAACGAGGGGTTGTACTGAAATAGGGACATCCCCAACACCTTTATGGAAGGCGGCTACTGCACTGACATGCATTCTGATGGAAGATATCTTAAGATCTGACTCTGACAAATGCCAGAGATAGTCCAAAAACCTTGGGATTGGACAGGAAAATGGATCAAGGACTGAGAGGTGCACCATGATGTGTACCTTTTCCATTTGTAGGAGTAAGATTTTCTCGTGGAAGGCTTCCGTGAAACAATCAAGACACGGGAAACTGGATCTGAAAGGTTAAATGGCTGAAGTATTAACCTTTCAACATCCATGCCATCAGAGACAAGGCCTGAAGATTGGGATGGCGCAGGCACCCGTGGTTCTGAGTTATCAGGAGTGGGTCATTTCCCAAGGGAATGTGCCTGCGGATGGAGAGATCCTGGAGTATTGGAAACCACACTTGGTGTAGCCAGTGAGGTGCTATTAGGATCATGGTTCCCTTGTCCTGACATAGCTTCACTAGGGTCTTCGAGAGAAGAGGAAGTGGAAGGAATGCATAGAGTACACCAGTTGCCCACGAGAGGGAGAGTGCACCTCTGGGCTGAGAGCCTCTGCTGCGAATAAGAGAGCAGTAGTTGTCCACTTTGTGGTTCTGAGGGGACACAAAGAGATCTGTCTGAGGATATCCACATTGTTGGAAGATTGAGGCCGCTACCAAGGGGTTGAGAGACCACTCGTGCGGTTGGAAGATGCGACTCAACTTGTCTGCCAGTACATTATCCACTCCTGGCAAGTAGGTGGCCTTGAGGTACATCGAGTGGGAGAGAGCTTCCTCCCAAATCTGAATTCTGAATGAAATCATGCCTGTGTACGCCTGTGCAATTTGGGCGCTCAAGGCGTGACGTCACGACGTTTGACGTCACGACGATTGACATCACAGCTTGTGACGTCAGCGTTCGCTAATGCACTGCCTTGAGCGCCCAAATTGCAAGCACAGGCGTACACAGGCGTGCATTCATTCACCTTCGCCGGCGGGGGCAGGGGAGCCAAAGCGGCTTCCAGCAGCCTCCGCCGGCGAAGGTGAATGAATGCAATTTGGGCGCTCAAGGCAGTGCATTAGCAAACGCCGACGTCACACGCCGTGACGGCAAACGTCGTGACGTCACGACTTGAGCGACCAAATTGCACGCACAGGAGCACATTCATTCACCTTTGCCGGCGAGGGCTTCTGGAAGCTGCTTTCGCCGCCAGCTGCTCCCAGGAGGCAGGGGAGCCGCGGTGCCTGCCTCAGGAGGAAGAGAGAGAGAGAGAGAGAGAGGACTGTTCAAAGAAAATTCACATGCAGTAAGTTTACTTTTATTACACTTTATTCACTTTTGTTTTTATTTTAGCCCTGCGCCTTGCTTCGGGAGGGGGGTAGAGAGGACTCGCAATCCCCCCTGGTACCTGTCATTTCAAACGTCATTTGAAATGACATTTGAAATGACAGGTACCAGCGCACCCAGGATACTGTATAGGCGCTGTATAGCGCTCTATACAGTAAAATGGATTGCGCGGGCCTAACGCTTCACGGACGCTTCTTGGACGCGGCTTGCATTTGCATGCTATTTAAATACAGTATCGAGCGGTAGGTGATCCGAACTGTGCGTACGGCAAACGCGGGTGCGGCCGGCACTAATGCACCTCTTCCTACCGCTCCTTACTGTATCGGCCTGTCTGTTAGGTGGTTAGATCCTTTTTGAAAACTGCTGTCCATAAGTCATTGTAGACAGTGCATCAAAAATCTACTATACCAATTTCCAATGGTTAATTTTAAAATAAAAAGCATACATATGTACATATATACTCTATATAAAACTTTGCAATCAATATTTTATATTATAGTATTTCTTGTTTTATTATTGTTGCCTAATCACAAACAACTAACTTATTATTAATGATGAACCACTTAACATGCACTTGTGTCATACCGGGTTGGGTAGCTGCTCGAAGAGCATTTGGAAGACGATTAACTTTTCTCATGGTTTCTTTCCAGGATTTATCCACTTGTAAAAACATCTTAGCTTCCGCAGGCAACTGTCTCTGAATATCTGGAGCACTAAAAATACTTTCCAAGTAAAGCCAATTTCTCTGACATATCAGCCATTCATCCTAAAATTTTAAAAAAATGTATGTTATTAGGAAGAAAATGTTTATAGGTATGTAGTTATGTGACCAAATCCAAAGTTGCACATTTGGAGGGGAATTTTCAAATGATATGTGTGTAAACAAAATTGCACATCTGCGTGTAAACTAGCAGGATTAGGGATAGATTTTAAAAGGTGCGAGCGCGAGTCCATGTGCATGCACTTCCCGGCGTGCACACATGGTCGTGCCGATTTTATATCATTCGCACGCCGAATGTGGGACACGAGCACAGGGGGACCTAATTTTGTAAAAGTACACCCGGCGACAAAAATCGGGCCTTCCTCCGTTCCCTCCCAGTCCACTCCAATTTAGGAGCGGACTGAGAGGGAACATCCAGACCCCCCTATCTAAACCCTCTCCCTCTTCCCCTTTCCTCCCCACCCCCTAAACTCTACTTTTTTGTTTTCTTTTTCTATTTACTTCAGCTCCCGAGCTGAAGTAATTTATGCACACTGGCCAAATGCCAGCATACGCATCCCCAGGACAGCGGCTTATGGCCACTGTCCTGGCCAGCCTCTGTCCCTCCCTGCCCTTCCCCATCCAGAACACACACCTCTGGCCTGCCCCATTTTCAGGGCCCGGCAATTATGCGTGTATTGTCACTTACGTGCCATTTTGAAAAAGGCCTGGCCACGCTCGTAAGTGACAATATTTGCGAGCATGGCCGATTTAAAATTCGGCCGTAAGTGTGTATATGCTATTTTAAAAACCACAACATATGTGATATATCAGGAACCACGAGTAAACTTGCACATGTAAAAAAGGAGCAGATCAGGGGTATTTTGGGGAGGTGCCAACATTCCTGGGCATAAATAGCTATTTTACAACCTGCCAAAGTGAAGTGCAAACATTTTTTGCTTGTGTATATTTACTCCTGCTCAATATCTGGTGTAAATGATCATAAACATCTTAAAAGTGAAAAAATAACTGGGTAGGGGGTCTGAGTGAAATGGAGGGACAACAAGCTCAAGAGCCAGGAGGTTCTTCATTAGCTGCAAATGAACTGGGCAAGCTGATAGACAAATTGGTAAAACTACAGTGTGCGTCTTGTAAAATTCCCTGTCTTATGCATGTAAAAGCCGACTTACGGGGGGAAATTACATGAGTAAAATCTATGCATATCCTTTTAAAATTCAAAGTACAAATTGTTAGGATTTGTGGACCCTTGCCCTGAGGTGGGGTTGGCGCTACCTGCGGGGTTGAGCCCTGCAGGTCCCCACCGTTGGTAGGCGAGGCTGGCCAGGAGAAGAGGCAGACAGGAACTCAGCCAGTACCAGCCCTCGTTCCCCAAAGGTTGAGCCCTTGAGAGCCGGGGCCGGCTGGTCTTAGGTGGGCCTCTGAGTAGGTGGTCCCGAAGGACACAGGCGGCTTGAAGCAGGGAGTGTCAGAGGGTTCAGATTCAGTCCAAGGTTGAAGAACCCTGGAGAAGAGACAGAGAGAAGGCCTCAAATGATGAGATGCTATCGCAGTTCCAGAGGCAGTAGAGCAGGACCACGTGGGGCAAGCCCTGTGGGGAGGAAGTGCAGGAACAGAGACCTGAGTAATAGGCTCTGAGCGGGGAATCCGCTGTGACAGGTTCTAGCGGGTGAAGCGCTGAGGCACTACCTGAGATGCGGCAGCACAGTAGCAGGAACCTATGAAGTAGAACATAAGAATATAAGAACATAAGACATTGCCATGCTGGGTAAGACCAAGGGTCCATCAAGCCCAGCATACTGTTTCCAACAGAGGCCAAACCAGGACACAAGAACCTTACCCAAACACTAAGAAGATCCCATGCCACTGATGCAATTAATAGCAGTGGCTATTCCCTAAGTAAATTTCATTAATAGCCGTTAATGGACTTCTCCTCCAGGAACTTATCCAAACCTTTTTTGAACTCAGCTACACTAACTGCACTAACCACATCCTCTGGCAACAAATTCCAGAGCTTTATTGTGCGTTGAGTGAAAAATATTTTTTTCCGATTAGTCTTAAATGTGCTACTTGCTAACTTCATGGAATGCCCCCTAGTCCTTCTATTATTTGAAAGTGTAAATAACCGATTCACATCTACTCATTCAAGACCTCTCATGATCTTAAAGACCTCTATCATATCCCCCCTCAGCCATCCCTTCAGATAACTCATTCGATAGAATATTAGAAGATACAGTTTCTCCCAAGGTTCCGCCTGCAATTTGCTGTCCAGCCATTTCTCCCCCTTCCAGGCCTTGCTCGTTTCTCCCGGCTCCCGCTGCGATTCCCGCTCCTGGTTACATAGAGCACGTCGGATCTATTTCAGCACTCACCAGGCTCGAGGACCTCTGGGATATCGGTGCTGGAGCTGTAGGTGAGTCCAGAGGGTTTAAGGCAGTTTCCCCAGGGTAGGCCGCTGTTCCTCCTGCGATCGACTCAGCGGGGCTTGGCTCCTCCACCTTCGGATACCTTACAGTTAGCTCAGTAATAGTTTGCTGTTCAGAGGGTAGGGGGTGAATTGCGGGATATACCCTCACAGAAAAATCAGAAGAAACTCCGACAGCGTTCTGAGCTGTACTGCTACAATGCCACCATCTTGGCTCCTCCCCCCTCCTCCAATAATTATTAAATCAGTACCTAGTTGTGGTTGTTTACAATGTTACAATGAAAGATAATATGACTGCTGTCATATTATCACAAAAGTTATCATGTAAACTGATGTGATACCCATGTTTGAATGTCGGTATATAAAAAGAAATAAATAATAACTATTTCTAATCTATGTCTCAAATGCAATACCAGCATAGGCACTTATTACCTAATTTTCTGGGACTGTTACTGAGATCTTACCTTCTGGGAGAGCCTGTGCAACACGTGTTCTCAAATGCTACAAATAGCCCTTTCCTTGAAATCAGATCTGTGGTTGTTTGGACACACGGCGTCCCGTTCCCCCCCCCCCCCCTCAATGAAAATGCAGACCCACTTATTTCTAGATAGAGCAGGACTAATGGGGAAAAAGGTAATCCTATTGAGATGGCTTGACGAGCAAAGTCCCCAATATGAGCAGTGGATGAGGAAAATGACACATTTATGCTCTTTAGAATATGCTATTGCCTGATCTACATCCTTGAAAAAGTTCTCCACCAACCAAATAATATGGGAACCCTTCTTAAAGTAGCTTACTCCTACGGTCGGAAAAAAGGCAACCTTGAACTTGTCTGATCCCTGAAATTTCACATTTTAGTTGGATGAGAATAGACTGGATTGGATGTGTCTGTTAGGATGTTTATAACCCTACTCCTCCATCCATAATCCTTCTACTTTTATACCTAGGTCTCATAAGGCCTTTATTGCATTGCATTGCATTAACTTAATACGGATTTATGCACATGCATACGTCTAGTCATGGATGGGTCTCTATCTGCGTCATTACCCACACATGTGTACGCAAACCATTTCAGAACAAGCTCAGAGAGAGGAGTATGTTTTTTATACATTTCTATTCGTCACATACGTGTATGTTTTTTGGCTCTGCCTCCAGATAACATAGAATGGATATAGAGCTTACCAAGGAATAGAGAAGGGGACAGGGAAAGGGGGGGGGGGACATGGGGAGAAAGGGGGGGAAAGGGTAATGGAGGGAAGTTAAAGGAAAATTGTTCAACCCATTTGTTGTATTACTGGTTTTGTATCGATGTATCAAACCTTCATAAATAAATAAATACATTTTTTTTAAAAAGGAGATAGAGCAGCTTTTAAACTAAAACAAAGAAAAAAGCTGACCGTCGCTCAGCAGCGCATGGTTCAGAGGGAGGTATCTTCAAAGGTTACTAATGATGCATTAGAATTGCGGCATCCAAACAGTGAGGTTCCAATAATAAGAAAAGTAGTCCAAGTGCCTGTAACTAAAAACTCATCTGAGCTAAAAAATTCTAACTTATCCCTATCAATTTAAAAAGAAGAATGAAAATACAAACAAAAAACAAACTTTGAAATGTTTATATGCTTACTAAGAAGTAAGATGGAATAATTAGAATGTATAGCAGTGAATGATGACATAGACTTAATTGGCATCTCAGAGACATGGTGGAAGGAGGACAACCAATGGGACAGTGCTATACCGGGGTACAAATTATATCGCAATGACAGAGAGCAGCACCCGGGAGGCGATGTGGCGCTTTAAGTCCGGGATGGCATAGAATCCAACAGGATAAACATCCTGCATGAGGCTAAATGCACAATCAAATCTTTATAGGTAGAAATCCCATGTGGGTTGGGGAAAACTATAGTGATAGTATACTACCGTCCACTTGGCCAAGATGGTGACACAGATAATGAAATGCTAAGAGAAATTAGGGAAGCTAACCAAATTGGTAGTGCGCTAATAATGGGAGATTTCAATTACCAATTTTATAACAAAAGGAGTCAATACAGTAACCCAATAGGTAAAACTGTCAGTAATAAGGGCAACCGAATAAGATTTAAATTATATCCTAAGTGACGGTGTCATCAAGCCAGATGTTGTGATTTTAACCCAAAACCCAACCGGTCCTCTATTCATTCACCATCACTAAAAAACTTGATTTTATTAATTGAAAAAATAATTTTTTTGAATTTTTGAAATTATTTTTTATTTTATCATAAAGTTAAAAAGTCAGTCAGAAAGACGTTCAGAAACAGTCTTTGATAGACACTCAACTCCGTTGACAATGTGAAGAAGAATTGATAAGCAATCTCTCAATACAAGGTATAAACACACAGCCCTACACGGCCGGTGTTCGCAAAACAAGGAAAGTTTTTCCTCCTTGCGATGAAGAAGAACTTCTGAGACTTCGTGTCCATCTTGAACTGGCAAATACTCCTTTGTTGATACTGTTCAGATGCCCCTGAGGAAGCTTGTTTTGCAAAACACCGGCAGTGTAGGGCTGTATTTATACCTTGCATTGAGAGATTTTTTATCAATTCTTCTTCACATTGTCAACGGAGTTGAGTGTCTATCAAAGACTGTTTCTGAAAGTCTTTCTGACTGACTTTTTAACTTTATGATAAAATCAAAAAAATTTTCAAAAATTCAAAAAAATTATTTTTTCAATTAATAAAATCAAGTTTTTTAGTGATGGTGAATGATTAGAGGACCGGTTGGGTTTTGGGTTAAAATCACAATGTCTGGCTTGATGACACCGTCACTTAGGCTATAATTTAAATCTTATTCGGTTGCCCTTATTACTGACAGATTTCAATTACCCCAATATTGACTGGGTAAATGTAACATTGGGATATGCTAGAGCAGTGGTCCCCAAACCTGTCCTGGAGGGCCACCAGCCAGTCGGGTTTTTGGGATATCCTCAATGAATATGCATGAGAGAAAATTTGCATGCACTGCCTCAATAACATGCAAATTTTCTCTCATGCATATTCATTGTGGATATCCCAAAAACCCAACTGGCTGGTGGCCCTCCAGGACAGATTTGGGGACCACTGTGCTAGAGAGATAAAGTTCCTGGATGGAATAAATGACAGTTTTATGGAGTAATTGGTTCAGGAACCGACAAAAAAGGGAGCAATTTTAGATCTAATTCTCAGTGGAGCACAGGAGTTGGTGAGAGAGGTAATGGTGGTAGGGCCGCTTGGCAATAGTGATCATAATATGATCAAATTTGAATTAATGACTGGAAGGGGAACAGTAAGAAAATTCACGGCTCTCATGCTAAATTTAACAGGGAAACTTTGATAAAATGAGAAAAACAGTTAGAAAAAACCTAAAAGGAGCAGCTACAAAGGTAAAAAGTGTGCAAGAGGCATGATCATTGTTAAAAAATAACATCCTGGGGGGCGCTGTCTGCCGCGCTAGAAAATGGCGGCTTGTAACTGAGGCTCCGAGCACAGCACAATTAGCCTCATCAATTTACCCTATAAAACTTACTCGGAATCGGCGACTTACGACGGGGACTGTAACAGCAAGCAGGGCGAATTTAATTCGCAAGGGCAAACGAGCGGATAGCGCCGAAGAGAACACGGTCAGCCGCAGTAAAGATTCGGGCGGCCTGCCTCCCCGTTCGCCATTTTGCCGCGTGTGAGTGCCGGCACGCTCAACGGAGCGGGAGAAACTTGGGCACACATACCTGCCCAACACAGCGGAAGCCCCAGATCTCTTCCCGGAGTACAATCGTTGCGGCAGAAGGTAGCTCACGGCACCCGAGACATGCTACGGAGAAAGACTCCAGGTAGGAGCTCCCCCGCCCGCCATTTTGCTCCACGCGGCAGTGATACACCTCCAGGGCAGGGTGAGTGTGGTGGCCGGCACTTGGAGGGGGCTGAGGGAATGCGTCAGAGAGGCAAGTTTGAATAAAAGCCACAAGATCCCTGGGAGATACTTCTCTGCCTACTACTGCATTAATTAGTACTGGGGGAAAGATAAGAGGCCAGGAGTTGGAGATTGAACACTTCCTCGGGCCGCCTTCCTTCTCTCCCCTCCGGTTACTCCTTCACAGCAGGGGAACTCAGTCGCTGCCCATACTGCAGGTTAAGAAGCTAAGAAGCTACGGAACATTTGAGTTTTATAACATACAGTGTACATCTGGTTTTTGCTGACTGCTTCGGGTAAGAGGGGAGCTGAGGAGAGAGAGGTGAGGAAGGACTGCACAGCGACTGCAGGTGTCACGCAGCACACAGAGCAAAAGGGAGCTAAAGGGGGCAGTGGACTGCAAGGTACCCCGGTCCTCGGGTACTCACAGTTGGAAGACAAATAAATAAACAGCTAAAGAAAAGTAAATAGCACATTTAAAATAAGGACTAAACAAACTTCTCCATCCGTGCAGAGCTGTGAGCTACGGGGAGTACAGGCTGATTAGCTTTAAAATATCCCATCCTTGAGTGGCTGTTTGTGCTAGGGGCCCAGGCCCGGTTGACACCAAAACCAGAACTGTGCTGAAATAATTATTGAATATCTGTGGACTGGAGAAAAGGGAAAGAACGGAGTGCATACAGGAAACAGGTATCAAGTGGCCCAGCCATTAGACAAGCAGGAGAGGTGAAGAGACAGGAGGTGGCAGAGGCTACATCTAAGCTTCTGCTTTACCTCATCAAAGACTGGCAAGGAAGGCCGGAAGAATTCCCATACGGCACAAGCAACGGACTTGCACTTAAACCTATCTACAATAACTGGTGGAAGTGGGAGCAGGAGTGAGTCAGGCAGAATGCTTGTCCAGCGAGCCTCAAACTATCATGAGCTATTAGTAGCAGTCATGTGGGGAGCGCTGGTGGATGTTACCATGAAGTGAGCACATATATGTCGGATGTTGCCTCCCCCTTCTCGCCTCGGGTTCCTCCCCGTTCGTTTATGTCAGACTCCAGAAAGCTTTCAGTCTGAACCTTGGCAGCTCGCTTCTATACAGATAAATCTTCATTAAGATACTTCAGATCTATTAAGATATAATTGAGACAGACTTACTCACCCTAAGAGCAGGATGGCGACGCGCCGAAAAGCGGCAGATCTAAAGCAATTTGCTTTCAGCAAATTAGCGGGAGACATTCTACATGAGGATACGATAACCCCTTCTACTTCTCAGGATCTACGGAATATAGGAGAAGACACAGCTGAAGTGGGACTGGGAGGCTCGGTGATTGCCCCGGTGGATCCAGTTCCGGAATTTCCCATGCGGGAAGAAATGCGTGGATGGTTTATCGAACTTCGGTCGGAAATGCGGAACCATAAAGCAGAAATACTTGCCTGCATAGAGAATATGAAAGAAGATATTGCGTCACTCGGCTACCGCGTGGATGAATTAGATGGGAGAGCGGATGGAGAAAGTGTCCAGATGGAGGCTTTAACGGCCCAAATGAAGCAGTTCACGACGGAATTGGAAACCTTGGGGAATAAGGTGGAAGATCTTGAAAACCGATCCCGCAGGTCTAACATACGTATCAGAGGGGTTCCTGAGGAAGAGCAGTATGCAGATAGTATGCAGACGGCGATGGACATTTGTCAAGATCTGTGGTCCTGTTTCGGGACCCCATCAAAGGAGCAAGATCGCACTTTTCAGGTGGACTTGGAAAGAGCACATCGAGCCCTAGGTCCCAAACGCAATAATCAACCCAGGGACATCATCATTAAATTTCTTCACTACAAACAAAAAGAAGAAATTGTTAAGCTGGCTCGGGCCCATCCCCAATGGAAATGGCACAACTTAGATATTCTCGTCTATAATGATTTGGCGCCCTCAACACTGCAAAAGCGGTTCTTACTGCATGAGGCGACAGCTGCCTTGCGCCAGGCCGATATCCGCTATCACTGGGCCTTCCCCTTTGCCCTGATTTTTCAGCATCAAGGCATCTCATACAGATTTAAAACGCTAGCGGAGGCTGCTGAATGCTTCACTCAGGCCGGTATCAATTATGCTTTCACACCAGCTCCAAGGCCGGCGCTACCAGCGGTATCGGATGTGGGTATGCGATGGAGGAGACAGGGGCCGGGCCATGGCAGGCTTAGAAGACGACCTGCAGACACCGGAAATTCAACTACCGACAAAGGCCGAGGAGGACTGATAGTTCTCAGGAACTTTCCCACGGGGTTGGGGAGCAGTGATTAACAATAAGAAGTCCATGCTACGTTTAGAATCAACAGTTCTTGGGGTTATCTGTAACTGTTTCAATGTTGATGAGTCTTTTCAGTTTGTGACTATGCATTGGAAGCTATGTTCAGCTCAAGATAAATGTTGTGTTAGTATTTGAAGCATAGGGGTCTGGTTGGCGGGAGGGGGGATGGCGGCCAGGAAGTGGCGGTACCTGACTAGCGCTCCCCCCGGGGGGGTAGATTCGCAGATGAAGGTGAGCGAATCTCTAGTGGTTCAAACGAAGGGGATAAATCTAGGTAGATTCAGCATATTCTTTCCTCACCATATGGGAGCCTTAGTACATAGTCATGGTATATCAAATACCCAATGCCATTTAAAAGGAGGCGTTCCGCAGAACGATCTCAATAAAGCCAGAGCGATGATTCAGTTCCCATTAGATAATGGTTAAAATAGTTTCATTAAACGTTAAGGGTCTCAATACCCCTAGAAAGCGGTTTCTTCTCAGAAAAGAATTACTACATCAAAAGGCAGATATAGCATTTATTCAGGAAACACACTTAAAGCATAAGCACGAACATCTGTTACAGTCTAAAGAATTTCCACACGTATTTCTGGCGGCCCGAGGGTTGGAGGCTAAATACTCAGGAACAGGGATTTTGATCTCAAAACACTTGGTATTCGAGTTTCTTTCCTGCATTACCGATCCGCATGGGAGGTTCCTTATTTTGAACATCCAGACAGGCTCGAAAAAATTAACATTAGTAACGGTCTATGCCCCTAATAGGGATGCTGGGCCCTTTTGGAAGGAATTACATGGGGTTCTGGCTGCAAGGGCGGAAGGGCCAATTATCTTAGGGGGTGACTTAAATATTGCGCTCCGACCAGAACTAGATATGTCTAAACCGCACTCTCAGATGTCTAGGCACAGTAGAAAGGCAGTGCGGAACCTTATGTATGATTGGAATATGGTTGACATATGGAGAAATAGATACCCCCAATCTAGGTCATACACGTTTTTTTCTGCACCTCATGATAGCTATTCACGCATAGATTATTTTTTGGTGGATAAACTATTAGGAAACCAGGTACAGGGGGCAGAGATAGAAGTTATCACCTGGTCTGATCACGCTCCCATACTTTTGGACATTGATCTCGGTGATCAGGATGTGGGAAGTAGATTTTGGAAGTTAAATGAATCCCTATTACAAGATGTGGGGTTTGTACAGATTTTGAATGATCAAATGCAGGATTACTTCCATTTGAACTCTGGAGGGTAGGCATACCCTAGCTCAGTTTGGGAATGCTCCAAGGCTGTGGCAAGGGGGATTCTAATCTCCCGAGCATCGGCGTGCAAACGCCAAGAACAAGAGTCCAGAAGGGTTTTGCTGAGTAAAATTGTGGCGCTATCGAAGGTACAGATGAAGACCCACTCTAAACAATGCTATAGGAAGTTACTTGCCCTCAAAGACGAGCTAGCGCAACTTGATAATAAACGTATTCTATATGCTTTAGAATCTCTAAAACAGAAATATTACGAAGGGGGGAATAAGGCAGGTCGTCTGTTAGCATGTCAGTTGCGGGCTCGGATCTCCCAAAATAATATCTTAAAAATTAAAAATTCTGAGGGTGAGATGCTCACCGCTTCGGCGGGAATACGCAAGGCTGTCTCTGACTTCTTTCAGAATCTGTACAAGTCTGAAGATTCCATACAACAGAATGATATACGTGAATATCTGCACCAGCTAGAAATACCGAGTTTGGCAGATGAGCAACGACAGAGCCTGGATGCCCCGATTCAATCTAGTGAGATTGAGATGGTGATTAAGTCATTGAAATCTGGTAAACCACCAGGGGTAGACGGGCTCACTGGGATATATTATAAAAAATGTATTTCTATAGTGGCGGAGCCCCTAGCCCAATATTTTAACAATCTCAGAGACGGTAAAGGAATAACCGTTATTCCAAAGCCTAGAAGAGACCCGGCATGCTGTGGCTCCTATAGACCCATCTCGCTCCTTAATGTGGATCTCAAAATCCTGGCTCGGGTCTTAGCTCAGAGATTAAATAAATTCCTTCCACAGCTGGTACATACTGACCAAGTGGGGTTTATTCCACAGCGCATGGCGGCAGATAATATAAGAAAGGTCATTGATCTCATTTGGTGGGCTCGCAGAACTCAGACTCCAGCGGTTTTACTGTCCTTGGATGCCGAAAAGGCCTTTGACTTGGTACATTGGCATTTTCTGTTTTCAACTTTAAGGCATATGGCGTTTGGACCTTTCTTTTTGCAATGGTTGCAGCAATTATATGCTAACCCGACAGCTAGGGTCAAAGTGAATAATGGTTATGGCCCCATCTTCCCTATAGGGAGGGGCACTAGACAGGGGTGTCCATTGTCACCCCTGTTATTTGCCTTATATCTCGAGCCCTTAGTGACGTGGATTCGTAAAGCCAATGATATAAATGGAATTCGACTGGGATCTGCAGAGTACAAGGCATCATTGTTTGCTGACGACATTTTATTAACACTAACAACCCCGGCCTCGTCACTGGAGGGGGTTACCCGAGAACTAAATTGATTTGGTAAAGTAGCAGGCCTTAAAGTGAATTTCGCTAAGTCAGAATTACTTAATGTGACCTTGTGCCCGGACGAAGTGCAAAATATTCGCAGCCAGTTTCCGTATAAATGGGCGAAATCCCACATAAAATATTTAGGGGTCTTTTTAACAGCCCGATTACCTGACCTATACAATCTCAATTACAATCCCTTGATAAATAATATAACCCTGGATATGAGTCGTTGGAACAGGTGCACTTTCTCCTGGCTGGGTAGAATAGCCATCACCAAAATCACCATTTTGCCTAAATTTCTTTATCTGTTTTCCTCTTTACCAGTGAGCGTTCCCACGCCTATGATGGCAAAAATGGATCTTTGATTTCATATGGCGCAGACGCCCGCCACGTCTAGCACGTCAGGTGTTATATCGACCAAAGCTGCAGGGAGGACTAGGGGTTCCCAACCTCCTTTGGTACTATAGAGCAGCCCAGTTGAGGGCCTTAATGGATATTCACCGTAATACAGAAATTAAGCAATGGGTGTCCATCGAACAAGCAATTCTGGGTCCAATGGCGCTACGAGCTATATTTTGGCAACCGCGGAACTCCTGGTGGGCAATTCAGGACACCACATGGTCTCTACGGGACACTCTGAATATTTGGAAGCAGAGTAGTAAGCAATTAGTCGGGGCATTTCAATATTTTTATCAATCATCCCTTCTGTATAACAGGCAGGTTCCTCAGTCAGCTGTATGGAAGAAAGTGGGTGTAACTACAGTTGGTCACCTGATGTCCCAAGGGTCTATCCTCTCCATGCAGGGATTGATGGATATTTCCTCCTTTAATCCGAACGATTTCTTAGCATATGCCCAAGTAGTTCACTTTATTCGGGATCTACAGCGCACCAAAGTGTTGCGACCAAATCGCTCATTGTTTGAAGCTATGGTGCAATATAGTGACAGAATAAAAGGGCCCATTTCTAAAATTTATCATGCTTTCTTCCCTGACAAGCAGGAAGCTAGCACGTTTAAAAAACACTGGGACATGGATTTAGGAGAACAACTAAGTACTCAGACATGGGAGGCCATATTATACTGTGCCAGGAAATGTTCGATTTCAGCGGGATTGCGTGAACACTGTTATAAAATGATATATAGATGGTATTTTACCCCAGACAAAATTCATAGGATATACCCGGCTGCGTCAGACTTGTGCTGGCGCAGCTGTGGAAATAGGGGAACGTATTTTCATATATGGTGGAAATGTTCCAAAATACAGCCCTTCTGGGAGTCTCTTTTCACCTGGTTAAGTGCCCTGCTTCAAGTACCTATTCAGGCCTCTGCTATTGCGGCTTTGCTGCATGTGTATCCAGAGGTTATACAAAAGTCCCAGCAGCGCTTCTGTTCTCATGTCTTTATCGCTGCTCGCACGTTGATAGCAGCTAAGTGGAAAACAGATCAAGTGCCACAGTTGCTGGAGGTCATTGATAAACTCCATACATACTACAGGCTAGCCTCCCTAACAGCCGCCAAATATGGGAGAACGACTTCAATGATGAAGGCCTGGACACCATTATTAGAATATATAGAACAGATGTAAACTTTTTTGGGGCTAGGAGATGGGTACCTAGGGAAAAGTGTTGACCTTTAACCATAAAGAATGAGACTGTTCTTTTCTGCCTTCTATGGTAGCTCATTAGACCTTTGTTAAGCATTGGGTATGATGATTTGTTATAACTGCTCTGATTGTTCTATTATTAATGTGGAATACATCATTGCATTTCATCATTACTTATAGATTTATAACTGGGAAGCTATAGCTCCTCTAAGATGGTGAGGGTGGGGTGGGTGGGGGAATGTGGGGAAGTATTCTGTTTACATATTAATATTGTAATGTCATTGATATATCACCTGAAAAAGATCAATAAAAGTGTTAATTTAAAAAAAATAAATAAATAACATCCTAGAAGCAAAGTCCAGATGTATTCCACACATTAAGAAAGGTGGAAGGAAGGCAAAATGAATACCAGCATGGTTAAAAGGTGAGGTGAAAGAGGCTGTTTCAGCCAAAAGATCTTCATTCAAAAACTGGAAAAAGGATCCAACAGAAGAAAATAGGATAATGCATAAACATTGGCAAGTTAAATATAAGACTTTGATAAGACAAGCTAAGAGACAATTTGAAAAGAAGTTGAACGTAGAGGCAAAAACTTACAGTAAAAACTTTATAAAATATATCTTAAGCATGAAGTCTGTGAGGGAGTTAGTTGGACTGTTAGATGATCGAGGAGTTAAAGGGACACTTAGAGAAGATAAGGCCATCGTGGAAAGATTAAACTATTTCTTTGCTTTGGTGTTTACTGAAGAGGATGCTGGGGAGATACCTGTTCCAGAGAAGGTTTTCATGGGTAATGATTCAGATGGACTGAACCTAAAAGATGTGGTAGGCCTGATTGACAAACTGAAGAGTAGTAAAGCAAATGTTGCTTACCTGATGTAACAGGTGTTCTCACAGGACAGCAGGATGTTAGTCCTCACAAATGGGTGACATCGAGGATGGAGCCCACCACGGAAAACTTCTGTCAAAGTTTAACAGAACTTTGATTGGCCCCTACTGGGCATGCCCAGCACGGCACTGACCCTGCAGCCAGCAGGGGTCTCCCTTCAGTCTGATTTTCAAAGCTACAGGCAGTGCCTAAAAAGTAAAAAATAAAACGAACCCAACACCGCGGGGTGGCGGGCGGGTTTCGTGAGGACTAACATCCTGCTGTCCTGTGAGAACACCTGTTACATCAGGTAAGCAACATTTGCTTTCTCACAGGACAAGCAGGATGGTTGTCCTCACAAATGGGTGAGTACCGAGCTGAGGATGTCCTGACTTACACCAAATGCACCCAACGGCGTGCAACAGGCACAACAACTGGGGTGGAATTTGGGAAAGGGCATCCGCACCCTCCCGGGAAGGTGGAAGGGTGTTGGTACATTACGTTGGAAAAAGGTTACGCAAGACAGATTGGCCGAAGATGGAGTCCTGTCTTCCAGCTTTATCCAAACAATAGTGGGCTGCAAAGGTATGGAGAGAACTCCAGGTTGCAGCTTTACAGATGTCAGGAAGCGGCACCGATCGAAGGTGTGCTACTGAAGTCGCCATGGCCCTCACAGAGTGTGCTTTAACAGGGTCTTGAAAAGGAATGCCAGCTTGCTGATAGCAAAAAGAAATGCAGTCCGCCAACCAGGTGGAAAGAGCCTGCTTACCCACAGGTTGTCCTAACTTGTTAGGATGGAAAGAGACAAACAATTGAGTGCCCTTCCTGTGAGCAACTGTACGGTCTAGATAAAAAGCTAGAGCTCGTTTACAGTCTAGGGTATGCAGTCTGTTCCCCGGAGTTGGAGTGGGGCCTGGGAAAAAAGATAGGTAGTATGATGGATTGATTGATATGGAACTCAGAAACTACCTTAGGTAAAAATTTTGGGTGAGTGCGGAGTACCGCCTGGTCCTGCAGGAGTTTAGTGTAAGGCGGATAGGTGACTAAGGCCTGTAACTCACTAACCCTACGAGCTGAAGTGATAGCCAAAAGGAATAATACCTTCCATGTGAGATACTTTAATTCACAGGAGTGGAGAGGTTCGAAAGGTGGTTTCATTAGACGACCAAGAACCAGATTAAGGTCCCAAGATGGGGCCGGAGGACGTAAGGGTGGCTTCAGATGGAGCAAGCCTTTAAGAAAGCGTGTTACCAGGGGTTGTACTGAAATAGGGACACCCTGTATACCTTTATGGAAGGCGGCTACCGCACTGACATGCATCCTAATGGAAGAGGTTTTAAGACCTGATTCTGATAGATGCCATAAATAGTCCAAGAACTTAGAGATTGGACAGGAAAGGGGATCAAGGAACTGAGAAGTGCACCATGATGTGTACCTTTTCCATTTATATGAATAGGATCTTCTGGTGGAGGGCTTTCGTGAAGCTATCAGGACACGAGAAACCGAATCCGAAAGGTTAAATGGCTGAAGGACTAACCTTTCAACATCCATGCCGTCAGGGACAAGGCTTGGAGGTTGGGATGGAGGAGGCATCCGTCGTTTTGAGTGAGCAGATGCGGATCCGTTCCCAGAGGGATGTGCCTGCGGATGGAGAGATCCTGAAGTATGGAAAACCACACTTGGCGTGGCCAGTGGGGTGCTATCAGGATCATGGTTCCTCCGTCCTGGCGAAGCTTCACGAGAGTCCTTGACAGAAGAGGAAGTGGAGGGAATGCATAGAGCAGACCTGTCGTCCACTTGAGGGAGAAGGCATCCCTCGGCCGAGAGTGCTGGCTCCGAATGAGAGAGCAGTAAGTGTCCACTTTGTGGTTCTGTGGAGAAGCAAAGAGGTCTATGTGGGGATAACCCCACTTGTGAAACAGAGAGGTCGCTATCAGAGGATCAAGTGACCACTCGTGTGGTTGGAAGACACCGCTTAGCTGGTCTGCCAACATATTGTCTACTCCCGGCAGGTAAGTGGCCCTAAGGTACATGGAGTGGGAGAGGGCTTCTGCCCAAATCTGCGCAGCTTCCTGACACAGAAGGAAGGAGCCTGTGCCTCCCTGCTTGTTTATGTACCACATGGCCACTTGGTTGTCTGTCTGGATTAAGATTATCTGATTCGATAGATGATCTTGGAAAGTTCTGAGCGCGTAGCGGATTGCTCGAAGTTCCAAGAAATTTATCTGGTGTTCGGCTTCCTCTGGTGACCATAACCCTTGGGTTTGGAAATCGTCCACATGGGCTCCCCAACCGATGTGGGAAGCGTCGGTGGTTAGGGTTACTTGTGGATCTGGTAGGAGAAAAGGCAATCCCTGAAGGAGGTTGACTTGAGTCGTCCACCAGGTTAAAGACAGGCGTAGCGCTTGTGTAACTGTGACTATGGAGGACAGAGGCTGAAGAGCTTGAATCCATTGGTGTCGCAGAGTCCATTGTGTTACTCTCATAGCTAGTCGGGTCATGGGCGTGACTTGAACCGAGGATGCCATGTGTCCTAGGAGAATGAGGAATTGGCGAGCCGTGGCAGTGTTCTGAGACTGGAGCTGGCGAGCTAGGGACATGAGAGTTTGGACCCTTTGAAGCGGAAGGTAGGCCTTTGCCTGTAAGGTGTCCAAGTCTGCCCCAATGAAGGATAAGGTTTGAGATGGGACTAAGCAAGATTTCTCGTAATTGACAAGAAACCCTAAGGAAAGGAGTGTCTGAATTGTCAATTTTAGGGAGGATTGAGCAATCTGAGGGGTGGAGGCCCTGATTAGCCAATCGTCCAGGTAGGGGTAGACGTGGACACCTTCCTTCCTGAGGAATGCTGCTACTACGACGAGACATTTGGTAAAGACTCGTGCAGCAGACGCCAGACCGAAAGGTAGTACCCGGTATTGATAATGGTTGCGGCCTACCAGAAAACGCAGATACTTGCGATGGGATTGTGTTATCGCAATGTGGGTATAAGCGTCTTTGAGGTCGAGAGAGCACAGCCAATCCCCCCTTTGCAGCAGAGGGAGCAACGAGCCCAGGGTTACCATCTTGAACTTTTCTTTTTGAAGGTACTTGTTGAGGGCCCGAAGGTCCAAAATGGGACGTAGTCCCCCTGATTTCTTTGGTATTAGGAAGTACCTGGAGTAGAATCCCTTCCCTCGTTGAGAGGGAGGGACGGGTTCTATAGTATTTGATTGCAGAAGAAGGGATACTTCCTGTTGTAATTGAGTCAAATGGCTGGTTAGACTCCATGCTTGAAGAGGCGGGGAGTCTGCCGGAAGAGTTATGAAGTTGAGGTGGTAACCCTGTGCGATAATCGCTAGCACCCACTGATCTGAGGTGATCTGTGTCCAGCGTTGTAAAAAGTGGTACAGTCGACCCCCCACAGGGATGTCTGGAAGAGGGATCTGGCATGTGCTCCCTACAGGGAAGTCAAAGGCCCGCCGCAGGCCCAGGAGGTGGGGCTACAGCAGGTCTTTGTTTTCTAGGCTGGCGTGGCTGAGGTCTGTTGGAGGACCGTGCAGGACGTGGCCTAGCCGATGGAGGATAGTAACGACGTGGCCGAAAGAACGACATTTTAGAGTGCTTCTTAGGTGGTTGTTTGGAGGACACCACAGGTGGAATAGATGAGAGTTGTTTCAACGTCTCGTGGTGATCTTTTAATTCTGCTACAATTTGCTGAATTTGTTCTCCAAACAAATTGTCCCCTAAGCAGGGTAAATCAGCTAGACGATCCTGGACCTCTGGGCGAAGATTGGATGACTTTAACCAAGCCCAACGTCTGGCTGAGATGGCTGTGGCTGAAACTTTTGTGGAAGCATCGAAGATGTCATAGGCCGTTCTAATTTCGTGCTTCCCTGCCTCAAATCCTTTATGAAGAAGGGCTTGAAGCTGTGGTTGGTATTGGTCCGGCAAAGTGTCAGCGTAGTCTTGCATCTGCTTAAGGATGGCTCTGTTGTATTGAGTCATGTAAAGTTGATATGAAGCTATGCGTGAAATCAACATAGCTCCATGATACACTTTTCGTCCCACACTATCCAGGAATTTATTGTCCTTGGTAGGTGGAGTGGAAGAGTGTGGCTTTAGACGCTTGGCCTTCTTTTGCGCGGACTCAACCACAACAGAGCGATGATCCAGTTGAGGCTTCTGAAATCCTGGTGCTGACTGGACAAGATATGTGGAGTCAGCTTTCTTGTTAACAGGTGAAACAGAGGAAGGAGATTCCCAGTTTTTCTTTAAAAGATCCAGAAACACCTGGTGAATAGGGATGGAAGCGATGATTTTAGGAGCATCCAGAAATTGGAGCAGTTCCATCATCTGGTGTCTGTCATCGGTCTCAGATTGTAGCTGAAAAGGTACAATTTCTGACATCTCCTTCACAAAATTAATAAAAGAGAGATCCTCAGGAGGAGATCGTTTTCTACTCTCTGTAGGAGATGGTAGTGAAGGTAAATCTGTGTCAGAAGATGTATCATCACCCCAGGTATCGTAGGGATCATGTGGGGCTTGAAGCCCTGAAGGACCTGGTTGAGGATCCGAAGGCATCGAGTGAAATCTTGATGGAATCGGTGCTGCAGGGGGAACTGAGAATGGCATCGAGGGCTTCGGTGCTGCCGATGGAATCGGTGCCGGTCTCGGAATCGATGGAGCCGAAGGATAAATCGGTGGAGAAATACGAGAAGGCACCGATGGGACCACCTCGGAAAGGGGAATCAGGAACGGTGTTTCTCCTGCCGATGAAAAACCTGTCGGAGACGGTGGTGTTGTCGGTGCTACTGGAATCACCGATGGAAGTGCCGTCATAAGAGCCTCCATGCGGCGCAGTAGCGGTGCTAGAGCTTCCACCAGAGGCTCGGTGGTCGGTTCCCTCCCCGGTGGCGGAGTCGGTGCCGGGGTCGGTGCCAGAGGCGGTGCCGGAATCGGTGCCGGAGACGGTGCCGGTGGAGGCTGCAACTTTTGCATCGCTTTCTCGATGGCCTCCTGGACCAGCCGGTCCAGTTCTGCCCGGAGACCAGGGGTAACAATACCCGGCTCGACGGGAGAGGGAGGCTGAGGCAGAGCCGGAGGGACCACCGTAGCCGGTGGGATCACGGCTCCCACACCCCGAGAGGGTGAGGGTTTCCTCGGTGCCTGCGAACGAGACGTGGACGGTGCCAGGTCTGGCCGAGGCTTTTTAGTCGGTGGCTCGGCCTGTACGAAGGTCGATGGCTCTGGATCCTCGACGGGCCGAGACTTGTGCCGTCGATGGCGATGCTTGTCCTTCCGATCTCCTCGCCCATCCGGGGACGGGACAGGAGTCGACGGCCGAGAAGTCATCGATGGTGGACGGTCACCGGAGGGTTGACGGTGATGGTGCAACTTCGACGGTGCCGGTTCCGATGACGTCGATGCTATCGATGGCGTTGGGGTGGGTGCATGGAAGAGGAGCCCCATCTTCTCCATCCTGGCTTTGCGCCCTTTGGGTGTCATTAAGGCACATTTGGTGCAAGTCAGGACATCATGCTCACTACCCAAACACAAAACACAAACCCTATGAGGGTCTGTGATTGACATAGTCCGGGTGCAATCCGGACATCGACGAAACCCCGTCGCCATGGCCTTGGGCCAAAATTTAGCCGCGGGATCGGTAGTTGCCAACAGGCCTCGAGGGCCAAAATCGACGGAAGTCGATGAAAATCGGCAAAAAACTTACCGGATTCCGCGAAGTTGAAAAAAATTTGTTGAAGGGAGACCCCTGAGGGGCAAATTTTCTTCGGAAGAAAAAAACCGAATTCCTGTCAGGAACATGGTAAGAAGAGCTCCTTTCGCCGCGTGGCAACTGCTGCGCGGAAAAAAGAAGACTGAAGGGAGATCCCTGCTGGCTGCAGGGTCAGCGCCGTGCTGGGCATGCCCAGTAGGGGCCAGTCAAAGTTCTGTTAAACTTTGACAGAAGTTTTCCATGGTGGGCTCCATCCTCGATGTCACCCATTTGTGAGGACAACCATCCTGCTTGTCCTGTGAGAAATGTAGTGTATTTTGATTTTCAGAAGGCGTTTGACAAAGTTCCTCATGAGAAGTTTCTAGGAAAAGTAAAATGTTATGGGATAGGTGGTGATGTCCTTTCGTGGATTATAAACTGACTAAAAGACAGGAAACAGAGAGTAGGATTAAATGGACAATTTTCTCAGAGGAAGGGAGTGGGCAGTGGAGTGCCTCAGGGAACTGCATTGGGACCCGTACTTTTCAATATATTTATAAATGATCTGGAAAGGAATATGACAAGTGAGGTAATCAAATTTGCAGATGATACAAAATTATTCAGAGTAGTTAAATCGCAAGTGGATTGTTATAAATTGCAGGAAGACCATGTGAGACTGGAAAATTGGGCATCCAAATGGCAGATGAAATTTAATGTGGATAAGTGCAAGGTGATGCATATAGGGAAAAATAACCCATGCTATAGTTACACAATGTTAGGTTCCATATAGTAAATGTTGCTTACCTGTAACAGGTGTTCTCACAGGACAGCAGGATGTTAGTCCTCACATATGGGTGACATCACAGGACAGAGCCCAATCACGGAACACTTTTATCAAAGTTTCTAGAACTTTGACTGGCCCCTACTGGGCATGCCCAGCATGGCACTAACCCTGCAGCCAGCAGGGGTCCCCCTTCAGTCTTGTTTTGAAAGCTACAGGTAGTGTCGAAAATAAAATAGAATGAACCCAACACCGCGGGGCGGCGGGCGGATTTCGTGAGGACTAACATCCTGCTGTCCTGTGAGAACACCTGTTACAGGTAAGAAACATTTGCTTTCTCACAGGACAAGCAGGATGGTAGTCCTCACATATGGGTGAGTACCGAGTTGAGGATGTCCGAACATGCACCAAATGTACCCAACGGCATGCAACAGGCACAACAACTGGGGTGGAATTTGGTAGAGGGCATCCTGAACCCCACCGGGCAGGCGGAAGGGTGTTGGTACGTCACATTGGAAAAAGGTTACGGAGGACAGATTGGCCGAAGATGGAATCCTGTGTTCTGGCTTTGTCCAAGCAATAGTGGGCTGCGAAAGTATGGAGAGAACTCCAGGTAGCAGCTCTGCAAATGTCAGGAAGCGGCACCGATCGTAGGTGTGCTACTGAAGTCGCCATGGCCCTCACAGAGTGTGCTTTAACACGGTCTTGAAAAGGAATGCCTGCTTGCTGATAGCAAAAGGATATGCAGTCCGCCAACCAGGAGGAGAGAGTCTACTTACCCACAGGTTGCCCTAATTTGTTTGGATGGAAAGAGACGAATAACTGAGTGCTCTTCCTGTGGGCAACTGTACGGTCTAGATAGAAAGCTAGATCCCATTTACAGTCAAGGGTATGCAGTGTCTGTTCCCCTGGGTTGAAGTGAGGCCTGGGAAAGAAGATAGGAAGTATGATGGATTGATTAATGTGAAACTCCGAAACTACCTTAGGTAAGAACTTAGGGTGAGTGCGGAGTACCGCCCAGTCCTGCAGGAGTTTAGTGTAAGGAGGATAGGTGACTAGGGCCTGTAACTCACTAACCCTGCGAGCAGAAGTGATAGCTAAAAGGAATAACACTTTCCATGTGAGAACCTCTCCACAGGAGTGGAGAGGTTCAAAAGGTGGTTTCATGAGCCGACCGAGAACCAAATTAAGGTCCCAAGAAGGGGCCGGAGGACGTAAGGGTGGCTTGATATGGAGCAAGCCTTTAAGAAATTGTGTTACGAGGGGTTGTATCTAAATAGGGACATCGCCGATTCCTTTATGGAAGGCGGCTACAGCGCTAACATGCATTCTAATGGAAGAGGTCTTTAGACCGGATTCTGATAAATGCCAGAGATAGTCCAAGAATTTTGGGATTGGACAGGAAAAGGGATCAAGGGACTGCGAGGTGCACCATGATGTGTACCTTTTCCATTTATAGGAATAAGATTTTCTTGTGGAAGGCTTCCGTGAAGCAATCAGGACACGAGAAACTGATTTGGAAAGGTTAAGTGGTTGAAGGATTAACCTTTCAACATCCATGCCGTCAGGGACAAGGCTTGAAGATTGGGATGGAGTAGGCATCCGTCGTTTTGAGTGATCAGATGCGGGTCCGTTCCCAAGGGAATGTGCCTGCGGATGGAGAGATCCTGGAGTATGGGAAACCACACTTGGCGCGGCCAGTGAGGTGCTATCAGGCTCATGGTTCCTTTGTCCTGACGTAGCTTCACGAGAGTCTTCGAGAGAAGAGGAAGTGGAGGGAATGCATAAAGCAGACTGGTTGCCCACGTAGGGGGGAGAATGCATCTCTGGGCCGAGAGTGCTTGCTCCGAATTAGGGAGCAATCATTTTCCACTTTGTGGTTCTGAGGGGACGCAAAGAGGTCTATTTAGGGATAACCCCATTGCTGGAAGAGAGAGATCGCTACCGATGGATTGAGCGTGCGATTGGAAGACACGGCTCAGTTTGTCTGCCAAGACATTGTTCACTCCCGGCAAGTAGGTGGCCCTGAGGTATATCGAGCGGGAGAGTGCTTCCGCCCAAATCTGCGCAGCTTCCTGACACAGAAGGAAGGAGCCTGTGCCGCTTTGCTTGTTGATGTACCACATGGCCACCTGGTTGTCCGTCTGAATCAGGATTACGTGATTCGATAGGCAATCCTGAAAAGCTCTGAGAGCATATCGCATCGCTCGAAGTTCCAGGAAATTTATCTGGTGTTTGGCTTCCTCTGGAGACCAAGATCCTTGCATCTGTAGATTGTTTACATGACCTCCCCAACCGATGTTGGAAGCGTTGGTGGTGAGAATGATTTGAGGATCTGGTAGGTGAAAAGGCAGTCCCTGGAGGAGATTGGTGTGATCTTTCCACCAGGCGAGAGATAGACGGAGTGCGTCGGTGATGTAAATAATGGTTGACAGAGGCTGAGTGGCTTGAATCCATTGTGACCTCAGAGTCCAATGCATGACTCTCATGGCCAGGCAGGCCATTGGTGTCACATAGACTGAGGACGCCATGTGTCCCAGCAGGACGAGGAATTGGCAAGCTGTTGCTGTTTGTTGAGACTGCAACTGGTGAGCTAGAGACACGAGGGTTTGAACTCGCTGCTGAGGAAGAAAGGCTTTTGCCTGTAAGGTGTCCAAGTCTGCCCCAATGAAAGATAAGGTTTCAGATGGGAGTAAATAGGATTTCTTGTAATTGAGAAGAAATCCTAGAGATATTAGAGTGTGAACGATCAGGTTCAGGGAGGACCGAGCAACTTGCTGGTTTGGGGCCCTGATCATCCAGTCGTCCAGATAGGGGTAGACATGGACACCTTCCTTCCTGAGAGAGGCTGCGACAACTACGAGGCATTTGGTGAAAACTTGTGGTGCTGTTGCTAGGCCGAAAGGGAGCACTCGATATTGGTAGTGCTTTTGGCCTACTAAAAAGCGGAAATACTTGCGATGAGCCGGAGCTATCGCAATGTGGGTGTAAGCGTCTCGGAGGTCTAGAGAGCAGAGCCAGTCTCCTCTTTGTAGCAGAGGTAGAAGAGGGCCTAAGGTTACCATTTTGAACTTCTCTCTTTGAAGGGCTCGTAGGTCCAGAATTGGACGAAGTCCTCCTGACTTTTTTGGAATCAGAAAATACCGGGAATAGAATCCTAGGCCTTGTTGTGAAAGAGGGATAGGTTCTATTGCGTTTGACTGGAGAAGGAGGGAAACCTCTTGCTCCAGAAGGACAGAGTGACCGGTTAATCCCCATGTTTGCAGAGGTGGGGAGTCCGGTGGAAGATTTAAGAAGTTTAGGTGGTAACCCTGAGCAATGATTGCTAGCACCCATTGGTCGGTTGTGATTGAGTGCTACTTTTCGTGAAAGTGACCTAATTGACCTCCCACTGGTATGCTTTGTAGAGGAATCTGGCTTCCGCTCTCCAAGTGAAAGTCAAAAACCCGAAGCAGGCCCTGGCTGGGGAGCTGCTTGCGGTTTTTGCTTTCGAGGCTGAGATTTTTGATAAGGCCTCGTCGGTCTGGATCTTGTTGGTGGGGGATAATACTTTCGTGTACGGAAGAATGATTTCTTAGAGTCCTTCTTGAAGGGCTGTTTAGAAGGGAAATCAGAAGGTATCGATGAGAGCTGTTTGAGGGTCTCATGATGGTCCTTTAATTAAGCAACTATTTCCTGAATTTGTTCTCCACATAGATTATCCCCTAAGTAGGACAGGTCAGAAAGTCTTTCATGAACTTCTGGGCGAAGATCAGAAAACTTGAGCCAGGCCCAGCACCTTGCCGAAATGGCAGCTGCAGACACTCTAGTGGAAGTGTCAAAAATATCATAAGCTGTTCTAATTTCATGTTTTCCTGCTTCAAAGCCCTTACTTATAGGGGTTTGAAGATGTTGTTGGAATTGTTCAGGCAGGGTTTCAGAGAAATCTTGTATTTGCTTGAAAATGACCCTATTGTATTGGGTCATATACAGCTGATAAGAAGCTATTCTGGAGATAAGCATGGCCCCTTGGTAAACTCGTCAACCAATATTATCTAAGAACTTGTGTTCTTTGATAGGAGGTATAGATGAGTATGGCTTCGTTCTTTTTGCTTTCTTTTGGGCTGATTCAACCACTACTGAGTGGTGGTCAAGCTGAGGTTTGTGAAAGCCAGGTGCTGACTGTACGAGATAAGTAGAGTCAGCTTTTTTATGTACTGGAGCAATGGATCCAGGATTCTCCCAATTCTTTTTTAGAAGGTCAAGAAAAACCTGATGAATTGGAATGGAAGTGATCACTTTAGGGGCATCCAGGAATTGGAGAAGCTCCATCATCTGGTGCCTGTCATCTTGCTCCGTCTGAAGCGGAAAAGGGACCAATTCTGACATTTCCTTCACAAAATTGATGAAAGAGAGGTCCTCTGGAGGAGAACGCTTTCTACTTTCAGCAGAAGAGGGTGGTGAAGGTAAATCATCGATGTCTGTGGACGAATCATCCCCCCAGGTGTCATAAGGATCAGCTGGCTGACCTGTAGGACCAGGAGGGGGTTGGATACCCGAAGGTCCCAGCTGAGGCTCCGAGAAAGTCGAAGGAATCACCGGGGGCACCGAGAATGCCCTGACGGGCATCGGTGCCGGCATCGAAGGTATTGAGGCGCCGATGTGCGTATCACCCCCGATGAATGAATCTGTGGCAAGGGACGACACGGCATTGATGGTTGAGGCACAACTCCTGAAGGAGGAATGCGGAATGGTGTTTCTGCTCCTGATGAAGCTGTCATCGTGGATCACACCGGGTCTGTCGGCGACCCAGGAATTACCAGTGGAAGGGCGGTCATGAGCGCTTCCATCCGGGAAAGCAGCGGTGCCAGCTCTGCTGGAATCGGGTCGGTGACCGGTTCCACTCTCGGCGCCGGAGTCGGTGCTGGAGGGACCTGGAGCCATTGCATCGCCTTGTCGATGGCCTCCTGGACCAGCCGGTCCAGTTCTTCCCGGAGACCTGAGGTAACAAGACCTGGCTCCGTAACTGAAGAGGGAGGCTGAGGCAGAGCCGAAGGGACCACCTTTACAGGCGAAATCGCGACTCCCAAACCCCGATCGGGTGAGGGTTGCCTCGATGTCTCGGTCACAGGAGTGGACGGTGCCGCTCCTGGCTGGGGCTTCTTCGAGGGAGGTTCGGACGGTGTCGAGGTCGATGGCTTCGGTTCCTCGAGGGTCCGAGACTTGCGATGCCGATGACAATGTTTCTCCCTCCGATCCCCTTGATCTTCGGGGGAAGGGACAGGAGTCGATGGCCGTGAAGACGTCGATGGCGGCCGGTCACCGGACGGTTGTCGATGGTGGTGCGACTTCGACAGTGCCGGTTCCGATGACGTCGATGCGATGGACGGCGTCGGGGTGTGAGCACGGAAAAGGAGTCCCATCTTCTCCATTCTGGCTTTGCGACCTTTTGGTGTCATAAGGGCACATTTGGTGCAAGTCAGGACGTCATGCTCACTACCTAAACACAATACACAGATTCTATGAGGGTCTGTAATAGACATGGTGCACGTACAATCTGGGCACCGACGGAAACACGACGCCATGGCCATAGGAAAAAATTGAGCCGCGGTACGTCGACGGCCAGTAGGCCGCGAGGGCCAAACTCGACGGTAATCGATGAAAAAACGGCAAAAAACTTACCGAAGTACCATGGGTGAGTAAAGAAAGAGGAGGGACCCGTGTGGGGCAACTTTAACCTTAAAGAAGTCCGTGAGGAAAATTCCTGTCAGGAATCTCTTCAGAGCTCCTAAACCGCGAGGCTACTGCTGCGCGGAAAAAAGAAGACTGAAGGGGGACCCCTGCTGGCTGCAGGGTTAGTGCCATGCTGGGCATGCCCAGTAGGGGCCAGTCAAAGTTCTAGAAACTTTGATAAAAGTGTTCCGTGATTGGGCTCTGTCCTGTGACGTCACCCATTTCTGAGGACTACCATCCTGCTTGTCCTGTGAGAATAGGAGCTACCACCCAAGAAAGAGATCTAGATATCATAGTGCATAACACGTTGAAATCGTCGGTTCAGTGTACTGCTGCAGTCAAAAAAACAATGTTGGGAATTATTAGAAAGTGAATGGTGAATAAAACAGAAAATGTCATAATGCCTCCGTATCACTCCATGGTGAGACCGCAACTTGAATACTGTGTACAATGCTGGTTGCCGCATCTCAAAAAAGATATAGTTGCGATGGGGAAGGTAAAGAGAAGGGTGACAAATGATAAAGGGAATGGAACAGCTCCCCTATGAGGAAATTACTAAAGAGGTTAGGACTGTTCAGCTTGGAGAAGAGACTGCTGAGGGGGGATATGATAGAGGTGTTTAAAATCTTGAGAGGTCTAGAATGGGTAAATGTGAATTGGTTATTTACTCTTTCAGGTAATAGACGGACTAGGGGGCACTCCATGAAGTTAGCATGTGGCACATTTAAAACTAATCTGAGAAAATTCTTTCTCCACTCAATGCACAATTAAAGTCTGGAATTTGTTGCCAGGGGATGTGGTTAGTGCAGTTAGTGTAGCTGTGTTTAAAAAAGGATTGGATAAGTTCTTGGAGGAGAAGTCCATTACCTGTTATGTTGTGAAGAAAGTCAATAGTGGACCCTTGGGCCGGCTGATATGGACGACGTCCACAGTTGGTAATGAGCCGGGAGGCGGAGCTTAGCTGGAGCTGAAGGATGACGTCTTCACCCTGGAAACCCGAGACCCCCCCAGGAGGGGCCCGTAGGGGTCCGAGTCGCTGGGACTTAGGAGAATCGTGAAGAAATCCGAGGATCGTAGCTGGCTGAGGGTAAGGAGAATCGTGAAGAAGTCAGAGGATCGTGGCTGGCTGAAGGCAAGGAGAATCGTGAAGAAGTCCGAGGATCGTGGCTGGCTGAAGGCAAGGAGAATCGTGAAGAAGTCCGAGGATCGTGGCTGGCTGAAGGCAAGGAGAATCGTGAAGAAATCCGAGGGTCGTGGCTGGCTGAAGGCAAGGAGAATCGTGAAGAAGTCCGAGGGTCGTGGCTGGCTGAAGACAAGGAGAATCGTGAAGTCGGAGCTGGAGTCAAGGCGCAGCAGGAATGAGCTGGAACCTGAGCTGGAAGCAAGGCACGGCTGGAACAAGCAGGAACCAGAGCTGGAAGCAAGGCACGGCTGGAACAAGCAGGAACCAGAGCTGGAAGCAAGGCACGGCTGGAAGAAGCAGGAACCAGAGCTGGAAGCAAGGCACGGCTGGAACAAGCAGGAACCAGAGCTGGAAGCAAGGCACGGCTGGAACAAGCAGGAACCAGAGCTGGAAGCAAGGCACGGCTGGAAGAAGCAGGAACCAGAGCTGGAAGCAAGGCACGGCTGGAACAAGCAGGAACCAGAGCTGGAAGCAAGGCACGGCTGGAACAAGCAGGAACAAGGCAACTAACCACTCAAAGAGCGACCACGTTGCAAAGGCAAGGTAAGGCAGTCAGACGCTGGTTTAAATAGCCAGCCAGCGTCTGACGTCAGGAACGGGGCGTTTCAGCACTTCCGGGTGCTGGACCTTTAAGAGCCCCCTCCTCGCGCGCGCGCGTGCCCAGGCAGTGGGAGGAGTCAGGCTCGGCCTTCGGCGGCGTCTCCACGTGGAGGGAGACGCTGCCATGCGGCCCTAAAGGCCCCAGACGCGGCGGATCGCGGCAGCCCCGGGGGAGCCGGCAGAAAGGTAAGGACCCGGTCGCTAGCCTGGCGACCGGGACCGCAACATTACCTGCTATTAATTACGTTGACTTAGAAAATATCCACTGCTATTACAAGCAACAGTAACATAGGATAGCTAATACAAGCAACAGTAACATGGGATAGTTTTTGGGGACATGCCAGGTTCTTATGGCATGGATTGGCCACTGTTGGAGACATGATGCTGGGCTTCATGGACCCTTGTAAGGTGTGACCCAGTATGGCATGTTCTTAGGAATAGCACACAGATGCTGTGACCAAACTGAAATACATTTTGACTTCTGCCCTTGTGCTGGCATATCTAGATCTCACACAAGACTTTTTCCTATACCCTGTAGTTGGAAAAAATAGTGTAGGTGCAGCACTAACACAGCGTTTAGGAGGGACAGACCGTCTAATTGCTTTCTTTTTCAGAGTTCTCATCTCTCCTGAACAAAAAATGGGAATTTGTGAAAAGCATATACTGGCATCTTATGCTGCTAAGCAGAAATGTACATACATAATTGGTGCTCGGACCACCCATATCTGCAACCATCACACCCCACTTAAATTTACCATGGAAGGAAAATTAGCATGTACCAAGATTAGGACTGAGAGAATAGTCCAGTGGACCCTATGCTACAGACCCAAAATGTAAAGTTTGAATTGCTGAAATAACACAAAATACAGATTGCAGGAATCTTGCTTTAGGGACAGCCTCATGATTGTCAGTCCTCACCTAGTGCTCCTAATCATATAGGGGTAGATTTTAAAAGCCCTACGAGTGCTGGAACCATATCATTCAACTGAAAAAAAAATTGTGTGTTTATAGATTTCTGTTTTCAGGCATTACTGACTAGGATACTGTACTGACTGCACTCTGAAAAAAAGATTCCTATGGGATGGTGACCACTGCATTGTATTTACTTCATCTGTGTAGTTGATGAGTCCTATATTATAGTTCTTCCATATAGATCTTGGTAAGTAATATTATTCATTCTACTTAGTTTCATGATTTAGTGTATCCTACATTTAGTTCATTTTGTACCAACTCCACCTCGGCTTCATGATCCACTTCTGCAACAGATTGCTTAGGCCATGGTCCCGGCAGATGCCTGTTGCACCCCTCGGTCGCAGAAGACTGAGAACCTTGTTGCTTACCTCTCTTTCTCCTCTGTCTGCCTCGTTGGGACAAGTTGCAGCCTCCGCTAGTGAACACTGACCTCCGCGGCGTTTTCCAAACACCACAGCCGACCGCCATATCCCAGCAGGGATTACCTAGGGCACACTCTCAAGGGCCTCCTAAGCACACGTCATGGCGGGAACCTCGGGGCATCCCCACCCGATGACGTCAGCTACCTGCAGTCCTTAAACCACTCGGCCCTTAGCTAAAATGAGTTAGCAAGGTTTACCTGCCTACCTAATTCCGCTCCTTGAATCCTGCCTCGTGGGTTTAGATGCTGAGTACCCGCTTCTCAGCGGCTCACCGGCATTCCGGCTATCCGCTCCTCGGAGGGCCTTCCTGCCTGCATCTCCTGCCTTCCCATCATCTTGGAGGTACTGGATTCCTATGTGAGTACCTCTTCTCTGCTTTTACCTTGCTTGCTGAATCCTATGACGGTATACCCCGCTCGTCGGACCACTACCGCTTCTCTATAGCCAAGCATCTCTTTATTTTACACAGCTGTTCCTGCCTCAACTCGCTGCAGCTTCCTCAGGCTACGTCTCCTCGTCTTCCAATGCGGTCTCCTCGGTGTACCCCGCTTTGCGGGCCACTACTGGAGCTGCACCCCCGAGGACCTTCCATCGCCTGTGGAACTCCTGGTACACCTGCACTACAGAGACAACCAGATACCATCTGCTACAGTCTTATTTTGGTATTCTCTACCTGCACAGAACTGTGTTTCTCTCCATAATAAAGACTCTCTACTAGGGAGTGCTGTGTACCAGACCAAGCCTGCCTACGGTGAGGCCCACGGGGCTCCTCCCTGTGGGCGGTGTCAACCCTCACCTAGATCAAAGCATCCTCTCTCTCTGCGACGAATACCAGCTACTACCCAATCATGTCTGGAGGAACCAATGGTCAGAGGCGCCTCTCCCCTGAAGAGATGTTCCAATGACATCAGTTAGGAATCTGTTTCTACTGCACCGGGACTGGGCACCAACTCGCATGATGCCCTTGGAGGCTGGGAAACTACCAAGGCTAGGATCTCATGGGGAGGTGATCCTAGGCTTCACAACTCCAACTGCTCAGCTAACACTCTCAGTGACCATTATGGTGGACAACCAGGAGTTCCCTATATTAGCCTTAGTCGATTCTGCTACCGGGGAAACTTCATTATGAAAGCCTTCATCAACTACTTGTACCTTCCTACGGTGCCTTGTAGGACACCACTTGTCGTTTTATCCAATCATGGGGACCCTCTGCCCAGGCGGATCACTCTAGCCACAGCGCCTTGCAAGTACGCACCCGCATTATGCATGTGGAAAAGACAGTTCTCCACGTTATTGATAAAGCAGTACACCCCATTGTACTTGGTCTTCCATGTTTACAATGCCATTCTCCACAATTTGATTAGGCTTCATTACAGCTGTCCAGCTGTGTCCTCAATGCCACAACTCCTGCCTAAAACGAGTTGCACCACCACTCCGTTTGCCTTTAGCAACCACCTTGTGGGTTTACCCCCACTGTATATTGACTATGCAGTTGACTTCTCCAAAAAGGAAGCCAAGACACTGCCCTCTCATAGGTTATACAACTGTGCCATTGAACTGCTCCCTAATTCTGAACACCCTTATGGAAGGGCGTACCATTATCAGTCCCAGAGACCCAAGCTATGACAGAATATATCAAGGAAAACCTCGACCAGGAACTGGCTTCTTTATTGTGTCCAAGAAGAATGGCTTACTATGTCAGTGTATTGATTCCTGAGGGCTAAATGTGATTACAAAGAAAGATCGGTACCCTTTACTGCTCATCACTGAGCTATTTGACTGCTTCCAAAGATGAAGCCGGGAGACAAATGGAAGACTCCTCATTGTGTCATCATCTATCTTGATCACATCCTCATTTTCTCTAAAGACCTTGACTCGCATTGCCAGAACCTACATCTAGTTCTCCAAAGACTGCGAAATAACAAGCTGTACATGAAGCTAGAGAAGTGTATTTTTGAAATACACATGGACCCAGTTAACATCAAAAGTATCCAAAACTGGCTGCAACCTACTGGCCTATGTGCCCTGCAAAGGTGCTTTAAGCTTTGCCAACTACTACTGGCACTTCATTCCTAACTACTCTAAGATTGTGGCCCCTCTTATGGCTCTCACCTGCAAGGGAGTGAACACTAAGGTATGTACCCCAGAAGCCATCACAGACATCCAAGAGATGAAGGACGCCTTCCTACAAAGAACCTGTCTCCACCATCCTGATCCCACTTAACCCTTTATAGTCGAAGTAGATGCATCCACTCTGGGAGTAGGGACAGTCTTGATTTGACACTCGGATAAAGATGTTCTCTATCCATGCTCCTTCTTTTCAAAAAAAATTTCTTCTGAGGAGTGCAACTATGGAATTGGCAACAGAGCACAGCTGGCCATTAATCTCACACTCGGAGTGGCATCACTGGCGCTAAGGAGCTCATCATCGCATTACTATTTACATTGATCATCAAAACTTGGAACATCTCCACCATGCACAATGGTTCAATGCTCGCCTGGCCCACTGGTCTCTATATTTTGCATGTTTTGACTTCGAGATAAGATATCGACCAGCCACTAAAAACGATCAAGCTGACGCCCTGTCTCTCCTGGTACTGCTGCACTGGAGGTGGATTCTTGGGCTGAGGTGGGGTTGACGCAACCCATAGGCAAGTGCCCACGGTTCCCACCATCAGCAGGTGGAGTGGGATAAAGCTAGAGGCCACTGGAGCTTCACCTATACCAGCCCACGTTCCCCTCGAGTTGAGCCTTTGGGTGCCGGGGCCACAGGACTTAGGCGGTCCTCGGGATAGAACAATGAAGATAGATAGTTCAGCCCAGAGACAGCAGTCAGCAGGTGGCAGAGTTTTATCCAGGATGGGTTACGGAACTTAAACTCAAGCACCAAGGAACAAGGAGAGACTGAAGGTGCCTGAGCAAGGAAAGGCCGGAGCCTTAAGTGTCCACTGTCGAGCTTGAATGGAGGTTAGCGGCCAGTAGAAGATGTAGCAAGCAACGTAGAACTTTGGACATAAGAGAGTCTATAGCAAGGTCATCTGTAGCAATGGTCAGGGCATGGAGAAGGCAGGCGAAGTCAGGTTTAGCAGTGGTCAAGGCAGGGAGAAGGCAAGCGTGGTCAGGCGTAGCAGGGGTCAAGGCACGGAGAAGGCAGGCATGGTCAGGCGGGGCTGAAGTCAGGCTTGGAGAATACAGACGTGGTCAGGCAAAGCAGAGGTCAGGCTTGGAAAAGGCAGACGTGGTCAGGCAAAGCGATGATCAAAACCAGAGAGTCAATCCAACACTTAACAAGCCGAGCAGGAACCAGGAACTAGGAGAATCAGGAACACGGAACAAGGCAAACAAGGGTAGCAACGCGTATGAGGAGTACGAGGAGACCTGTTGCAAAGGCAACACTGAGGAGTACTGCCTGAGCTTTTATATGTTGAGGGAACTGACGTCAACATCCGGGTCTGCAGCCAAGTTCCCGCTGCGGATCCTTTAAATGACTCACGGTGGTGCGCACGTGTGCCTAGGGGGAGGCATAGTGCTGCTGATGGCATCTCTCCGTGGCCCATGTGGAGAGGCCCGGAGGATGGAGGCATCCCGGCTGGAGGTCCCACAATGTGGCACAGAGCCGGAGGCGCCAGCGGAGGTCAGAGGCCAGAGCTGGCGTCCCACTGCCGCCAGCTACGAAGAGCTGGAGCCTGGAGTCTTTGCAGATAGGTGAGAGGGCCGCACCGCGAGTCTGCCATGGGCAGCAAGCGTAACAGTACACCCCCTTTACGCCCCCCTCCTGGAGGTCGTGGCTTGACCAGATGGGCACGGTAGAAGTTCCTGAGGAGGGTTTTATCCAGGATGTTCTGAGCAGAGTAAGACCGGGGATCTTTACATCTCAGTGGAGGGATTGCAGACAACAGAATGTCTGTATCCCTTTGATTTTGTTTTGCAGGTGGGGGTTCCCTCAGTGGAAGTTTCCTCTTATCTTGCAGTGGTGAGGCAGAGTGACATCTAAGATCTGTAAAGGAGAGATCTTGCGAATAATCCGAAGTAGGGGAGGGCGAAGATGAGATGTGTATTGGTGATACTACATCTTTGTTATCTGACAGGTCGAAAAAAGACCTAGGAGGAGAGACCTGCTTTTTATTTTTCCCTGACTTGTCCATCTTGAGGATAGCAAATGTTGCTTACCTGATGTAACAGGTGTTCTCACAGGACAGCAGGATGTTAGTCCTCACGAATGGTGACATCGAGGAAGGAGCCCACCACGGAAAACTTCTGTCAAAGTTTAAACAGAACTTTGACTGGCCCCTACTGGGCATGCCCAGCAAGGCACTGACCCTGCAGCCAGCAGGGGTCTCCCTTCAGTCTGATTTTCAAAGCTACAGGCAGTGCCTAGAAAGTAAAAACAAAACAAACCCAACACCGCGGGGTGGCGGGCGGGTTTCGTGAGGACTAACATCCTGCTGTCCTGTGAGAACACCTGTTACATCAGGTAAGCAACATTTGCTTTCTCACAGGACAAGCAGGATGGTTGTCCTCACAAATGGGTGAGTACCGAGCTGAGGATGTCCTGACCTGCACCAAATGCACCCAAAAACGTGCAACAGGCACTACAACTGGGGTGGAATTTGGTAAAGGGCATCCGCACCCTAACGGGAAGGTGGAAGGGTGTTGGTACATCACGTTGGAAAAAGGTTACGCAAGACAGATTGGCCGAAGATGGAGTCCTGTCTTCCAGCTTTGTCCAAACAATAGTGGGCTGCAAAGGTATGGAGAGAACTCCAGGTTGCAGCCCTGCAGATGTCAGGAAGCGGCACCGATCGAAGGTGTGCCACTGACGTCGCCATGGCCCTCACAGAGTGTGCTTTCACACGGTCTTGAAAGGGAATGCCAGCTTGCTGATAGCAAAAAGAAATGCAGTCCGCCAACCAGGAGGAAAGAGCCTGCTTACCCACAGGATGTCCTAACTTGTTAGGATGAAAAGAGACAAATAATTGAGTGCTCTTCCTGTGAGCAACTGTACGGTCTAGATAAAAAGCTAGAGCTCGTTTGCAGTCTAGGGTATGCAGAGTCTGTTCCCCGGAGTTGGAGTGGGGCCTGGGAAAAAAGATAGGTAGTATGATAGATTGATTAATATGAAACTCAGAAACTACCTTAGGTAAAAATTTAGGGTGAGTGCGGAGTACCGCCCGGTCCTGCAGGAGCTTAGTGTAAGGCGGATAGGTAACTAGGGCCTGCAATTCACTAACCCTGCGAGCTGAAGTGATAGCCAAAAGGAATAACACTTTCCATGTGAGATACTTTAACTCACAGGAGTGCAGAGGTTCGAAAGGAGGTTTCATTAGACGACCAAGAACCAGGTTAAGGTCCCAAGATGGGGCCGGAGGACGTAAGGGTGGCTTCAGATGGAGCAAGCCTTTAAGAAAACGGGTTACTAGGGGTTGTACTGAAATAGGGACACCCTGTACACCTTTATGGAAGGCGGCTACCGCACTGAGATGCATTCTGATAGAAGAGGTTTTAAGACCTGATTCAGAGAGATGCCATAAATAGTCCAAGAATTTGGAGATTGGACAGGAAAGGGGATCAAGGGACTGAGAAGTGCACCATGATGTGTACCTTTTCCATTTGTATGAGTAAGACTTTCTTGTGGAAGGCTTTCGTGAAGCTATCAGGACCCGAGAAACGGAATCTGAAAGGTTGAAAGGCTGAAGGACTAACCTTTCAACATCCATGCCGTCAGGGACAAGGCTTGGAGGTTGGGATGGAGGAGGCATCCGTCGTTTTGAGTGAGCAGATGCGGGTCCTTTCCCAGAGGAATGTGCCTGCGGATGGAGAGATCCTGGAGTATTGGAAACCATACTTGGCGTGGCCAGTAAGGTGCTATCAGGATCATGGTTCCCCCGTCCTGGCGTAGCTTCACGAGAGTCTTTGACACAAGAGGAAGTGGAGGGAATGCATAGAGCAGACCGGTTGTCCACTTGAGGGAGAATGCATCCCTCGGCCGAGAGTGCTGGCTCCGAATGAGAGAGCAGTAATCGTCCACTTTGTGGTTCTGAGGGGACGCAAAGAGGTCTATGCGGGGAGAACCCCACTTGTGAAACAGAGAGGTCGCTACCAGAGGATCGAGTGACCACTCGTGCGGTTGGAAGACACGGCTCAGCTGGTCTGCCAATACATTGTCTACTCCCGGCAGGTAAGTGGCCCTGAGGTACATGGAGTGGGAGAGGGCTTCCGCCCAGATCTGCGCAGCTTCCTGACACAGAAGGAAGGAGCCTGTGCCTCCCTGCTTGTTTATGTACCACATGGCCACTTGGTTGTCCGTCTGGATTAAGATTATCTGATGGAATAGATGATCTTTGAAAGTTCGGAGTGCATAGCGGATTGCGCGAAGTTCCAGGAAATTGATCTGGTGTTCGGCTTCCTCGTTGGACCATAACCCTTGGGTTTGAAAGTCGTCCACATGGGCTCCCCAACCGATGTGAGAAGCGTCGGTGGTTAGGATTACTTGCGGATCCGGTGGAAGAAAGGGTAAGCCCTGAAGGAGGTTGACCTGAGTCGTCCACCAGGTTAAGGATAGGCGCAGCGCTTGTGTGACTGTGACTATGGAGGACAGAGGCTGAAAAGCTTGAATCCATTGGTGTCGTAGAGTCCATTGTGTTACTCTCATGGCTAGTCGGGTCATGGGAGTGACTTGAACCGAGGATGCCATGTGTCCTAGGAGAATGAGGAACTGGCGAGCCGTGGCAGTGTTCTGAGACTGGAGCTGGCGAGCCAGGGATATTAGGGTGTGGACCCTCTGAAGAGGAAGGTAAGCCTTTGCCTGCAAGGTGTCCAAGTCTGCTCCAATGAAGGATAAGGTTTGAGACGGGACTAAGCAAGATTTCTCGTAATTGACGAGAAACCCTAAGGAAAGGAGTGTTTGAATTGTCAATTTTAGGGAGGATTGAGCTATCTGTTGGGTGGAGGCCCTGATTAGCCAATCGTCCAGGTATGGGTAGACGTGGACACCTTCCTTCCTGAGGAATGCTGCTACCACTATGAGACATTTGGTAAAGACTCGTGGGGCAGAAGCTAGATCGAAAGGGAGGACACGGTATTGATAATGGTCGTGGCCAACTAGAAACCGCAGATATTTGCGATGGGATTGTGTGATCGCAATGTGGGTATAAGCGTCCTTGAGGTCGAGAGAGCACAGCCAATCCCCTCTTTGTAGCAGAGGGAGCAGCGCGCCTAGGGTTACCATTTTGAACTTCTCTTTTTGAAGGTATTTGTTGAGGGCTCGAAGGTCCAAAATGGGACGTAGTCCCCCCGATTTCTTTGGTATTAGGAAGTATCTGGAATAGAATCCCTTGCCTCGTTGAGAGGGAGGAACGGGTTCTATAGCATTTGATTGCAGAAGAAGAGATACTTCCTGTTGTAATTGAGCCAAATGGGTGGATAGACTCCACGCTTGAAGAGGCGGGGAGTCTGCCGGAAGAGTTATGAAGTTGAGGTGGTAACCCTGTGCGATAATTGTTAGCACCCACTGATCTGAGGTGATCTGCAACCATGGTTGTAGAAAATGGTACAGTCGACCTCCTACAGGGATGTCCGGAAGAGGGGTTTGGCATGTGTTCCCTACAGGGGAGTCAAAGGCCAGCCGCAGGCCCAGGAGGAGGGGCTACAGTAGGCCTTTGTTTCCTAGGCTGACGCGGCTGAGGCCTAGTAGAGGATCGAGATGGACGAGGCCTGGCCGATGGAGGGTAATAACGGCGTGGTCGAAAGAATGACTTCTTAGAGTCTTTCTTTTGCGGTTGCTTGGAGGTCAGCTCAGGTGGGACAGATGAGAGTTGTTTCAACGTCTCATGGTGGTCTTTCAACTCCGCCACAATCTGCTGAATTTGCTCTCCAAACAAATTATCGCCTAAGCAGGGTAAATCAGCAAGACGATCCTGAACCTCTGGGCGAAGGTTGGATGATTTTAACCAAGCCCAACGTCTGGCTGAGATGGCTGTGGCTGAAACTTTTGTGGAAGCATCGAATATGTCGTAGGCAGTCCTAATCTCGTGCTTCCCTGCCTCAAATCCCTTGTGAAGAAGGGCTTGAAGCTGCGGTTGGTATTGGTCTGGTAACGTGTCAGCATAGTCTTGCATCTGCTTAAGGATGGCTCTGTTGTACTGAGTCATATAAAGTTGATATGAAGCTATGCGTGAAATCAACATAGCTCCATGATAGACTTTCCGTCCAACACTATCTAGGAACTTGTTGTCCCTGGTAGGCGGGGTAGAAGAGTGTGGCTTAAGACGCTTGGCCTTCTTCTGCGCGGACTCAACCACAACAGAGCGATGATCCAGTTGAGGTTTTTGGAAACCTGGTGCTGACTGGACAAGGTAGGTGGAGTCAGCTTTTTTGTTAACTGGGGACACTGATGAAGGAGATTCCCAGTTTTTCTTGAGCAGATCCAAAAACACCTGGTGTATAGGGATGGAAGCGATGATTTTTGGAGCATCCAGAAATTGAAGGAGTTCCATCATCTGGTGTCTGTCATCAGCTTCAGATTGTAGTTGAAAAGGTACAACTTCTGACATTTCTTTCACAAAATTAATGAAAGATAGATCCTCAGGAGGAGATCTTTTTCTACTCTCTGTAGGAGATGGAGGCGAAGGCAAATCCGTGTCAGAAGATGTATCATCATCATCACCCCAGGTATCGTAGGGATCAAGTGGGGTTTGTAACCCTGATGGACCTGGCTGAGGCTCTAAAGGCATCGATGGAAACCGAGGTGGAATCGGTGCCGTAGGTGGAACCAGAAATGGCATCGATGGCTTCGGTGCTGTCGATGGAATCGGTGCCTGGCGTGGAATGGATGGAACCGAAGGATATATCGGTGGAGATATACCAGAAGGCACCGATGGAACCACCCCGGAAGGGGGAATCCGGAACGGTGTTTCTCCTGCCGATGAAAATCCAGTCGGAGACGGTGGTGTTGTCGATGGCACTGGAATCACCGATGGAAGGGCCGTCATGAGCGCCTCCATGCGGCTCAGTAGCGGTGCTAGCGCTTGTATCAACGGCTCGGTGGTCGGTTCCCTCCTCGGTGGTGAAGCCGGTGCCGGTGTCGGTGCCGGAGGCAGCACTGGAACCGGTGCCGGAGACGGTGCCGATGGAGGTTGCAATTTCTTCATCGCTTTCTCGATGGCCTCCTGGACCAGCCGGTCCAGTTCTGCCCGGAGACCAGGGGTAACCATACCCGGCTCGACGGGAGAGGGAGGCTGAGGCAGGGCCGGAGGGACCACCGTAACCGGTGGGATCACGGCCCCCGCACCCCGGGAGGGTGAGGGTTTCCTCGATGCCTGCGAACGAGACGTGGAGGGTGTCCGGTCTGTTCGCGGCTTCTTTGTCGGTGGCTCGGCTTGAGCAGAGGTCGATGGCTGTGGATCCTCGACAGGCCGAGACTTGTGCCGTCGATGGCGGTGCCTTTCCTTCCGATCCCCTCGCCCATCCGGGGAAGGGACGGGAGTCGACGGCCGAGAAGCGATCGATGGCGGACGGTCACCGGAGGGTTGACGATGATGGTACAACTTCGACGGTGCCGGTTCCGATGACGTCGATGCTATCGATGGCGTTGGGGTGGGTGCATGAAAGAGGAGCCCCATCTTCTCCATCCTGGCTTTGCGACCCTTGGGTGTCATTAAGGCACATTTGGTGCAAGTCAGGACATCATGCTCACTACCCAAACACATCACACAAACCCTGTGGGGGTCTGTGATGGACATAGTCCGGGTACAATCCGGACAGCGGCGGAACCCCGTTGCCATGGCCTGAAGCCAAAATTTAGGCTGGGGATCGGTAAGTGCCAACAGGCCTCAAGGGCCAAATTCGACGGTAGTCGATGGAAAAAGGCAAAAAACTTACCGGGTTCCGTAAGATGACTAAAAATTTGTCGAAGGGAGACCCCTGAGGGGCAAATTTTCTTAGGAAATTAATTTCCAAATTCCTGTCAGGAACGTGGTTAGAGAGCTCCTTTCACCGCGTGGCAACTGCTGCGCGGAAAAAAGAAGACTGAAGGGAGACCCCTGCTGGCTGCAGGGTCAGTGCCTTGCTGGGCATGCCCAGTAGGGGCCAGTCAAAGTTCTGTTTAAACTTTGACAGAAGTTTTCCGTAGTGGGCTCCATCCTCGATGTCACCATTTGTGAGGACAACCATCCTGCTTGTCCTGTGAGAAATATTTAGATAAAGCCTGTATGTTTGGTAGGTGATCACGTGGAGAATCCGCCACTGAAAGTCTTTCCCTATGCCCTGAAACATTATGTTGTGCTGATTGAGACGTAATTCTTTGCGTTGGTCTGTTCAATTTCTTAACCTGAGTTGACCTTGACTGAGTTGATGTCTAATCATGGGTCGGCGGCATTGGGCTCTTTGACTGCCTCAGATGCATGGGGCTCTTCAATGCCCTAGAATGAGTGGAGCTCTTTGATGTTCTCAGATGCATCAGGCTCTTTGACATTCTCAAATGCGTCAGGATCTCTGACGATCTTGGGTGCATCAGGCTCTCTGATGCTCTTGGATGTGTACTGCATCGTCTGCGTCGAGTGTCATACTTTATGCGACGATTCAGTTTTTGGGGCTTTTTGAAATGGCTTTGATTTTTTAATAGAAAGTAATCACTTGGGATCTTTGGCCCTCTTGATACTGCTGGCATCCCCTGACCCTGTTGACGAGTCATGACATACCTGGTCTGACTAATGGGACTTAGGGCCTGGTGATGATTGAGCCGACTTGGGTGGTGAAGTGGCATAGGAACACAATGCTTCCTGAAAGCTCAAAATCTTGGCTGCTCTATGCCATTGTGCTCTGGGAGACATTCTCACACAACCTCTGCAGGCCTTCTGGATGTTTGTTGTGGGGTTGTTTGTTTTTTTTTTTAAGAAAACAGTCCGTGAGTCCGATCTGAAGCACGGAAGAAAAAGTACTGAGGAGACTCTCATGAGATTAACCGGAAGAGCCATGCAGTCGCACAAGTGGAAAGTTCTGCAAGCTTGGAAAGACAGCTTCACCCCGCGATGCCAGATGACATCTCCCAGGACAGCATGGCTAAATAAGTCTGCTAATCGATGGAAAAAATATTGTATGAACTGGTAATATAAAACAAACACTTGCGCACACAGGAGGAGACAGCAGACAATAGGTAAGGTAAACACTGAGGAAACAAGCAAAACACAAAGACAAAGCACTCAGGTAATCAAATTCCTAACTCTTCAAATGCCTAAATCTTCAAACTCACCAAGTTCCTCTCTTCACTTGATATACCCTCAAAGAAGCAGTTGGAAAAAACTGGCTTTTAAAAACCTAAAAAAATAATGCTTGAAGTGATAAAATATCATATGACCCGGTAAAATATTGTGCCACATGCTATTTGTAACATTATCCTAAAAATGCCCACTTTTTTATTGTGTGAACTTTAACTCACATCACGCGCGATATTTCTTTTTTTCGAATTATTATTATAGCTTAGTAAATATACAACTAAGGGGGTTATTTACTAAAGGTTTATCGTGTGCGTTAGGGCCTTATCGCGTGTAATAGGATTTAAATTAGCTGGAGGGGAGGAGTCGGGATGGGGAGGAGTCGGGGCAGAGAGGTGGAGGAGTCGGCCGTGGCACTGTTGCCGGCGATAATGTGAGGAACATTATCGCCAGCAGTAGTGCGGCGAATAGCTACATCTTTTATAGTGTCGCTATTTACTGTGAAAGGCTGCAGCCAGCTGCACTGTGGCCGGCAAAATTGCACCAACGCAGCGAGAATGACTGCGGCCTTTCTCAGGCCCGCCCGCTTTTTCACGGGATTCATCATTCCGCGAGGAATGATGAATCCTGCCCTAAGTGTGTACCTGAAGCAATGGAGGGTGAAGTGACTTGTCCAAGGTCACAAGGAGCAGCAGTGGGATTTGAACCTTGGTTTCCCTGGGTTAGAACTGTTAGAGGTTAGTCATGATGAATTTAGAGTTAGGCCTTGAGGTGCACCTTATTTTGTCAAATTATATTGTGATTTTACTGCTATTCAGAATTGTTTACACTTTTTAATATGACACTGTTTACAAGCTAATATTCTAATATGCTGTAACATGTTTTGAGTGAATTCAGTATTAACAAAGGTGAGTATCCAACTAATAAATCAAAATCCAAATATTAAAAAAATAAATTGGAATGTCATATACGGAACATTTAAGGTACTAATTACCCTTATAGCAAACTAACAGAACAAGGGGACATCATTTTAAGTTATTGAGCTGTATGTTGAATTATGTGTGTATTAATAGCCTATAAAGCTTATAAATGAATAAATACATTACTAAAGGACGAAGTATTTTTATACAGAATAGTAAAGCTCCTTAAAAAATGTCCAGAGGAAGCTGAACTGGCGACATTTATGTATCTATTTAAGTGATATTTAGCTGAGATTTTAATTTTAAATGTTAATCTATGAAGATATAATTTTGAGTTCTTGTGGAAAATTCCTTTACAGGAAGACTAGTGTTACCCACTGCATTGGATAACTTCTGTCTCTTATAGTTAATGTATATATTTGGACAACTGTTTGTCATTTGCTTATTGGTCTCTGTTTCTCTGACAGAATCAAAAAATAAAACATTTACTCTAAAGATAATAAGCTTTACGCTGCAGGTATTACTTACCAGTGTCTGATTAAATAAAGACAGCTGTTTCTGCCATTCATCTACACGTGTTTTAATTGGACCCACATAACGTGAAGAAGCAATAGTTGATATATTAATTATGCTGTCATCAAGAAGAACCTAAAATTCATAAAACAGTTTTTAAAATATTGTCAGTATTTATCCTATGCTGTAAAACATTGAAAATTAATAGTATTTGAAATCTGGCCATTTATAAAAAACATATCCCATATTCAATATGGGAGATTTAGAAAAGAATTATGACCATTCCATGCAAAATCCATGAATTATTGTAGTTCAGGAGTTGAGGTTATGGCAAGTTTTAAACATTTTACTTTAATAGCTAAAATCATTTTCCAGCTTTGTGTGCATATGAATCATTGTTTTCTTAGCTTTCTCCATTTTAATTCTCACTTTCTGTTTGCTTTTATGGTTCATTCTTTTCCTTTCTGTTTTTTACTATTCTATTTTCATCTCTTTTACTAACTTTACTCACTACATCCTGTCTCACACTTTTTCAAAGGTGTCTATTTTTCTCGTACCACTTGTGCTTCACCAGTCTCTCCTTCTCTTCAGTTTTTCATCTCTTACTCTTTCCCTTGCAGTCTCTCACATCTCTTCTCACATTCTATTAGTTTTCTCTCACTCTTCCTCTCACTCCACCCTTCCTAACTCCATTCCCATTATATCTGCACCTATCTCCTCCCGCCTTCTACCACTATTGACTGCTGACATCTCAACCAAATGGTTCCAACAGTAAATATTTCCCCAGAGAGCAGATTTTCTGTTTGTACACATGGCTCAAATTAAACAGAGCCCAGCATCTTCCCAGGGTTGGAGTAATGAAAATGATGAAAATGGAAGGTAAGAGCTAAGAAGCTGTTGCAAGAGCTTGAGGGAGAAGGAAGATTAGCCGCAAGCAGAAGAAGAAGTAACAGCAGCCAGGTGAAAAGACTCAGAAGAGAGGTAGAAGGGAGTCAGCAGTGACTTAGCGTAGAAGTTGGCCAAAAATAGCAGCAGCATCTTGGAGCCATAGTAGGGCAGTGGGCAAGTTACTGCAACTCAAGCAGGATGCAAATTCTGAAGAAGTTGCCATGGAATACTAACAAATGAAAGATCCTAGTTATAAACTGTTCCAGTACCATAATTAAAACAAAATATAGGAAAGGTAATTTTATAACAGCTTGCATACACATAGACTTCATTGCTAATTTTCAAAGCAGATTTTCACATGTAAATCCGCTTCGAAAAAAAGTGGGACTGTATGTACCATTGCATGGCATAAGTGTGCACATTTTGCCTACTAAACCGTAGGAGAAAATGCCCATGAAAATATTTCCAGACATATTTTGAAAATTGAAAGTACACATGTAAATGATTTCCCTGTGCCAACTCTGCCCCAGGAATGCCTTTTTGCAGAATGCATAACAATATGCACAAAATCACTTCCCCTGTGTACTTTTACACATACAATCCCCAAGCTAATTTTGAAAAAAGTCATTTTATGCATGTAAATGCTTTTTAAAATTACCCCCTTATGACCTTAATTTTCAAAGTCACTTATGTATGCATAACACCCGATTTTAGGGGATGCTCAAGAGTGTAATGATAGCTTCCAAATATTTATGATTTATTTTTTTACTTTTATTGTTTATCTTATATATTTTGTTAACCACAATAACAACTTTCAGGGTTTGTTTTTTTTATGGAGAGAAGCACAGAGAACAAATGAAGAGAAATAGATTGAACTGTGCATTCTACCTTATCCTTAAGTTGAGATAACAGGGTAGAAGAATTTAACAAACAAATGATAACTACTGGAGTAAGTTACAAGAAAAAAAACAAACGGATGGCGCTCTTGACCAGCGACCAAGATGGCCGCCTGAGTCTGCAGCTCTGCTGGATCTTTATATGGGGAAAAAAACCCGGTATAATGCAATCTTTTTTATATCCAAGTAGCATTATCAGAAACAAGAATAATGGCCACTACTAAGTCCGATAAGATGGAAGCCGCATGCGCCGCCTTTTCCGGATCTAAACGAATGAAGCCTGACCCACCATTACCAGACAAGGCCCCTCCGCCTAAAGTAATGGCGTCCGCTGATTTGGTCTTAACGGAACAGCTCAAAGACCTTGTTCAAATTATTGGAGAAAACACGGCGGCAATTAGAGGTGACATACAACAAATGTCCTGTCGATTAGACACATTTCAAAATCATATTGAAGATGTTGAGTCCCAAGTGGTGTCACTGTTGCTGGCAACTGCGCCGGTCCAGAGACTTGAACAAGACGTACTTAAACTGCAACGCGCCACAGATGATCTATCTAACCGCAACCAAAGAAATAATATCAGAATCTAAGGGGTGCCAAAAGGGATGGAAGGTGGTGATATAATTCAATTCATAATACAACTGAAATCCCACTGCTGCTCCTTGTGACCTTGGACAAGTCACTTCACCCTCCATTGCTTCAGTCTGCAACTAGACTTCGGGCAAGTTTTTGAAATTGAGAGGGCGCACAGAATCCCTTCTCGGCCCTTACGCAATTCCAAATACCCGCATCCTATCATTTTCAAGGTCCTCAGATATCAACAAGTTTTACAAATTTTCACCGCAGCTCGCAGAAAGGCACCCATATTACATCAAGGCCACACCCTTTTGTTTGTACCGGACTTTGCAAAAATGACCGCAGATAAAAGGAAAGCCTTTCTAGCATTGCGGCCCCGGATGCAAGCTCTTGGAGCGAAATATGGACTTCTATATCCTACGCAGTTAAAGATTACATGTCATAATCAAACTAAAGTTTTTCACAATCCCCAAAACTTGGAAACCTTTCTCTGCTACTTTGAGCATCCACAAGACATGGTAACATGACTCACTTGGACCTGCAAGTTTTTCTTGTTCACTGATATATAATAGATCATGTATCGCACAGCTAAAAAGGTCTGACTGCAAGACTCTTAGCTCTATTGTTCATTTTATTTGATACTGATAACGAAAAGCTTTTTTCCCATTCAGTTCTTTTTTGACAGAATTTGAAGTGGTGATGCAGTCTCAGGGGCCCATGGACTGCCTTGAGGCTCTTATTTGTTTTTTTCCATTTTAACACCACAGTGTGGAATGCTTACAGCACTGCGGTGGTTTGCATTTTTCATCTTGACCCATGCCAAGGTCCTTCCTTTGTTAAATGGTATCCTCCTCGATAATGGTTTTAATCCGTGGAAGACACTTGGATTTTTCTTTTTCTGTCTATCTCTTTTTCTTCTTTCAGTAAGGTATTACAGCATTGCATTTTTCTCATTGAATTATTTGGGCAACTATAATCTTATGGATGATCGACACTACTATCGATGGCTATGAAGATATCATCACTTACCTTGGTGTCTCTAACATTAATGGCTTCTCACATCCCATAAAACGCAAAAAACTTCTCACTTACCTGAATACTCTTCATCCCGATATTGCGCTTCTACAAGAATCACATCTCTCTGCAGCTGAAACCCTTAAACTCAAACAACAATGGGTAGGTCAGGTGTTCTTCAGCGCAGCTGTTCATAAGAAAAGAGGCATAGCAATACTTCTCCATAAAAATTTGAACGACCTTGACACTTATCATACAGCCCTAGATGGTCGATGGAACTTAATTCCGCTTCCAAAGCAAAATGAAAAATTAACTATCCTCAATATCTATGCTCCAACTGCAGACAATCCGTCTTTCTTCAATGAAACCTTTGCTAAGCTCTTAACTATGGATTCTTCATTCCTCTTAATTGGGGGAGATTTCAACCAACCACTTGATCCTTTCATTGATAAAAAATCAAAGGCTCAGATTGTACCTTCTAAGGCTGGGATTGTGATTAAACACTGGATGTCCTCCCTTGGACTTGCAGATCCATGGAGACTGTTACGACTAACGAACCATGAATATACTTACTACTCGGCCCCACATTCATCATACTCCAGGATAGATTACTTTCTAATGTCTAATAGTATGATTCCTCGCCTCCTCTCTGCTGAAATAGCACCAATCTTGGTATCCGACCATGCTGCAATCCGGCTACAATATCAATTATCTTCCACTACCCAGGTGGACAAACAATGACGGTTCAATTCGGCATTAATAGCAGATCCGGACTTCCTGCTTTTCATCCGAACTAAGGTCTATTTCCAATTTAATGACAACTCAGACATTTCAGCGGCCTCTCTTTGGGAGGCATTTAAAGCTACAATTCGGGGAGATATAATTAGTTTCACAACACACAAAAGGAAGAAACAGAAGGATGAATTAGCAGCCTTGCACTAACAAGTCGCAATGTTGGAACAACACATTTCCCACCCAAATAAAGTGCTTTTTTCAGAGTTACTTAAAGCTAAATTTCGATATAACAAAGCCTTGAGTGATACTGTGCTGTTGCAAGTTTTTCATTCAAAGGCGACATATTACGCAGCCAATAATAAATGTGGACATTTGCTAGCCTCATATTTGAAAAAGAAACAGAAAAAACAACGAAGCCTTGCACTAACAAGTCGCAATGTTGGAACAACAACACATTTCCACCCAAATAAAGTGCTTTTTTCAGAGTTACTTAAAGCTAAATTTCGATATAACAAAGCCATGTGTGATACTGTGCTGTTGCAAGTTTTTCATTCAAAGGCGACATATTATGCAGCCAATAATAAATGTGGACATTTGCTAGCCTCATATTTGAAAAAGAAACAGAAAAAACAACGAATTGTAAAGGTTCTGTCATCCTCCAATCAAGCTCTAACCACGGACACTGACATTTTGCAAGCCTTCAAGGATTTCTACCAAACACTATATACTTCGGAGGTCACTGCTACTGATTCGGCAATTTACTCTTTTTTTTCCTCTATCAAACACCCTTCACTCACTGCAGATCAAACCGCTCTCCTAGATAAGCGAATTACCATCTTGGAAGTACAAAATGCTATAACTGCACTCTCTCCTGGGAAAGCGCTAGGACCAGACAGCATATCTGCAGACTTCTATAAGGCGCTTCAAAAGGAATTGGCTCCTCACTTGTTTTCTTATTTTACTGCAGCTTCGCTACACCCAGCTTTTTTTTCCCGTTTCTCTGAAGCCTGTATAGTGGTGCTTCCTAAGCCAGGAAGAGATGTCACTCAAATTGGAAACTACAGGCCCATCTTACTTCTTAATTCAGATTATAAAATATTCACAAAAATATTAGCCACCAGAATGGATTCTGTTATGGTGTCCTTAATTCACCCAGATCAGTCCGGTTTTATTAAGCATCATTTAATTGCTAATAATACCAGACTTTTTCTTCATGTACAAGAGGCAACAATCACCTCTCCCTTCCCAGCTATTACAGTTTCACTAGATGCCGAAAAGGTGTACGATAGAGTGGCCATTCCTCTTCCAAACTCTCCATAGGTTCGGCTTTGGCCCTAAATTCATTGCCTGGATTCGCCTTCCCTATCATGCCCCTACAGCACATTTATATATTAATAATAGAATCTCCCCTTCCTTCTCACTTAACGAGAATGCGGCAGGGGTATCCCCTTTCCCCTCTTCTGTTTAACCTGGCTTTGGAAGCACTACTCCTCGCTATTTGCCAAGAGTCTCGGATTGAAGGAATAAGTTTTGGTTCTGATGTGTTTAAACTATCAGCATATGCAGATGATGTGTTACTTTTTCTCCATAATCCTGAATCGAATCTCCCTCACCTGCTTGCCTTAATTGACACCTATTCCTCTCTATCAGGTTACAAAATAAACTGGCACAAGACAGAACTTATCCCATTAAATTATTTAGGCTCGTTGGCAGATCTTTCCCACCTAGCAATTCAAAAGGTTATGAACAGGCTGAAAAACTTGGGAATCACATTCTATCCGGAATTACAACAAACTATTAGCAATGCTGAAACGCAGATACTTAATAATATCTGCAATAGTATATTGAGGTGGCCCCCCTACACCTCACATGGTGGGGTAGATTAGAAACGGTGAAATTGGTACTGGCTCCCAAAATTACTTATATCCTATCTATGTTACCTATATTCTTCACTTCTGATTTTTAAGAACAGGTTGATAGACTTCTTGTAAGATTTTTATGGCGAAATAAAGCTTAAAAATTAGCTTTATCCACACTCAAAAGAAGGAGGGAAGATGGAGGAGTTAACTTCCCAGACTTCTATATATCCCATCAGGCCTTTAACACCCGGTTAGAAGAGGCACCCCGATGGTTAGCAGTTGAGATACACTTATTTTTCTCCTTATATCCATCAACGAGTTTCCCAGGGATGACATTACAACCTCATTGCGCCTCAAATCCCATATTGAGGTCTTTACACAAGGCTCTCAAGGAGTTTGATACTTTACGCCCTGCCACTCTCGGTGCATGGCATTTGTCTTCATTAGCACCGTTATGGCACTTTCCCTCACTAAAAATTGGTAGACATCCCATAAATTGGCCTACTTGGAAGTCAAAAAATATTTGGCACCTGACTGATATTTTGAAGGCTCACGGTTTATTTCTTTTGAGGCTCTTCAGAAAAAATGGGGCTTACCCTCTTCCCATTTTTATGAATGGCTCCAATTGCGAAACATTACTCAATCTAAGGCCTTCTTTCAATTCCGCATGACCCAACAACCTCATCTCATAAGCATATATCAGGACTATGGTAATAAAGGACACTTAGTATCCAGAATCTATAAGATAATAAAATATCCCAAACCAAGCTCCCGCAGCAATGTTTGACTCTAGCTTGGAAGGAGGATATTGGAACAACACCCATGGATACTAATTGGACCCGATTATGGCTTACCTCCCCTCGCATTTCTCTCTCAGCCAGCCTGACTCAAACCTCCTTCTTTCTTTTGCATCAGGCAATATGGACACCTTGGAAACTATATAGGGCTGGCCTCATACCTGCTCATACTTGTTGGACTTGCCATTCCCCCAATGCCACGCTGGAGCATATGTTATATTCGTGTGTTAATTTTTCTTTATTTTGGAGACAAATTTGGGAAACCATATCAAAGATATTACCTATTTGTTGTGTCCGTTGCTGTCCGACGTCTCGGCTCCGCCCACCTTACCTCGGGATTGATGGAAGGCTAGCTGCTGCGGCGTCTCCATGCCGTCTTCCTCCGGCGTCCCCGGACTGGCTCGATGCTGCAAACCGCCATGTTGACCAGATGCCTAAGTGCACGCGCGCAGCCCGACTGATGTACCAGCATTGGCGCGAACCTCAGGGGCGCACCCTGAGATGACGTCACCAGCTCCAGATATTTAAGGTCTCAGTTTTCGCTAACAAGATGAGTTAGCAAGGGATTGGTTTACCTAGCTTCCTCCTGGTCGTTGCGGATGGGATTCGCTCTCCGCAACCCTAGCTACTCTGCCTCCTCGGACTTTACTAGAGGTACCCGCTCCTCGGGGGCCTCACTCTCTCTTTTTCTTTTCAGGTCGCAGTCCGGAACCGGTACTCGCTCCTCGAGGGCCCACGTCCCGGACTTGCTCCTGAATACCACTTCTGCTAAGAAGTCATTGCTGCTTACAACATCATTGTGTTTCCATCTATCTCTCAGAGCTTTCCCTGGGATCAGGTATTCGCTCCTCGACGGCCTAATGCATATCATCTCCTGGGCTGCCTCAAGAGACTATTGTGTGAGTGTTACCATCAAGGACTTGTTCCAGATCTCTGCATATTCTGCCTACTCACTTTCTTAGTTTCTCTACAGCTCAGCCACCTGGGGATCGTTGTTCCAGTATCTGAGGGACTACATCCTAGCCGGGCGCTTCCAGCTCACTACTGCCACCTCTGGTGGTTTACTATATTGTCTAATAAAAGAACTAGTGTGTGTCTGTCTTCTACACTAAGCCTGACCAGTGGTCCCTCCCAATCTATTCTTGTCGAAAGATATAAAGAGTTGTATGGACTGCCTGTGGCCTGCTGTGCATTCTAGGTAGAAAGCTAAGGCCCTCTTGCAATCTAAACCGTGCAGCGCCCATTCACCCTGGTATGAATGAGATCTCGGAAAGAAGATTGGCAGAATGATTGACTGACTGAGATGCAAATCAGTCACCACCTTAGGCAGGAACTTAGGAAGCATTCACAGAACCTCCCTATCATGAAAGAATTTTGTGTAGGGTTGATACTTAACCAGAGCCTGAAGCTTACTGACCCTGCATGCCAAACTGACCGCTACCAGGAAGAGAACCTTCCAGGTAAGGAACTTCAGATCACAGGAATGCAGAGGCTCGAAAGGATCTTGCATGAGCTGCGCCAATACCACTTTTAGGTCCCAAGACACAATAGGAGGACAGAGGGGAAGATTCAGCTGAAGCAGACCCTGCATAAATTGTCCTACTAAAGGCTGCACAGAGATGGACTTACCAGCAACACCCTGATGGTAAGCACTGATGGCACTCAGGTGTTCCCTGACCAAATTGGTTTTCAACCCAGGCTCTGAGAGGTGCCACAAATAGTCCAGCATCTTCAAAGTGGGACAGGCGAATGGATCCAAGCAATGACCCTCGCACCAGATGGAAAACCTCTTCCACTTCAGTCTGTAAGACTTCCTGTTGGAAGGCTTCCTAGAAGCAACCAGCACATGAGACACGTAATCAGAGAGGTCAAGGGACCACAGAACTAGCCTTTCACCATCCAGGCCATCAAAGCTAATGACTGAAGTTCAGGTGGCACAGTCCATGTCCGGGGTCCTAAACAGGAGATCCAGTCTACTACTGTTTGATCCAGTGCTCACTCATGTAGTCAGAATGCTCGACTTAGGCAGTCAGTAATCTCATTCTCTTACTCTGCTAGGTACACTGCTCATAGGTGCATGCCTTGTGACAGAGCCCAGGCCCATATCTGCACTGCCTTGGACAGAGCAGGAATGAACCAGTACCCTCCTATTTGTTTATGTACCACATTGCCACCTAATTGTCTGGATTAGGATCGCTTTGTGGGACAAGTGATCCCGAAATGCCCAAGGAGCATAGTGGATTACCCGAAGCTCCAGGAAGCTGATCTGGCATTGAGATTCTTGAGCTGACAAATAACTTTGGGTATGGAGGCTGTCCATATGCTTCTCCACCAACCCAAGGGGGGGTGTATCGGTGGTCAGTATGACCTGGGTTGGGGGAACTTGAAATGGGACACCCTTGCTCCAGATTGGACAGATTCTCTGACCAGGACAGGGAGACCTGTTGAGGCTGTATAATGCAGAAATGCACATCGAGGTCCTGGGTCGCCTGCGTCCACTGATACTGCAAGGTCCACTGCGCTCTGTGCATACACAGATAGGCCAGGGGGTAACATGGACAGATGCTGCCATGTGACCCAGAAGACGCAGAAGAAGGAGAGTTGAAGCCTGCTGGCGTCAGCGGACCAAACTCACAAGGGACAAGAGGGCGAGTGCTTGATGGTGGGCAGAAATGCCCTGGCTTGAACTGTGTCCAGTCTGGCCCCAATAAATCCCATGTGTGGCTTTGGGATGAGATGGGACTTAGGGTAACTGATAACATACCCCAAAGACTGCAGCACTGCAATGGTCAGACTGAGAGCACGTAGCACATCCTGCTGAGTGGCACTCTTGACCAGCCAGTCGTCAAGGTAGGGGAACATGCGTAGCTCCTGATGCGGAGCTGCACCCCCAGAACTGCCAGGCACTTAGTGAAAACACGTGAGGCTGATGAAAACCCGAATGGCAACACTCTGTACTGGAAATGTTCCCTACCCTACCCATAACAAACTACCCAAAACAAACTGGAGATGCAGTGACCAGGGAGATGCAGTGACCAGGGAAAATCTCGATGTGGGCATAGGCATCTTTTAAGATGAGGGGAGCACAGCCAGTCTCCTTTTTGCAGAGTGGGATCACGGGACCCAAAGAGACCATCTTGAACTTTTCTCTTAGGTCGAGAATAGGGCGGAGGCCTCCTATTCTCTTTGGTATCAGGAAATACTAAGAGTAGATCCCCCATCCCTGATGATGCAGAGGTTCGAATGCTTCAGCTGTTAGAAGGGAGAAGAGCTCTGTCAAAAGTATTTCCTGATGAGTGGACGAAGCCCATGATGGATATGGGAGAGAGTCCGCGGGCACATCCCTGAAATTTAGCCTGTACCCTTGGTGAATGAAGGAGAGAACCCACTGGTCCGAGGTAACGTGAGGCCAATGTTCCCACAAAAAGATGCAGGCCTGTCCCCAAATGGAGAGCAGGGCACTGAGGGTACAGCAGTCTTGCCCATGCTCCTCCACTCCCAGTCAAAAACCCATAACGGGCTCTGCTGGGGGGCTGACAGAGTCCTCGGGACCATCTTTTGCCTGAAGTGACCCCAGGAAGCCATGCATGGTGTACATGCCCTCAAGGCAGGAGGGTAACATTTCCTCTGTCAATAGAAGGACTTCCTAGAGACCTGTGACAAGGATTTTCTGACTAAGGACAAGCGGTACTGGCGGAAAGATGCTGAAGGGTCTCAAGGTGGTCTTTCAGGGAGGCCACCACATCCCCGACCTTTTCCCAGAAGAGATTCTCCCCTTTGCAGGGCAGATCTACCAGCTTCACTTGGACCTCCAGTCGAAGGCATGGAGCCAGGCCATCCTGCGGGCACCAGTGACCACTCTGGCCAGCCTGGCCACAGTCTCAAAAACATCATAGCTGGATCTCACCTCTTGTTACCTGCCTCTAGACCCTGCTGTGCCATCGCTGAAAAGGCGTCCTGCTGCTGATGAGGCAGACACTCTGACAGTTCCTGGACTTTCCTTTCACTAGTTCAGATTGTACTGGGTCATATACAGTTGGTAGGAGGCAATGCGGGTGATGAGCATAGCACCCTGGTAGACCTTCCTACCCAAGATATCCAACGTCTGATGCTCCTGACCTGGAGGAGTAGAAGCGTGGGTGTGGGAGCGTTTGGCTTTCTTGAGAGTGGACTCCACCACAACACATTGATGTGGGGGTGTTGGCTCTCCAATCTAACACTTGTTGTATTAAGTAAATCACATCCGCCTTCTGATTGACCGGAGGAATAGTCATGGGGTGTTCCCAGATCCTGAACAGCTCTATGAAAATGTCATGGACTAGGACCGCCACTATTTCCTTTGGGGCATCCACAAACTGGGGGACTTCCAGCATTTTGGCCAGGCGTCCTCCGTAGGGAGGAGCTGAAATGGGATGGCCTCTGGCATTGCCAAGACAAATGTTGTGTCCTTCGGTTCCCAACGCCCTCTCTCCGCACTCCTTACCTCTTTGGCTCCTCCCTCTTCGTCTGGCGGTAAGATTGGCTGCCGTGGCGTTCTTCTGCCAAAGTCCTCCGGCATCCCCGGACCGGCTAGACGCTGCAAAACCGCCATGTTTCCTGGAGGCCTAGGAGCGCGTGTGCGGCGTGGCCCCGACTGAAGTACCGGCGATGGCGTGAACCTCAGGGGTGTCCCCCGAAGATGAACGTCACCCCCGCGACGGATATATAAGGTCTTAGAAATTGCTAACACATCGAGTTAGCAAGGGTTACTCTACCTAAGCTACTCTGCCTCCTCTGACTTACTAGGGGGTACCCGCTCCTCGGGGTCCTCGCTCTCTCCTTTGTTTTTAAGGTGACAGTCTGGAACCGTTACTCGCTCCTCAAGGGCCCTCGTTCCCAGACTTACTCAGTACTCTCTTCTGCCTGGAAGTCATCACTGCCAAGTACATCATTGAGTTACCATCGCTCTCTCAGAGCTTTCCCTGAAACCAAGTACTCGCTCCTCGAGGGCCTATACATTCCAGTTCCTGGGCTTCTATGAGACATTGTGTGAGTGTTACCATCTGGTTCAGTACATGAACTCTGCATACCCTGCCTACTCACTATATTTCAGTTTCTCTACAGCTCAGCCTCCAGGGATCGCTGTTCAGTATCTGAGGGACTACTGCCCAGCCGGGCATTCCAGCTCACTACTGCCACCTCTGTGGTTCAGTATACTGTCTAATAAAAGAACTAGTGGGTGTCTGTCCTCCATACTCTGAGCCTGACCAGTGGTCCCTCTCGGGATCTTCCCCCGGGGTGTGGTCATCTGCCACCGGTCCAAGGATCCACCCACAACTCTCCTAAATAACAACAGATTGCTAATCCAAAGAAGACTGTTAACTCCAAACTGAACAGATTGCTAACTCCCAAGGAGACTGTTAACTCCGAACTGAACAGATTGCTAACTCCATGGATCCGGCACAACTGAATGCCTTGCAGGCCATACCGGGCCTGGCCCAGTGCATTGTGGAGCAGCAAGATGCCTTGGAGAAACTTACTGCAGCATTTCATCAGCTACACACACAGAAGGTTCAAGGCACAGCCTCCAACCAAGAAGGTCAGTCTCAGGAGGTAACTTGAAGACTGCTGTACCTCTGGCGGCTCCAATCCGCTTTTCCGGAGAAAATCCAGAAGACCGGGGCTTTTTGAACCAGTGCTGCATGCACTTTGCCTTACAGCCGTCTCTATTTCCTACAGCTCTCTCCAAGACTACCTACATCCTTTCATACCTGGATGGTAGGGCCTTGTCTTGGGCATCTATCTTGTGGGAACGCAAGGAATCATAAGAACATAAAAACATAAGAAATTGCCATGCTGGGGGGGGGGGGGCGCTCTAGCGCTGAGACAAGATGGCTGCCTGAACTCTCCGCTCCGATAAGCCTCCTAATCTTTCGCTATACAGAGCCTCTTTTTAAGGATTTCGTCTTGCATTTTCGAAGCTATTTTCTCCCCAGAGATGGCTGCGTCCAAAACGGGCAAAATTGAAGCGGCTTTTTGCGGCTGGAAACTGGAACAAAAAGGGCCAAACAGAACCCGCCAACACCCGACAAGGCCCCAACTACGAAAGCAATGGCGTCGGCGGAATTGGTATTAGCCGAACTTAAGCAACTGAAGGACATGATACAACTGAATATCGATGCGACGGCGGCCATTCGATCGGATCTGCAGTGGTAACTACCCAAATGGGATCTTTTCAGCTCAAATTGGAACGATCTGGAATCCCAAACGTCCACCCTGCTAGTTGCCACGGCGCCTCTACCGCGCATCATGAAAGATGTTGAAAAATTGCAGCAGGACCTAGAGGACTTAGCTAATCGAAATTGTCGCAATACCGTTCGTATCTTGGGGGTACCTGAAGGCACTGAGGGTACGGAGTATGAATTGCATTCCTTCACAAAAAGTATCCCTGCTTGCTGCACATAACATTTGAATCAACATTTTGAAATTGGACGCGCACATCGCGTTCCTCAAGGTCTCCACGGAACTCTCGGTTCCCCAGGCCAATTATCTTTAAAACCTTTGCGATTTCCTCACGCTTGGCTATCCTTACTACAAGCACGTACCAAAGCTCCTCTTACCTTCAAAGGCAATTCGGTATTATTCGTTCCCGATCTCGCTAAGACAACGGCGGAGGAGGCGCAAGGCCTTCTTGGCAATGAGACCCCGATTACAAGCATTGGGAGCAAAATATGGGATCCTTTACCCGGCGCAGCTAAAGGTAACTTTTAATAATCAAACGAAACTTTTCCATACTGTGTCAGATGCCGAGCAATTTCTTTCCCAACATGAGGAAACAGCTGGAATGATCACCTGAGTGGAATTGGGATACTATTTTGGACATCTTTCTTTGGATTGCCGTTTCGGAGTGGGTCCTTTTTTGGGCGGTGCACACACCCCATGGCGACTTCATTTTTTTTTCATTCAGTTATAGCTGTATATTAGCGCTCAAATGACCACGCAGTTCTTTATCTGCTCATTTTTTTCTCACCCTCTTCGCGCAATGAGAGGTATCTGCGAAAGGAATCATTTTGATTATCACAGCCGCGTTTTCTTTTCTTTATTTTACAGCATGTACCTGGGTTTGATACTCGAATTCTTAGTGGTAAAGGAACCACTTATCTTAAGGATCGGCTGTTACAGACGGAATTCTCCCTTATTGTTTTATTAATGTCTTTTTTTGCTCTGTATTGGCGATTAGGAACATCGGCATAGACTCTTCTGGAAGCGGAGGACACGGAGCCATCTGTTCACACTAGAGGCTCATCATTTATATTTTTTTGCCTGCGGTAATAACTGTTGGGCGAATACTTTTCGATTTCCCTACTAATTACTCATCCCAGTTTTATAACTCTTTCTGGAATGGCTAGAGGCTCTAATCCTCATTGGTTTGTATTCTTTTTTCTTTTTTTCTTTCCTGCTCTTTTTCTGGAATGCCCTCTGTCTTAACTATTGGACTGTGTATAGACAGGCAAAAAACCGTTCTGGTTATCTCCTAATGATGTATTCTCATGGCGTCCAAGATTTCCAATTTTACTATAAGCGTCTTTAAACGTCAATGGTTTCACGAACCAGATCAAGAGAAAAGAAAATCCTCACATATCTGCAATCTCTACATGCGGACATTGCTCTAATACAGGAGACCCATTTGGACTCTGTGGAATCTACTAAACTCCAGCAAACAGTGGGTTGGCCAGGTCTATTTTAGGTCCGGCCACCAAGAAAAAAAAGAGGCACAGCTATCTTACTTCACAAACACTTGGGAGGCACAAGTCCTCCATCAAGCTGCAGACTCAGAGGGGCGTTGGAACATAATAAAGATATTGCTACAGAATGAGAAATATACCATTCTTAATCTCTATGCACCTAATCAAGACGACCCGGTTTTCTTTCAAACAGTGCTGGCACAACTATTACTGCTGGATCCTGCACACTTTATAATCGGTGGAGACTTTAACCAACCAATGGATGCCGTTTTAGACAGACGTACTAAGGCTAAGGCCCTTTTTGTCGAAGTCTACACAGACCTTGAGGCATTTGGCACATACTTATGGTTTATCTGATCCTGGCGGCTTCTTAACCCAATCTGCGCTAGATTATACTTTCTACTCCTGCTCTCACACGTCGTACTCGAGGATAGACTTCTTCTGATATCACATGCATTGATCTCCAAGATTCGATCTGCTAAAATACATCCGATTTTGGATCTCTGAATCACGCAGCAGTCACATCACCTGTGCGTTCCAGACGCCGATTTCAACTGATCGTCAATGGCGCTTCAATCCATCTTTGCTTTTGGACTCCACTTTCACCACCGCACTCACATCCAAAATTGAGGATTTCTTTCGCATTAATGTCACACCTGATATACCAATGCCTACAGTTTGGGCGGCCTTCAAAGCCACTATTAGAGGCGAAATCATTAGTTACTCAATACACAAGCATAAGTCTCAAAAAGCTAAACTTTACCAGCTACAGCAAGAAGTGGAAAGTCTGGAACAACTTCATATACAGAATCCATCCCCGCAAACGCAGACTCCACTGTTGAAAGCTAGATTTCACTACAATCAGGCCCTTAGTGATCAAGTAGAGCTTCATTTATTTCAAAATAAGGCTAGATACTACGCTGAAAATAATAAATGTGGTCATCTTCTCTCTTCTTTGCTGAAGAAAAAGCGGATAAAAAGAAAATAGTGAAGATCCGGTCCCCTACTAATCAGCTTTTGACATCGGACGAGGACATTTTGCAAACTTTCCGTGATTTCTACGCACATCTCTATCAAAGTGAAGTTTCCCCTTCCACTACTCAAATACAAGACTTTTTGTCGTCCTTGCCTCACTACATGCTGACGGACACTCAGAGCCTACAGCTGGGACGCTCCTATCCAGTCGGCGGAAAATTTCAGCTGCTATATCGTCTTTACAGTCTGGAAAAGCTCCGGGACCGGATGGCTTCACATCTGACTTTTTCCAAGCCTTTCAAGGAACATTGTGTACATATTTACAATCTTATTTTGCATCTCTCTTGGCCAATCCACAGGCTTCCTCTGAGTTTACTGAAGCATGTGTAGTGGTTCTTCCCAAGCCAGGTAGAGATGATTCTCCTTCCTTCCAATTACCGCCCAATCTCGCTCCTAAACGCGGATTACAAGATTTTTGCTAAAATATTAGCCACTAGGCTAACCCATCTTATGCCGCTACTATTTCACCCAGACCAGTCTGGATTCATTAAAGGTCGCTTAATTACTAATACTCTCGCCTGTTTTTGCACTTAAGCAATCTTCAATTTCATGCTTCTGAGCCGACCGTTGCCATATCTCTGGACGCGGAAAAGGCCTTCGACCGCGTCGAGTGGCCTTTTCTCTTTCATGTATTGCAATGGTATGGGCGCGGGCCGGTTTTTCTTTCTTGGATTAAACTATTTATCATTCTTCCCTTTGCATATCTCTACATTAACAATCAGAAATCTACCCGATTCCCGCTGTATAGAGGTCACCAGGCAAGGGTGTCCTCTCTCCCCATTGCTTTTCAACCTGGCTTTGGAAACCACTCCTAATTGCTATTCGTGCCAATTCTGATATCACCGGTATATCAGTTGGAACGGATACTTTCAAATTAATCTGCATATGCTGATGATGTGCTACTTTTTCTCACTAACCCTTCTTCTTCCTTATCTGCTCTTTTTCTCTTATTTCTCATTATTCAATGCTTTCTGGCTACAAAACTAATTGGCACAAGACTGAACTTCTCCTCTTAACTATAGTGGGGTCCCTTCTCGATCTTTCCCAATATCAAATACAGAAGATGAAGAAGGGCCTTAATACTTGGGAATTATTTCCATACTGATCCTGGGCGACACTATTACCCACTGTGAGTCAACGATCTTGCAAACAACTCAGGGATGTCACTCTTAAATGGTCTCCTCTCCATTTAACGTGGTGGGGGCGGTTAGAGACTATTAAAATGGTTTCTAGCCCCAAAGATCACCTATATTCTTGCCATGGTCCCTATATTTTTTTCCACTGATTTTTATTTATACGTAGATAGATTGTTGACCACCTTCCTCTGGAATCACAAGACCCCACGGATAGCCTTACGTAAATTAAAAAGCCGCCAAACAGGATGGTGGAGGTAAATTTTCCTGATTTTTATAGATATCATCAAGCTTTATTTTACAATCTGGTTTTCTATTATTTTTCTCACTATATTCCTATTACAAATTTCCCGAGATGGCTGGGGGATAGAAGCCACATTAATTTCCCCCGCTTCCCATATACTTATACCCTAGTGTCACGTTATCTTCCTGACTGGCTTCACATTCAATTTTACGTTCCTTACATAGAGCATTCGGGGAATTAGAGACTCTTCGCCCTCCCTCAACCTATACATGGAAATCATCAAAATTTGGTCCAATAGGGGGGAACTCTTTGCTTAATATTGACAGTCAACCTATTTTTTGGCCGCTCTGGAACAAGGCGAATATTTGGTCAATCTCAGATGTTTTTGACAATAATGGATTGTGTTCCTTCTCATTGTTGCAAGATCGTTACTCTCCTCCTCTCCCTAGGTCGCATTCTACTCCTGGCTACAAACTCCGAAGTCTGCTTAGCAAGGACCATGAGAAGACGATACATCCAGATAAGGCCCCTTTCTTGCTTGATGTCTATCAGGAATATGGTCCTAGAGGCCACCTGGCGTCTCATTTGTATAAGTTAATCTCTCGATTATTTTATAAGAATACTCCCTCTCTGTTATCTACAGTCTGGGCTGAGGAACTGTCTACTCCGATCTTCCTCAGAGTGTTGGACATATGTTTGGAATGTTATGATGCGCATCTCCTTATCCTCTAGTCTTACTCAGTCTATGTTTTTTGTACTACATAGAGCATTGTGGACCCCTTGGAAGCTTTATAGGGGCCGGAGTCCTCACGTCACATAACTGATGGTCATGTGCTGGTAGTAACGCTACTCTACAGCATATGTTATTTTCATGTCCTTATACATTACAATTCTGGACAAAAAGTATGGCAGATAGTAACCGAGATTTTTCAATTTACTGTGCCTTTGTCCTACTCCGTCACTATTTTGAAAAGGAGCCCATCCATCTATTACCCTTTCAGCTCCCCACTGCAAACTACTGGATTTTCTTTTAACTATTGCGCAACATAACATTCTTTCCAATTGGAAACGCAGTGATTCTACTGTCTGAACACCTCTGGTGGACTCTGTCTGTTTATATGTGAAATAGTGAAAAAGCAATGCTGTAAAGTTCAGGAGGCTAGCGGCTTGGTCACAGGTGTGGAAAGATTAGACGTTTACCTACAGCTACATCCCTTAACCTACCTTTATGCTTGGCTCTATTCTTCCCTGTTTCCTACACATTTACAAGCCCAAAGGCATTCCTTCTCTTCCTTTCCCAGGTGTATACCTGGTCTATCTCTCATTCGTATTTCTTCTCCTTCTTTCCCTCCCTACCATCTGTTGATATTCTTTTCATATTCTTCTTTTTTCTCTCTTTCTTTCTCCGTAAGCTACTGTTTTACAGCTTCTTAGTGCTACCCTGCCAGGATCCCATCATGATATTCTGGATGTGCATATGTGATGTTGCTTGTAGCTTCAATGTTGGATACACTGACATTCTTTACCCTCTGTGAGCATTGTTCAGTTTGTTTCTGTTTATAACCTAAATCCTAATAAAAAAGATTTCAACACAAAAAAAAAAAAAAAAAAGAAATTGCCATGCTGGGACAGACCAAGGGTCCATCAAGCCCAGCATCCTGTTTCCAACAGAGGCCAAAAACCAGACCACAAGAACCTGGCAATTACCCAAACACTAAGAAGAACCCATGCTACTGATGCAATTAATAGCAGTATTAATTGATTAATAGCCATTAATGGACTTCTCCTCCAAGAACTTATGCAAAACTTTTTTGAACCCAGCTACCCTAACTGCACTAACTACCTTCTCTGGCAACAAATTCCAGAGCTTTATTGTGCGTTGAGTGAAAAAGAATTTTCTCCGATTAGTCTTAAATGTGTTACTTGCTAACTTCATGGAATGCCCCCTAGTCCTTCTATTATTCGAAAGTGTAAATAACCGAGTCACATCTACTCGTTCAAGACCTCTCATGATCTTAAAGACCTCTATCATATCCCCCCTCAGCTGTCTCTTCTCCTAGCTGAACAGCCCTAACCTCTTCAGCCTTTCCTCATAGGGGAGCTGTTCCATCCCCTTTATCATTTTGGTTGCCCTTCTCTGTACCAGTGCTGCATGCACTTTGCCTTACAGCCGTCTCTATTTCCTACAGCTCTCTCCAAGACTACCTACATCCTTTCATACCTGGATGGTAGGACATAGAAGGATTATTGGAGTTATTTAAATCTGTTTTCGATGACCCTGCTCGAATGTCTGTAGCCAGGTTTTGTTTTAGTGGATTTGAAGCAAGGCAGCAGATCATTGGCTGAATTTGCCATAGAATTCAAAACTCTGGTAGCAGAACTCCGCTGTGACCCCAGATGTCTCAAGACTCTCTTTTGCAGAGGCCTGGATAACCGGTTGAAGGACGAGCTGGCCGCTCGCCAGACACCTGACTCGCTGGACGAATTAATAGCCTTGGCTACTCGGATTGATCACCGGCTCCGGGACAAGGTGAAGGAACTCCGGTCTAGGGTGTTAACCCGGGTTGAAACAGGCAAGTGCTGTCTCTACACCTCGGATGGTTCCAGTAGTTCCTGCTGCCGATACAATTGAACCTATGCAAATTGGTCATGGACACTTGATTTCCAAGGAGAGAAGATTTCGGAAGAAGCGCGGCCTTTGCATGTACTGTGGTCAGCCCGGCCATGATGTCTTTACATGCTCCACTCGTCCGAAAGCACGGACAGGCCAAAGTTCTACAGGAGGACTATTCTTAGGCTTTACTTGCGCCCTCTCTTACGCTCTCTTTCCCAGTCTCCTTGACTTACGGACCAGTCACGGTTCAGACTCCTGCCCTGGTGGACTCGGGGGCAGGAGGCAACTTCATTCTCAAAAGTCTAGTGGAATATTTGAGGATCCCCTCATCAAATTGAAAAACCCACTACGATTATCCTCCATTCATGGAGAGCCCTTACCGGGAGATGTGTCTTGCCAAACCGAATCAGTTACTCTCCGCACCGGAGTTCTTCATACGGAATCATTCTCCTTCTTCGTACTGGAAAAGGATGTGCACCCTATCGTCCTGGGGTTACCCTGGTTGCAGTACAACCAACCCCAATTTGACTGGGCATCTCTGGATCTCTCTCACTGGGGCCCAGAATGCCATGAGAATGCCTTAAGGAGATATCGCCTATTATTGGCATGCCTGCGACTCCAGCATATTTATTATTTATTTATTTAGAAACTTTTATATACCGACAACCGTTTGCACATCATATCGGTTCACAGATACTAAAAACTTTAGGCATTGCCTTTACATGGAACAGTAAACTATGAACTAGGGAACAGCAAACATCTAACAGCTCATAAATAGTATTTACAAGGGAGGAGACAGAAAAAAGATTAACTACAGCATGGAACTAGGAAGGCAAGCGGGGTAAAAACGGGAGGATATGTAAACTTCGGTAACTGGCAAGGTAAGGTTGGATAGTTTACAAATTATTATACAAAAGTTAGGTTGCAATAGCGTTAAGATCAGAGGGCAATTAAGGAGAGGAGGTGGAAGGGAAGGAGAGGGATGCTATAATGGCAGGAATACTGAAGATAGAGGAGGTGTTACTGAAAGATTTAGGGTGGTTGCAGGAGGGGCAGTTCTTGGAGGGAAGGAAAGGCCTGTATGAACAGCCAGGTTTTTAGTGCAGTACAGAAGACTGCCACTCAGTACACCCCCTTCGGGGATATCTTCTCCAAGGAGTAGTTATATTCTTCCTCCACAGGAGCCCTATGACTTGTCTATATACGACAGAAGTCTGAAACTGAGTCTCTGAAAGGACAGGTGCTGTTGTGTCCATCGGTGCCCGATGCACTCTCTCCTCCCTCCTCACCTCGTTGGTGCCGCGCCTCCTTTGTCCTCGGGAAGTTTGGCTGCTGCGGCGTCCTCCAGTCGAGGTCCTCCGGCATCCCCAGATTCGGCTCCACGCTGCAAACCGCCATGTTCCTGAGAGGCCTAGGACGCGCGCATGGCGCGCGGCACCGACAAAAGTACCGGATATGGCGTGAACCAAGGGGGTGTCCCCAGAGATGACGTCATCTGCGATGGATATTTAAGATCTCAGTATTTGCTAACACATCGAATTAGCAAGGATAAGGATAAGGATATGGATTCGTTCTATCTGAGCTACTCTGCCTCCTCGGACTTACCAGGGGTACCCGCTCCTCGGGGGCCTCGCTCTCTTCTTGTTTTTCAGGTCAGTCTGGAACCGGTACTCGCTCCTCGAGGGCCTATGTTCCCGGACTTGTTGCTGAATTCCCTTCTGCCTGGAAGTCTTCACTGCCTAACTACTTCAGTGAGTTACCATCGCTCTCTCAGGGCTTTCCTGGAACAGGTACTCGCTCCTCGAGGGCCTACACCTTCCAGCTCCTGGGCTTCTGTGAGACAGTGTGTGAGTGTTACCATCTGGTTCGGTGTATGAACTTTGCATACCCTGCCTATTTCAGTTTCTCTCCAGCTCAGCCTCCAGGGATCGCTGTTCCAGTATCTGAGGGACTGCAGCCCAGCCGGGCATTCCAGCTCACTACTGCCACCTCTGGTGGTTCAATATACTGTTTAATAAAAGAACTAGCGTGTGTCTCCAAACTCTGAGCCTGACCGGTGGTTCCCACTCGGGATCTTCCCCCGGGGGCGTGGTCATCAGCCACTGGTCCAAGGATCCACCCACAACTATCCCAAACAACAACAGATTGCTAACTCCCTAGCAGATTTCCAACAGGTGCACTCTCTCTCAGCATTTGAGAATAAGGCAACATCGGAAGACATTGAAGAAAATCTCCAGAAGGACTTTATCCGACCATCTGAGTCGCCAGCTGGTGCGGACACTTATTTTGGAGGAAATGAAGACAATACACTAACCAGTGAATGTTCTTCAATATCTCAGGACGAAGACAATACACTAACCAAGGAATGTTCTTCAATATCTCAAGACGAGACAATACACTAACCAGTGAATGTTCTTCAGTATCTCCAGATGAAGATGATACTACTCCTAGTGAACTATCCTCTATATCTCAAGACTCATATATCATCAATACAGAAGACGAATTAGAACTCAAAATCACAGAGATTCTGGATGTTCGTAAAAGAGGCAAGACTTTTGAATATCTTCTAAATGGGAAGGTTTCGGCCCCGAAGAAAACTCTTGGGAGCCTCAGACCAATATCCTGGACAAAGAGATGCTTCGTCAGTTCCACCTCGCGTATCCTTCAAAACCTAAGCCAGGTACCCGAAGAGGAAATCGCCCTTTAAAGGGGGGTACTGTTGTGTCCATCGGTTCCCGACGCCCTCTCTCCACCCTCCTTACCTCTTTGGCACCTCCCTCTTCATCCGCGGGAAGATTGGCTGCCGCGGCGTTCTTCTGCCGAAGTTCTCTGGCGTCCCCGGACTGGCTAGACGCTGCAAACCGCCATGTTTCCTGGAGGCCTAGAGGCGCACTTGTGGCACGGCCCTGACTGAAGTACCGGCGATGGCGCGAACCTCGGGGGCGTCCCCCGAAGATGACATCACTCGCGACGGATATATAAGGCCTTAGAAATTGCTAACACATCGAGTTAGCAAGAGTTACTCTACCTAAGCTACTCTGCCTCCTTGGACTTACTAGGGGTACCTGCTCCTCGGGGGCCTTGCTCTCTTCTTTGTTTTTCAGGTGACAGTCTGGAACCGTTACTTGCTCCTCGAGGGCCCTTGTTCCCAGACTAGTCGGTACTCTCTTCTCCCTGGAAGTCATCGCTGCCTACAACATCAGTGAGTTACCATTGCTCTCTCGGAGCTTTCCCTGGAACCAGGTATTCGCTCCTCGAGGGCCTATACATTCAAGCTCCTGGGCTTCTATGAGACATTGTGTGAGTGTTACATCTGGTTCAGTACATGAACTCTGCATACCCTGCCTATTCACTATATTTCAGTTTTCTCTACAGCTCAGACTCCAGGGATAGCTGTTCCAGTATCAGAGGGACTACAGCCCAGTCGGACATTCCAGCTCACTACTGCCACCTCTGGTGTTCAGTATACTGTCTAATAAAAGACTCCAGTGTTTGTCTGTCTCCATACTCTTGAGCCTGACCGGTGGTCCCTCTTGGGATCTTCCCCCGGGGGCGTGGTCATCTGCTACCGGTCCAAGGATCCACCCACAACTCTCCTAAATAACAACAGATTGCTAATAACAAGCAGACTGTTAACTCCAAACTGAACAACAAAGCCTACAAAGAAAGGTCTTCCAGGGGGGGGATTGACCTAGGCCTCTTGTCCAGTGGAGACAGTTCTGAGAGAAGGTTGCCTGAGTCATCTGAAGAGGACTTGGAGCTATCATCCTCCACAGATCAAATGGGGGCTCCTCCTGAGGGCCGATGTGGAGAATCCCTGCCCGAGACTCTTGGTTTGGGCACCAAGGTCATTGAAGGCATCGATGGCCCCACTACCCACCTGGTGGGCCTGGGTTGGAATCTGGAATCACGGCCATGGAACTAGTGCCTCCACGGGTGTCATTGGCTGCATTGATTCTTCCTCCGCAGAGGACCCAATAATGGGGTACCATTGATGACTACTGGGGCACCGATGGTACCCCGAGCACCAGTTGCCTCAGAGGTACACCCAAAAGGACATCTAGGCACTCGAGCAGGGGCGTCAAGAGAGACTGCGCAGGCTCCGGCACTGACATAGGAACCAGTGCCGATGGCGGCTCAATACTACGCAGGGCTCATAGCACCGCTAGCTGAACCCTGCAATCCAACTCCTCTTGAAAATCTGCTGAAGAAAGAATGAACTGAGGAGGAGGAGGAGGTGTCACCAGGCCCTCCTCGGAGCTCCGAGGAGGCTCGGTGCCCAGCACAGACACCAGTGAAGAACACCTTGGACGCCAGGGTCTGATAGAGTCCGAGGCCTCCTCTCCACGGGGTCACTTTGGTTCCAGCACAGCATTGCTGGTGCTGCAACCTGACCCGTGCCGTGTAAAGATGGCGGACTGGTGATGCTTGCGGGGAGTTTCCTCGATTCTCGGCCCAGTCCTTCCCTGGCGCCTAGGAGGCAAAGATCACAATGTCTTGGAATGCGAAAACAACAGAGATGGCCTCTCTTTGGCTCCTCTCTCTCTCTCGAGGGTCCCAATGGAGGCTGATGAGAGACAGCGTATCTAGTGGCTCCCCACGGGCCTCCTGGTGTCGACAGTCCTAATGCTGGAGTAGATGGGTCGGACTTTTTGTGCCCAAAATACTTTTCCATCTTATCCAGCAGGGTGCGATGGCCTTTGGAGGTCATTTGATTGCAGAGCATGTACCCCCAGATGTTATATGATGCCCCCAGGCAGAGGATACAAACCTCATGCGGATCGTGACAAACATGGTCCACGGGCAATAAGGGCATCATTAAAAACTGGATGACGCCATAAAAACAGCCGGTGAGCAGTCGATGGCTGGAGGCTACCAAGAAGCGACACACGGGAATTGACTACAAGAGGAAAAATTCAACCTACCGCGCCGAAGGAGGACACTGTCCGGTGGAAGAGGGACCTGGTGCAGAGACCACTGAAAAAACGAAGGAAAGACTTTGAAAAATGAATGAAAGAGAAGAACTCCAGTAACGCGAGGCAAACACTTCATGGAAAAAAAGAGACTGAAGAGGGACCCCCACGTGGACGCATGGATAATGGCATGCTGGGCATGCTCAGTGTGCCAGTCAAAGTTTCTAGAAAATTAGACAAAAGTTTTCTGTGCCAGGCACCATCTGTTGATGTCACCCACATGTGAGAACTACCATCCTGCTTGTCCTAGAGAATATATATTGATTTACATGTTATAATACCTGTTCAGTTTAGCTTCAACGGGCCCTGCTCCGCTGCGTGCCCTCCACAGTCCTAGGGCTGGTTCCAGACCATGCTGTTCCACTCCACGCTCTACATAACCCACCACAGGTTGGTCAAGGACCATCCTGGGAGCAAGACAGGCTCTGGATTGAGACTTGAATGAGGATGGTAGTCAGGGCATCCCTCGGAACAAGGAACATGGCTTGAAATGAGGAACATGGCTTGGAAAGAGGAACAAGGAGATCCACTGGCTGGACAAGCTCCACAAGACGGAATTAGGAACATGACTAGGAACTTGGAACTTGACTTGAGCTTGAAACTTGGAACTCTAAAGCAAGGATGGACTTCAAGGATGTGACCCAGCAAAGATGGACTTGGAAACAGGCCTTGTACCAGGAGGCACTCTACATAACCCACCATGGGCTGGTCACGGAACACAATGCTGGCATGCCTGGAGTTAGGACAAGAGAGGAACTAAAGGGTAGACCTTGGGAATGAGGACTGGAACATCCGGAACGACAGAAAACTTAGATGAAGAGAAGACTCAGAAGACTTGAAAGAGGAAAAGACAAGAGACCAGGAACACGGAACAGGAATGAGAAGTCCAGGAACATCCATCTAGAATATGGACCATCAAGACAGGAACGTGACCATGGAAGGCCTTAAAGGTAGAAGAGCCATGGATAACTATGAGGATCCTTGCGAAGGCCACGGTGAACTGGCAGGGAAGACCTTTTATAGGGCTGAAGACAAGAAAAGGCAGTGATGTCATCAAAGAGGGCCACAGGGATTTTTCCAGCAAGTTCAATTCACTACACCAACAGCAAAGAAAATAATGAAAACAGCTTGGATTCACACTTCATATGTTAAAGCTTCCAATCCTGCAAAAGGCTGAGAAGCAGGCAATGGCAAACCAGGAAATGAAACAGATGGTGACAATCCTTAAAGAGAAGCAGATGACAGCAGACCAGGACGAAAAGTAAAGAAATAATTGTGGCAAGGAGGACCACAGATTGTGTTTGGCCATAATAATCCCCCTCCTCACATTGAACAGTGATTTACAGCTCCGCCATGGCATTTTTGTACATTCTTCTTGTTTGTGGACTGCTACTGAAGGCCTGTCCACATCCTATAACTACTTACTAACTACACACTGGTCCATTTCTTTAAACACTACAAACTGTTGATTATGCATGCCTTGAGGACAAAAGGCATGCATAAGAGGCATGCAAAAAAGGCAAAAGGACAAAAGGACATGCCTTTTATGCATGCCTTGAGGACAAAAAGCATGCATAAAAGGCATGGCCAATTCCTGCCTCTTCCCTTAGAATTCAGCATTACAAATAATTCTTAATGTCAATATTTCCTGCTGCAACTACCTGTGTCAAGGGCTGACATATGCAAACAACAGGCCAAGGGGAATAAGAGGGCTCCCTTATTAGGCCCATCTGCAATAAAACAATCTCTTTGTTTTCTAATGGCCCAAAGCTTGCAACTGCTCTGACTGTTTCAGTACCAGTAGACCTTTTTATATTTGCCATTTGAATCAAAGTTGCTATGTTCATTTTCCAAATATTTCTACTCCTTTAACAAACTACAGCACAAACTGGTTTAGGGGTTTGTGAAAGAAAGTGACTTGCATAAATTGCAGATGTCTTCTAAAGGTATGTCTTGCAAGTGGGCAATAGAGGAGGCCATGGCTCTGACCTGAAGAGCTTTTACCAGATCGGCAAGTCTCTGATGAACCACAAATCAAGGTGTTAGCACAAATTAAGATGTTGAGAATTGATATTAAAAGACAGTGAGTAATTAGAAATTTGAAGTGAAATCTTTGGATATGAAAGTTACACAAAATGAAATAAATGTAGGATAACAAATTGACTCACAGCTCTTCTTCATTCTCAAAATGCTAATTATCAATTCAGCTTATTCATTTTTGGATTTTATTTTTTTTTATTTCATTTCATTGGCATTTGTGTATTTTTTGTTTTCAGCAAATAATATATGCTATTTGCAAACAATATACGTTATTTGCCAAAAATGATCAAACACAAAGGAGTAGATTTTCAAAGAAGTGTGCGGGCGTACGCACACGTGGACGTCCGATTTTATAACATGCGCGCAAGTGCGCACATATTATAAAATTGGGGGTTGGCGCGCAAGGGGGTGTACAATTGTACACCCTGCGCGCGACGACACCTGCAGCCTTCACCCATTCCCTCCCAGGCCACTCCGATTTCAGAGAGGCCTATGAGGGAACTTCCCTTCCCCCTAATCTTACCTTCCCACCCCTTCCCCTAACCTATCCCCCCAAAATTTTATTTTACCTTCTGCACCTGCCTCCGGGCAGGTGGCGTGCGTGGTAATGAATGCAGTTCATAAAAAGGAACATTTCAATTTCGAAGGAGAATAAAATAGAGTTTTGTTGGTCTTTCACAGTTTCCCTGCAAAAGAGGAAATGTGTTTGGCAATGGGGCTTCCTTTTTGCTTTGCTATTTGGTTATAATGGAGAGCACAGTCATGTGACTGAGACTAATGTGTGATAACACCTGGTTGAGGTATTTGTGACATAGTGATTGTAAAATGGGAGCAGGATTCACCTTGAAGATCAGAATGGAAGACAGTAATTCCCAAATGTTGGAAAGTCTCTAGTGGAAATATGGAATTGTATATGCCAACTCTGGATGCTGCAAAATAAGATAGGGAACTTTCATCTTCCAATTCTATTAAAAATTTTTAGAGATTGTTTTTTTCGCTTTTATGATTTTTTCTCCTTACTGTCAAGGATGAAGTGATAAGAATCTTTTTTTTTTTCAATATCAGCAGGAAGCTGATGGTGATTCTTTTAGGTTCATGCACATTAGTCTCCCCCCCCCCCCCCCCATCAAATACAGCTCTTTCCTTTCTATTCCTTCAGGAGTGCCATTCTGTTGCAATATCTTAGTATCATCTGCATATGGACAACATTTCCTTCAAAAAGCCTTTACAATGTTGCTCACAAAGATATTGAACAGAACTGGCCCCAAAACTGATCCTTGAGGCACTCCAATAAACAGCATTCTCTCTTCAAAGCACATTATATTTACCTTTGCAAATTGTCTACTGTCAGTCAACTAGTTTGTAATTCATTCTATCACTTTGGCGCACAAACCCATCTTATACATGAGCCTTCTATATGGGACCTTATCATAAGTCTTGCTGAAATCCAAGTAAATCACAACCAGTGCTCTTCCTCGATCATATTCTCTAGTCACCCAATCAAAAATCAATCAAATTTGTCTGACAGGTCCTTCCCCTGGTGAATTCATGATACATCAGGTCCAGCAACCCACCTGATTGTACATAGATCACTATACAATCTTTCAGCAGAGTCTCTATTAATTTTCCCAACACAGAGGTGAAGCTAACAAGCCCTTATTTTCCAGCCTCATCTCTGCTACCACCCTTGTGAATCGGGACCTCAACCACTTTTCTCCAATCTTGTGGCACCATTCCTTTTTACAGTAATCTATCGAACAGGTCTTTCACCTGGCCTACCAGCTTATCTCTGAGTTCCCTTTATGTCCTGGAATGTACCCCATCTGGTCCATAGCCTTGTCCATTTTCAATTTTCCCAGGTCTTTCCATATAGTCTCTTCTGTAAAAAGGATTGTGTCTATCCCACTCCCATCCCTGCTCTTTTCCATCATTACAGCTCTTCTTCAGGGTCTTCTTTAATGAACATAAAACTGAAGTATTGATTTAATCTTTCTGATATTTCTTCATCTTTCTCCACACATTGCTCCTTTTCTTCCTTAAATTTACTATTCCAACTTAGGGCCCTCATTTTCCAATATCGCATTGGTAACGCATTGTACCCCGCCTGCGTTAAAAAACAGGGCGTTCCCATGCAAATGAGTGTTTATTCGTGCCTCGGGAAAACTTCGCGGCTCGCAAAGTCTTCGCTAAATGCGAAAATATCTTCGCGAATCGCGTGAATGGTTTCACGATTCGCGAAGACATTTTCGCGATTCGCGATAAAAAGTCAAACATTTCATCACGGTACGCGACGTTGTTGCAGTACGCGAAGCAAAGTGAAAGCAAGTACCGCGTCCCGCGATAATGTGTCAGGTATAAGAGGCCACTTCCTGCCCCTCCTCCTTTGAGGGTTTGGAAGGAGTTTTGGAGAGAGGTAGGTGTTGGAGGTTATAGTTGGAGGTAGTTGCTGTAGAATTCGATTACTGAGTGTGGTGTCCTGTTTAATTGTGGTCATCTGTTTCCCTTTACCTGTGTCTTTTGTAATTTCTGTTGGAGTGCAAGTGTGTCAGTTTACTGTTTGTCCCTATCTGTGTGGAGGAGGAGGAGGAGAAGGAGTGTGGTGGTGGTGGTGGTGAGGAGGAGGAGGAGTGTGGTGGTGGTGGTGAGGAGGAGGAGGAGTGTGGTGCTGGTGGTGGTGGTGATGGTTAGGAGGAGGAGGAGGAGGATTGTGGTGTTGGTGGTGGTGAGGAGGAGGAGTGTGGTGTTGGTGGTGAGGAGGAGAAGGAGTGTGGTGCAGGATGGAGAGTGAGAGGAGAGGTAGGAGAGGAGAGAAGAGGGGAGTTGAGAGTAGGGGGAGGGGGAGGGGGGAGGAGGAGGATGGAGAGGGGGAGGGAGGAGGAAGCGGGACCTAGTGGTAGGGGTATGAGGAGTAGGAGCAGGGACAGGGGTAGTGGGAGAGATAGGCAGGAGGGAAGTGATAGGAGGGTGGGGGAGGGGGAGAGGGTGAGGCAGGAGAGAATGGTGGGAAGAGGTAGGGCTAGACAGGCAGGGCAGAGGGGAAGGGAGCAGGAAGTGCAGGGTCAGGTGGGGGGGGGAGGAAGGGAGTAGGGAACCTGGGGGGTTGGAGAGAGAGGCTAGGGAGGAGACCCCTCCGGAAGTGGCACCCCAACCAGGCAGCCAGGCCAGGGTCAGGCAATGTGCCATGCGGTTCAGCGCAGAGGATAATGACCTGCTGATAGAGGGGGTCCTGCGTCACTATGCGCACTTGTTTGGGAACCTGTCAGTGAAGACCACCAAGGCAGCGAAGGCACAGATCTGGGCCACCAAAGCTGGGGACATACAGAGGCAAAGTGACATCCCTCGGACTGGGGAGCAGGTGGCCCACCGGTACAGAGACATCAAAGCGCAGCTGAAAATGAAAATTGCAGACAGGAACCAGTACATGAGGGACACAGGAGGAAGGTCCCCATGCCCCATCAGGTTCAGCGAGATGGAGAGGCGACTCATGCAGCGGCTGGGACCAGACGTCTTCGAGGGATTGGATCCCCGCCTAGATACATCCCACCTCGAAGATGGTAAGTTGCCCTCTCCGCCCCCCCCCCCCCTGTTAAAGGTTGCAACACAATGTTTAGTGCAGTTTTCAGTTTCTGTTCCCCATAAGCTCCGCAGAACAGTAGTACCCCCCCCTCCCCCACTCAGCAAGGGGCAGGCAGCAGGGTGCAAGGCATGCTGGCAACAGGTCACTGTCTAAGTTAGGGCCTGGCCTGTGCACAGGCCAGGCTTCTGGGCCCAGCCCTCAGCCACACCACCCATGCCATGAGGAACATATAAACAACCTAACTGTACTGTGTACGCAGAATGACATGTTCGTTAAACATTATCTGTCCCTGTTTGACGTTACACTAATTAAACAAAAAGCTGTGTTACTGATGCAGTATATCCTCTTTCTCCCCAATCTTCTACAGAGCAATCTGGTCCCAGGCAGCAGACCTCTGATGCCAGCTGGGAGGGCCCAGGCATGAGCAGGGATCCACCAGGGTTTAGGCGGCCACCGATGCTAACCAGGCCATTTCACATGGACGCGACGACACAGTGGTCGGAATCGGAGGAGGAGGAAGACGTGCGGCCCTCAATGGCACCCACAGGCAGCCCCCTTACCCTGACCGAGGCCCTGGAGGAATTTGAGTGGGGGACCTCCCCCACTCCTCTGCAGCCAAGCACCCCGGGGAGCTTTGTGGGTACCCCGCCCACTCTACCCACACCAGTAATGTCCCCATGCAGCCCTGCACCAGCAGCTGGGGCAGCAATGCCCATGGTACATCCCCCAGGACCTGAAGAACCTCCAGCAGCGCCACCCGTCCAACCACCCCCGGAAACAGTGCCTGCCGCAGTTTTGCAACAAATATTGATGGAACTGCGTGCCCTGAGGCGAGCAAGGAGGCAGCAGAGGCGCGACTCCCAGCTACAGACTGCAGCAATCACGCAGGTAGGCAACAGCATTGCAGCAGCGATTGGCACGCAGAATAACATTTTGCTGCAAATCCTGCAGCAGATGCCGGACATGCAGGCCTCATCATCTGCAACATCGACACCCCAGCCAAGTCCCTCAGTGTCCCGAGGCCGCAGGGGCCGTCCCCCAAAGAACCTGCCACCTCCCAGAGGACCATCGCGACGTGGCAAGGGGCCCTGAGGGGACCAACATGCCCCATAAACGGGGTATGGGCAGGTACTCCCAACCACCAGTAGGATGGACACCCCACAGAGGGGCAGTGCCGTCGAGATGGAAGAGGATGCCCCACTGCCTGCTCCCCACAGAGGGGCAGTGCTGTCGAGATGGAAGAGGATGCCCCACTGCCTGCTCCCCACAGAGGGGCAGTGCCGTCGAGATGGAAGAGGATGCCCCACTGCCTGCTCCCCACAGAGGGGCAGTGCCGTCGAGATGGAAGAGGATGGCCCACTGCCTCCTCCCAACAGAGGGGCAGTGCTGTCGAGATGGAGGGGGAAGCACCCTGCAAAGCTGATGAGGTGCCACCTCCCACCCACCTGCTCACCTGGCTCACCGGCATCTGCTGCGCCACTCTGCTGTCTGGCACCGCCATCTGCTGCGCCACTCTGCTGTCTGGCACCGCCATCCGCTGCGCCACTCTGCTGTCTGCCACCTTCTGTTTCAAGGGCTGCAAATTCTGGCAGTGTGCTGTAGGATGACTGGTCTGCTGAAGGGCTGTTAATGCTGGTTGTGTGGTGCGTTCTGTGCCTCATGTCTCCAAAAGCCACGTGCTGCTGTGTCGTCCTGGGCCTCCTGCTGCCAAGCCGCTGCTGTGTCGTCCTGGGCCTCCTCCTGCTGCCATGCCGCTGCTGTTCGTCCTGGGCCTCCTCCTGCTGCCATGCCTCTGCTGTGTCGTCCTGGGTCTCCTCCTGCTGCCATGCCGCTGCTGCTGGTCCTGGCCCTTCACTGCTGTAGCCAGACCCTTCATGTTTTTGCCTGCTGCCTACATGCTGAACCGCTGGATACCTTGTCTGCTGGCTGGACTTTCACTCCGCTGGCTGGCCTCTCAGGCTGTCCCCTTTCAGTGCACTCTTTCAACATGGACCGCCTGGGCCCTGGACTTTCACTCTGCTGGCTGGCCTCTCAGGCTGTCCCCTTTCAGTGCACTCTTTCAACATGGACCGCCTGGGGCCTGGACTTTCACTCAGCTGGCTGGCCTCTCAGGCTGTCCCCTTTCAGTGCACTCTTTCAACATGGACCGCCTGGGGCCTGGACTTTCGCTCTGCTGGCTGGCCTCTCAGGCTGTCCCCTTTCAGTGCACTCTTTCAACATGGACCGCCTGGGGCCTGGACTTTCACTCTGCTGGCTGGCCTCTCAGGCTGTCCCCTTTCAGTGCACTCTTTCAACATGGACCGCCTGGGGCCTATGCCTGTCTACACATTGTATACTGACCAGCGGTAATCTATGTATTACAGTATCCAAGCTATTGGGGTGCCACTTCCTGTTTCTCCGTCCCTAGGTTATCATGCTTTGCCAGTACTGATAACACCCACTACCTGCATATGTGTATATACTGCTGCTGGTGGAGTGATATAGTCCGGAATTGGATCACTTTGGATCTATTAGCTATCTAGTACTTGCAGATAATGAATACCTAGGAACATCAATTGTATGCTGTTACTGCTGACCTAATACTTGACTATACCCTGCAGAATGTTGTCAGGAATAAATATCCTGTTTAACCTGCCACCTACTGTGTCCTTGTTATGTTCCTAATGTGCCCTTGGTGTACCCCTGCCACACCTTGCATGCTGTATCCCACATTGCACCAATACTGAGTTTTCGAACTGGCCCCTGCCTGAGGTTCAGTATAGCAACATCTGCACCTGTCTTTCACATACCTTACAGAGTAAAAAATAGGGGAGTACCTGACATGTCCCTGACAGTAAAAGAGGTATTGTTCCTCAGTACAGGAAATGCACAGTAATGGAGTGTGCTGATGTATGCCAGCTCTCCTGATCTGTGAGGAAAGGGGAAGGGGTGGCCAGCTGTCTATTGTAATAGCAGTGCTCATGTCATGCACTGTTGGTGGTGAGGAGTCCAGACATGTATTTCTTACCAGGGTTCAGTATTGTACCTATCTCTGCATGACAAACACCACGTAAGTAAGGCTAACTGATGCTAAGGTACTAACCGACGTTGCTTCCTAGATTGGTCTCTCACCTGTGCAGGTAAACAGAAGATGCCTTCCACTACTGCTGGGTGACTGACCGAGAGGTTGCCAACCCCTGGTGCCATGCACGACATCCATGATAGTGGTGGCGCATGCATACTCTTAATTTCCAGGCACCATTGGCATACAATACTGTGTAGCCTTTCCAGCTGTACATGCTAAGCATGTACCCTGTGAAATCTCATATATCAGTGTACATCCCCACCATGGCAGCATGGTTGTGTGCCAGGAAAGGCATCCTATAGTTACTCTCTTAGCATTAAGGTTGTGGGCCCCTGAAAAGTGAGGCAGGGGAAGGGTAATGTTGCTATCTGCATGCCGTGTATTAAAGCAGTTGCACAGACTGTCAGCAACCAGCTAAGTGGGCTGTTAGTCGTACGGAGAGGGGACAATATTAATGCAAATCTGTCATACCTGTTTACAGGGTGCAAGCGGTGTAAGGCATGCTCAACAGGCCTTAAGTGTGTTTAGTGGGTGTCCATGTGCACACAGATGTGGTGACTGCTGGTGTGCAGTCACTGTTAATCACCCATATAGGATTTTGGGGGTCTGAAAAGCACAAAGATTGCAAGAAGGGGTCACCATCCGTAGTGACACACATCCCTCTGGTGCCATCTCCTAGCTGTGAGGTGTGCATGGAGCCTCCATTAACTGTTCACATGGTGGACGTGGCCCACCATCAGACGGCCCACACTGTGTGGTCCACAGTCCTACAGTGTCTTCACATATTTCAGCTCGCTACACACACATATACAAGCCACTCCCCAAGGTTGACTGTCCTTGTTGATAGCGCATGTTGATTGGACAACCAGTACAGGGCAGTCACAGGTATCGGTCACTTGTGACAGATATTCATTAGACTTAACTGACTCTTAACAGTACAACAATCATTAACTTGCTGCAGAACCCCAGTGGACTTTCCTTCCTACAGGTGTGCAGTTGCGACGGTTACAGGTAAACAATGTTGCTCACACATCATTATCAGCAGAGTTTTTCCACCTCACCCCTGTTGTGCTACATACTCTGTCGTGAAGCTCCTGTACCTGCAAGCCTTTCTTGAGGGACATCATGTGGATGGGACGTCTACCATCCCAACGTAGCGATATGGGTGCTTCTATGTCACGCGGAGGGACATGTAGGCCCATGTGTGGCCCATATTCCCTATATTCTTGCACACAGTGCAGTTAGCAGTACTGGGAAAACCACTGTGCACCAGCTCCTGTGGAATACATACTTGGGAAGCAAGGTAAAGGGGTCTTCTCCACATATAGCCTGTCAGGCAGTGCCACAGGTCATTCAGCATGTGGAAACAGTAATGTTCTGCTGATAATGATGTGTGTGCAACATTGGTTAGCTGTAACTTTCTGAACAGCACACCTGTAGGGAGGGAAGTACACTGGGGTTCTGCAGCATGTGAATGATTGTTGTCCTGTTATGAGTCAGTAAATTATAATGAAGATTTGTATCACCGGGTGTCACACACTTCTGTACTCAATTAATTAATAATGACTCTGTTGGTGCACCCATGGAGGACACAATCCATGACTGATGGTCTGCCACTGTAAGTGGACATCAGGAAGCTCTCACCTGTCGAACTCTTGCCATACATGGTGTAAGGTGTTGCCTCCATGTCCACGCCACTGTGTGGCCTGTGTATGTACTGATTCAGAGGCCAAGTGCAACACTGAACACTGTAATGGTATTTGTCAGCGCCCTTAGGCACATCTTGCTTCTCTGACACATTCCACCTCATGAAGATCAGGTAGCCGTGTCAGAGGATACAGCATGTACCGTTCAGCCTGTTTAACGTCTGCGCACCCAGCTAGTGGAAATCCAGGACCACACAACTGTGGCGCAGCATGTAGCACAATTGTTAAGGATGCACATGTGCTTGGCCAAGTGTGAGGTATTTGAACACTGTGGCCAGCCATGGCAGGGGCTCATGGCACCGTTGGCCCTCCTTATATACCCTTGTGGAGGACATCTCTGGGTGCAGCCAGGTGGCGTGCTGCCAGAAGGGTGCACCCTCATAAGGTACAGTACATGTAGGCTCTAGGTGTAAATCTGCATGATATCATGGTTGAGGGGCAAAGCAAGAGTGGATGGTGGTGAGGGAGGGTGTGTTCCGCAGAGTCTAGGTACCACCTGTACCCTGAGATGCCATCCTGGTATGGGCTGGTGCAGTGGGCAGCACCATCATTGTCATAATGGCTGTGACACACACCAACCCGTGCCATTCACACAAGCTGGGTGGGATGGGTTTGCATATATTGTGGCCGGACTGGGGGGGAGGTAGGGTTGTGGTCAGAGCGCAGACCGAACATCATCCCAAATGGTCACCTTCCTGCCCAGTGTACCATTGTACTGTACAGTATGAGGGCGACAGTGCAGTGTATCCTACATACCTTATGAGCCACAAATGTTTCCAGTATTATGATAGAGCCAGACATTAGTTTATCACCCTGCCTGACCCGCTGTCATCCTCATCACTGCAAGTAGCAAGCATGGAAACCGCTGTGGCTGTACAGTCATGGGTACCAACTAGTGCATCATCACTCACACCCATGCACGTGCTGGTGTACCCAAGAGCTCTGGAATATGGTGTGCATAGGTTGTGTGCTGAAAGCCTGGTAGCCTCTATCCAGACACCTAGCATACAGTCATTGTTCCCGCTCATTGATCACCGATTCCTCCTATGCCACACCCAAGTTTGTTGCCGCACAGGGGTAGTACACATGTTAGGAAAGGAGAGTGGCCCGTACATCAATAGACCTCATCACCTGCCTAGCCGTACATCGGAAACCCCTTCATGCAGACATTGCACCCTGTGCAACCTCCATCAGCATTCTGCCACCTCCATATGGGCAAGCTATGGGTAATGTGGGTTCAGCCACAGCCTTCGGCTCTATGGACAGTTTCACATGTGAGTATTGATGCCCTTTCTTGCCAACTCAGGCCCTGTGCTGGAGGCCTGTGTGATCATCTGTCATTAGTGACATTAGTTAGTCATCATAAGCAGTACGGCGGCTGTGATGAGGGCATTGGTAGAGCCTATATGGTTATGGTGGTCTGTTTTTGCACGAGCGTCAATGACTGTGTGTCTGCTCACCAGGAGTGTGCTGTAGGGGTACAAATGGATGGTCCGAGGTGCTTCCACTGTCCACAACATGCCTTATGTGCTATTGAACAAACTGCAGTGGGTTACGTGGTACCAGCCACAACCACATCAGCGCCTTGTGTAGCTGTGACCCATTTGTGGGTGGTTGTGCAGCCCATCTGTTGAGGCCCTGCCGAAGAGGCACTCTGTTACAGTCCAGAGAGCCACATAGCCATTTGGCACAGATCTCTATGTTTGAATACATTGCAGCCTGCTACTTTCTGCACCTTATATACATTGGAAGGGCACCTGACACCACATTGAGGGGCCCTGCATCATAGTGCCTTCCACATGTCAGTCCTCTTGTGAGGGCTCACTCCTCAGTAATGGCCATCTATCACTCAATAGAGCAGTATACATATGCATGCATCCTTCCTCTGCGAGCCTGGCCGATCAGCTGTGCTGCTGGTCACGGACCATCCGCAAGGTGGCTGCCAACAGTCAGGCCATCACCTTTGTAGCAAAATATGTGAAATGTGGGTGGGTAGCCCCATGCCACAGCTCAGTGCAGACAGCATTGCTGACACTTTCTTCAAGTGAGATGTCATGACAGGAGTATGTCCGGCCTGCATTAAATGGTGGCTGTGTGTCCCAAAGGGGGCCATCTATATCATGAGGAGTCTGACAGCATGTGTGTGTGCTGGTTCCAGGAGCATGCATGGCCAGGTGGCTTTTTCCTTGCTTCTCAGGTGCACTGTGTTGATCAGTAACTCCATCAGATAATGTGTGCCATATCTGGCATGACACAGGTGTGTGGTACACCTTGGATGGCAGAAGTGCACTGCACTCCAACCCAGGGTATGTAGCAAGTGCTTAGCCCAATGGCACAGAATAGGTATCACACATACAGCACCTCAGCAGAGCCTTGAGCCAGCCCTTCGCCACCCTATTATGGGCTATACCCTCTGTGGTAGAGCACCACCCCAAACAGTTTGTTGGCTGGACACACGTAGCAGGTGAGGAACGTAGCAGACTGAAAGGAGATCTGCACATTAAACTATGTCCTAACCCATCGGTGGGCAAACAGGCCTTCTGGGGCAGGGTTCTGTCCCATGCCAACCTTAAAAGTGTGTCTGTATAAGGTGTTGGCGAACCTGGCTGCCCCTGAGTGTTGTTTTCATGCCGTCGTGCACACGCACATGGGGGATCAGGTCTGAGGTCTGGATCTATAGCCACAGGTATTCCATGGCGAAGAGCCACATTATGGAACACACAGCAAAGCAGGATTATCCGAGCAACCTTGGGGGGGGGGCATACAGTAACGCTCCCCCACTCTTGTCCAAACATCGGAAGCGGCTCTTCAAAAGGCGCGATGGTAAGTTCGATGACCGAGCGGGTAGCACGTAAGGCCTCATTATAGGCCAAGCTGTTGCGCTGTGGCAGCCTGGAGGATTGGGGTCATAAGCCAGGGCCTGCATTCCATAGCTGCGTCTCCTGTAGCAATTACATAGGGAAGAGATTACAAATACTGATGTTTGTGTCCCATGGGTGTATGTGCTCAATACATGCAGTAGAACCGGATGGCATGAGGCAGCCCATTCCAGTTTCCCTACACCTTATGTGTCTGGCTTCAGGATTGCTTTGGCACACAACTGGTGTGTGGCTATTAGGCGTTATAGCACGTGAAGGGCCCCTAAACAGTGAGATTTATGTCAGCTAGTGTGTATGCGGTCGGTGCGTTACACTACTTGTCCTTACAGATCACATCTCTGTGTTCGAATCATATGCATCATGCACTCCAGTCATTGGGGCGGATTTTAAAAGGAGCGCGAATAGCCTACTTTTGTTTGCGCTCCAGGCGCAAACAAAAGTACGCTGGATTTTAGTAGATACACGCGCAGCCGCGCGTATCTGCTAAAAACCTGGATCGGCGCGCGCAAGGCTATGGATTTTGTATAGCCGGCGCGCGCCAAGCCGCGCAGCCTACCCCGTTCCCTCCAAGGCCGCTCCGAAATCGGAGCGGCCTCGGAGGGAACTTTCCTTTGCCCTCCCCTCACCTTCCCCTCCCTTCTCCTACCTAACCCACCCGCCCGGCCCTGTCTAAGCCCCCCCCTTACCTTTGTCGGGGATTTACGCCTCCCGGAGGGAGGCGTAAATCCCCGCGCGTCAGCGGGCCTCCTGCGCGCCGGGACGCGACCTGGGGGCGGGTCCGGAGGGCGCGGCCACGCCCCCGGGCTGCCCCGGGCCGTAGCCACGCCCCCGGGCCCGCCCCGAAAATGCCGCGCGGTTTGGGCCCCGCCCCCCCGACACGCCCCCTCCGAAAACCCCGGGACTTACGCGAGTCCCGGGGCTCTGCGCGCGTCGGTAGGCCTATGTAAAATAGGCTTACCGGCGCACAGGGCCCCTGCTCACCTAAATCCGCCCGGTTTTGGGCGGATTTAGGCGAGCAGGGCTCTGAAAATCCGCCCCCATTGTGAACAGACATATCTGCTCAAGTACACCTTTTCTGTAGGTATGCATTCCCAACAACATACATGGTGTCAACTGGCTGCCCCTCAATGTGCACAAACTGAGTAGAAGTGTTCATGCGAAGTCTCAGGAACGTCAGGAGCTCACTAACAACTGTGGATGTGAGCTGCCCTTACATGACAAGTCTAGATTCATCTTGCACACTGCCAGTAGCCATGGCTACACCCAATATGTGTAGGCTGTCCACCTGTGCAGTGAGGTGACCAAGCCATGGCACATACAGGCCTTACAGGGGCTTCTGTATAGCTTGCGCTTGGCAGCCAATAGTAAGTGGTTGGGTGCATGAGCCATTCCACCACTTTCGCTAACATAATGTGCCACTCAGGTCTGTTGTGATGGGGACCTATGACTCCATCCCGACAGGCGTCTACATCACCTTTGTGTGCCATTACAGAGATGAACATTGCAAATATGTTATATGTATGTTAACATGGATCTTACCTACAAGCCAACCATCGCCATACAGGCCAGCTTTGAATTTGCGAAACAGAGCTGATTGCCTGAGTATGAAGGAATCGTGCGCTGATCCCGGAAAGCTGGACATCACCGAGAGGATCCGCATTCCAGCATCACACACCACTTGCACGTTGAGGGAGTGGAACTGCTTTCTGTTGCGGTAGGCTGCCTCCGTCTCACGGGGTGGAATGATGGCCACATGAGTGCAGTCAATAGCTCCAATGACATTCGGAAAGCGGGCAATGTCATAAAACCACGTTTGAGGTCCATCAGGTCCTGTCTGTTGCGCGGGAATGCTATTGTAGCGAGGCATGCGGTCCATAACAGCTTCAATGACCTGGTGCAGACACCGGGAAAAGGTGCTCTGTGACATCCCACGCACAACAGCTACCGTGGATTGGAAGGAGCCACTTGCTGTGAAGTGCAGGGCGGCCAAGAGTTTGGTCAGGCCGGGGACGGCACGGCTCTTTCGGGTTCGAGGCTCAAGGGCGCCTAGTATGTCTTCATATATTTTCCATGATGGCACGAGCGCTGAGGCGATATCTGCTGATCACAACATCCTCTGGCATACCCAGCAATGAGGTTCGTGGAAGATAGATCCGCTGCCTGTACCAGCGGCGACGTCGACCAACGTCCTGGCGTCTGCGTCAGGCCTGCTCAGCCATGGAGTGCACCTGCCCCATACACTGTGAATGTGTAGATGGTGTGGAGCAGATAGACCTACTAAGAACAGGCCTTTTTATTGGGCAGTTGTACCTTTGTAGGTCTGTGGGGATTGGTTTTCCACATTTTCGTTCAACGCGATAATAGCGCGGTGCGCGCTGTGCGCTGCGATACACTGTATCGCATTTGAAGGAGTTGTAGTTATTGGCCGCGTTAGGAGCCGCGCTAACACCGCAGCTGTTTTCGCGCCACGCGATATGTCCTCCCTACTTCGCGCGCGGTTACTCCTTGGAAAATGACCCCCTTAGATCTTTCATCTATCACTAATATATCTGAAAAATGTTTTGACTCTTCACTTTACCTCTTTAGCAATCCTTTTTTCCACTTTACCTTTTGCCATCTTGATTTCCTTCTTCATCTTCCTCAGCTTCAACAGGTATCCTCAATTTTGGGAACCTTTTTACTTTTTGAATGCTGACCTGTTTTACTTTATTTTCTCAGCCAACTCCTTTGAGAACCAGTTCAGTTTCAATTTTACTGTTATTTACTTTTCTTACAAAGAAATCTGATGCCTTTGAAATAGCTCCTCTTAATTTGGCCCACTGTTGTTCTATTTCAGCCATCATCTGCCAGATTTCAAGTTTCTTCTCAAGGTATTTTTCTCCACTTTACCAAAGTCTGTATTTTTGAATTTCAAAACTAGGATCTTCATGTGACTTCTCTCTATCCTGGTTGCAATATCAAACTATACTGTCTCCTATCACCAGATATTAAATTGAGCACCTACTCGGACTAGGTCGAGTATCACCCTTATGGGTTCCATCACCATTTGTTTGAGCAGAACTCCTTGAAGAGCATCCGCTATCTCTTGTTGCACATTTTTCAGTAGGGATACTCCAATCCACAATGATAAACAGATAACTTTTTATGTTATGTATAGCTTATGAATTTTTTTCTTGTTTTCTTATCTCTTATTCCACTTGTTTTGTTTAAAATATTTTGTCTCTGGCTGCTGTCTGACAAATAATATGTTCTTATGGAGAGAGATGATAGAGGTGGTATCTACATATATCCCTATGGATATATTTGCAAAACCACAAACTTTCCTAGCGCGTACCCAGATGGACTCAGGACAATGGGTTATGTGCTCCCCTGCTACCAGATCGAGATGGAGTCAGGTTTCAAAGCTGACATCACCCTAGATATACTCCTGAAATGACCTCAGCCATTCAGTATCTCTCCAACTCCTAGCAGATGTGGACGCTATCCCCACACCAGCATCACTGTTTAGCGGGACTGCAGCACTAATTCAAAGGAGAAATTTACCTTTAAACTGAAAGGAAGTTCAAGTTCTGCTCTCCTGCGGTGATACCTAAGGGCTCCTTCCCCAGTTGAGAATTCCTGACGTGATTTCCGAGATCCCTCAGAGGTGTGCCTTGGTCTGGTAGCTGGCTCCCAAAATGGACTTAGCTACTCAAGCAGCTGAAAGGCAGCGGGGTGCAGGAAGCCGAGCATGGCAGTATGGATTAAGCCCTCTCCCACTGCCGCCGGAGACCGTCTCTGTACTCAGCCGGTAAGCGCTGAGACCAGGTAATTAGAGAAGAACTCCGATCCAGAGACGTGGAAGGGCTTTGGTAAAGTCTTTCCTCTGGGCTCCTTGCTTGGCCACCATACCAACATGTTCTCGATCCTGTTCGGGCAAGGGAAGGGGGTTTCTGAGCAGGTGAAGTGGCCCACCGATGGGTCAGGCCCTGCTTCAGGCTTGGGGGACACTCCAATTGGCGGTCCATGGCGGTGACATCTTGGCATGCGGTTGGTGTGCGACACCATTTCCCCTCTTCATCCATCAGTATGCACAGTGCAGGCCAGCCTTCTGTGCCCCTAATTGTACATAAGTACGTGCATAGCTGCGCGCATAACTGCGCAAATAAGTGCACGCATAAGAGCATGCATACTTTAGCGCACAACCAGCCATTTAGATTTAAGCACGCTGAGGCGAGTCTGTGTGCGCTCAAGAGTCAATAGCCAGCTGAATGCCAAGCTACAGAGGTATGGCCCCAGCAGCAAGAGAGCTCAACAACACTCCCTTTTTGCTGACTGTCATATTACAGCTGTACAGTCGGATCTGGAATCTTTCCTGTGTCAGCACTGTGAGGAGGTCCAGGGCGGACTGGATTCTCAGAACTTTTCCAAGTCTTCCCCCTTCCAGTTGGAGGATGGGTCAGCCACAACCTTCTCTGGCAGCACCCCGGACCTGAGCAATTCCAGGGCTGCGACCTCACTAGGAGAGAGCAGTTCAGCGGCCCCTACCCTGGTTCCTCAAGGGCCAAATATAGACCCGGCAGCCTTCTCTTGGTAGCAATTTTTCAGGGCCTTCAAGCCTTTGCTCAGGTGTAGCCAGCTACTGCTCTGGCCCTGGCTGGCCCTCCCAGCCCTGTCAGGATGGTAGTCCTCACATATGGGTGAGTATCGAGCTGAGGATGTCCAAACATGCACCAAATGTACCCAACGGCGTGCAACAGGCACAACAACTGGGGTGGAATTTGGTAGAGGGCATCCTGAACGCCACGGGGCAGGCAGAAGGGTGTTGGTACGTCACGTTGGAAATAGGTTACGCAGGACAGATTGGCCGCAGATGGAATACTGTCTTCCGACTTTGTCCAAGCAATAGTGGGCTGCGAAAGAGTGGAGAGAGCTCCAGGTGGCAGCCCTGCAAATGTCAGGAAGCGGCACTGATCGTAGGTGTGCTACTGGAGTCGCCATGGCCCTCACAGAGTGTGCTTTAACACGATTTTTTGGAAAGGAATGCCTGCTTGCTGATAGCAAAAAGATATGCAGTCGCCAACCAGGAGGAGAGAGTCTGCTTACCCACAGGTTGCCCTAATTTGTTGGGACGGAAAGAGACGAATCACTGCGTGCTCTTCCTGTGGCAACTGTACGGTCTAGGTAGAACTCTAGAGCCCGTTTACAATCGAGGGTATGCAGAGCCTGTTCCCCTGGGTTGGAGTGGGGCCTGGGAAAGAAGATAGGTAGTATGATGGATTGATTAATGTGAAACTCCAAAACTACCTTAGGCAAAAACTTAGGGTGAGTGCAGAGTACCGCCCGGTCCTGCAGGAGTTTAGTGTAAGGCAGATAGGTAACTAGGGCCTGTAACTCACTGACCCTGCGAGCTGAAGTGATAGCCAAAGGAAAATCACTTTCCATGTGAGATATTTTAGGTCACAGGAGTGAAGAGGTTCGAACGGTGGTTCATGGGCTGCCCGAGAACCAGATTAAGGTCCCAAGAAGGGGCCGGGAGGACATAAAGGTGGCTTGATATGGAGCAAGCCTTTAAGAAAACGTGTTACGAGGGGTTTGTACCGATATAGGGACATCCCCGACACCATTATGGAAGGCGGCTACCGCACTGACATGCATTCTGATTGAAGAGGTTTTTTAAACCTGACTCAGACAAATGCCAGAGATAGTCCAAAAACCTTGGGATTGGACAGGAAAAGGGATCAAGGGACTGCGCAGTGTACCATGATGTATACCTTTTCCATTTACAGGAGTAAGATTTCCTTGTGGAAGGCTTTCGCGAAGCAATCAGGACACGAGAAACCGAGTCTGAAATGTTAAAAGGCTGAAGGATTAGCCTTTCAACGTCCATGCCGTTAGGGACAAGGCCCTGAAGATTGGGATGGCGTAGACATCCGTCGTTCTGAGTGATCAGAAGCGGGTCCTGTCCCAAGGGAATGTGCCTGCGGATGGAAAGATCCTGGAGTATGGGAAACCACACTTGGCGTGGCCAGTGAGGTGCTATCAGGATCATGGTTCCCTTGTCCTGATGGAGCTTCACGAGAGTCTTCGAGAGAAGAGGAAGTGGAGGGAATGCATAAAGCAGACCGGTCGTCCACGAGAGGGAGAATGCATCTCTGAGCTGAGAGCATTCGCTCAGAATGAGGGAGCAGTAATTGTCTACTTTGTAGTTCTGAGGGGACGTAAAGAGGTCTATTTGGGGATAACCCCATTGCTTGAAGAGAGAGGTCGCTAACGAGGATTGAGAGACCACTCGTGCAGTTGGAAGACACGACTCAGTTTGTCTGTCAAGACATTGTGTACGCCCGGCAATAGGTGGCTCTGAGGTACATTGAGTGGGAGAGCGCTTCCTCCCAAATCTGCGCAGCTTCCTGACACAGAAGGAAGGAACCTGTGCCTCCTGTTTGTTGATGTACCACATGGCCACCTGATTGTCCGTCTGAATTAGGATAACGTGATTTGATAGGTAATCCTGAAAAGCTCTGAGAGCATATCGTATTGCTCGAAGCTCCAGGAAATTTATCTGGTGTTTGATTTCCTCTGGAGACCAAGATCCTTGTGTCTGTAGATCGTTCACATGAGCACCCCAGCTGAGGTTGGAAGCATCGGTGGTGAGAATGAGTTGAGGATCTGGTAGATGAAAGGGCAGTCCCTGGAGGAGATTGTTCTGATCTTTCCACCAGGCGAGAGACAGACGGACTGTGTCTGTGATGTGGACAATGGTTGACAGAGGCTGAGTCGCTTTAATCCATTGTGACCTCAGAGTACAATGCATGACTCTCATGGCCAGGCGGGCAATTGGAGTGAGATGGACTGAGGACGCCATGTGTCCGAGAAGGACAAGGAATTGCCGCGCCGTTGCTGTATACTGAGACTGCAACTGGTGAGCGAGAGACACAAAGGTTTGCACTCGTTGTTGAGGAAGAAAGGCTTTTGCCTGTAAGGTGTCCAAGTCTGCCCCAATGAAAGACAAGGTTTGAGATGGGGCTAAATAGGATTTCTCGTAATTGACGAGAAATCCTAGAGAGATTAGAGTGTGTAGAGTCAAATCTAGGGATGACCGAGCGGCTTGCTGGGATGGGGCCCTGATTAACCAGTCGTCTAAATAGGGTAGACGTGAACACCTTCTTTCCTGAGAAAAGCTGCAACAACTACGAGACATTTGGTAAAGACTTGTGCTGCCGATGCTAGGCCGAATGGAAGCACCCGGTATTGATAGTTCTTTGGGCCTACTAAAAACTGGAGGTACTTGCGATAAGCTGGAGCTATCGCAATGTGGGTGTATGTGTTCTGGAGGTCCAGAGAGCAGAGCCAGTCTCCTCTTTGTAGAAGAGGTAGAAGCGAGCCCAAGGTTACCATTTTGAACTTTTCCCACTAGAGGTACTTGTTGAGGGCACGTAGGTCCAGAATTGGACGAAGTCCCCCGGATCTTTTGGGGTTCAAAAAGTACCAGGAATAGAACCCTAGGCCTTGTTGTGAAAGAGGAATGAGTTCTATTGCTCTTAACTGGAGGAGAAGGGAAACCTCCTGCTCCAGAAGGACAGAGTGGTCGGTTACTCTCCACGCTTGTAGAGGTGGGGAGTCTGGTGGAACAGCAAGAAAATTCAGATGGTAACCCTGAGCAATGATTTCCAGCACCCATTGGTCGGTTGTGATTGATTGCCATATTCCATGAAAGTGGCATAATCGGCTTCCCACTGGTATGCTTGGCAGAGGGATCAGGCTGCTGCTCTCCAAGTGAAAGTCAAAAACCTGAAGCAGGCTCCGGCTGGGGAGCTGCTTGTGGCTTTTGCTTCTGGGGCTAGCGAGGCTGAGATTTTTGATAAGGCCTCGTAACTCGGGACCTTGTTGGTGGGGAATACTACTTCCTTGGATGGAAGAATGACTTCTTGGAGTCCTTCTTGAAGGGCTGTCTAGAAGGGAAGTCAGAAGGCATCGATGAGAGCTGTTTGAGGGTCTCATGATGGTCCTTTAACTCAGCCACAATTTGCTGAATTTGTTCACCGAATAGATTATCTCCTATCCAGGGCAGGTCAGAAAGCCTGTCTTGTACTTCTGGGCGAAGGTCAAAAGAATTGAGCCAGGCCCAGCATCTTGCCGAAATGGCAGTTGTAGACACTCTAGTGGAGGTGTCGAAAATATCGTAAGCTGTTCGTATCTCGTGCTTCCCTTCTTCAAAGCCCTTGTTGACAAGGGTTTGAAGATGTTCTTGGAATTGGTCAGGCAAGGTTTCAGAGAAGTCCTGTATTTGCTTGAAAATGACCCTATTGTATTGGGTCATGTACAGCTGGTAAGAAGCAATCCTGGAGATGAGCATGGCCCCTTGGAACAGTCGTCGACCAATATTGTCTAGGAACTTGTGTTCCTTTACAGGAGGGGTAGAGGAGTGTGGCTTCGTCCTTTTCGCTTTCTTTTGAGCTGATTCTACCACAACTGAGTGGTGGTCAAGCTGAGATTTTTGAAAGCCCGGGGCTAACTGTACTAGATAAATAGTGTCAGCTTTTCTATGTACTAGGGCAATAGATCCAGGATTTTCCCAGTTCTTTTGAGGAGGTCAAGAAGAACTTGATGAATAGGAATAGAAGTGATCACTTTAGGGGCATCCAGAATTGGAGAAGCTCCATCATCTGGTGCCTATCATCTTGCTCTGTCTGAAGCTGGAAAAGGGACCAATTCCAACATTTCCTTCACAAAGTTAATGAAAGAGAGTCCTCTGGAGGAGAACCCTTTCTACTTTCAGTAGGAGAAGGAGGTGAAGGCAAATCATCGGTGTCTGTGGAAGTATCATCACCCCAGGCGTCATAAGGATCAGCAGGCTGACCTGTAGGATAGAAGGAGGTTGGATAACCCGACGGCCCCGGCTGAGGCTCCGAGAAAATCGAAGGAATCGCCGGGGGCACCGCGGATGCCCTGTGGGCATCGGTGCCAGCATCGAAGGCATCGATGGCGCCGATTTGCGTATCACCCCCGATGAATGAATGGTTGGCGAGGGACGACATGGCATTGATGGCTGAGGCAATACCCCCGAAGGAGGAATGCGGAACGGTGTTTCTCCTCCCGATGAAGCAGTCATCGGGGAGCGCACTGGAGCCATCGGAGACCCGGGAATCACTGGTGGAAGGGCTGTCATGAGCACCTCCATCCGGGATAGCAGCGGTGCCAGCGCTGCTGGAATCGGGTCGATGACTGGTTCCACTCTTGGTGCCAGTGTCGGTGCCGGAGGGACCTGGAGTTGTTGCAACGCCTTGTCGATGGCCTCCTGGACCAGCTGGTCCAGTTCTTCCCGGAGACCTGGGGCAATCAGCTCCAGCTCCGTGACTGAAGAGGGAGGCTGAGGCACAGTCGGAGGGACCACCTTTACAGGCGGAATCGCGACTCCCAAACCCCGATCGGGTGAGGGGTGGCCTTGATGTCCCGGTCGCAGGAGTGGTCGGTGGCCACTCCTGGACGGGCTTTTTCGATGGTGGCTCGGACGGTGGCGAGGTCGATGATTTGCTCCTCGAATGGTCCGAGACTTACGATGCTAATGCTTCTCCCTACGATCCCCCTCGTATCCTGAGGTGGAGAAACGGGGAGTCGATGGCCGTGCAGACGTCGATGGCGGGCGGTCACCGGGACGGTTGTCGATGCTGGTGCGACTTCGGGTGCCGGGTTCCGATGACGTTGATGCGATGGACGGCGTCGGGATATTGAGATGGAAAAAGGAGTCCTCTTCTCCTTTCTGGCCTTGCGACCTTTCGGTGTCATAAGGGCACATTGGTGCAAGTCAGGAAATTCATGCTCATGGCCCTAAACACATTACACAGAGATCCATGAGGGTCTGTGATAGACATGGTACGAGTACAGTCAGGCACAGACGAAAACCCGACGCCATAGCCATAGAAATCAAGCCATGGTACGGTCGACGCCAGTAGGCCGCGAGGGCCAAACTCGACGGTAATCGACAAAAAACAGTGAAAAACTTACCGGAGTAACGCCAGCTTGAGAAAAGTTAGAGGAGGGACCCCTGTGGGGCGAAGTAATTTTAATTAAGTCCGTGAGGAAAATTCCAGTCAGGAATCTCTTCAGAGCTCCTAAACCGCAAGGCTACTGCTGCGCGGAAAAAAGAAGACTGAAGGGGGACCCCTGCTGACTGCAGGGTTAGTGCCATGCTGGACCATGCCCAGTAGGGGCCCAGTCAAAGTTCTGGAAACTTTGACAGAAGTTTCCGTGATTGGGCTCCATCCTGATGATGTCACCCATATGTGAGGACTACCATCCTGTTGTCCTGTGAGAATATATGTTATAAGAGAAATAAAATCTTGAACTATTATAAACACAGGTAGTAAAATCAAATAAATCACTAAAATCTATACAAAATATGAAATAATAAACTGTGACATGGTCATAAGAAACGGTCAAAAATGGAACGTGAATATAGTTGTGATAGGCAAGATAGATTACGCTTTAACCAATGCCTTCTTTATAAGCCTGTTTGAATAATCAGGTTTTGAGATTTTTTCTGAAAGATTGAGATTGTTTTGTAACCTTAGTTCCACTGTTAGATTGTTCACAATTTGGGCCCTGCGAGTAATAATGCTCGGTCTCTGACAGCAGTGAGTCTGGCTGAGGAGACAGGTGGTATGAAAAGCAATCCTTTGTTTGCAGATCTCAGATTTTGCTTGTAGAGTGTGGAGCGAATGTTAGCATTTAACCATTCTACCTGCTCACTGTAAATTGCTATGTGTAAAATGAATATCTCTCCTATTGAAAGCTTAGGAAATTTTATGTGGAGGTATTTCAGGTACAAGTGCTTTTTATACCACCTATTACTAAAGCTTTTTATGTTTTTCTTAGACCTTCTGCTGTACCATTGAGCAATCTTTCTATTAGATATTTAACAGCCATGCTCTAGAACTCTTAGATCGATACTGAGGACTTTGCTACTTTATTGGTGGTATTTGCCCTGGAACCTGATAGAATTTGGACCATGAAAATGTTTTTTCGGGTCTTAGACAAGAGGTTTTGGCCAGCTTGCCATATTTCTGATGTAGCTAAAAGTGTTATGGGTGTCATGGCCGTGACCGGCCAGTCCCCCCCCTACCTTGGGTGGTTCCCCGAGCGACAGCACTGCAGCCTGCGGCAGGCCACGAATGCTGACCCACGCAGCCCTTCCTTCCTGCATCGGGGCCTACCCCTGACGCGCGTGCGGGAGCCCCCGCCTCTTATAATGGCCGCGGCAGGAGAGTCTGCCCAGCCCCGGAAGATGACGTCTGCCAGAGGGGGATTTAAACCGCGGCTACCCTTCTCCAATGCCTTCGAAAACAGGATTTCTCTCTGTACCCTTAGGCTATGTTCCTGTGCTTCGGGTTGCTGCTCCTGTGGCCTTCAGTGTCTCTGTGTCTCCGGTGTCTCCTGTGCCTTCCCGTGTCTTCAGTGTCCTCCACATATTAAGTGTCCTCCACACCTCCAGTTTCCCCGTGTCCTGTAAACCGTCTGTTCATCTCCCCAGGTAGTAACTTTGGACTGTCTCTCTGTACTGACCTCGGCCTGCCTTTTGACATTTGCTCTATTCGCGCTTGCCCCGGACCATTCTGCCTGGACTTCACTTGTCTCGCTTCGCTGCCTGCCCCAGACCTTCTGCCTGGACTTCACTTCAGCTCTTCGCTGACTGCCCCGGACCTTCTGCCTGGACTCCACACCGTGTATGCGAAGGTCGGTTCCTTTCTTGCTGGGTGAACGCTCCGAGTGCCCACTCCTCGGGGGCTCTTCCGCGTTTCACTAGGCTATCCGCTCCTTGGAGGGCCGTCCTGCTTGATTCTTCGGAACCAGTCCATGAGAGTCCTTTCTTCGTCTACGCATGTCCTGGAGATGAGTCCACTGAGGGGATCCCTCAGCGGCCTACATTCCTCGCTTCGGCTCATGGTCCACATCGATAACAAAAAGCACTCAACTGAGAAGGAAAATTTTCTTGCAAAAGAAACAACGAGTGTTAGATATAGGCACTTATTTTTTCTTCAATTTCCGTGCAAATGTGTTGTTAAATTAAGAACTTTAAATAGTTTTTAATTTGATTCCAGATCAGCAGGAAGGTTTTTTACCAGAATAGAGAGAGACCCCCGTCTTTTTCTTCTTAATTTTCTAAGATAAAAGTCCCAAGATATAGTGGATAAAGGCAAAATTGCTTACCTTGTAATAGGTGTTATCCCAGGACAGCAGGATGTAGTCCTCACATATGGGTGACATCATCTGATGGAGCCTGATACAGAAAACTTATGTCAAAAGTTTCTAGAAACTTTTGGCCAGCACACCTAAGCCCACTGACGCATGCCCAGCATGCCATGATATTCTCAGCCACAGGGTCTCTCTTCAGTCTCGTTTGTAGCGGTATGCGTGAGCTAAAAAATAAAATAATTAAACGTATCAGACCTAACTCTGCGGGGTGGTGGCAGGTGAGTTCTGTGAGGACTACTCCTGCTGTCCTGGGATAACAAGGTAAGCAATTTGCTTTATCCCGGACAAGCAGGATGATAGTCCTACTTAAGGGTGATTAGCAAAGCTACAGGCTGAGTCATTCTTATATTATACCAACAGCATAAAACTTGTGCAACGAGCACAACAGGTGTACTGCTGGAAAAAAAAAACATGAGGCAGCCTGAAATCACAGCAGTGGATGTAGAAGGAGTTGGTGTTATACTGGAAATAAGTTAATTAAGACGATTGTCCAAAGGCTGAATCTTGTCGCCTTCTTTGTCCAAACAGTAATGAGCTGCAAAGGTGTGAAGGGAACTCCATGTTGCAGCTTTACATATGTCAAGAATGGGCACTGAACGATAGTGTGCTACGATGTAGACATAGCCCTTACTGAATATGCTTTTACTCACCACTGGAGAGGAATGTTTGCTTTTTCATAACAGAATTTGATACAGTCCTGCTAGCCAGCTGGAGAGAGTCTGTTTTCCTACCGCAAACTCTTGGTTTATTTTTGTCAAAGGAAACAAAGAGTTGGGTGGATTTTCTATGGACAGCAGTGCAGTTCAGGTAAAAAGCTAGCACACTTTTACAGTCTAATGTGTGTTATACTCTCTCACCCTGGTGAGAGGTGAGGTCTTGGAAAGAAAGTGGGCAAAGACTACTGACTGATTGATGTGAAAATCCGTTACTACTTTTGGTAAGAATTTGGGGTGAGTGCGAAGGACTACTCTGTCATGCACGAACCTTGTGTAGGGTGAGTATGTGACAAGAGCTTGTAACTCACTGACCCTCCTAGCCAATGTAATGGCTACTAAGAAAAAGTAATTTCCTCCATGTAAGAAATATTTCATCACAGGAATGTAGAGGCTCAAACGGTGACCGCATGAGACTCGTCAGTACTATATTGAGGTCCCATTCAGTGATCGGCTGGTCGAATGGGAGGCTTAAGGTGAAGTAAGCCTCTCATAAAACCGACTTACTAGGGGTTGAGCTGTTATTGGCGCATCTCCTATGCCCTTCTGTATATGCCGCTATGGCACTTAGGTGTTCCCTTAACGAGATGTCTGGAGACCAGGAATCGGAAAGGTGGCATAGGTAATCTAATAAAGCAGGAGTGGGGCAAGAGAAAGGGTCCAAAACCTTTTTGTGTGCACCACTTGGTAAATCTATTCCACTTAAAGTGGTAAGATTTAAGTGTGGAAAGGCTTTCGTGAAGCTACGAGAACTTTAGAGACTTGTGTTGAAAGATTAAGTGGTTGCAGAATTAAGCTTTCAACATCCAAGCTGTCAGGGCAAGAGTTGTCAGGTTGGGATGGCGCAACTTGCCCTGATTCTGAGTTTATGAGAGTGGGTGCTGATGCCCCAGGCGAATTGGCTCTCTGATCGAGAAGTCGAGGAGTATGGGAAAACCATAATTATCGAGGCCAGCATGGGCTATGAGGATCATTGTTCCTCGGTCCTGTTGTAGCTTTACGAGAGTTTTGGCTATGAGCGGGATTGGAGGATATGCATATAGAAGTCCTGTGTTCCAGGGCGAGCAAAGGAGTCCCTGGGGAATGCTTGTCACGGTCGTGGAGGGAGCAGCATCTTTCCACTTTGTGCTTCAGTTTGGATGCAAGAGGACTATGTGGGGCGACCCCAGCGTTTGAAAGATTTTGCTCGCTACACGTGGATCCAGGGACCAATTCGTGGGGATGGAAATGTCGACTGAGATCATCCGCTAGGACGTTTTGTATGCCCGCTAGATAAGTTCCTCGGAGATGCATGGAGTGCTCTACCAGCCCAAGCCCAAATCTGCAACCGCTTCCTGGCAGAACAAATAAGAGTCTGTGCCTCCCTGTTTGTTTATGTATGACATTGCTACTGTGTTGTCCGTTTATATCAGCACAGTCTTGTTTGAGAGGCAGTCTTGAAGGCATAAAGGGCATATCGCATCGCCTAGAAGTTCTAAGAAGTTTTTTTTGACACTTCATTTCAAGCGTAGTCCATGTCCCTTGTGTTTGAAAGTTGTTGACGTGAGCTCCCATCCCAAGTTGGAGGCATCTGTGGTCAGGATGACTTGCAGAGTTAACTGTTGGATTAGGAGACCAGCTTTCAATGCTGTTTGATTTGTCCACCAGTGGAGTGATAGGCATAACTGGTGGGTGATTTGAACTGTGTACGACAGTGGTTGGAAAGTTTGTAGCCATTGAGATTTCAAGTCCCATTGAGTTCTTCTCATGGCTAACTTCGCCATAGGTGTAACATGTACTGTCGAGGCCATGTGTCCTAGTAGCACCAGAAGTTGATGGGCAGATGCGAACCTGGTATTGAGTTAGAGTTCGCCAAACATGCTAGATTGTTGGGCACTGTGGTGCCACTGTGGTGTCGAGGTCTGCTCCGATGAATGTGAGGAGTTGAGACGGGTCGATGTGGGATTTTTAGTAGTTCATGAGAAATCCTAGGAGGGGTAAATAGTGTTTATTGTGCTTTTTAAGGCAGACAGAGCTCCCTGCCTGGATGAACTCCTGATTAGCCAATCGTCTAGGTATGGAAAAACATGAATGCTGTTTTTTCTTAGATGTGCAGCAACCACTGCTAAACATTTTCTGAATACTCGAGGAGCAGAGGCAGTCGAATGGTAGGACTCGACACTGGTAATGATTTCTTCCCACTACGAATCGTAGATATTTGCGATGTTGTGTGGAAATTGGTATATGTGCATAAGCGTTTTGAGATCTAGAGAACAGAGCCAATCTCCCCATTGAAGCACTGAAGGATGGTTCCCAAGGATACCATCCGAAATTTTGCTTTGTGAAGAAATTTGATGTGAGATTGCGGAGGTCTAAGATAGGGCGAAAGCCGCCTGTTTTCTTTGGAATTAGGAAATAGCGGGAAAATAGAACCCTTTTCCTTGTCAGACCAAGGGGACTGGTTGATAGCCCAGGCAGTCAGCAAAGTAGAGAGTTTTCTACTTGGAGTTGATGAATAATGACCATGTTTGTCCATAGTGGAATGGGTGGAGAATGCCGGGGTATTGTTTTGACTTTAGACGGTATCCCCGATTAGTATGGCTAATAACCACATGGTCCCTTGTAATAAGACTCCAGTTTGTGTTTGAAATGATGGAGTCGACCTCTACTGGGAAGTGGGGCATAGGGTTGATGGAAAGACCTCTGTTCTCTTGAATGACTTCAAAAACCCGCTCCTAGACCATTTTGTGGTGGTGGTTGGGTTTTTTGTTGTTTGGGATGGCATGCCGTCCCCTTTGTGGTGGACAGTATGGACGTACTGAAGAAGCAGGTGGGTAATATCTTCTAGGTCTATAGAAGGGTCTCCTAGTGTCCCTTCTAGTTGATTTTCTTAGGGAGATACCAGCATGGATCCCTGAAAAACCTTCTTCCTAAGGGTATTAGGAACCTTTGCTCCTTTCCTGATGGGACAGAAGAGTGATGTTTCTGTTTCCTGGCTTTTTTCTTAGCCGATTCAATGACTACAGAGTGATGAGGCAGTTGGGGCTTTTGGAAACCTGGGGCACGTTGCACCAGGTATGTGGCATCTGTTATTCGATTCACCGCTTGTACTGAACATGGATGTTCACACATCCTTTGTTGGAGTTCTAAAAGGACTTCATGGATTGGGATTGTCATTACCTCCTTTGGTGCATCCACGAATTGAAGGACTTTCTAGGGCTTTGTGTCTTGTCGTTAATTTGAAAGGACTTGTGTCCGCCATTTCCTTAATGAAATTTGTAAAGGACAAATCTTCAGGAGGGGACTTTCTCCTCTCTTCTGGTGGAGAAGGCTCAGATTGTAATTCTTCTGACCCGTTGCGGCATGTTCAGAATGGCTTAGATAAAGCATTGAAACAAGACTGGTCTGACTTATTGAAAAAGAAGAATGATAAAGAGACAGTAATTGACCATGCAGTCTGACCTATTACCTTTCTCACACATGTCGCACAATATTATTACTGTCTTGAAAAAGATTTGGCCAATAGTACAGGTTTTACCTGTCTTTAAAAATAAGAATTTGATGGTAGCAAACAAAAGGGATAAAAACCTAAAAGATTTATTAGCTCCATCATCTTTGCCAATGAATATAGTTCGTGACAAGAGACCACCTGGCCATCGCCCGTGTGGCAACTGTTCAGTTTGCAAAGTTAACATCAGGACAAGTTACATATACCGGGGAGTAATACATATTTCAAACTTAATTCATTTACGGAATTGCAAAAGCAAAGGAGTTGTTTACACAGCTATATGCCCATGCAATAAATTCTACATAGGCAAAACAAAGAGTTCAATAAGCATATTTTAGAGCACAAAAGTAGTATAAAATGTGGTGTAATTTCAAAACCTTTGGTTGAGCATTCTGTGGAGCATAATCTCAAATTTGAGCAATTAAAAAGTTCTGTGTGATTCAACAACCCATTCTGACTGGAGAGGAGGATAAATTACTGTTACTGTTACCTTGGTACCGAATGGATTAAACATGGATACTGATATTCAGTATTTCTATAATGGTTATCGTCTGTGATACTGTATCTTATGCGCAACCATTACTAGTAGAATTTTTATTTGTAATTTTTTCACCTTAGGTCCGTTGTTTTATTAAACCATGTGGCAATATTTTGGTTTATGATATGTGTCAGACTCACCCACATATAAAATGTGAAATATTTTGTTAATAGTACTTTTGGTATAGTATTCATATGTGGCTTCAGAATGGTGTTACCAAATTAGTTGAATTGTGCATTCCCCCGATCGCATACTGTAAACCACACCCATCGCATTGATTGACAGTATATTTTTTAAGTTAAAAATATGTTTTTAACATTTTTTTTAAAAGCTTTTATGTTTAACACTACATTTCTGTCATCATTTAAATTATTCATAAATATTTTTTGGTGGTTTTATTTATTTTAATTTTTGGCGCCAAAATGGCCATTTAAAAATGGAGGACTGAAGGCGTTTAGAAAGATATGAGTAGAGACTGTATCCTGAACGGTAAATCACAAGGTAAATTTCTGGAGATCTAAATAGCCTTTTTATTTGACATTAATGCCTTAGTCTGCAATTTTTATTTATTTATTTGAAAGACAATTTTGAATCGAATATACCTTAGTCATGATACCGTGTTTAATTTAGTATACAGTGTGTTTTAACGCTGCGATATTTATAAATAGTTTTGTATCCAGTTGTATCCAGTTCTGTGGTTTTAGTTAATAGGCTTTGAGTCTATGCACACGGCTAATACATGCTTTTGTTTGCACGGCGCAATTAACTGTTTACATGCACCCCTGTGTTCTAGTTACAATACACTATTTATACATGTTTTTGTTCTCCCATTGCGATTAGAATGGTTTTCTATGTGTCCGCAAGTTTGCATATAGCGCTCAGATGAACTTCCAATGTGCTTTAGATTTAGCCACGTTCCGATGTCTTATTAGTTTTTTTGTTATTTTTAGTGTTAACCATTCATAGCAAAAATGTTATCAGCGGTTTGTTTTGGCACAGATTGTTTTTAAATGTTTGGAGTTTTTTTTTTTTTATATTTATAATATGTGATCGGAAGGGTCTGCAAGTTTAACAAGTGCGGCATAAAACCACATTTTAGATCGTCATTTTTTACCCGATACCTTATTGGAATGAATTTAATTTTTTAATATATTTCACATTTCAGTGCATTTGTATATGTATATAGTGATCGGAAGGGTCTGCAATTTTAATATTTCAGTGTATTTGTATATGCAGTTTATGCCTATATTATAAAGTATGTCCATATTATAATGATTTTATAACAATATGATTTATAGCTTCAACTTATTTGGTAACTTTGGATAGTCAGTTTGCCACGTGGACATTAACGATAAAAGTTAGCATTTAGTAAGAAACCTAAGGTTTTTTTAATAATGGATTGCATTTTTTTGATAAAGATTTGCATTTTTTTTATAGTTGTTTTTGCATTGCTGACATAAAGTTACTTGTTGCTTGATGACACTGCATTACTGTATTTCATTCAAGATCTTGGATTATTTAAGGTAAATCAATAATTACTATAGAATGATATGAACTTATTTTGTACATTATTTTTGTACACTATGGGGCAGATTTAAATACTTGCGCGGAGCGCCTACTTTTGTTCGCGCAGCAGGCGCGAACACAAAGTACGCTGGATTTATAAGATACGCGTGTGAGCTGCGCGTATCTTATAAATCCGGGGTCGGCGCGCGCAAGGGGGTGCACATTTGTGCAACCTGCGCGCCGAGCCCAGCGCGTGCTGCCTGTTTCCCATCCCTTCCCCTACCTAACCCACCCCCTGGACCTATCTAAACCCCCCCCCCCTTACATTTGTCGGCAAAGTTACGCCTGCTGAAAGCAGGCGTAACTTTGCTCGCGTCGGCCGGCTGCCCCGCTCCGTGGTCTGGTCCCGGGGGCTGTTCCGGAGGCCGCGGCCACGCCCCTGGAACGCCCCCGGGCCGAACCCACGCACACGTCGCCGCCCCCGAAACGCCGCACCCCGCCCCCTAAATGCCCGCGTCATCCCGCCACGCCCGTCAAGCCCCCCGCCACAACCCCGCCAGGAAGCCCGGGACTTACGCGCGTCCCGGGCTCTGCGCGCGCCAGCGGCCTATGCAGAATAGGCGCGCTGGCGCAGGGGTTTTTAAAATCCGCCCCTGTGTGTGACTATAATCACTTTGTCTGTTTTATAATACAGACGTCACCATTTTTGAATTTTAATATTTATAAAATCTTAGTGATGTTTTAAATTAGTCACTATGGATGTTATGCTATTTATAGGAAATGTCTTTTGGTATTAATGATTGATTATTGATGGTTTCTTGAGCCCCTGAGGCAGCAGCTGTTGAGCTGCGAAACACCGGCCTGAGTCGGTCGGTTTAACGAATATGTCACTACTTTATAAAAACGTTTTTGAAAAAGATCAAGGCATCAATCCCTTTGTATTTATCAGTATCAGAATCTACATCCTTCCAGGGAGTATGCTGAGAGTGATATGGCGATTCAGGATCCTCTGGATGTATATGATGCTTTGTCTTAAAGCAGATTTTGATGGAATCTGCTTTGGCAGCATAGGAGGGTAACGAGGCATCCGATGGCAAATCGATGGGCCTCGATGGCATCGATGTCGGGTGTCACCCGATGGACCGGGACGCATTGGCATCGAGGGATCTTTTGCTGGCATCGATGGTTTTTTCCGGTATTCGATGACGATGAAGGCCCGCTAGCCCTGGGACAGAATCCGAGTCCCTATCATCTTCCTCCAATGACCCAGGGATCAAAATAGAAGGAGTCACTGGTGGATGAGTCTGCATCGATGGAGTCGATGGTTGCATCGGTGGTACCGGCGTCGTCGGTGCCAGAGGAATTATTCTGATCAAGGTGTCGATTTTGTTCAGACAAAGGCTGAAATATCGATGATCCGATATCGATGCCAAGGTCGGTGTCGGTAACCGATGGTACGGAAGGAGGCTGGAAGTTTCGAAAAGCCATGACGATGGCTGCTGGACCATGGTAGTCACTATTCCCTGGAAACTGGGACTGTGTCCACTGTCACTGGGGGAAGGTAAGACTGGCACTACTGGACTTCCACGACTGACGTGGTGGCACAATCTCTAACACCGAGCCGGGTGTGAGTGCACCTCGGCTCCTCGGGTACGGTAGGGCGAGTTGTTCCAGTACCCGGACTCGTTTGGGCGGTTGGTTCCGTACCCAGACTCGTTCGATGTCCTTTGACGTCGACGGCTGTGTCTTTCCATCCGATGGATCGATGGAAACGATGTTCGATGGCATCTTTTTTCTCGATGTTCCTTCAATGCCGAGGAAGAAGCCTATGGAGGACGCCGATGGAGTCGGTGACGGACGTTCACCAGTCGTTTTTCTCTCCTCGAGCTTTGCGACAGAGGGAGGTGTTATTCTTGGAGACGATGTTGACGATGACGATGGGGTTTTCATAAACAATTCCTCCATCTTGCCAAACGGGCACGCCTGCCTTTTGGTGTCATCTGGGCACAGGTTCTACAAGCCCCGGACATCGTGGCCTAATCCCAGGCACAAAACATAACATTGTGGGGTCAGTAATCGACATAGTCCGGTTACAATCCGGACATTTCTTGAATCCGGAGGCCATTATAAAAAGTTAGGCCGAGTAATGGTCGATCACCGGCGGATAGCGATAGTGAGGGAGACCGGAATCGACCGAAAAATGATTCAAAAAATGTACTCACCGAAACTATGTCGAAGGGAGACCCGACGACAATTAATTTGTGACTGGAAAAGTTTTCTTCCCTTAGGAAAAAAGTGAGGGAAAATTTCCCAGAGCTCCTAATCTGCTTTGCTTACAGCAAGGCAGAAAAAAAGAGGCTGAAGGGAGACCCCCTGTGGCTGAGAATATCATGACATGCTGGGCATGCTCAGTGGGCTCAGTGTGCCAGCCAAAAGTTTCTAGAAACTTTTGACAGACGTTTTCCGTATCAGGGCTCCATCAGATGATGTCACCCATATGTGAGGACTATCATCCTGCTTGTCCTGGGATAATTTATTTTACTGGTCATTATTCTTTCATTGATATTTTGTTAAATTTATAGTCCCAATTTCGAGGTCTTATGAGGACTATTACTTGCTTTAATTATTTTTTCTTTCCTGTATTGTTCCATTTTTTTTATGGATTGTTCGCCATTCTATTTAAGTCATGAGCGGTAGATTGCGCAGCTGGCAAAGGTACTGACAGCGGGAGTTGTAACGGTGGCAAAGGCTGGTGTCCATACACCACCTGGAAGGGAGACGAGCCGGTGGACGAGGACTGATGAGAAGTCAGTGCGAATTCAACCCAAGGGAGAAGGTCAGCCCAAGCATCCTGCCGTAGACTCACATAGGCCTGCAGGAATTGCTTCAAGGTTCTATTAATCCTCTCGGTTTGCCCATTGGCTTGGGGATGATAAGCTGAGGTAAAATCTAAGGCAATGTTGAATTTCTGCAAAGCGATTTACAGAAGCGTGCAGTGAATTGGACTCCATGGTCCAAGAGTATGTGCTTGGGGAGCCCATGGAGCCAGAACATATGCCGGATGAACAGCTTTGCAAGCTGTGGTGCCGAGGGAAGGCCGGGTAGAGACATGAAGTGGGCCATTTTAGAGAAACCCATATGGTGTTGTTTCCATTGGAGACAGGCAGATCCACTATAAAATCCGTGGCAATATGGATCCAGGGTTCTCTCGGAACAGGAAGCGGTTGCAGGAGTCCCCACAGTTTCCCTGGAGGAGGTTTATGGCGAGCACAAGTGGGGCAGGACTCAACGTAAACCTGGATGTCTTTTCTCATAGTGGGCCACCAATAGTACCGCTGGAGTGTAGAAGGAGTTCTGGATTGACACAGATGTCCAGAGGTCAGGGAATCATGAGGCCATTTGAGACTCTACGTCGTAATTGGCAAGTAACTACAGTCTTGCCCGGTGGCACCGGAAAGGTGGCGGCCAAAATGACCTCGGTAAGGTCTATTATGTGCTGCGGAGCGTCGAGAATATCCTCTGTGGTGAAGGATCTGGAGAGTGCATCGGCATGACCATTCTTACTGGCAAGGCGGTAACACTGCAGGAAATTGAATCGGTTAAAGAAGAGGGACCAACCGACCTGGCGATGGCTTAAACGCTGAGCATGATGTTAATACTCGAGATTTTTGTGATCCGTGTATACAGTGATCTGGTGTTGGGCTCCCTTGAGCCAGGGTTGCCACTCTTCGAAGGCCAGCTTGATGGCCAAAAATTCTTTATTCCCTATTGTGTAATTACGTTTCGCCGGCGAGAAACACCGGGGAAAAAATGAGCAAGGGTGTAAGGTATGGGTAGTTGAGTATTGGCTCAGGACGGCTCCTACTCCAATATCACAGGCATCGACCTCAACTACAAACGGTCGTGTAGGATCCGGGTGGTGGAGACATGGTTCCTTGAGGAAGGCATTCTTAAGATCCTGAAAGGCGGTCATGGCTTCAGGTGACCCCTGAGAGTGGTTGGCCCCCTTGCGAGTCATGGCTATGAGTGGCGCGATCAGGGTGGAATAATGGTGGATAAAAGAGCACTAGTAATTGGCGAAGCCAAGGAATCTCTGGTGGGCCTTGAGGCCCGTAGGCTGAGGCCAATCACGGATGATCTTCAATTTCTGCGGATCCATACTAACCCCAGACTGGACACCATGTAGCCAAGGAAAGGAACCGACTCCTGCTTGAAAAAACACTTCTCGAGTTTGGCGAATAATTGATTGTCTCGCAGATGCTGGAGAACACAGGAGACATGCTGGCGATGAGTTTGAAGATCTTGCGAGAAAACTAGGATGTCATCAAGGTACACAACCACACACTGGTAAAGCAAATCTCTGAAAACCTCGTTCATCAGATTCTGAACAACCGCAGGGGCGTTGTAAAGGCCAAATGGCATCACCAGATATTCAAAGTGATCTTTGCATGTGTTAAAGGTGGTCTTCCACTCATCGCCTTCGCGAATTTGGACCAGATTTTAGGCTCCCCGGAGGTCCAACTTGAAGAAAATCTTGGTTCCTTGAGGCCTGTCGAAAAACTCCAAGATCAGAGGCAGTGGGTAGCGATCCTTTAAGGTGATTTCATTTAGGCCTTGGTAACTGATGCAGGGACGGAGGGAGCCATCTTTTTTCCCCACAAAAAAGAAGCATGCTCCAGCAGGGGATTTCAAGGGCCGAATTAAGCCTTTGGCTAGATTTTCACTGATGTAGTCAGACATGGTTTGGGTCTCAGTCTGCGAAAGAGGGTAGACCTTTCCCCATGGAGGCTCAGTGTTGGGTAGCAAATTAATTGCACAATCGTAGGAGCGATGCGGAGGTAGAGTATCCATGGCCTTCAGCAAAGGAAGCGTACTGCAGTGGAAGGCCGAGAAGAGAGAGAGAGGTGGTCCCACAAGGCAGAGGCGTGATGGACTCTAGGCAGTTTTTGTAACAGGAAGGCCCCCAACGAGAGAGCTGAAGGGTAGCCTAGTCGAACAGCGGAGTGTGTCGCTGTAGCTACAGTAGTCCCAGGATCACAGGATCAATGGCTTTGACCAGTATGTGAAAGGAAATGGTCCAATTGTAAGGTTCCAGTATGAAGCTGAACAGAGGCGGTAGTGTGAGTAATCTCACCAGAAAGAGGTTCTCCATGAATGGAGGAGAGTAATAGCGGCACCGGGAAGTGGATGGTGGGAATCCACAGATGTTCCATCAGTTGTTTTAATATGAAGTTCCAATCAGCTTCGGAGTCCACCAAGGCGTGGAACTCCTGGTTATTCATTTTAATGGAAATGGGGACAGTCAAAGGAGGAGACTGAGAAGTAAGGCCTAGGGGTAGTCCTCCGGCAGAACCTAGGCCTTGGAGTTTCCCGGACAGACAGGGCATGATGCAATGCATGCCTGGATTGGCTGCAGTACAGGCAGAGGCCGGATTGTTGACGGCGATGTCATTCCTTGGGAGAGAGCTGCTTTGGCCCAACTGCATGGTTCATCATCTACTCACTCTGGGTGAAGAGGAATGTCGAGCTCAGGATGAACCTGAGGTAGACTCCTGGGACATTCTGGGCTCTTGAGAGCATTCTTGCACGGCGGCAATCGATCCGTTCTTGCACGCGGCAAATTCGATTGTCCAGTAAGGTCAATCAGGCAGTCGAAAGATGCAGGCAATTTGCGAGCCACCAGCTAATCTTTAATATGAGGGCTTAGCACTTCGCGAGGAAGTAAGAATGCAGGCAGTCAGAGTCCCATTGAAGCTCAGAAGAAAGGTTCAGAACTCAATAACATAGTCCATCAAAATTTGAAAGGTATTGACCCGGAAACGGTTCTGCGCCCTTGGATCCTCGAACACAGAACAGAAAAGGGCCAAGAACCCCGGGAGATCCCGATGGACAGAGTCAGCCCACTCCCAGAGGGGTGACAGCCCAGGCCAATGCCTTACCATCCAAGAGGAAAGGATGTAGGTGGTCCTGTGATCACGTCTGGGAAGTAAGTGGGTTGCAAACAAAAGTGCATATCGCACTGATTCAGGAAACCTCTGCACATAAGAGGGCTCCCTGAGAAGTGAGGAGGGTGCCGGCAAGGGCACTATGGGCCAAGGAGCCAGCATAGAAGTGGAGGTATCGAGCTTAATAGACGTCGTGGTGCAGTCACGGTGGCGTCCAAAACGAGGTGCTCAAGGAGTCGATAGCTGCTGCAAGAGACTCCAGGAACTCTCTGCTGTTCGCTGATTCTTTGCACCAGGCCAGGGATGGTCTGGAGGGCCGAGACCTGTGCTGGGTCCAGACTTGGTAATCTGTTATGATTTGTGGGTTTAGTGGGCTCTTGGTCCGAGTGGGAGTTGGTACCACCTGTGTTACCCCACAGGTCCACACCGCCAGGAGGCGAGGTCTGGCTCAGTAGAAGTCTGGGAGAGAGTCTGTGGAAGTCCTAAGGAGTGGAGTGAGGAACTCAGCGAGGAGGGTCCCACAGTAAGTAGACTGAGAGGCAAGTACCTGGATGAAGATCTCCGAGAGGGGTAGCGCTGGGAAGTCAGAAAGAATGGGAGGCATGAAGCAAGGAGCGAAGAGGAGGTATTGCAAGGAAACCCCAGGAGGACAGAGCTGCATAGCAGAGGAGGCACTGCAGTGAAGACATAAGATACCCTGCGGAGAGGGGAAGCCCAAGTCAGGTCTCCAGGTGATGACGTAGTAAGCCCCGAGAGAGCGGGGATGTTTGGTAATCAACCGGCGTTTTGAACGTGCTGCACGCCCCGGGAGCGGAGATGTATGAACAGTCTCTGAAGTAAATTTAGGCACTGCCCCGAGGAATGGGGAAGCATGGTTGTCTCTAGAGTAGAATGTAGGCACTGCCCGAGGAGTGGGGAAGTAAAGGCTAGAACTCTCAAGTGGTGATGGGCATCTCGGGGGGGGCAGCCCCTAGCAGCAGGGAAGCCAATGGAAGACTCCTGGGAGCGCAGGCTAACCCAAGGAGTGGGGGAAGCCAGGAGACCAAGTCTCCAGAGAGCGCACACAGGCCCCCGAGGACGGGTACCTGAACCAGGGTCCGGCGTCAGAGAGAGAGAGAGAGATCCAAGAATGCCACCACAGGTCCGGAGAGACAGGAAGTTCTGGAGTAGCAATGGAACTTGTTGCCAAGTCAGCTGTCAAGGGGCAAAGGTGCTGCTTATGAACCCTGAGCAAGTGATGTCATCAATCAGGGATGCCCCTGAGGTTCCCGCTGTAGGATCTTTAAAGAGGGTCTGGTGGCGCACACGAGTGCCTAGGAAGGCCTTGAGTCAGTGAGGGTGGCAGTGGCATCCGCCGCCACGAGGAATCTTGAGGTACGCGGCAGTAGAGCTAGTAGAGACTGGCTCCTTCCACGAGTAGACCCGGAGAGGGAAAGAGAACAGCACAAGATGTGAGTAGATGCGGTCGCAGCCGTCTGCGACCGATGGTCATAACAAAACATTACTTTGCCTGTTGGTCATCATCTAGTCCTTCCTATTGCATGGAACAAAGCCCAGCAGAGTGGTTCTGCTTCTCACATCTGTATATTTCTTAACCACACTGATCCTGTTTGGATAGTATGTATCAGATACCACTTAGCACAGTTAGGCAACATCGTAAAAAGAGATAATTTGCTGCAATTGAGGATATATACAATGTTGACACAAAATAAAACCTTACAACAAAAGAAGTGTCTGTCCTAATGTATCATATTGAATGTCAGTCAGAAAGAGTCAGCCTTGCCATTGCATTTGTATAGGACTTTCCAAACGGTGTGCATAGCATGGCATAACTAGCGCCTTCTTGCTAGTTTGGCATCACATTTCACCCTGTCCTAGCCCTCAGCATCTTGGCAAGATAGTTGAATATGTATGATGGAAGTCCAGCAGGGCCTAGGAGCGCATGCTTTATTGTACAATAAATTAAAATAGCTCAGCTGCTTAAAGGCGCTGCCTGAAGTTACCAGTTGACAGCTACAATCATTCAACCACTGCCTCTATAAGCTACAATCAGATTCCTTAGTTGATATCCATGTGCATCAAAATATATCCACATGTACATTGGATTCATAGTCTAAGATGGGCATGCAAAGACACAGGTATCAGTACAGGCTCATCAGTTTCTGAGGCAGTGCTGATATATCTCACATTGCAGGCCTTCACTTAGAGCTATTTTTGAAGCACAAGTCTAATATCATGGGAATCCCAAAAATCGCTCAGGTTATTGCGAGCTAGCATATATCATACACACGACCATGCACAGTGCTGCATTTGGTGATCTGTAGGCTTGGCCCATGGACTGCCATACTTATCTCCAGCCCCAAGCCAGAGGGGAACAAACTGGAATGCCAGGGTAGACCCCCAAATGGATGCATGGCGGGCCACCATGAATAGCTTGCTTCCGATGCCACTACTCTTCGTGTACCCTCAGAAACTGATTCATTTAAAGGGACTGTGGTGAGAAAAGGCCAGTGGTGACTGTTAATGTCCTCACTATCAAAGACCTATGCAAGGCTACTACAGCAGCTAATCCTTTCCTCGGCAATAGGTCCATTACTGTTTAGTAGAGTGAATTGCGCCTCAGCGTACCTGTGTTCCGGTCTTTGTCTCTCCAGGTTCTGGTCTTTGTCTCTTCAGTTTCCTGGTCTCCTGTGTTCCATGCTCCAGTGGCCCTTGTCTTCATCTTGTGATCAATCTTCAGTGTTCGTGTGATCATAGTCTTCTGGTCTCCTTCCCTTGGGACAGATCCCTGGTGCTGTCTTCAGCTTGCCTTGGACTCTGAATTCCGCCTGCCACAGACCACTGCCTGTTTCTCGACCACGTTTGAACTGGCCTGCTCTTCATCTATGCCTGATCTCCGCCTATCCTGGACTCTGGCTTATAACATGACCATCTCTATGGATTTCCAGTTTGTCAGCAGAGGTCCCCGAAGGCTCAACCTAAGGGATATGAGGGCTGGTATAGGCCTCTGGCTCATCCAGTTCTGCCAGCTGATGGTGGGGACGTGCAGGTCTCCATCCTGCAGGTTGCACCAACTCCACCTAGGTCCAAGTGTCCACTCCCTGCAAACACACAGCTGGGCCCTGCTACACCTATATAAGCAAACAGTAAACTCTACTGACTGATGAGAACCTTGTCTGTTGGTCTGTCATGTTGGTTATAATTAGCTGCCAAAGGAAGCCTATTGAAGGATGTTGGTCTGACTATCAGAAGGTTGGATTGAGAATAGGATGGGTGTCATGCTTTCACATGGTATAGTTAGAAACCTCTGAAATGGATAGGTTATTGTTTTTTGGTGGTGACAATAACAGTACCCACATGTAAAATCAAAAAGGTTCAAACTCATTGAAACAAAAGCAAAGCTGTCTTAGAAGCTATATACCTACCCTGACATGTAACAGGTAGCTATTGGGAAATATTGAGATATCAGGGCCCAGAAAGGACCTTTGCTTGTCCAAGCTCTCGGCTATTCATATTGTTCTGCTTTATGTAAGTACATAGAAGATCTGCAGAGAAGTTTGGTTGTTCTGATTGCTAGTATCAGTTACAGTCCTTTAAAACACCAGGACACTGCCTCAGGGGAAACTCTCGAAACACTGGGCAGCATTGGGTGACTGGTCTTGATTTCTCACCTGAGAGTTACAAAAAGCTAAGTTTTTCAACATTTATAATTTTGGACTATTTTTAACTGCAGTATATTGAAAAATTTAAAAAAAAAATTTAATATTCATGCACAGTTACCGGTGATGATAAGGTTTCTTCGCAGCATCCGAAGCTGTTGAGGTGCAATTATTTAAGGAACTTTTCACTTCATACAAGGATCATTTTCAAAAGTTTTTTGAGTTATTTTTGTGGTTGTTTGATTATATTTACCACTCATTGTTTTGTGAAATTGCTATGAGCATGCCCAGAGAGATTCAGTCAAATTTCTAAAAACTTTGATACAGTTTTTCCATGCCAAGCTCTATCGGATGATGTCACTTATGTGTGAGGACTGCCATGTTGCTTGTCCTTTGAGAACCTACAGTGTTCAGCTTTCTACTTTTTGATAGGGGTGCTGAAATTTGTGTTTTCAGCATCCCCAATCATTTTCAAAAGTTGGCTCCTATGCTCCCAGCCCCAAAACACCTATTCCCCACATCCTGCAATAACCAAAAGGAAAACACACTTTACAAGGAAACCCCACCCCCCTGCAAAAGCCAAAGAAATCAAAGTACTCCATCCACTGAATCCAATAAAGTAAAATCACTCCCCCCTCCCCCCTCCCCCCAACCCCCATAACCTCTCCCTTACTAAAAGGTAGGTCTGCAGGAGTTGTGAAGACAGAACCCATCCTCGTCGCTTCGTATTACTTATTCATTTGTTTAAAGATGTATAACCTACCTCCTCCAGAAGATTGGAGTGGGATACAACCAATATACACATAAAAAGGCTCACAAAAGAACAACACACAAATAAAACACAATATAAGCGGCAAAAAAGTGAACAAGTGTTATCAGTAAGGCATAAAAAATAATCAGAGACATTATTGACAACAAGAAAAATATTTGTCAATATCAAATACTTCAAATAACATGGGTGAGAGAGGAGTGCAGTGTAGAAGGTATTAAGGGTCTGATTTTAACAAGTATTTACATGAATAAAATTGAGTTTTACATGTGTAAATGCACTTTACCCATGCAAGTTGGCTTTTGAAAATTTCTACAATACATGCCAATGAATTCTCCATAGGATATTCATGTGTAAGTGTACTTTACATATGTAGGCTTTTTAAAATTGCTATGATAGTATGTAACATTTACACATGTAACTCTTCCCCAATCCTCAGTCTTAATAAAATAGCCAACTGCACTCCAAAGGCTGGAGTCATCATGTTGTACAGCTGAATAATGGCACTGACATTTGGGTTGACTGTTGGCCATTTTGCTAATCCAGAGGACTGGGAGAAAAGCTGATGGAGATGGCTCCTGTCTCCAGAAATATGATTTGGAGAGGGCTGGGGTAGAAAGAGGTCATGGGTGGGGGGGGGGGGGGGGAGAAGATTTTTGAGGACTAGGGGTGCTTCAGTGCATGAGGATTGGGCAACAACCAGATCTCCTTTTTTTTCAATAATGTAATATAATCTGGTAGATAGTGGCTGGTGAGGATCTCATGCAGCTGATGCACACAAGCACTCCACCAATTTGCTGACAGTACATATAGATAATATTATAAAATAATTAAAATGTAATAGAAAATTGTAAAGTCAGTTAACACTGGCAGAGCAAGTTGAGTAACTTAGATAATCAAACCTGACTGACTGCTGTCCCACCTATAGCTATAAAGCCTCAGGACTGTCTATACAAATTTTATATAGTGCTTAATTTTCTTTTTGTATTTGTGAATACATAGAGCTTCTCACCTGAATATCATCTGTTCCACCAAGAATAAAAATATCTTTAGAATCTCGATGAGGAACAGTAATGAATTCAGTAGTTTTCCAAGAATCTTCCACCTTAAAATGAAAATTCAAACTTGTTATCATATGTTTATTCATAATATTAAAATACCAACAGAGTGATATTTATGATACTTTGCATACATATACTAGAACATAAGAACATAAGAAATTGCCATGCTGGGTCAGACCAAGGGTCTATCAAGCCCAGCATCCTGTTTCCAACAGAGGCCAAACCAGGCCACAAGAACCTGGCAATTACCCAAACACTAAAAAGATCCCATGCTACTAATGCAATTAATAGCAGTGGCTATTCCCTAAGTAAACTTGATTAATAGCCGTTAATAGACTTCACCTCCATCACACTCTTTTACCACAGGACACATGCAAAGGATGTATATTCTTATGCACTAAGACGCCAGAATGCATGTTAAACCTGTCTGAAAAGATGTTTAATGTCTATGTGCTAAAATTTCTATGTTCACACATGTAAATGAAGAAATGATATATGCAAATGCAGCTCTAGCAGGCTGGCAGATTTTCCAACCCTGGTATAATGGGATGGAGATAGCAGAGTGAGGATATTTGGAGTGACAGATGAAAAAGATATGGGTTGCCTGTACCATCCTGCTTACTTGTAATAGGTGTTTCTCCTAGGATAGCAGGATTTTAGTTCTCAGGAAACCTGCCTGCCACCCCACGATTGGGTTTGTCCATCGGTTTGTGGAGTACGGGAGTGAGCAATAGCAAAAGATGAGACAGTGGCAGAGGAAACATTAATACTCACTTGAGCACTTCAAAACTAGTAGATAAGTAGCATAGGAGTTAGCCAAGCCAGGGTTCAAATCTTGCTGACACTCTTTGTGACCTTGGGTATGTCACTTCACGCTCTGTAGCTCAGGGACAAATTTAAGGACCTATTTAGTAAAGGTTTTCTCCCATTTTTAGATATGTGGAAACATTTCTTAGTAAATAGGGTCTTAGATTGGAAGTCTTCTAGGGGCAGGTAAATAGCTACAGTACCTGAATATAACTCACCTTGAGTTAAGCAGAGTTTCTTACCTGTAAAGGTGTCTCCTAGGGCAGCAGGATGTTAGTCCTCACAGATGGGTGACATCATCAGATGGAGCCCTGCACAGAAAAATGTTTTCAAAGTTTCTAGAAACTGGCAGAAACTTTCTAGAAACTTTGAATGGCACAATGAGCATGCCCAGCATGCCACTATTTGCGCAGCCATGTGGGATCCCTCTTCAGTCTCGTATCTTAGCAAAAAAAAGATGAGCAAAAAAACCAAATAACAAACCGATGGACAACCCAATCGCGGGGTGGCAGGTCAGGTTTCCTGAGAACTAACATCCTGCTGTCCTAGGAGAACACCTATTACAAGTAAGCAAACTCTGCTTTCTCTTCACGAGGATGGAATTGGATGGGATGTAGAAAAACGATGCCAAAGTCAGAGGGGTCTCTGTACCCTTTGGTGTCAAAGTCCCTGCTGCCGGAGTTGATGGAGCTGACTTTTTGGCACCAAAAACCTGCTAGATCTTGTCCAGCTAGGAACGACGGCTCTGGGGGTCATCTGAGCACAGTCGGGGCACCCACGGATATAGTGGAAAGCCTCCAGGCAGAGAGGATACAACCTTGTGCAGATCTTGAGAGGCATGGTCTGCGGGCACTAGGGGCACTTACAAAACTGGAAGACACCATGAAAATAAGCCAGTGAGCGGTTGATGGCCAGCGGCCATCGAGAGGGCAACATGCTCGGGAATCAATTGCAAAGAAGGAGAGAAACTCCTACCAAGACGCCAGAGGAAATGACAGTAAAGAGGGACCCCGCGCGAAGGGAAAACGGAGGAGAAATCCTCGATAAAAATACATTTTTGAAAATTTTGGAGAGAGATCAGAGAATGTGGAGGTGACTGCTTCACGGAAAAAAAACGAGACTGAAGAGGGACCCCACGTGGATGCGTGGATAGTGGCATGCTGGGCATACTCAGTATGCCAGTCAAAGGTTTTTGAAACTTTGACAAACGTTTTTCGTGCAGGGCTCCATCTCATGATGTCACCCATCTGTGAGGGACTACTATTCTGCTTGTCCTAGGAGAACCAATGATAAAGAGAGAGCTAAATCCAAATAAATAAACTATATCTGCATTTATTTACATCAACTGAATATATTCCCAAGCAATAGGTTAGTAGGTTAATACGTCTTTGCTGTTATTGACATTGTTAGTGTGGCCAAAGACCACAGTAGGCATTCTGATACTTGAGGCTAAAACAGCAGTTTGGGCCTTAAAAGCTTACCAATGCGTTGACTTGGGTAACGAACTCTTGTCTGCCACTGTTGAGGCCCTGTCATTGTTGGTCCTACATTATAGGGTACTTGAGAGGGAGGGGAATTATCATATACCAGTGATCTTCTGAATCAGGGTATACATAATTCTCCTTGGGTCATTCCCTTACATGCTCCCTTAGCTTACTAACCCACATCCTCTCCATTTGCTCTTTCAAAACTCTTAGCAGTCAATATTCAGCTACAATGCATCCCCCTAAAGTTAGCTGGATAAATTGTCACTGATATTCAGCGGAGTATCTGCAAAAAATGGCACCAATTTCTGCAAAGATTCTGACTGAAGAAGATATGTGAGCCTTTGAAGGAGCTCAGCAATGGAATGGTGAGATGCTGAATTGTTAACAAACATAGACAATCATAGAAAACACCCCCTGATGCAGAATTTCATGCAAAAGATGGACTGTATTGGGATATTTTTCTGTTAAGCTGCCATTGCAACTACGCTGAAAGCTAAGTACCTTGTTTTTTTACCAGCACAAAATTAAAAACATTATACAATGATTATATAATAGTATTGCATGAACTAGATAAATGAAGTAATGATAAGGCAATGAAGGCTGTTTGCTTTTCCGGTATACCTATTATGAAAGTCTTTGAGCTACAATTTATGATTTGTTTATAAGAGTTTTTGTTATTGGACTGCCTTATTCCCTCTATACCATTTTGTGACACTATTTCATACATGTATTTTAGAAGACGCATTAAATATTTTATTTAAAAATTAATTAAGATAATATTAGAATATTTATCAGAGAGAGTCACAAGTTTTATAAAGAGCTGAGCATGTGCTTGCTACATGGTAGCTGTGCTACAACTGTACTAAATACTGTTTGTTAAAATTGTGAACAAAACAAAAAATTTACAAGCTACATGCGATTACGTGCCAACTGCTAGTAAGAATAAATGTATTTATTTAAAGCTTTGTATACGCTTATACAGAAAGTGGTGATCTAGGCAGTTTACGAATACAAACATACATAATTTAATAATGGATGAAACAGAAACATCATAAAGCAGAGTTGCTTACCTGTAACAGGTGTTCTCACAGGACAGCAGGATGTTAGTCCTCACATATGGGTGACATCATCAGGATGGAGCCCAATCATGGAACACTTTTGTCAAAGTTTTCTAGAACTTTCACTAGCACTACTGGGCATGCCCAGCACAGCACTAACCCTGCATCCAGCAGGGGTCCCCCCTTCAGTCTCGTAATATAGCAAAAGTACGTGCGAAAAAATAAATAAGAAAACGTAAATGAACCCAACTCCGCGGGATGGCGGGTGGGTTTCATGAGGACTAACATCCTTCTGTCCTATGAGAACACCTGTTACAATGTAAGCAATTCTGCTTTCTCACAGGACAAGCAGGATGGTTAGTCCTCACATATGGGGAGTACCGAGCTGAGAATGCCCGAGCGAGAGGAGCACCAATGCACCCAAAGACGTGCAACAGGCACAAAAACAAGGATGGAATTTGGTTACGAGGGCAACCTGAACCCTAACGGGTAGGGGAGGAATATTGGTAAGTCAAACTGAAAATAAGTTGCATAGAACAGACTGGCCAAAGATGAAATCTTGCCTGCCAGCCTTATCTAAGCAATAATGGGCTGCAAATGTGTGGAAGAGAACGCCAGGGTCGCATCCCTACAAATATCAGCAAGCGGCACCGAACGGAGGTGTGCTACTGATGTAACCATGGCCCTGGATAGAGTGAGCTTTCACACGGTTTTGTAACGGAGTGCTTGCTTGCTCGTACCAAAAAGGAATACAATCCGCCAACCAGGAGGAGAGGGATTCCAAGTTTGATGGCATCAAAAAGAAACGAAACAATTGAGTGGACTTTCTATGGGCTGACGTGCGCTCTAGATAGAAAGCTAGGGCACGCATACAATCCAAGGAATGCAAAGCTGTTCTCCTGGGTTTGTATGGGTCTGGGAAAAAAGGTAGGTAGGATAATAGATTGGTTAATATGAAATTCCGACACTACCTTCAGTAAATTTTAGGGTGAGTGCAGAGCACTACCCTGTCATGCAGAATTTTAATGTAAGGCGGGTAGGTAACTAACGCCTACAACTCACTAACTCTGCGAGCGGTCGTGATCGCAAAAAGAAAAACTACCTTTCAGGTAAAATAGCATAGATCACAGTCCCAAAACCGCATTAAGATCCCAAGCAGGGGCAGGAGGGCGCAGTGGAGGTTTTTAAACGGAACAAGCCTCTCATGAAACGTGATACTAAGGGTTGTGTTGAGATGGCGACATCTCCTATACCCTTATGATATGCACACACTGCACTAACATGCACCCTGATAGAGGATGTTTTTAGGCCTAACCCTGACAGGTGCCAGAGATAGTCCAGGAACCTCGCAGTGGAAGAAGTGAAGGCGTCTATGGACATGGAAGTATACCAGACCGTAAACCTCTTCCATTTAGAGCGATAAGAGCTTCTCGATGAAGGCTTTCATGAAGCCCACCAGGACTCAGGATACCGACTCAGAAGGTTAAAAGGTTGCAGTGTTAACCTTTCAACATCCAGGCCTTCAGAGACAGAGTTTGGAGGTTGGGGTGTCGCAGATGCCCTTTGTTCTGAGTGATTAGAAGGGGATCCTTCCCCAGTGGAGGATTGGAAACCACACCCTGGCGTGGCCAAAGGGGAACTATCAGAATCATTAGTCCCTTGTTCCTGCTGAAGCTTCACGAGAGCCTTTGAAATGAGAGTAAGAGAAGGGTAAGCATAAAGGAGACCGCTGGCCCTGGAGAGGGCAAAGGCATCTCTTGGCTGCAAGTGGTGACTTCGAATAGAGAACAGACTTTGTCTACTTTGTGGTTGTGTACCGGCGCAAAGAGTTATGTGAGGGTAACCCCAACGTTGGAATATCGCATCTGCTATCATGCGGTTGACAGACCACTCGTGCGGATGGAAAGTGCGACTCAGCTTGTCCGCCAACACCATTGTCCACTACCGGCAAGTAGGTTGCTTTGAGGCACACTGAGCGTGAAAGGGCCCATGCCCATATCTGTGCAGCTTCCTGACACAGAAGGTAGGAGCCCATTTCCCCTTTCTTGTTGATGTACCACATCGCAACCTGACTGTTGGTTTGAATCAGGATGGTCTTGTTTGATAGGCAATCCTGAAAGGCTTTGAGGACATGTCTGATCGCCCGTAGCTCCAGGAAATGTATCTGGTGTTGGCTTCCTTTGGAGAACAGGTTCCCTGAGTCTGCAGTTCGCCTTCATGTGCACCCCACCCAAGGTTGGATGCATCTGTTGTTAAGACAATTTGAAGATCTGGAGCCTGAAATGGAAGCCCTTGAATGAGATTGGAGAGGTGCATCCACCAGGTTAGGGACAGAAAGAGCTGGTTGGTAGCCTGGCTAATGCTGTACATTGGCTGACAAGCTTGAATCCATTGGGATTTAGGGTCCATTGCATCACTCTCATGGCTAGGTGAGCCATCGGAGTGTTTCATGCACCAAGGATGCCATGTGACCCAATAGTATGAGGAAGTGCCGAGCAGTTGAAGATACTTGGGACTGTAGTTGATGTGCCAGAGATGAAATGGTGAAAACACAATCCTGGGGGAGGAAGGCTTTCACCGACACAGTGTTTAGGTCGGCCCCTGTAAAGGAGAGGGTTTGGGATGGAACTATCTTGGATTTGGGATAGTTGATTAGAAAACCCTAAGGAGTTCAGGGATGTTGATAGTGAGAAGCAGAGAGGTTAGTGTGCCCTGTGGAGTCGGAGCCCTTATCAGCCAATCGTCGAGATAAGGGTTAACATGAACACCCTGATTCCTGAGGAAGGCCGCGACCACCACCAGGCACTTGGTGAACACTCGTGGAGCAGATGACAGGCCGCAAGGTAGTACACAGTACTGAAAATGACGAAGGCCGACCAGGAATCGCAGGAATTTTTGATGGGATGCTGTGAATGAAATGTGTGTGTATGCGTCCTGAAGATCTAGACAGTATAGCCAATCTCCTCTTTGCAGAAGAGGAAGTAGAGAGCCCAAGGTTACCATCTTGAAAGTTTCTCTGTGCAGAAACTTGTTTAATGCACGGAGGTCCAGTATCGGGCGTACGCCACCTGACGTTTTTGGTATTAGAAAATACCGGGAATAGAACTCCTGCCCCTGCTGGGAGAGGGGTACCGGTTCTATTGCGTGCGTACCCCTTTGAAAATCTACCCCTAAGTGAACTTAATAGCAGGTAATGGACTTCTCCTCCAAAAACTTATCCAATCCTTTTTTAAACACAGCTATACTACCTGCACTAACCACATCCTCTGGCAACAAATTCCAGAGTTTAATTGTGCGTTGAGTAAAAAAGAACTTTCTCCGATTAATTTTAAATGTGCCCCATGCTAACTTCATGGAGTGCCCCCTAGTCTTTCTATTATCCGAAAGAGTAAATAACCGATTCACATCTACCCATTCTAGACCACTCATAATTTTAAACATCTCTATCATATCCCCCCTCAGCCGTCACTTCTCCAAGTTGAAAAGTCCTAACCTCTTTAGTCTTTCCTCATAGGGGAGCTGTTTCATTCCCCTAATCATTTTGGTAGCCCTTCTCTGTACCTTCTCCATCACAATTATATCTTTTTTGAGATGCGGTGACCAGAATTGTACACAGTATTCAAGGTGCGGTCTCACCATGGAGAGATACAGAGGCATTATGACATTTTCCATTTTATTCACCATTCCCTTTCTAATAATTCCCAACATTCTGTTTGCTTTTTTGAATGCTGCAGCACACTGAACCGACGATTTCAATGTGTTATCCACTAGGACGCCTAGATATCTTTCTTGGGTTGTAGCACCTAATATGGAACTCAACATTGTGTAATTATAGCATGGGTTATTTTTCCCTATATGCATCACCTTGCACTTATCCACATTAAATTTCATCTGCCATTTGGATGCCCAATTTTCCAGTCTCACAAGGTCTTCCTGCAATTTATCACAATCTGCTTGTGATTTAACTAATCTGAACAATTTTGTGTCATCTGCAAATTTGATTACCTCACTCGTCGTATTTCTTTCCAGATCATTTATAAATATATTGAAAAGTAAGGGTCCAAATACAGATCCCTGAGGCACTCCACTGTCTACTCCCTTCCACTGAGAAAATTGTCCATTTAATCCTACACTCTGTTTCCTGTCTTTTAGCCAGTTTGCAATCCACGAAAGGACATCGCCACCTATCCCATGACTTTTTACTTTTCCTAGAAGCCTCTCATGAGGAACTTTGTCAAACGCCTTCTGAAAATCCAAGTATACTATATCTACCGGTTCACCTTTATCCACATGTTTATTAACTCCTTCAAAAAAGTGAAGCAGATTTGTGAGGCAAGACTTGCCCTGGGTAAAGCCATGCTGATTTTGTTCCATTAAACCATGTCTTTCTATATGTTCTGTGATTTTGATGTTTAGAACACTTTCCACTATTTTTCCTGGCACTGAAGTCAGGCTAACCGGTCTGTAGTTTCCCGGATCGCCCCTGGAGTCCTTTTTAAATATTGGGGATACATTTGCTATCCTCCAGTCTTCAGGTACAATGGATGATTTTAATGATAGGTTACAAATTTTTACTAATAGGTCTGAAATGGAGAGATTACTTACCTGATAATCTCGTTTTCCTTAGTGTATGCAGATGGACTCAGAACAAATGGGTATAGTGTGCTCATGCTAGCAGTTGGAGACGGATCTGATGTCAGCACATAGTACATATACCCCCGCAAGAAGTGCAGCAACTCAGTAATCTTCCTTGCAAAAGCTTTATGGATATATGTGTGATTGACTGATCGATTAAATGAACATGATTAACCTGACCGATTGATAGTAGCTGGAGACCGCCAGTGTTCTCAACCGTAAGGCGTCGACACCCGGCAAGGTGGATGCCCAATATAAGGAAACATGGCTTACCGTGAGTCGGAGAATCCCCATGTATACCGGCAGCCGGGTGGGATGCTGAGTCCATCTGCATACACTAAGGAAAACAAGATTATCAGGTAAGTAATCTCTCCATTTCCTAGCGTGTAGCAGATGGACTCAGAACAAATGAGATGTACAAAAGCTACTCCCGGACTTGGTGGGAGGCTGCCCGAGGTCCGTTTAGGATTGCCCTCACAAATGCTGTGTCTTCCCTGGCCTGGACGTCCAGACGGTAGAATCTGGAGAAGGTATGGAGGGAGGACCACGTTGCCGCTTTACATATCTCTGCCGGCAACAGCATCCTAGTTTCTGCCCAGGAGGCCGCCTGCGCTCTGGTAGAATGAGCCTTGACCCGTAGAGGTGGTGGTTTCCCTGCCTCTATGTAGGCCGCCTTGATAACTTCTTTGATCCAGCGAGCAATGGTTGCCCGTGAGGCCCCTTCCCCTTGCTTCTTCCCGCTGTGAAGGACAAACAGGTGGTCCGTCTTTCGTACTGCTTCCGACATTTCCAGGTATCTGGACAGCAGCCTGCCGATGTCGAGATGGCGCAGTATTCGACCTTCTTCCGATTTCTTCAAACCGTCCGTGGTTGGCAAGGATATGGTTTGGTTGAGGTGGAAGTGTGAGACTACTTTGGGTAAGAAGGAAGGAACCATGCGAAGATGGATAGCCCCTGGGGTGATTCTGAGAAACGGATCGCGACAGGACAATGCTTGTAGCTCTGAGATGCGGAGTGCTGAGCATACGGCCAGCAAGAATACCATCTTCAAGGTTAATAAACGGAGGGACAGGCCTCGGAGGGGTCTGAAGGCGGGTCCCGCTAGGAAATCCAAAACTAGATTGAAGTTCCACAGGGGCACTGGCCACTTCAGTGCCGGGCGAATGTGTTTGACTCCTTTCAGGAAACGTGAAACGTCTGGGTGTGTGGTGATGCTGTTGCCGCCACTCCTGGGGCCGTAGCAGGATAGCGCTGCCACCTGAACCTTGATTGAATTGAGGGATACACCCTTCTGAAGCCCATCCTGCAGGAAATCCAAAATGATAGGGATTTTAGCGGCATACGGATTGGTGCTACGAGTCTCGCACCAGGCTTCAAATACTCTCCAGATCCTTATATAAGTTAGTGATGTGGAGAACTTGCGTGCTCGGAGGAGTGTATCTATCATCGACGCCGAGTATCCCCTTTTCTTCAGTCGAACCCTCTCAATGGCCAGACCGTAAGAGAGAATTGAGCTGGATCCTCATTGAGGATGGGACCTTGCCGCAGCAGGTCCCTGTGAGGAGGCAAGGGTAGAGGATCCCCTGCCAGTAGTCTTCTCATGTCTGCGTACCAGGATCTTCTTGGCCAGTCCGGGGCCACTAGAAGAACTAGGCCTCTGTGCCGCTGAATCTTCTGTATAATGGCACCCAGCACGGGCCATGGAGGAAAGGCATATAGCAGGATCCCCTGAGGCCATGGCTGTACCAGGGCGTCGATCCCGTGGGAGAGAGGATCTCGCCTGCGACTGAAGTATCTGGGTACTTGAGCGTTGGACCTGTCCGCTAGTAGGTCCATGCCCGGAGTCCCCCACTGATCCACAATCATCTGGAAAGCTGTGGGCGACAGCTGCCATTCCCCCGGGTTTAGGCTTTCTCTGCTGAGGAAGTCTGCCATGGTGTTGTCCTTCCCGGCAATGTGGACGGCGGAGATGTCCTGGAGATTTGCCTCCGCCCAAGCCATCAGGGGGGCTATTTCTAAGGATACCTGTCGGCTTCTGGTTCCGCCCTGTCGGTTGATGTATGCCACCGTGGTGGCGTTGTCCGACATCACTCTGACTGCTCTGTTTCGAAGTCTTTGGGCAAATCACAGGCAGGCTAGCCTGACTACCCATGCCTCTAGTCGGTTGATGTTCCACCCCGTCTCTTCTTTGTTCCACCGCCCTTGGGCGGGTAGTACTTCGCAGTGTGCTCCCCATCCGTTCAGGATGGCATCTGTAGTGAGCAGAGTCCAGGTTGGGGAGGACATTTTTGACCCCCGGCTCGTGTGGCTGGGCTGCAACCACCACCGTAGCTGATTCCGCACTCTGGCTGGTAGAGGTAGGTGTATGGTGTAGTTCTGTGATCGTGGGCTCCACCGAGATAGGAGGGTGCGTTGTAATGGTCTCATATGAGCCCGCGCCCATGGTACCACCTCCAGAGTGGATGCCATGAGGCCGAGGACCTGTAGGTAATCCCAAGCTGTGGGCCGGGTGGCGCTCAGCAGGGCCTGCAGACGATTCCAGAGTTTTGATCTCCTCTTGGAGGTAAGAACATAAGAGCATAAGAACATAAGAAAATGCCATACTGGGTCAGACCAAGGGTCCATCAAGCCCAGCATCCTGTTTCCAACAGTGGCCAATCCAGGCCATAAGAACCTGGCAAGTACCCAAAAACTAAGTCTATTCCATGTAACCATTGCTAATGGCAGTGGCTATTCTCTAAGGGGCGGATTTTAAAAGGAGCGCGAATAGCCTACTTTTGTTTGCGCTCCAGGCGCAAACAAAAGTACGCTGGATTTTAGTAGATACGCGCGTATCTACTAAAATCCAGCGTACTAAAAATCCAGTGTACTAAAAATCCAGCGTACTAAAATCCAGCGGCCTCAGAGGGAAGTTCCCTCCGAGGCCGCTCCGAAATCGGAGCGGCCTCGGAGGGAACTTCCTTTTGTCCTCCCCTCACCTTCCCCTCCCTTCCCCTACCTAACCCACCCACCCGGCCATGTCTAAGCCCCCCCCTTACCTTTGTCGGGGGATTTACGCCTCCCGGAGGGAGGCGTAAATCCCCGCGCGTCAGCGGGCCTCCTGCGCGCCGGGACGCGACCTGGGGGCAGGTCCGGAGGGCGCGGCCACACCCCCGGGCCGCCCCGGGCCGTAGCCACGCCCCCGTACCCGCCCCCAAAACGCTGCCGACATGCCCCCGAAACGCCGCGACGACCGGGCCCGCCCCTCGACACGCCCACGACACCCCCCCCTCGGAGAACCCCGGGACTTACGCGAGTCCCGGCGCTCTGCGCGTGCCGGTAGGCCTATGTAAAATAGGCTTACCGGCGAGCAGGGCTCTGAAAATCCCCCCCCTAAGTGAACTTAATAGCAGGTAATGGACTTCTCCTCCAAGAACTTATCCAATCCTTTTTTAAACACAGCTATACTAACTGCACGAACCACATTCTCTGGCAACAAATTCCAGAGTTTAATTGTGCGTTGAGTAAAAAAGAACTTTCTCCGATTAGTTTTAAATGTGCCCCATGCTAACTTCATGGAGTGTCCCCTAGTCTTTCTACTATCCGAAAGAGTAAATAACCGATTCACATCTACCCATTCTAGACCTCTCATGATTTTAAACACCTCTATCATATCCCCCCTCAGTCGTCTCTTCTCCAAGCTGAAAAGTCCTAACCTCTTTAGTCTTTCCTCATAGGGGTGTTGTTCCATTCCCCTTATCATTTTGGTAGCCCTTCTCTGTACCTTCTCCATCGCAATTATATCTTTTTTGAGATGCAGCGACCAGAATTGTACACAGTATTCAAGGTGCGGTCTCACCATGGAGCGATACAGAGGCATTATGACATTTTCCGTTTTATTCATCATTCCTTTTCTAATAATTCCCAACATTCTGTTTCCTTTTTTGACTGCCGCAGCACACTGCACCGACGATTTCAATGTGTTATCCACTATGACACCTAGATCTCTTTCTTGGGTTGTAGCACCTAATATGGAACCCAACATCGTGTAATTATAGCATGGGTTATTTTTCCCTATATGCATCACCTTGCACTTATCCACATTAAATTTCATCTGCCATTTGGATGCCCAATTTTCCAGTCTCACAAGGTCTTCCTGCAATTTATCACAATCTGCTTGTGATTTAACTACTCTGAATAATTTTGTGTCATCTGCAAATTTGATTATCTCACTCGTCGTATTTCTTTCCAGATCACTTATAAATATATTGAACAGTAAGGGTCCCAATACAGATCCCTGAGGCACTCCACTGTCCACTCCCTTCCACTGAGAAAATTGCCCATTTAATCCTACTCTCTGTTTCCTGTCTTTTAGCCAGTTTGCAATCCACGAAAGGACATCGCCACCTATCCCATGACTTTTTACTTTTCCTAGAAGCCTCTCATGAGGAACTTTGTCAAACGCCTTCTGAAAATCCAAGTATACTATATCTACCGGTTCACCTTTATCCACATGTTTATTAACTCCTTCAAAAAAGTGAAGCAGATTTGTGAGGCAAGACTTGCCCTGGGTAAAGCCATGCTGACTTTGTTCCATTAAACCATGTCTTTCTATATGTTCTGTGATTTTGATGTTTAGAACACTTTCCACTATTTTTCCTGGCACTGAAGTCAGGCTAACCGGTCTGTAGTCAGGCTGACCTTGTCTCCCTGGGTGTCGAATCGGACTCCTAGGTATTCCAGCGACTGAGCAGGCTGTAGGGAACTTTTCTTTATGTTGACTACCCATCCTAGGCTTTCTAGAAGAGATATAACTCTGTTGGTTGCCTGGTGGCTCTCCTCCGATGACTTTGTCCTGATCAGCCAATTGTCCAGGTAGGGATGGACGAGAATTCCTTCCTTCCTGAGTGACGCCGCCACTACTACTATGACCTTGGTAAACGTCCGCGGCGCGGTGGCTAACCCGAAGGGTAAAGCTCGGAACTGGAAGTGTTGGCTCAGGACTTTGAAGCGTAAGTAGCGCTGGTGATCCCGATGGATTGGGATATGCAAGTAGGCCTCCGACAGATCCAGGAATGTGAGAAACTCCCCTGGCTGTATTGCACTTTTGACTGACCGCAGAGTTTCCATGCGAAAGCTGGGGACCCGTAGGTGTCGGTTGACTGACTTGAGGTCCAGGACGGTCTTGAAAGTGCCCTCCTTCTTGGGTACTATGAAATAAATGGAATAATGCCCAGAATTTATCTTCCATGCAGGCACTGGGATTATGGCGTTTAGGGGCAGGAGCCTCCGCAAGGTAGCTTCCAGTGCCGCCCACTTGAGGGGTGGACAAGGAGATTCCACAAACTTCTCCGGAGGGAGCTGAACAAAGTCCAGGTAATACCCTTCTCGGATGATGGCGAGGACCCACTGGTCCGAGGTAATCTCAACCCACCTGCGGTAGAATAGGGTTAGCCTGCCCCCTATGGCTTCTTCCCCCAGATGGGTCGGCTGATTCTCATTGTGGGGTGCGGCCGGGACCCGAACCCGAGCCGGTTCTCCTCTTGTTGTGCTTGGTCCGAAAGGACTGGTTCCTGGTCTAAGAGCGAGGTGCTTGGTAGCGAGCCCTGTAAGGGTTGAAGCGCTGAGAGCTTCTACCTCTGGATGGCCTAGGAAAATGGCGCTGGCTCCTCCTTGACCTGTCTTCTGGTAGACGGGGTAATGGAGAGGCGCCCCATCTATTAGCCAGTTTCTCGAGGTCGCTGCCGAACAGGAGGGATCCCTTAAAGGGCATTCTTGTGAGGCGTGTCTTGGAGGAGGAGTCGGCCGATCAATTTTGTAGCCAGAGCTGTCTCCTGCCTGCCACTGAGGATGACACTCTCTTGGCTGCCGTACTGACTAGGTCGGAGGCTGCGTCAGTGAGGAACAAGAGAGCTGATTCAATTTCTTCTCCCGGGGTGTTGTTCCTAGCCTGTGATAAACAGGAACGCGTCACCACGGTGCAGCAAGTCGCAATTCGTAGAGACATGGCTGCCACCTCAAAGGCTTGTTTCAGAATGGCGTCCATGCGCCGGTCATGTGCATCCTTGAGGGCCACCCCCCCCCCTCCAACGGAATGGTGGTGTGCTTCACAATTGCGCAAACTATGGCGTCTACCTTAGGGCACGCCAGCAGATCCTTGGTTGCCGGGTCCAGGGGGTACATGCGAGATAAGGCCTGACCCCCTTTGAATGAGGCCTCCGGCGCATTCCATTCCAGATCGATTAGCTGTTGTGCTGCTTGTAGGAGGGGAAAATGGTGAGCCGTTTGGCGCAGGCCCTCTAGCAGGGGGTTCATTCTAGGTTCCCCTGGGGTGCCTTGGCCCGGGATAGCTAGTTCCGACAGGCATTGAGAGACCAGGTCTGGGAGATCCTCTTTAAGAAAGAAGCGTCTCATGGTTCGATACGGTTCTATCCCCGAGGGAAGCTCTCCCTCCTCGGGGGGGCTCGCCCTCTTCCTCAGAACAATCTGAATCCCCATAAGTGGGGCTTCCGGGCGGCGAGTAGCCGTGCCTAGGTCTTGAGGGTCCAGGAGCGTGGTCCTCCGGTACGTATGTGTCCGTTTGGGGATCAGACTGCATCTTGACAAAGGCATGAATCCCCTTGAATAATTCCACCCAGGAGAGCGAAGCAGGTTCTAGCCTTAGGGGCACCAGGTCTCTCGGGTTCCCTGGCTGCTCACCGCTGCCTGCTAGGTCTGGGGTGTTCCCTGAGGAACTGGCAAGTACGCTGGGCTGGGACCGGCCCTGGCCTGGAACTCCCAGGGCATCCTCACATTGGGCACATAGGGAGTCTGCTTCCTTGCTCTGTGTGGCTCTGAGGCTGCATGCTGAGCAGAGGCCTAGTGCTCTTATGCCTGATTCTGGAGGTGCCGACTCTGTGGACGCATGGGCTCTCCTACGCTCCATCTCGTCTGTTATCTCTATGCGGTGCGCTCCCAGCCGGAGTATGCACCTGGTAATATGCGCGAAAGTTGTGCGCCTACTAATGTGCGCTTATCAACATGCGCCTATGAACGTGCGCCTATGAACGTGCACTTATCAACGTGCGCTTATCAACGTGCGCCTGTGAACATGCGCTTAGCAACGTGCGCGTATCAGCGTGCGCCTATGAACGTGCGCTTAGCAACGTGCGCTTATCAACGTGCCCCTATGAACGCGCGCTTATCAACGCGCGTCTATGAATGTGCGCTTATCAACATGCGCCTCTGAATGTGCGCTTATCAACGTGCGCCTATCAACGGGCGCCTATCAAAGTGTGCCGAGGAACGTGCGCCGAGCAACGTACGCCTATCAACGGGCGCCTATCAACGTGCGCTTAGCAACGTGCACTTAGGAACGTGCGCCTAGGAACGTGCGCTTAGCAACGTGCGCCTATCGATGTGCGCTTAGCAACGTGCGGCTATCCACGTGTGGCTATTTCTATCAACGTGAATCAAGGTGTCTTCAATCTGCGCCTCTATCAAATATGCGCCCAATTATTTACTGGCGCCCAACATATGTGCCCATCGCCTGTGCGCTCAGTCTGGCCTGAGCGCTAGAGCGAGGCGACGAACCAGGGCAGATGGTGACAGCGAGCAGGCAGGTAAAATGGCACCCTCCTTGGCAGGCTGCCACGTAAGCAGACCCCGCTAATCCTCGCTTCCTCGGAGACCCACAAGTAAAGATGTATGCCTTACCTTGTTTTCGGCGCTTCCCGGCTGCAACCCGGGCGGTCTCCGGGTGTGGGGGGAGAGGGTGATTACCATCACCACCGCGCTCGAGGAAATGGACCTGCTGCCTCTAGGCCGCGCCCGAACTCGTCTCGCTCGGGTGCCAAGTCCTCACCGGGACCAAGGCTGCCTCTATGCCGCGCCCGAGCCCTTCTCACTTGGGGGCTAGGTCCCTGCCGCGAGTCGGCCACCGGACCGAGGCTCTTCCCTCCGAAGGACCACGGAAATCACCTCGGGAAACTCAACTGGGGGAGGGACCCGAGGGTATCACCACAGGAGTGCGGGGCTCGTCTTCAAGTAGGATTCTTCTATGAATTTAGTCGTTAGAATTTGGAAAAACGCTCAACGAGCGTGAGGTAGCTCCAAACTGCTTTGGAGACGGAAATTACTGAGTTGCTGCACTTCCTGCGGGGGTATATGTACCCCGTGCTGACGTCAGATCCGTCTCCAACTGCTAGCACAAGCACACTATACCTATTTGTTCTGAGTCCATCTGCTACACGCTAGGAAATTTCATTTTCTAGTTCCTTCAGAATTCTGGGGTGTATTCCATCCGGTCCAGGTGATTTACTACTCTTCAGTTTCTCAATCAGGCCTACCGCATCTTCTAGGTTCACCGTGATTTAATTCAGTCCATCTGAATCATTACCCATGAAAACCTTCTCCATTACGGGTACCTCCCCAAAATCCTCTTCAGTAAACACCGAAGCAAAGAAATCATTTAATCTTTTCGCAATGGCCTTATCTTCTCTATGTGCCCCTTTAACCCCTCGATCATCTAACGGTCCAACTGACTCCCTCACAGGCTTTCTGCTTCGGATATATTTAAAAAAGTTTTTACTGTGAGTTTTTGCCTCTACAGCCAACTTCTTTTCAAATTCTCTCTTAGCCTGTCTTATCAATGTCTTACATTTAACTTGCCAACGTTTATGCTTTATCCTATTTTCTTCTGTTGGATCCTTCTTCCAATTTTTGAATGAAGATCTTTTGGCTAAAATAGCTTCTTTCACCTCCCCTTTTAACCATGCCTTCTTTCCACCTTTCTTAATGTGTGGAATACATCTAGACTGTGCTTCTAGAATAGTATTTTTTAACAATGACCATGCCTCTTGGACATTTTTTACTTTTGTAGCTGCTCCTTTCAGTTTTTTTCTAACAATTTTTCTCATTTTATCAAAGTTTCCCTTTTGAAAGTTTAGCACGAGAGCCTTGGATTTGCACACTGTTCCTGTTCCAGTCATTAAATCAAATTTGATCATATTATGATCACTATTGCCAAGCGGCCCCACCACCGTTACCTCTCTCACCAAGTCCTGTGCTCCACTGAGAATTAGATCTAAAATTGCTCCCTCTCTCGTTGGTTCCTGAACCAATTGCTCCATAAAGCTATCATTTATTCCATCCAGGAACGTTATCCCTCTAGCGTGTCCTGATGATACATTTACCCAGTCAATACTGGGGTAATTAAAGTCTAACACAAAATTGTATTAAGGAGAGTCAACACAGTAACCCAATAGGAAAACTGTCAAAAAAGAGGGAAACTGATTTTTAATTCATAATATTGCCTATAGTGACGGTGTCATCAAGCCAGACATTGTGATTCAAACCTAAATCCAACCGGACTTCTAATCATTCACCATCACTTTAAAAAATCTTTAATTGTTTTTGTATGAAAATTATTTTTATGTATTTGTTTATTTCTTATAAAAAATAGTCCAAAAGACTTCTGTATTTCACTCCATTGATAGCGTGAAGATAAGAAATAACAAGCATTCTCTCAATGCATAATATAAATAGCGCCCAACACGGCCGATGTTTCGCTTAACAAAGCTTCCTCAGGGGCATCTAGATAACATTAGCTTCGGAGTATTTGCCTAGAAATTAAAAGAAACAGTCTTAGCAACTTTCTATAATGGAAATAAAGAACAGTACTTATCTGACTGCCATAGGCTACCGGTTCAAAATGGACACGAAGTCTCAATCATTCTTCTGCATCGCAGGGAGGAAACGAGGCTGACGTTTACATCTTAATAAATATTCACCAGATGTGACGTCATTCGATGACGTATTGATTGTCAGAAAAACTTTGTTAATTGATTAGTATTATGATAATGAATAAAGCACTAAATCATAAGAAAAATATTTCTTGTATGAATGAACAAAAAATGAAAAGCTGAGGTGAGAACTTTATCCTAGGAAAGTATGTAATTCCAAATCGGCATTTAGACCTGCCGGGCTCACTGTCCGCAAACGGTAAATCCAGCGTTGTTCTAATTTTAAGAGCTGTGCTTCACGATTGCCGCCACACCAATGCATTGGAACATGATCAATGGCGCAAAATTTAAGATCACTGAATAGATGTTTATACGCTGAACAATGTGCAACCAATAGCTCTTCTATCCGGGAATTCTTTATGTTTGATCTGTGTTCTATCATCCGCGTTTTTAGAAGACGTTTGGTTTTTCCAACATATTGTAAGCCACATGGACAGACAATCAAGTAAATCACCATCATTGATATACAAGATGTTGATATACAAGATTTCTGTCAAATAATTCCAATGACAATTCTTCTCAATATACTTGTGTTTTACCATTTTCCCCCCAAGCATATAAAATTCGAAGAGCTATTTATAACAATTGGCATGTATTACAGTTACATGGGGTTTTTCAATCCCCCCCTCGAATCACTTTTTCAAGGGCATCCAATCTAAAAAATATGCTGGTACGTTCGGACTTCACCATCAAGGACAATGACAACATGATTGTGGGCTCTCATCAACCATGTAATAATTGCTCAGTCTGCCCGATGTCTATGTCAGTAACAGAAAGTATCACTTTGCAATCAGGCTATACAATTTTTTTGAAACACACAACATCTTGTATATCAATGATGGTGATTTACTTGATTGTCTGTCCATGTGGCTTACAATATGTTGGAAAAACCAAACGTCTTCTAAAAACGCGGATGATAGAACACAGATCAAACATAAAGAATTCCCGGATAGAAGAGCCATTAGTTGCACATTGTTCAGCGTATAAACATATATTCAGTGATCTTAAATTTTGCGCCATTGATCATGTTCCAATGCACTGGCGTGGCGGCAATCGTAAAGCACAGCTCTTAAAATTAGAACAACGCTAGATTTACCGTTTGGGGACAGTGAGCCCGGCAGGTCTAAATGCCGATTTGGAATTACATACTTTCCTAGGATAAAGTTCTCACCTCAGCTTTTCATTTTTTGTTCATTCATACAAGAAATATTTTTCTTATGATTTAGTGCTTTATTCATTGTCATAATACTAATCAATTAACAAAGTTTTTCTGACAATCAATATGTCATCGAATGACGTCACATCTGGTGAATATTTATTAAGACGTAAATGTCAGCCTCGTTTCCTCCCTGCGATGCAGAAGAATGATTGAGACTTCGTGTCCATTTTGAACCGGTAGCCTATGGCGGTCAGATAAGTACTGTTCTTTATTTCCATTATAGAAAGTTGCTAAGACTGTTTCTTTTAATTTCTAGGCAAATACTCCGAAGCTAATGTTATCTAGATGCCCCTGAGGAAGCTTTGTTAAGCGAAACATCGGCCGTGTTGGGCGCTATTTATATTATGCATTGAGAGAATGCTTGTTATTTCTTATCTTCACGCTATCAATGGAGTGAAATACAGAAGTCTTTTGGACTATTTTTTATAAGAAAGAAAAAATACATAAAAATAATTTTCATACAAAAACAATTAAAGATTTTTTAAAGTGATGGTGAATGATTAGAAGTCCGGTTGGATTTAGGTTTGAATCACAATGTCTGGCTTGATGACACCGTCACTATAGGCAATATTATGAATTAAAAATCAGTTTCCCTCTTTTTTGACGGTAATTAAAGTCTCCCATTATTACCGCACTACCAATTTGGTTAGCTTCCCTAATTTCTCTTACCATTTCACTGTCCATCTCACCATCTTGATCAGGTGGATGGTAGTATACCCCTATCACTATAGTCTTCCCCGACACACAAGGGATTTCTACCCAGATTGGAGAGGTTTACCCACCAGGACAGGGAGGCCTGGAGAGGTGGCATGATGGAGACACGTGTCTCGAGGTCCTGGGATGACTGCTGCCATTGCAACCATAATGTCTATTGTGCCCTGCACATGCAAAGACAGGCCAACAGAGTGACATGGACAGAGGCAGCCATGTGGCCTAACAGATGAAGCAGCAGGCGAGTAGGAACCTGCTGACTGCCGTGCACTGTGCTTGACAACAAGGACAGGGCAAGAGCCCGATCGTGAGGCAAGAATGCTTTGGCATGACTCATGTCCAGTCATGCTTTGGCATGACTCATGTCCAGGCAGAGGTGCAACACTGGGTAGTTGATGACAATTCCCAGAGATAGCAGCACTCGCATGGTGAGATTCAGGGCGCGCAGTGCTCCCTGCTGGGAGATGCTTTGGACAAGCCAGTCATCTAAGTAGGGGAACACATGTACCCCCTGACGTCTGAGGTGTGCTGCCAATTGCTGCAAGGCACTTGGTAAAGACCCGAGGGGCTGAGGCCAAACCAATCAGCAGTATTCAATATTGGTAATAAGCCTGCCCCACCATAAAGCGAAGATACTTCCTGTGGCTTGGGAAGGTCAAAATGTGAGCATAGGCATCCTTGAGATTGAGAGAGCATAGCCAGTCTCCTCCTCTGAGGAGCGGGATCAGGGTTTCCAGAGAGACCATTTTGAACTTTTCCGTTGAAGGAATTTGTTCAAGTCTCTGAGATCGAGAATGGGATGTAATCTCTCTGTTCTCTTTGGTATCAGGAAATACCTTGAGTAGAACCCTTGGCCCTGTTGGCAGGGGGAGAACAGGTTCCACCACTCCTGCCATTACAGAGTGGAGAGCTCTGTATGAAGTATTTTCGGTGGAGCGGAAAAAACCCCACGATAGATATGGGGGAAAGTCCGCAGGGACATCTCTGAAATTTAGCCGATTCCCCTAGCGAATGATTGCAAGAACCCACTGGTCTGACTTGATGTGCAGCCAGCGGTGGGCGAAGTGAAGCAGCCTGCCTCCTACAGGGGGGAATGCTGCCATGGGTATGGTGGATTGACTGAAACTCTCTCCCTCCATTGTGTTGGTCTGCTGGGGGCTGATTGAGGCCTGGGTGAATGTGACTGGTGCAAATGACCCCTGGAACCAGCTTGGGGGGGTCCGAGTCTGGGAGGCAGGAGGGTATACTTTGTTTGCCAATAGAAGGATGTTCACAAAGTTTATCAAGAGGCCTTTCTGACGAAGGATGGTGGATTGGAAGTGCTAGCCGAGAACTGTTGAAGGGTCTCATGATGATCCTTCAATTGGTCTACTGCATCCCTGACCTTATTTATTTATTTATTCATTTGTATACCGACGTTCGTAGGAAACATCACATCGGTTAACAATAATTATCAAAACACATTTAAAATAACCCGAAGAGATTCTCTCCTGTACAGGGCAGAGATAGTCCAAAAACCGTGGGATTAGACAGGAAAAGGGATCAAGGGACTGCAAAGTGCACCATGATGTGTACCTTTTCCATTTATAGGAATAAGATTTTCTTGTGGAAGGCTTCCGTGAAGCAATCAGGACACAAGAAATCGAATCTGAAAGGTTAAGTGGTTGAAGGATTAACTTTTCAAAATCCATGCCGTCAGGGACAAGGCCCGAAGATTGGGATGGCATAGGCATCCGTCGTTTGAGTGATCAGATACAGGTAATGTGCCTGCGGATGGAGAGATCCTGGAGTATGGGAAACCACACTTGGCGTGGCCAGTGAGATGCTATCAGGATCATGGTTCCCTTGTCCTGACGTAGCTTCACGAGAGTCTTCGAAAGAAGAGGAAGTGGAGGGAATGCATAGAGCAGACCGGTTGCCCACGAGAGGGAGAATGCATCTCTGGGCTGAGAGCGCTCGCTCCAAATGAGGGAGCAGTAATTGTCCACTTTGTGGTTCTGAGGGGATGCAAAGAGGTCTGTCTGGGGGTATCCCCATTGGTGAAAGATTGAGGTCGCTACCGAGGGGTTGAGAGACCACTCATGTGGCTGGAAGACGCGACTCAGTTTGTCTGTCAAGACATTGTCCACTCCCGGCAAGTAGGTGGCCCTGAGGTACATCGAGTGGGAGAGTGCTTCCACCCAATTCTGCGCAGCTTCCTGACACAGGAGGAAGGAGCCTGTGCCTCCCTGCTTGTTGATGTACCACATGGCCACCTGGTTGTCAGTCTGAATCAGGATGACGTGATTTGATAGGCATTCCTGAAAAGCCCTAAGAGAATATCACATTGCTTGAAGCTCTAGGAAGTTTATTTGATGCGCATGTACGCCCGCGTTCACCCTTTTAAAATCTACCCCATTGTTGGGAGGTTCCTGTGAATGCAGGGTATATGTTTACATTTAGCCCTGTCACAGTCATGTGTTCAGTGTGCCATGCATGTGCATGTGAGAACTATCTGTCAGATGTGTCCTGACAGAAAACAGTTTGAGAACCACTGCTCTAAATCATTGGGCTAAAGCTTAAATACTGGCTCCTTCTTCCTCCTTTAGCCCCACAGTGAAACATCCCCTGTTTGAACCACAAGGCTCTGTATCTACAAAGCCATGCATGGTTCAAACATCTGCTTTTAGAATTGCATGGGGCTGCTCCAGATACAGAGCCCCGTGGTTCAAACAGGGGATGTTCACCATGGAGCTCCAGGAGGGAGGAGTACCAGTATTTAAGCTGCAGCCTAAGCAATTTAAAGGTGCTGATTGGGGAAGAGGGAGAGAAGTGACAGGGCAGGGGAAGAATGGGACTGAGGTGGAGAGCAGGGGAACATGGTATATGGGAATGGAGAGAGAGTATGAGAAGAATGAGATTTATTGCCTGAGGGAGATCATGGGAAGAATGGAATTTGTAGACTCAGAGAGAGCAGATACTGGGATGGAGAGTGTTACGTTCAGCGGCCCATGGACTATCCCAACAGAACTCCGCACTCACCTCCAGTCAGCAAGGTGGGCGCGCCATGACCCACTATGGAGACTGGCGTCCTGTGTGCTACGTCGCCGCACATGTCAGGGCTGGTGCAGTGCGTTTCGGCGTTGTGCAGGGGGTCCTCGCACCGGGGCATCCCGTGTGACAGTCATCCTCGGCTCTTCCTGCTTTTCCCTATCGGCGCACACGCACAGGACAGCTTGGCCTCATAAAGAGCTAGTGGCAGAGGAGAGTGGTTCTGAAGCCCCACAGCCTTCACTGATGACCTCATCAACCAGGGCCTATTTAAGGGTAGGCCCTGCCTTCAAGCAGGGCCTCAGCAACAGGTCCTGCTCTTCAGAGAGTGTGAGTTGTCTGTATTCCTGATCCCTATGTTCCTGACTATGTCTTGCCTTTGTTCCTGATTCCTGGTTCCAGTGTCCCTGATCCTTGTCTCCGGTTCCTGCCTTGCCCCTTGTCCCCTCGGATTGGTTTCTCAGTACTGACTCCTTGCCTGATAATTCGACTCTGCTTGATCACGGTCTGCCCTGACTCCTTGCCTGGTTATTCGACTCCACTGTTTGCTGCCTGCCCCAACATCTGACCTGTTCCTGGTTCTTCCTCTCAGCTGCGTGCCTCAACCCCTGAATTCGGCCGATGCTGCCTCAGTCTTCGTCTTCTGGCTCCACACTTGGGCAGACTCACGACTAAGTCCTGCCAGCCTCAGTACCCAAGGGCTCAACTTGCGGGGTCGAGGGTTGGTATAGGTGAAGGTCCAGTTGGGTCTTCTCTCCCAGAACCGCCTCCCGATGACGAGGATCTCTAGGAGCAATCCCCTGGAGGTAGCAACAACCTTGCTCGGCTTAAGGGTCCACTTTTACAACAGATTGCTGAGGCAATGGAGCTGGCATATTTGGCTGCCCTCAAAGCCATTCTTAGCCTCACTCAGAAATTGCAAACCCTTCAGTGAGTCCTAGAACTTGTTGTGGCAGATATGAACTGCCTTGCAGAACGCTTGGACTCCTTGACCCTCCCCGCGGTCCCACCACCGTCTCTCGCCACTCCAGCGCCAGTTTCAGATTTCCATCAAGCGACAATTCCCTTGCCTGTACCACCCCAGTATGACGGAGATTCCAAGCAGTGCCGTGAATTTTTGAACCAATCCATATGCATTTTTCCCTTCAGCCAGCTCTCTTCCCAAATGATTTGGTATGGATGGCATTCATCCTCTCCCTTCTCGATGGGAGAGCTCTGGCCTGGGCTTCCCTGCTGTGGGAGTGCGCTGATCCACTTCTCTCAAATATCCACTAATTTGTCTCGGCGTTCAAGCAGGTCTTTGATGAGCCCGGTCAGCTGCCCACATTGGGTTCTGACCTTCTGCACCTGTGCCAGGGAAATCGGTTGCTGCTGGATTACGATGAATTCCAAACCATGGCCACAGAGCTGAACTGGCAGGGCAACTGCCTGCATACTATATTCTTGGAGGGTTTAGCTCCCAGTATTAAGGATAAGCTATCAGCACGAGAATTGCCCATCTTTCTTGAAGGTCTCATTGATCTCACGAGGAAGATTGACAGACACTCTAGGAGCGAGCTCAGGAGGTCTGCTCAGCTCAAAGACGCCCCTGCAGGATGCCATCTTCTTCCATGATCGGTCTCATTCCACCTTTTCCGAATTCCCCAGTAGAACACATGCAACTAGGTAATGTCACTCTTACTAACGAAGAGAAGACCCAACGTCGTCAACTAAGCCTCTGTCTGTATTGCGGAACAAACGGTCATCTGTTGGTCCAGTGCCCAGAGAGAAAGGGAACTTCTCCACGCCATGAAGTGATGGAGCGGACGTCCTTCAGGCTAACCATCCCCTTGCACCAGATTCTACTGACTATCTCCCTGGAACCCTGCTGGACTCCAGGGCTAGGGAAAATTTCATACGACAAGAAGTTATAGACTGGTATCAAATCCCCACGAAACCCCTGATACCACCGTTGGCAATTTCCTCAGCTTCTGGGGAACCCCTTCCCAGGTTAGTGACTCAGACTACTCTACCTCTCACATTGAAAATAGGACCCTCACACACAAAGCTTGTTTCCTTCCATGTGCTTCCTAGGGCAGTAAGTCCCACTATTTTGGGTCTGCTGTGTATGCAGAGGCACCAACCCCAATTTAATTGGTCCATGATGGAACTCACCCATTGGGGACAAGGATGCAAGGATTTATGTTTAAGGTCGGAAGAGCCTCCCAGTTCTTTGCTCGTGGCCACTACCCTGCCAAATATTCACACCCCTGGAAAGAGGTCGCAAGAGACTCAAACCACCTCCGGAGCTTTCCAAAAGGATATTTTACAATTAGTTTTTGCTCAATTGAAGGACCAGTTGGTCCAAGAGAGATTGAAACATGAGGACAGGAAGAAGGAGCACAACCGAGCTATGAAAAAGGTCACATCTCTACTAAGCGAGAAAGATGAAGAAATACAAATCTTGAATACCCTTCTGTTACAGGAAAAGGGCAAGAGAAAGTGACCTCCCCCCGCTTCTTCCTGTCTGGACCCTGAGGGATCGGAGGCCCTTCTTTCCACAACAGTAGGGCCAGACCTCCCTTCCAACTATTAGAAGAGGTTCCCCTCCTTGACGGGTCGGTTGGGTCCCCAGAATTGCATGAACTAGGGGACAAAATCAATCCTTTGGTTGCAGAATCCTCCACTCAAGTCTCCCTTGGAGCTGGTACTCCCACTAACTCGGGCCCTCAAGAGGGGGCTTTGGAGGGGGGTACTGTTACGTTCGGCGGCCCGTGGCTATCCCAACAGACCGCTGCACTCACCTCCAGCCCAGTGAGGCGGGCGCACCGTGTCCCATATTGGGAACTGGTGTCCTCTGCACTGCGCCACCGCACTTGTCGGGGCCAATACGGTGCGCTTGGGCATTGTGTGGGTTCTTCGTGCTGGGGCATCCCATGTGCCATTCGTCCACGGCTCTTCCTTGCTTTGGGCATGCGCGCGAGGGAAAGCTTGGCCTCTTAAAGGGCAGTGGCAGAGGAGACTGGTTCTGAAGCCCCGCGGCCTTCACTGATGACCTCATCAAACCAGGGCCTATTTAAGGGCAGGCCCTGCCTTCAATCAGGGCCTCAGCAATGGGTCCTGCTCTTCAGAGAGTGTGAGTTGTCTGCGTTCCTGATCCCTGCATTCGTGACTCTGCCATGCCTTTGTTTCCTGATTCCTAGTTCCAGCGTTTCGGATCCTTGTCTCCGATTCCTGCCTTGCTCTTCATCCCCCTTGGATTGGTTTCTCGGTTCTGACTCCTTGCCTGGTAATTCAACTCTGCTTGATCTCTGCCTGCCCTGACTCCTTGCCTGGTTATTTGACTCTGCTGTTTGCTGCCTGCCCCAACCTCTGACCTGCTCCTGGTCCTTTTTGTCAGCCGCCTGCTTTGACCCTTGGATTCGTCCGATGCTGCCTCAGTCTTTGTCTTCTGGCTCTATGCTTGGGAAGACCCATGCCTAAGTCCTGCTGGCCCCGGTACCCAATAGCTCAACCTGTGGGGAACAAGGGTTGGTATGGGTGAAGGTCCATTTGGTTCTTCTCTCCCAGAACTGCCTCCTGACGACCTCCAGGGGCAATCCCCTGGAAGTAGCAGCAACCTCTTCTTGGCATAAGGGTCTACTTTTCCAACAGAGAGCAGGGAAAGAAGAGAGACTCAGGGAGAACAGACTTCTGCATTCAGAGTTAGGGGACAGAGCAGAAACTTGTGAATGGTGGACATGGGAGAGGGTTAGTGGGGACTTAGCAATTGGGTGGGTATTAGTGGGGAATGTTGGATTGACTGCTGGGGAAAGAGTATGAGTGAGGATGTGAGAAAGGGGCTAAATGGTGGGGAAGGATTAAGAAGTGGTGTGAAAGGCTTGGAGGACTAGAGAGGGGGTGAAATGCAGTAGAAAATGATTAGGGAGCTGTGGAGGGGAGTGAGAGGAAAGGGATTGATCTGTGTAGGGGTGATGGAAGGTGAGAATGGGCCTGGGAGGCGGTGAAATAGGAAGCTGGTAGGGGATAAGACACAGACGAATGGGCTGGTGGACAGGGAAGGGTGTCAGGTTTAGGAATGTGATTTCTTATATTTTTGCATTTTGCTCAGCTCAGGAGGAAATTGATTTCTGGTTTTCTCAGATGTTGCACTGCATGCAGAGTTGGGCTTTTTGTGGTTTCCAGTTCAGTTTTTGTCTGCATTTTTCTATTTTTAATTTGTGGTCCCTTATTTTGAATAAGGTAAGAGTCGGTTTGTGTTCTGTGTGAGTGACTGAGGGATTCTCCTGGCATGATGTGACTGGCTTGCTCTGTTTTTCCAGTAGAAGGTGTATTAATGTTTTAGGGCCTATAGCAATATTTGCAGTGCTACTTCTTCCCAGGTACAGTTATTGTTGTTTGTCCTGGAGTTTGCTATGGTTTGGCAGGTTTTCTTATAGGTTCTGAGTGACGTTTTGAAGGGCTTTGTGTTATTTCATAAAGTTTCTGGCAGTAGAAGGTGTCTGTGTGGCTGTTACTGAGGTGACACCAGAATTTGAATTTTTTTTTATATCATTAGTTGGTGATGGTCTGTCTCTTGGAGAATGTTTCCTGTTTGGGTATCTTAGTGTGGGCAGGGGGGGCCAATAGATTACCTTGAGCCATTTCTGACTGCCGACACCAATTACTGATACAGTAAAGTTCTGCTCCTGCTCTGGGCTGCCTCCTACAGCTTGATAACATCATCAAAGGCCAGCTCAATGTCATGAATGTTATAGTGTGAAAGGAGATGTTTCTGATCTGACCTTTGTTGGCCACATGTCAGCGGCAAATTTTCTGAGGTACCACCAACTTCAACAGTCACTTTATGCCCCTGGTGGTGCAACACATGCGTCAAAAGTTGGTAAAAGATCCCCAAGCTCAAAAATGTTAAACAAAGTTCAACAAGTCCAAAAACTCTTAACTGTAATCTCAAACTTCCAAGCCTCTTTAGTTCATTAACCAAAAGCCTCAAATTCTTCTTACCCTTGTTCTCTTTGTTTGCTTAGGGAAAAGGATCTTTGATTCAGTCTTTCAGTTTCGTGGGTGAAGATTTATTCAATCTGTAGGGAATACAGATTGAATAAATCTTCTCAAAAAATCTCTTCATCTCTACTGCACCCACAACTTTTCAACTGCACACAGTTGAATGAGGCAATGACCAAACAGCCAAACAGCCAAACAGCCAAACTCCTACTCCTTTTTAGCTCCTAACTTACATTTTCCAACCCACTAAATCACTGACCATCAGTGGATAATCCATGGTAAGCTGACTCAGAAGGGGTTTACCATAAATCGGGTATCCCAACTCCCAAACGATACACCAACTGGAACAGAGGTGTACCTATGTGGAGGATGTCTGGGGAGCAGAATCAGAGGGAGCAAGAGAAAAGAGTGGTGTAGGAAAAGAAAAAAGGGTAATACCCTTTTGTATGCGTCATGTGGTAAATCATGCCATTTTGAATGGTAGGATTTATGTGTGGAAGGTTTTGTGACGCTACCAGTACCTGAGAACATCAGTGAGACTACGATTTGAGACTGACTTGTGAGAAGGCAAATTGATTACTGGTGTGATAGATTAAGAAGTATGGGAAGCATACTGGACTCGGCCAGGACATAGGTCTGAGGAACAGTGAGCCCCTTCCCGGTTCAACATTAGAAGAGTGCTGGCTATGAGAGGCAGCAGAAGAGACACATTTAAGAGGCCCTTGATGGAAGAAAGGCGTCTATGGGAATGCATTGGAAACATGTGTAGGGAGTAGAATCTGTGCACCGTATGGTTTGATTCGGACGCAGAGGGTAAGTTCGGTTGACCTCAGTGTTAAAAGATTTTTCCCGCTACACATGTAGTCCGAGACCATTCGAGAGGATGGAAACCTACATGGAGAAGGTCTGCTAGTGCGTTCAGTAAATCTCTTAGATAAGTGGCCCTAGGATGCATGAAGTGAGCAAGGGCCAAGGGTAGAGCTGCTCAGTTTCCTTGCAGAGCAGCGAAGAGGTTGTGCGTGCTTGTGAGTTGGAAAGCACATTGTCCCTATGCTGTCTGTCTGTATGCACAAAGATTTGTTGCAGAGGCAGTATTGAAAGGCATAAGGGTATAACTCATGGCTACAAGCTCCAGGAAGTTCATGTGAAACTGTGCCTGGAGTGGAATAGATGCATATTGAGTTGAGAAGCTTTTAGCTAAAACTTTACAACCCTGAGTAAATGCGAGCATGAGCAGAGTCAGACTAGGTTTTGGTTCTAGATCTGTAATATGGATGAGGGACGAAAGCGGTTGAACAGCTTAGACCCACTGATAATGGAATTTCACTGAATCTAACCCATAGCAGTTTTGGATCTATGAGGAACGTGCATAGTGAAAAAACCCTATGGCCCGACAATGAAGAATGCCACGGGCGTGGGCATCGATGCCATGGACGTGGGCATTGATGTCACAGGTGCGGGCACTGATGGATTCGATGTGGGCATCGATGCCACGGACATGGGCATCGATGCCACGATGTGGGCACCAATGGATTCGATTTTGGCACCGATGGCCACCTATGGAATCGACCTGGCATCGATGCCCATCGATTGAAAGGACCTGGGCATCGATGGAAAGGTCCTGGGCATTGATGATATCCATAAAATAAAGGATGGCATCGATGGAAATGATTCTGGCATCGATGGAAGTGCCCTGGGCAACGGTGGCATCGACCCGGGCATGGATGGCAACGACGAGACAAGGTGTACGTCGATGGCATCCATCCGGGCAATGATGGCACCGATGAAACCCATGGATGAAAAAACATGAATGGCACTGATAGAAACGATACAAGGATGATGGCATCAGAGTACCACAGGGGGAGGGGTACCAATGGCATGTAAGAATCAAGAATGGTCCAAAGGGTGTACCGACGGTAGCGATGGGGCATTGACTGCACGAGGGTACCGAAGAATCAAAGAACCTGAATCTACAGGGGCCCTGGCAGCAACGGAAACCATGGAAGTCCCTGTCCCACTAGCGCTAATAACCAGGCAGAGTGTCACAGAGGGACACTCGCAGGCTGTGTGTGGCTAACTGAAAATATAGGGAGAGGGAAGGCCACAGTCGGTTGGCAGGCCAGTGAGGTGACAGGAACCGACCGAAAAACAGGGCATAGTACTCACCGAGCATCAAATAAATGTACACGAAGGGAGACCCGTGCATGGAAAAAGTGTTTGTAAAGTAAAAGTTTAAGTGTTTCCATGAGGGAAAAAGTGTTAGAATTTCTCATAGAGCTCCTAACCGCTATGCTTACTGCAGAGCGGAAAAAAGAAAACTAAGGGAGACACCTGTGGCTCACAGGGATAATTGCAGGCTGAGCATGCTCAGTGCACTCAGTGTGCCAGTGTCAGTCAAAGCTTTGTAGAAACTTTGACAGAAAGATTTTCCGTACAGGGCTCCATCCTGTGATGTCACCCATATGTGAGGACACCCATCCTGCATGTCCTGTGAGAATGGCTGATTCTTCGGTGCCATCGATGGTAATGGACATGGAATAGATGGCTTTGATGGAAGAGTTGGATGGCTCGGTCCCGAGAGTCCTGACGGTCCCGGCATCGGCTCAGGCATCGGTGACGTTGTGTCAGAGTCCATGCCTTCTTCATCCTAAGAACTGGGAATCAGTATCGGTTTTGGATGCTTGGTCAGTGCCTTCGGCATCGATGGCCCGGGTTGCGATGGTAGGGCACCGATCAAGGTATCGAGTCTGGTGAGCAGTGGTGTGAGAATCTATAGCTCCAGCATCGGTGGCGGTGTGGGAACTGGCACAGGTGGATGTAGTTCTCAAAGGGCCTCAATGACTGCCTGGCGGATAAATCCATCCAGTTCCTCCCGTATAGCTGATGAAGACAGAGCTGCTCTAGGGGGTGGCAGAGTAGGCGGAACTGACTCTTCCACAGGTCCCTGTGGTGGCACAGTACCCGGCACCAATATCAGTGGGGATCGCCTTGGACTTTGTGGTGTCGAGAGCGTTGACGACTCCTTTAACCTAGTCCTCTTCAGGGGCAGCTCGATGGCCATCGAACCTGCTCCGCAAATCGAGCCAGCACCGGGTGTGGAATCCTGTCGATGCCAGTGTCGATGTTTTTCTCGGTGCTTGGTTCTCTTTTTCTCTTGCACCGAGGTAGATTTGATAGACGACCTTGATGGAGTCGGAGACGAGTGGTTACCACTACCTTCATGTATCCGGTGGGTCTTTATTACCACTTTTTTAGATACTCCTGCCGGTGAAGACTGCGTCATTGTCAAAGGAAGTAACTGTATTTTAAACAGGCTTTCCATTTTTTACAGATGGGCCCATCTGCCTTTAGCTGTCATTTTGGCGCATTGAGGACAAGAAGAAACGTTATATCCTGCGCCCAGCATAGAACGCACTCGTCATGGGGGTCGGTGATCGACATCGTATGAGGGCAATTTGGGCACTTTTTAAACCCAGCTGCCATGATGACAAAAAGTTAAGGCCGGACAGCCATCGACGGCCTTCTGGCACCGAGGGATGGTGATAACGGTATCGGCCAGAAGAAATGTTTTACTCACCGATCGAAGAAAAATGATTTAAAGTGAGAGACCCTATGAGGGGATATTTTTCTGAGGAAATTTTAATACTTTTCCCGTGAGGAAAAATTGTGTGAAGAATCACACAGGGCTCCTAACTGCGAAGATAACTGCAGCACAGAAAAAAAGAGACTGAAGGGAGACCCCTGTGGCTCGAGGGATAATGGCATGCTGGGCATGCTCAGTGGGCTCAGTATGCCAGTCAAAAGTTTCTAGAAACTTTGACAGAATGTTTTCCGTGATAGGGTTCCGTCCAGTGACATCACCTATATGTGAGGACTACCATCCTGCTTGTCCTGGGATAAATACAGAGACTGCAATTGGGCTTCGAGACCAGAGGATGTGGGAGACATGAGATGATAGTACAAATTGGGGCTTTGTAGACACGCTATTTAACATAAAAGGGTATTCAATTCGCTCATATGATCAACAGTGCACTGCGTTATAAAGAAATGTTGACAAGGTATTCTATGCGACAACTGCAAGACATGTATCTTGGCAACACTGGGGCAGAATTTTCACTAGTGTCTAAAATGGTGCTGGCATGTGGAAAGGCAGAAACTAAGAAGCGTTTGCGATAGACTGTGTCTTGAGGGTGTCATAAGTGTACTGGTGTTGGCAGGCTATAAGATGGATATATTGGGGATTTGTAAAGGGGACATAAATATGGTTATGAATCTGGTCAAGTCTATCAAAAATGCAGAGGACTGCCAGATGGCTCTATGCCAACTATTTAGGCTCAAAGTCAATAAAGATGAAATGAGTCTTATCAACTACAAAATCTATAAAAGAGAGCACACCTCCTATTTTAAAACAGCTCAGTGATGTTCTTGCATCTTTTTGCAGAAATGAAAACTGTTGTAGAAGTCTGAACCTACTCGAAATGTTACTAAAGACAAAACAATGTGTTATGACCTTGAGGAAAATGTGGACCCTTGGCCTGTGTTGGGATTGACACTACCTGGGAGGAAGACTTGCAACAGGTACCCAATGACAGGAGACAAGGCTGACGGAAGGCGGGGGCCAGCTGGAGCTTCACCAATATTAATCCCATTCCCCGCGGGTTGAGCCTTTGGGTGCCGGGGCCGGCTAGGCTTAGAAGGGCCCCCGTAAAGATGCGGAAAGCAGGCGATGCAAGATGCTGTCTAATGGTCAGTGGCAGGCGACAATCAGGCAATGTGAGGTCCAGTCCAATGGTTGGTGGCAGGCAGCAATCAGGCAACATGAGGTCTAGTCCAAAGGTCAAGCCAGGGAGATCAGTCCGAAGGGATAGAGGAAGCTGGGGTCTGGAACAGGTGAAGGGATACAGAGGCAGGAACAGGAGGACGAGGAACAGGAAAAAGCGGGTGAAGGCAGGAACAAGAAGCAGGAGCAGGATCCAATGCTGGAGCAGGCAAGGAGCACCAAGAAGATCTGTTGCCAAGCCGTAGGACCGAGGTCACCACTGGGTATTTGTGAGGAGAGGCCCTTTAAATTTGCGCAGGCCATGCACCCACGCACCTAGGGGGCGAGGCCAAAAAGGGCGACGTTGGCAGTGTCCCTGCTTGGCTGGAGAGCGAAGCGGCCCCAGCGGCGCAAGGGGAGCGTCAGCCCTACCGGGAGCCAGCAGAGGCAGCAGAGCATCAGGAACCCGACCCGAGGCGGAGTAGGCCTAACAGTACCCCCCCCCCTTCTAGGCCCCCTCCCAGGAGGTTTAGGCTTGTTGGAATGAGAGGCGTGAAATTCCTGAAGGAGGGTTCGGTCCAACATGTTGGTGGCAGGTTCCCAGGAGTTTTCCTCTGGGCCAAACCCCTCCCAGGCAAGTAGGTACTCCCACCTCCAGCCTCTCTTCCTGATGTCCAACACCTCGCGTACTTGGTAGATGGTGTCATCCTCCGAGGCTAGCGGCTGAGGTTCTGGAGGCCTCTTGGTGGGCCAGGAGAATACTACTAGATTCAGGAGAGAAATATGGAAAGAGTTATGAATCCTTAATGATGTTGGTAACTGTAGTTGGTAGGTCACCGGCCCTATACGGCGGAGCCCTGGGAAGGGCCTGATGTAATGGGGGGGGCCAATCGCATGCACGGGAGTTTTAACTGGATGATGCGCGGGCTGAGTCAAACTTTGTCTGCAGGCCAGAGTTGGGGAGCAGGCTTGTGATGTGCATCTGCATTTCATTTTGCTAGGCCGATAGCTTCCTCAAGTAGTCGCTGGGTGTCTGCCCATAGTTTGCATACCTCTTGTACGGTTAACTGGGCTGCCGGTGAGGGAACTGTCAGTGGAACTGGAAGTGGAGGAAGTGGCTGCTGCTGTACACAATTTGGAAGGACGACAACTTGGTGCTGGCGGAGACGTGGGAGTTTAGGGCAAACTTGGCCCATGGCAACAGAGTGGCCCAATCATTTTGTTGGGAACTGACATAGGAGCGGAAAAAATTGTTTCAGAGTGGGGTTCGACCTCTCCGCTTGGCCATTCGCTTGTGGGTGGTAAGAAGTAGTGAAGTCGAGAGTGTTACTGAACTTCTTGCAAAGCACTCTCCAAAACTTAGCTGTGAACTGGGTATCGCCATCGGATACTAGATGTTTGGGGAGACCATGAAGCAAAAAGATATACTGGATGAAGAGTTGTGTGAGTTGAGGAGATGAAGGGAGTCCTGGGAGCGGTACGAAATGTGCCATTTTGGAAAAGCAGTCGACCACTATCTAAATAGTGGTATTACCCTCGGAGGGAGGTAAATCCACAATAAAATCCATGGATATGTGCATCCAAGGTTCTCTAGCTGCTGGTAGGGGCTGCAGTAGTCCCCAAGGTCAACCAGATAATAGTTTTTGATGTGTGCATACCGAACACGCGTACGCTTGGATGTCTCTCCTCATGGTGGGCCACCAGTAGAACCTCTGGATGGAGTTCAGGGTACGCATCAGTCCTGGGTGCCCGGCTGAACGGGAGTCATAGCCACACTGGAGTACCTTCTCCCGTAGTCGGCGGGGAACCACCATCTTCCCCAGCGGTACAAAGACAGTGGTTGTGAGCTGCACATGAGCAGGATCAGTGATATGGCATTGTGGCTCCAGAGTGTCGTCAGGGTTGAATGAGTGGGACAAGGTGTCTGCTTTGACATTCTTCGCCGCGGATCGGTATCGGTACACAAAGTTGAATCATGAGAAGAAAAGGGCCCATTGGGCCTGTCGTGGGTTCAGGCGCTGGACTTGGTGCAAATATTCTAGATTTTTGTGGTCAGAGTATACTCTGATACAATGCTGTGTCCCTTCCAGCCAGGGTCACCACTCCTCGATGACGAGTTTTATAGCTAGCAACTCCTTGTCTCCGATTCCGTAATTCCTTTCGGCTGATGAGAATCGTCTAGACAAGAAGGAACAGGGATGTAGCATGCTGGTGGAGGAATGTTGGCTTAAAATGGCCCCCATCCCTTCAGAAGAGGTATCTACCTCTATGATGAAGGGTCTCTGGGGGTCAGGATGCCGGAGACTGGGCCTGTTGAGGAAGGCTGCCTTTAAGAACTGAAAGGCCACCTGGGTTTCCGGAGTCCATCGTTTGGGGTTGGCTCCGTTCCAAGTCAGGGCCGTAAGAGGTGCGGTTAGACTGGCGTAGTTGTGGATGAAGCTCCGGTAGTAGTTGGCGAAACCAAGAAATATTTGTAAGGGCTTGAGGCCAAGAGGTTGTGGCCAACGCTGAATAATGGCAAGTTCTCAGGATCCATGGAAAAGCCCTGTTTTGAGACTATATAGCCCAAAAAGGACAGGCTGTCTTGTTCGAAGGTACACTTCTCCAGTTTCGCAAAAAGTTGATGGTCTCTGAAGTGTTGGAGCACCCGAGAGACGTCGCGGTGACGGGTGGTGAGGTCGCGGGAAAAAATCAAGATGTCGTTGAGGTAGACGACTATGCACTCGTAGAACATATCTCGAAATACCTCATTCATCATATTTTGAAAAACCGTGGGCACATTACAGAGGCCGAAGGGCATAACAAGACAATTGTAATGCCTGTCTCTGGTGTTGCAGGCGGTTTTCCATTCGTCGCTGCTTCTGATGCGGATCAGATTATTTGCTCCTCTGAGGTCTAGCTTGGAGAAGATGCAGGCTTCTTGTAGGCGGTCAAAGAGTTCGAAGATAAGTAGCAAGGGATAGCGGTCCTTTCAGGTGATGGCATTTAGCCCATAGTAATCGATACATTGGCGGAGCGCCCCGTCTTTCTTTGCCACAAAGAAGAATCCCGCCCCAGTGGGAGAGTCGGAAGGCCGGATGAAGCCTTTGGCCAGGTTCTCTCAGACGTAGTCAGACATAGCTTTAGTTTGAGCTCGAGACAAGGGGTGGACCCAACCTCAGGGTGGTTCGGTGCCAGGGAGTAGGTTTATAGCACAGTCGTACTGACGACGGGGGAGAAGAGTATCAGCGCCTTCCTTGGAAAAGATATCTAGAAAGGGTGCGTATTAAGGCAGGAGCCCTGAAGGGAGAAGAGTGGTTGCCAGACAGGACTGCTGGAGAGTTGGTTTCAGACAGGATTCATGACAGGAATCCCCCCATCGGGAGAGTTGCAGAGCCGTCAAATCGAATTGGGGAGAATGCCGTTGGAGCCAGGGAAGGCCCAGGACTATGGGATGAATAGCCTTCTCGATAATGTGGAAAGGCAGGGTCTCCTCATGCAAGGTACCCATATGAAGCTTTACTGGAGTGGTGATATGGGAGTCTCGGTCCGGCAAGGATTCCCCTTTGATGGACGACAGGATGAGCAGGACTGGAGCTGAGTAGGTAGAAATCCGAAGATGTGTGACCAGTTGTCTCATAATGAAATTCCCCCCGGCCCTGGAGTCTACTAGGGCCAGTGTATGGAAATCCTGGTCGGGCATCCGAATGGTCACCAGAAGAGTAAGAGAGGGGGCAGGATGTGTCAGGACACTCTGCAACCTAGCCCTGAAGTGTTTCCTGGCCGCACTGGGCATGAGGACAACACGTGTCATGCTTCTCCACAGTAAAGACACAGCCCTGAACTTAGGTGTCGGCGGCGTTCCTCTGGAGCAAACTTGCCTCGGCCTAACTGCCTCGGTTCTTCTGGAGGGGTTTGGGTGGAGGAGTGGCCCGTCCAGGAGATGGTGAACGCCGCAGATGCAGAAGGATGGAGGAGGATCTTCTACAGGATTGTTGTTCTCTGGCCCGCTCCTGAAGACGTTGGTCGATGCGGCTGGTCAAGTCGATGAGAGCATCGAGGGAAGTCAGGAGCTCTTGGGCCGCCAACTCGTCTTTTATGCGGGCTGCAAGACCCTCCAGGAATATGGAATGAAGGCAATATTCACCCCAGTGAAGCTCCATGATCAAAGTTTGGAACTCAATAACATAGTCGGCCAAGGGCCGGGAACCCTAGCGTAGGTGTAGGAGTGAAGAGCCAGAGGTGGCCTGTCATGCAGATCTTTGAAGACGTTGCAGATCCAAACAAGGAAGCTGGATAGGTCCCGGAGTATCAGATCTTCCCACTCCCACAGGGGAGAAGCCCATGCCAGAGCCTTGTTATCCAACAAGGAAAGGATGTAGGTGGTCTTAGTGAGGTTGTCGGGGAAGAGAGCAGACTGAAGAGTAAAGTGCATACTGCACTGGTTCAGGAATCGACAAGAGGCCAGGTTCCCCGAGAAGCATGGAGGGACCAGAAAGCAAAATTGCTTACCTTATAATAGGTGTTATCCCAGGACAGCAGGATGTAGTCCTCACATATGGGTGACGTCACTGAATGGAGCCCAGGCGGGAAAGCTTTCTGTCAAAGTTTCTAGAAACTTTTGACTGGCCCTGTGAGGCCACTGAGCATGCCCAGCATGCTATGATATTCTCTGCCACAGGTGTCTCTCTTCAGTCTGGTATATAGCATAAAGCGTTAGCAAAAATAAAATAATAAAGGTATGAGGCCCAACTCCGCGGGGTGGCGGGTGGGTTCTGTGAGGACTACATCCTGCTGTCCTGGGATAACACCTATTACAAGGTAAGCAATTTTGCTTTATCCCAGGACAAGCAGGATGCTAGTCCTCACATATGGGTGACTAGCGAGCTAGAGGCTGAGTCATGTTGTATTGAGGCAACAATGAAGTATTGTTGTTGAATGAGTCAGCCGAAGATCACAGAACATTGGATGTAGAAGGAGTTGGGATTAAACTGGAAACAAGTTCTTTAAGACAGATTGTCCATAGGCTGAATCTTGTCTTCCTTCTTTGTCCAAGCAGTAGTGAGCTGCAAAAGTGTGAAGAGAACTCCAGGTTGCTGCTTTGCATATGTCTAAGATTGGCACTGAACGAAAATGTGCTTCTGATGTTGACATTGCTCTTACTGAATGAGCCTTTACTCGCTCTTGAAGAGGAAGGCCTGCTTGTTCATAGCAGAACTCTATGCAATCTGCTATCCAATTGGATAGGGTATGTTTACCCACTGCTTTACCCGGTTTTTTTTGATCATAAGAAACAAAAAGCTGAGTGGATTTCCTATGGACTGAAGTATGGTTTAAGTAGAAAGCGAGTGTACGCTTACAGTCCAGGGTGTGTAAGGCTGTTTCCCCTGGATGGGCATGAGGCCTTGGAAAGAATGTGGGTAAATTTATTGATTGGTTCAAGTGGAATTCTGTAACCACCTTGGAAAGGAATTTTGGATGGGTACGGAGAACCACTCTGTCATGTAGGAACTTTGTATAAGGTTCGTATGTAACAAGTGCTTGTAACTCACTAACTCTTCTAGCTGAAGTAATGGCTATGAGGAAGATAGTCTTCCATGTGGGAAATTTAAGATTACAAGAGTCGATGGGTTCAAAAGGAGAGCGCATGAGTCTTGTTAGAACCAAATTCAGGTCCCAGCTTGGGACGGGTTTTCGAATTGGTGGTTTAAGGTGAGTTAGACCTCTCATAAATCTACTTACGAGAGGATGTGTGGATATAGGTGCATCTCCTATCTTGTCATGGTAAGCAGAGATTGCACTTAAATGTACTCTTACAGATGAAGTCTGGAGACCAGAGTCCGAAAGATGGTATAAATAGTCCAGTAGAGAAGTTGTGGGGCAAGTGAAAGGATTTATATCTTTTGCTGAGCACCACAAAGTGAATCTCTTACATTTAGAAAAATAGTTTTTTCGTGTGGAAGCTTTACGTGAAGCTATAAGCACTTGAGATATATGGGATTAAAGATTGAGTGGTTGTAAGATCAAGCTTTCAACATCCATGCTGTCAGGGATAGGGACTGAAGGTTGGGATGGCGCAACCAGCCCTGATCCTGAGTTATGAGAGTGGGAGCTACTCCCAGATGAATTGGATCCCTGACTGAGAGGTCTAGCAGTGTGGGAAACCATACTTGTCGAGGCCAATGTGGGGCTATGAGTATCATGGTCCCTTTGTCTTGTTGTAGCTTCACTAGAGTTTTGGTTATGAGCGGTATTGGAGGATACGCGTACAGTAGGCCTGAGTTCCAAGGGCGAGCAAAGGCGTCCTTGGCTGGCTGGTTGTTCTGTTTGTGTAGAGAACAGAACTTGTCCACTTTGTGATTCAGATGTGACGCAAAGAGGTCTATTGTTGGTTGACCCCCAACGTTGAAATATCCTGGTTGCTACTGCAGGATCCAGGGACCATTCGTGTGGTTGGAATTGACGACTGAGTCGATCCGCCACTATATTGGGTATGCCTGCCAGATAAGTGGCTCATAGGAATATTGAGTGATTCAGGGCCCAGCCCCAAATCTGTGCTGCTTCTTGACAAAGGAGATACGAGCCCGTACCTCCTTGTTTGTTGATGTACCACATGGCAACTGTGTTGTCTGTTTGGATGAGAACAGTCTTGTATGAAAGGCAGTTCTAGAACGCATGCAGTGCAAAACGTATAGCTCGAAGTTCCAGAAAATTGATTTGAAATGTTGCTTCGAGTTTTGTCCAAGTCCCTTGAGTGTGGAGATTGTCTACATGAGCTCTCAATCCCAAGGTGGATGCATCTGTAGTTAAAGTAATCTCTGGGACTGGTTGTTGGAAAGGTAGGCCTTTGCACAGGTTGTCCTTGTTGGTCCACCAAAGTAGAGATGATTTTAATTGGTTGGTCACTTGAATTGGATAGTGGAGTGGTTGAATGGCTTGGATCCATTGTGACCTTAAAGCCCATTGGGTAACTCGCATGGCTAGCCTTGCCATAGGAGTAACATGAACTGTGGAGGCCATGTGACCTAGCAGTATCAGAAACTGATGAGCTGTGGTTTGTGTCCCTAAGGAAATGGACTTTGCTAGTAGAATGAGAGCCTCTGCCCGTTCTATAGGTAGACTGGCCTTTGCTAGATTTGTGTTCAACTCCGCTCCTATGAATTGAAGTAGATGAGTTGGAGTGAGATGGGATTTTTGATAATTGATGAGAAACCCCATGGAGTGAAGTAGAGCAATTGTCCGGTTGAGAGAAGTTATTGTTCCTTTTTGAGATGGACTCTTTATGAGCCAGTCGTCTAGATATGGAAAAACATGGACACCTTCCTTGTGCAAGTGTCCTGCTATGACTGCTAGACATTTGGTGAAGACTCTGGGAGCAGACGCCAGTCCAAATGGTAGAACTCTGTATTGGAAATGTTGATGGCCTACTGTGAAGCGCAGGTATTTGCGATGAGGAGGGTAAATTGGAATGTGAGCATAAGCATCTTGAAGATCCAGAGAACAAAGCCAATCCCTTGCTTGAAGAAGTGGAAGCATGGTGCCTAGAGAAACCATTCTGAATTTTTCTTTCTTTAGAAATTTATTGAGATTTCTGAGGTCTAGGATAGGACGTAGGCCTCCGGTTTTCTTTGGAATGAGGAAATATCTGGAGTAAAATCCTCTGCCCTTCTGTGTCCAGGGCACTGGTTGAATGGCCTTGGATCTCAGAAGGGTGGATAATTCTGTTTGTAATTGATGAAGTTGAGAGTTTTGTTGTTGGTAGTATGTTGGTGGACATTCTGGAGGAATGGAAGTGAAATTTAGTTTGTAACCTCGGGCGACTATGGAAAGAACCCATTGATCTGAGGTTATGGTTTTCCAATTTGTGTGAAAAAGGGATATTCTGCCTCCCACTGGAAGATTTGGCTTGGGATTGCAAGGTTGAATCTGTTCTCTGGTGGAGTCCTCAAAAGCCTGTTGCAGGTCCTGTCTGTGCAGGAGGTTGTGGACGGGCAGGTCTGGATTGTCTAGCCTGAGATCGCTGTGTTGGCCTGGTAGATCTACCCCTAGTTGTTTGTGGGTAATACCTGCGTGACCTGTAGTAAGACCTTCTTACATCCCTACGTGGAGGATGACGAGAAGGTTGATTAGCAGGTTCTTGAGGGGTTTGAGACAGTTGTTTAAGGGTCTCAGTGTGATCTTTGAGTTGTTGTACAGCCTCTTGAATTTTATCTCCAAAGAGATTGTCACCAAGACAGGGAAGGTCAACAAGCTTATCTTGCACCTCAAGCCTGAGGTCAGACGCCTTGAGCCAGGCCCACCGACGAGCAGTGATTCCTGCTGCTGCTGTTCTTGAAGCAGTTTCAAAGTTATCATACACTGCTCTTACTTCGTGTTTTCCTGCCTCAAGACCTTTTGAGATGATTGCTTGAGCAGGCTCTTGGAATTGAGTGGGTAAGGAAGTGATGAATTGTTCCATCTCTTTCCAGAGATTTCTCTGGTGTTGAGTTATATAGAGCTGATATGCAGAGATTTTTGTGCTCAGCATGGAACTCTGGTAGATCTTCTTACCCACTGTGTCTAGGAACCTGTGCTCCCTGCCTGGTGGGATGGAGGAATGTGGGCGCACACGTTTAGATTTTTTCTGCGCTGATTCCACAACGACAGACTGATGGGGCAATTGTTGTTTGTGGTACCCTGGAGCTGGTTGAACTATATAGGTGGTTTCCACTCTTTTGTTTACTGCAGGGATAGAAGCTGGGTGTTCCCAGATTCTCTTCTGAAGATCCAGTAAGACTTCATGTACAAGTACTGCTAATACCTGTTTGGGTGGATCCACAAACTGTAATACTTCAAGAGTTTGTGCTCTTGTGTCCTCCTCAGTAGTCAACTTAAATGGAATAGAATCAGACATAGTTTGTATAAATGATGAGAAGGAAAGATCTTCTGGGGGTGACTTCTTTCTTCGGTCAGGAGAAGAAGGATTGGACATGAACTCCTCAGAGGAAAATTGAGAGGGTTCGTCATCCCAGGAGTCTTCTGAATCTTCCCTGTAATTTGTCTGAGTTGCTGGTGCTTGTGGGACATGAAGCCCTGAAGGTCCAGGTTGAGGATCATCGATGAAAATTTCAGTAGATGTTGTTCTTGGAGTGACAGGTGGTAAGTTGTCGATGACATTCTGGTACCTTTGTAGGAGGTGACGGTAAAATGCCTCATCTTGTATTTCTAGTGGTTGATCAGGTGGTGGCAGGGATGCTGTCGATGGAATCATCGATGGAATTTGAGATAACATCGATGTAGATTGTGTTTGGAGCCTCGGTGTGGTGGTTATGAAACCCGTCGAGGATCTTGGAAAGAAAGATATTGTTGTCATCATTGTTATCACCGGCATCGATGATACAGGAAAAAACATCGGCATCGATACAGACGGTGGAGGTATCGGCATCGATGTCAGAGTCATCGGCATCGATGCTGGGGGCATCGGCATCGATACTGAGGGTATCGGCATCGATATCAAGGGTATCGGCATCGACCCGGAGGTCGGCATAGACAGGCCTGTCAAAACTTGTTGCTCCTGTATAGCTTGTAAAACAGCTTGTCTAATAAGTGTAGACTTCTGGCTATGGTATGAGTGAAGACACCGATGGTATATGCGGTGGCGGTGCCACAATGTCCATCGATGATGTCGTAGGTATCGGTGACGGTGAAGGCCCAACCACTGTCGTATCTTGATTTTTAGGCCGCGTCGGCATCGACTCGTCCTAGGACACCGATGCTGACGATGATCGATGTTGATGGCGATGTTTGGTTTTAGAACGTTCTGCCGACTTTGTGGAGATCACAGACGAGGGCGAGGACGGACGATCACCGGATCCATCCGGACGCGGTTTTTTCAGTAAAACTCTTTTTGTCGCTCCAGCCGGAGACGACCTCGGTGCTTTTGAGGGAGAAGGGATTAGCTGAAGAGAAAAAAGGTGTTCCATCTTCTCTTGCCTGGCTATACGTCCCTTGACCGTCATCTCTGCACATTTGGTGCATGTACTGACATCATGTTGTTCCCCGAGGCACAGTACACATTACAAATGTGGATCGGTGATAGACATATTTCGGTTGCATACCGGGCATTTTTTGAAACCGGTTGCCATTTTCAATCGACGGCCGTCGATGAAACGAGCGTGTGTGTGTGTGAGAAAAATTTTCGGCTGAAAATTTTTTGAAAGACAGTACTCACTAGCCGGCGAGTTAGAGATTTTCCCGTGACAGAGAATATATTGATAAATGACTTTTCAGTCAAAAGAGAGATTCCCAAACGGTAGGGCTATCGGTCCGCGGTGCGAACGGCAGCACGGAAAAGTGAAGACTGAAGAGAGACACCTGTGGCAGAGAATATCATAGTATGCTGGGCATGCTCAGTGGCCTCACAGGGCCAGTCAAAAGTTTCTAGAAACTTTGACAGAAAGCTTTCCCGTCTGGGCTCCGTTCAGTGACGTCACCCATATGTGAGGACTAGCATCCTGCTTGTCCTGGGATAAGAGGAAGAACCGGCCAGTTCACTGGCATGGCCACCATGAACCCCAGTGCAGAAGAAACTGAAGGAGCCGCAGGAACCGAGGAATCCAAGCATGAATTGAGCCGTTCTACCGCAGATGCCAGAGCCACCAGTGCCCTCTGTTGCTCGAGAATTTTCTGGGCCATACAGGGGATCGCCTGTAAGATGGAGGCCTCTGCCGGGTCCATATACTTGGCAATCTGTTATGATCTCGAGGGAAATGTGGACCCTTGGCCTGTGTTGGGATTGACGCTACCTGGGAAGAAGACCTGCCGCAGGTTCCCAACAACAGGAGGCGAGGCTGATGGAAGGCAGGGGCCAGCTGGAGCTTCACCAATACCAATCCCATTCCCCGCGGGTTGAGCCTTTGGGTGCCGGGACCGGATGGGCTTAGGAGGGCCCCCGTGAAGATACGGAAAGCAGGCAATGCAAGATCCAGTCCAATGGTCGGTGGCAGGCGGCAATCAGGCAACATGAGGTCCAGCCCAAAGGTAAAGCCAGGGAGATCTGTCCAAAGGGAGAGAGGAAGCTGGGGTCTGGAACCAGGAACAGGAACAAGCGGGCGAAGGAGGAACAGGAAACAGGAGCAGGATCCAACGCTGGAGCAGGCACGGAGCACCAAGAAGACCTGTTGCCAAATCGTAGGACCGAGGACGTCACTGGGTATTTTTAAGGAGATGCCCCGACATGATCGGGAGGAGTCGGTGGCGTCTTCCTGCCGCGGGTCTTTTAAATTTGCGTAGGACTTGTGCACACAAGCCTAGGGGGCGGGGCAGAAAAGGTCGAAGTCGGTGGCGTCACTGCTTGCCTAGAGAGCGAAGCGGCCCTGGTGGTGCGAGGGGTGCTTCGGTCCTGCCGGAAGCCAGGAGAGGCAGTGGAGCATCAGGAAGGCCTAACACAATGAGGGTAGGCCTAACACAATGCATGCTCACAGATGGAAACATAGACTAATATTCTCTTTATAAAGAATGTATATTTTGTGTGATAAGCAAAACATGTAACAATTTAATTCTCAGATGTCATTGCAAAATATTATAATTTGACTCTCTGTGTCTTATGCACCGGTTTGTTCCAAAAGATGTGAAAAGAAAACGAATCACAGTTTCCATTTCTCTTTTTCCAAGGATAGAAGTTTTACATCTCTTTTTTCAGAAAATGAAATGTATTTGAAATAAAGCTACCATGTACTGCCGTTTAGAAACTAGCAGTAATAACGTAAAATATAAAAACAATTATCATAAAGATACTACGGTTTCAACTATACGTTGTGTCCTATCAGTCTGTGTAGGTGCTGCAGTGCCTGGGGAACTATGGGGTGTAGGAAATGACATTAAACAAGGCAAGCACAGGCCAGTCATGTACAGTATACATTACTGCGGAGCATGCAAAGATAGTCATATTTATTGATTTCACCACCATAACCCCAACCCCATCCACTCCCACAATCCCAACAAAACCCACACACACCACACCTACCACGCCAAACGCCTCACCAACATCCCCATCAACCCCAGCATCCTCTGGTCCACGCTCACCATCCTTAATTTATTCCTCATCAATGCCCAGTCAGTCACCAAGAAAATCCCCATCCTCCATGACCTACTCATAGACATCCTACCCGACATCTTCTGCATCACCGAATCCTGGCTGAAAAGCACTGACACCGTACTGCTGAACCAACTCACCAGACTACAACATATTTTCCATCCCCAGACCAAAAAGAAAAGGAGGCGGCCTACTATTCATAGCACATAAAAAACTCAAATTCTCATCCCATACACTCAACCTTCCCCTTCCCTTCGAGACCAACCTATTTAAATCCAAAACCCTCCAATCCTCTACGCACCCCCTGGACTACTACAACACAACCTATCCCCCCTGATTGAAACTATAACCACTAACATCAACATGCAAGATCCCGCCATCATTCTGGAGGACTTCAATCTCCAAATCGACACAACCCCCCCTCTCTCCAACCTGCAAACTTCTCCAGTTCCAGTGGGAACACTGAGAGGAGAGGATCACCTTGCTGGTGGCTGAAAGGAATCAGTAAGTCTTTGCTTGGGACATTGTCTTTTTTAAAAGTATTGGGGCAAAGTTAACTATTTGGGAATATTATTTAGTGTGTTTGTGTGTTTCTGCCTTTAAAAGTCAGAAAAGCAGTGAATAAACAAGTTAGACTGTATTTTTAGTCAGTCAATAAGGTAGCAGTAGGTAGTGTGTTTATTTTTAAAAGTCTGCAGAACTGAGTGTTCTCCAGACTTTTAAAGAACTGAGTGTTTGTATTTAATACTAACTAAGTGCTTGTATTTGGAAAAAAAAAAAACAAACAACCCAAAAAATAGCCAGAAGCTAGAAATAAGCTAGGAGCAGTATATACCAAAGTAAAAAAGTTGAATAGTTCAGCTCAGTTACTCACCTTGGAAAGGTGTTGAGGTAGTGTGATTGGGTTTGAATAGGGACCAACATTTGTTAATCAAGGGAGCAGTGAGTCACTCAGGCTGACTAACTGAAGTTAGACTGTATTTCCCAACCCACCCACCCCTAGCTTATCCCTTAATTTATAGGCAGGTGCCACTTTCACAAAAAAAAAAAAATCAACAAAACCTTTATTGAGAATTCGATCAGACCCCGGTAGGCCACTACCAGACATATAGTGAATTCACTAATACATTTAAAGGACGTTAGACACATTCCTACTCCCATAGCAACCTAAAACTTAACTAGGAACTGATCAAAATTGAAATGAAGGCAGCAGTCCAGCAGCAAGAGGAGGGCTTCCCAGTCTTTTGCATCGAGTGTCACATGTATGATTTTTTACCACCGGTGAGAAGTTGTACATGTGCATGCGATGCAAAGAGCTCCTGGCTCTCAGAGAACGAGTCCGATCTCTGGAGGCTAGAGTGGCAGACCTGGAGGCGCTGAGGCAGACAGAGAGGTATATAGATGAGACCTTCAGGGACATAGTAGTCAAGTCCCAACTTCAGACTGGCAGCCCTGGTGCTGCCTTGGAGGAAGAAGGTCTCATGATGGGAGAGCACCAACCAGGTGCAGCAGGAAAGGATCCTGTAGCAAGGACCTGCTCTCCAGGTGATGCATTGTCCTTTCGCACTGAGGATATCTCCCCAAGGCCTACTGCCCAGGAGGGAAGGGTTAGGTCGGCCGTCATAGTTGGTGATTCGATTATTAGGAATGTAGATAGTCACCAGAGGCAGGCAGAGCTCCGGAGTCTCAATGCGTGGATGAGACGATGGTGCAAGGAAGAGGGATTCAGTTTTGTTAGGAACTGGGGAACCTTTTGGGGAAGAGGGAGTCTCTTCCGAAGGGATGGGCTCCACCTTAACCAGGGTGGAACCAGACTGCTGGTGCTAACCTTTAAAAAGGAGATAGAGCAGCTTTTAAACTAGAACAAAGGGGAAAGCCGACAGTCGCTCAGCAGCGCATGGTTCGGGGAGAGGTATCTTCAAAGGATACTAATGATGCATTAGAATTAGGGCATCCCGACAGTGAGGTTCCAATAATTAGAAAAGTAGTCCAAGTGCCTGTAACTAAAAACTCACCTGAGCTAAAAAATTCTAACTTATCCCTATCAATTAAAAAGCAGAATGAAAATACAAACAAAAAACAAACTTTGAAATGTTTGTATGCTAATGCCAGAAGTCTAAGAAGTAAGATGGGAGAATTAGAATGTATAGCAGTAAATGATGACATAGACTTAATTGGCATCTCAGAGACATGGTGGAAAGAGGATAACCAATGGGACAGTGCTATACCGGGGTACAAATTATATCACAATGACAGAGAGGACCACTCGGGAGGAGGTGTGGTGCTTTATGTCCGGGATGGCATAGAGTCCAACAGGATAAAATACAAAATTGAATCTTTATGGGTAGAAATCCCTTGTGTGTCGGGAAAGACTATAGTGATAGGGGTATACTACCGTCCACCTGGTCAAAATGGTGAGACGGACAGTGAAATGCTAAGAGAAATTAGGGAAGCTAACCAAATTGGTAGTGCAGTAAGAATGGGAGACTTCAATTACCCCAATATTGACTGGGTAAATGTATCATCGGGTCATGCTAGAGAGATTACGTTCCTGGATGGAATAAATGATAGCTTTATGGAGCAATTGGTTCAGGAACCGACGAGAGAGGGAGCAATTTTAGATCTAATTCTCAGTGGAGCACAGGACTTGGTGAGAGAGGTAACGGTGGTGGGGCCGCTTGGCAATAGTGATCATAATATGATCAAATTTGATTTAATGACTGGAAGAGGAACAGTGTGCAAATCCAAGGCTCTCGTGCTAAACTTTCAAAAGGGAAACTTTGATAAAATGAGAAAAATTGTTAGAAAAAAACTGAAAGGAGCAGCTACAAAAGTAAAAAATATCCAAGAGGTGTGGTCAACTGTTAAAAAATAACATTCTAGAAGCACAGTCCAGATGTATTCCACACATTAAGAAAGATGGAAAGAAGACAAAATGATTACCGGCATGGTTAAAAGGGGAGGTAAATGAAGCTATTTTAGCCAAAAGATCTCATTCAAAAATTGAAAGAAGGATCCAACAGAAGAAAATAGGGTAAAGCATAAACATTGGCAAGTTAAATGTAAGACACTGATAAGACAGGCTAAGAGAGAATTTGAAAAGAAGTTGGCTGTAGAGGCAAAAACTCACAGTAAAAACTTTTTAAAATATATCAGAAGCAGAAAGCCTGTGAGGGAGTCAGTTGAACCGTTAGATGATCGAGGGGTTAAAGGGGCACTTAGAGAAGATAAGGCCATCGTGGAAAGATTAAATAATTTCTTTGCTTCGGTGTTTACTGAAGAGGATGTTGGGGAGGTACCCGTAATGGTGAAGGTTTTCATGGGTAATGATTCAGATGTACCGAATCAAATCACGGTGAACCTAGAAGATGTGGTAGGCCTGATTGACAAACTGAAGAGTAGTAAATCACCCGGACCGGATGGTATACACCCCAGAGTTCTGAAGGAACTAAAAAATGAAATTTCAGACCTATTAGTTAAAATTTGTAACTTATCATTAAAATCATCCATTGTACCTGAAGACTGGAGGATAGCAAATATAACCTCAATATTTAAAAAGGGCTCCAGGTGCGATCCGGAAAACTATAGACTGGTTAGCCTGACTTCAGTGCCAGGAAAAATAGTGGAAAGTGTTCTAAACATCAAAATCACAGAACATATAGAAAGACATGGTTTAATGGAACAAAGTCAGCATGGCTTTACCCAGGGCAAGTCTTGCCTCACAAATCTGCTTCATTTTTTTGAAGGAGTTAATAAACATGTGGATAAAGGTGAACCGGTAGATATAGTATACTTGGATTTTCAGAAGGCGTTTGACAAAGTTCCTCATGAGAGGCTTCTAGGAAAAGTAAAAAGTCATGGGATAGGTGGCGATGTCCTTTCATGGATTGCAAACTGGCTAAAAGACAGGAAACAGAGAATAGGATTAAATGGACAATTTTCTCAGTGGAAGGGAGTGGACAGTGGAGTGCATCAGGGATCTGTTTTGGGACCCTTACTTTTCAATATATTTATAAATGATCTGGAAAGAAATACGACGAGTGAGATAATCAAATTTGCAGATGACACAAAATTGTTCAGAGTAGTTAAATCACAAGCAGATTGTGATAAATTGCAGGAAGACCTTGTGAGACTGGAAAATTGGGCATCCAAATGGCAGATGAAATTTAATGTGGATAAGTGCAAGGTGATGCATATAGGGAAAAATAACCCATGCTATAATTACACAATGTTGGGTTCCATTGTTGCGGTCCCGACCGCCCCTTTCATGTTCGGGCTCAGGCCCGCTTACCGTCACTTCAGCTCCTTCAGGAATCCGGTTGAATCCATGCTCGACAGGGCCGCCGCCCGAGGAGTTCCCACGAGAAAGACGCCATTACAGGTCTACCCTTGCTTGGCCTACCCTTGCTTGGCCTCGCGCGCGCGAGGAGGGTTTTCTTAAGCGCACAGCACCTGGAAGCCCGGCTCCGCCTCGCCTGCTGACGTCACACCCTGCTCCAGATTTAACCGGCGTCAAGTCCCCCACTAGACGCCTTGCAACGAGGTTTCCTGCTGACTAGTTGCTTCTTGTTCCTGTTCTTACTTGCTAACTCTCGTTGTCTCCTGGTTCCTGATCCCGGTTTGCCTCACGGACTTCTCGCTAGCCTGCTGCCTGCCTTCATCCCGGTTTGCCTCACGGACTTCTCGCTAGCCCGCTGCCTGCCTTGATCCCGGTTTGCCTCACGGACTTCTCGCTAGCCCGCTGCCTGCCTTGAACCCGGTTTGCCTCACGGACTTCTCGCTAGCCCGCTGCCTGCCTTGATCCTGGTTTGCCTCACGGACTTCTCGCTAGCCCGCTGCCTGCCTTGATTCCGGTTTGCCTTACGGACTTCTCTGCCAGCCAGTCGCCTGCCTTGGTCCCGGCCTGCCACGGACTCCTGCGCCGGTCAGCCGTCACTCCTGCTCCCGGGTAGCATTGCGGCCAGCTCTGCTACTCGCTGCCTACTGTGGCTCCGGTCTGCCTCACGGCCTAGCCTCTTACCTGCGGCCGGTTCAGACCCCGCCTTCTTCAGTGACCTGCCTGCTAGCCAACCCTCTGCCTCTCCACCGGCAGCCATCCCTGAACTTTCTGAAATCTCTGGACTATCTTGAACTGTGCTAGTCCCCAAGGCCTGGGTCCCTACGGGCCCCTCCCGGGGGGATTCCAGGCTCCGGGTGTTCCTGCCAAGCTCTGACTCCGCCTCCCGGCCTGCTGTGTAGTACCTGCAGGTCGGCCCAAGGGTCCACCTCTTGCTTGTCCACTGCCCAGTCATAACATCCATATTAGGTGCTTCAACCCAAGAAAGAGATCTAGGTTTCATAGTGGATAACACATTGAAATCGTCGGTTCAGTATGCTGCGGAAGTCAAAAAAGCAAACAGAATGTTGGGAATTATTAGAAAGGGAATGGTGAATAAAACGTAAAATATCATAATGCCTCTGTATCGTTCCATGGTGAGACCGCACCTTGAATACTGTGTACAATTCTCGTCGCCGCATCTCAAAAAAGATATAATTGCGATGGAGAAGGTACAGAGAAGGGCTACCAAAATGATAAGGGGAATGGAACAACTCCCCTATGAGGAAAGACTAAAGAGGTTAGGACTTTTCAGCTTGGAGAAGAGACGACTGAGGGGGGATATGATAGAGGTGTTTAAAATCATGAGAGGTCTAGAACGGGTAGATGTGAATCAGTTATTTACTCTTTCGGATAGTAGAAAGACTAGGGGGCACTCCATGAAGTTAGCATGGGGACATTTAAAACTAATCGGAGAAAGTTCTTTTTTACTCAACACACAATTATACTCTGGAATTTGTTGCCAGAGGATGTGGTTAGTGCAGTTAGTATAGCTGTGTTTAAAAAAGGATTGGATAAGTTCTTGGAGGAGAAGTCCATTACCTGCTATTAAGTTCACTTAGAGAATAGCCTTAGTTTTTGGGTACTTGCCAGGTTCTTATGGCCTGGATTGGCCACTGTTGGAAACAGGATGCTGGGCTTGATGGACCCTTGGTCTGACCCAGATTGGCATTTTCTTATGTTCTTATGTTCCTCTCCACCATGTCCGCTATTGGATTCAAACAAGTCATCAACACCCCCACCCAAAAATCCGGTCATAACCTTGACCTTATCTTCACCAACAACAAAATATCCAACGTACACCCACCCTCAACCACCGCAATACCTTGGTCCGACCATAAACTCATCCAAACCGAGTTCCAACTTCAACTCCCACTCACGAAGTCAGTCATACCAACATCATCGAATTCATCAAACCCTGCTCCAGTGACGACCTCATTGAACTACTACCCGAAGCCTTAAAAACCCTCAAGAAGAATGACGTCATCTCCGCCATCAACTCATGGATTTCTATTAACTCAGACATAGCCAAATCAAAATGCCCCACCCTAAGAAAAGAAATCAAAACATTAGCCAAGCACAAGACCTCATGGTACACCCCCAAACTAAAAAACACAAAGCGAATCCTGAGACAAACAGAAAAAAATTGGAGAAGAACCCCAATGCCAGAACTGAAAGACAAATACAGAACAATACTTCACATCTACTCAACTGACCTCAACACAGCAAAATGAAATTTCAATACAAAAAAAATCCACAAATATCAATTCAACCCTAGGACACTTTTCACCTACGTCACAGACCTAACCAATCCAAACCAGAATGCTACAACCCTCGACATCCCCACCATCTCCTGTGAAAACCGAGCGCACTTTTTCAAAGACAAAGTCTCCAACATCATCGCCAAGATCCCCCCAGTCAACATTGACCTACCAGAACCTCCCTCACGCAGTACCACGTGGTCACAATTTGAACCCGTCGCATCCACTAAAATTGAAACTATCATTCAAAAGACAAAACCCGGCACCCACCCGCTGGACCCCATACCCATCAAAACCTTAAAACTCGTCAGCATGCTCATCACCAGACCCATAGCCGATATAATCAACTTATCCCTCGAGCAAGGTATCTTCCCCGACAAACTCAAAAATGTAGTAATCAAACCCATTCTCAAAAAACCACAACTAGACAAATCTGACTCTGCAAACTACAGACCAGTGTCCAACCTCCCTTTCATAGCCAAGATCCTCGAAAAAACAGTCAACAATCAACTCACGGATCACCTCAAAAACCAGAACATCCTACTACCAGCACAACATGGCTTCAGGAAACTATTCAGCACTGAAACGCCCCTTCTCACCCTCACCGATACCATCCTTAGAGGTCTCGATCATGGCCAATCTTACCTCTTGATACTCCTCGACATATCCGCCGCCTTCGATCACCATCAATCACAAAACACTGCTAATCAGACTCAAAGAAATTGGACTGCAAGACACTACAATCAAATGGTTCGAGTCATGTCTCACAAACAGAACATTCAATATAAAGACAAATACATCAGAATACTCACAGATACCTCTTCCACATGGCATCCCGCAGGGATCATCCCTATCCTCCACCCTATTTAACATATACCTCCTCCCACTATGCAAGATCCTCTCGGAATCAGACCTCACATACTGGGGGTAATTTTTAAAGGAGTTACGCGCATAAATGTAACTACTATTGAAGCAATTTTCAAAAGCCATTTACTCACGTAAAGTGCACTTATGCGAATAAATCCTATGGACGATTCAATGGCATATATTGTAGCAATTTTCAAAAGCCCGCTTACTCGAGTAAAGTGCATTTACATGCGTAAAACCCAGATTTACGCATGTAAATGCTTTTTAAAATCCGCCCCACTATGTATACGCTGATGACATACAAATTTTGCTCCCCATAAACAAAAACATCGAAAATACTCTAAAAATCTGGAACCAACTCCTCATGAAAATAACTCATCTCCTCTCACTACTATCACTCTGCCTCAACCAAAACAAGACCGAAATCCTACACATATCTAATAACCACACCTCACACCTCCTCAGCAACTACACACCTAACCACATGGGGTCACAACTTACACATGCTACAAAAAACCTTGGAGTTACTATTGACAACGATCTAAACTTCAAACATCACATCTCCACAACGATCAAGGACGGATTATTTAAACTACAAACCCTGAAAAACTCAAACCCCTTCTTCATGCCCAAGACTATCGAACCGTCCTCCAAACAATACTCTTCTCCAAGCTCGACTACTGCAACACACTTCTCCTTGGCCTCCCTGACACCACCATCAGACCACTACAGGTACTATAAAACGCCGCCGCCAGATCCATCACAAACATCAAAAAATGCAACCACATCACCCCCTCTCTCAAAAAACTACACTGGCTACCCATCAGCCACAGAATCCAATACAAAACCCTAACCCTCATACATAAAAAAATGTTCAACAAGGAAATAGACTGGTTAAACTTGGCTATACTCTCATACACACCACATAGAAACCTCAGATCCAGAGACTCTGGGCTCCTCACCGTCCCCACCTCCAAAACAGCGCAACTCTCCTCTACCTGAAAACGAGCCATATCAATAGCCAGCCCCACGCTAAGGAACTCCCTCCCACCCCACCTCAGAACGGAACCATCGACTCAAATCATCAAAAAACACCTCAAAATCTGGCTCTTCCTGAAAGCCTTCCCGCCAGAAACTTAGCCCCCTCGCCCCTCTGCTTAGATGTTAATCTTCCTTTCCCCCATGATCGCACCCCTCTAAATGCATCTTCCACCAAACCATGAATACAACCCGCATATTCCCTCATCCACCTTTGGCACAAATATATCAATCCTCTCCCCGCCAACCATCCCCCCCCCCCCCCCCCCCACACACACACACACACACACTTTCTCCTATAAACTCATACCGTACTGTAAATGCACATTGCCCAAGGTCATTCTTTTACCTCCTTGCAAGACACCCTGTTTTCCCTTTCACCCTAACAATTACCCAGTTCCCTGTCAACTACCCTAGATGTTCCCTTTGTAAAAGTCACTGCAAATAGTTAAATCTCTGGGTCACATTATTTTATTTCTAATTTTTCTCCAAATCACATGTTAAATGTTAACACTTCAAAGTTATTATGTAAGTTAACCTTTCTAATTTATTATATAAGTTACAATGTAAAATAAGCAGCCAATGTCTTACTTCTGTTCAGTTACATGTGAACCAATGTGATATCTCGATCGAATGTCGGTATACAAAATAAATAAATAAATAAATAAAATAGATTTCAAAGGAAATAATATCACAGTCAGACATGCAGAGTACAGACTGCCTGCCTATAAAAAAATGTTGATATATTCAATCATTAGTTTTATTATTATCATCATCATTGATATTTATTTTAGGGTTTTGTCGTAGTAAAACAGTTTGCTTCCTGTGCTTCCACAAAACATTTTTGCTCACAATGCTTTCAGGGTTTATGAACCCTCTGCCCCATACATGCTCTGAAACACTTTCAGCGGGGAGAATACACAAACATGGGCAAATTTTAATTGAAAGATAATATTAGAAACACAAATAACTTGTGCTCAACAACATATAACAAAAGTTTTAAATGTGTGATATTCAGTACACAAAGTACCTTGTTTCAGTGAGAAAACTGAGCCAGAAAGGTCTCATTTGAACCTATCTTACAACCCCCTATAGTCATCAAGAGAGTAACTCACTTAAATCAAGGGCAAATAATTATCTCCTTAACTGGATTTGGACCATGGAAAATAAAATCCACGTACATTCTATCCAAGTTCAGAAGAGAGGGACATGCAAGGCTTGAAATGGACTAAATAGTGACAGAACTACAGCTTAACAGTATAGAACTAAAATGATAAGCGAGCAACCCACCACAAAATGTGGCATCCTGACAATGATTCAAGAGTTTAAAGTAGAGGCGGGGCCCAGGGGAAACCTCGGGTGTACCATAAACACATGGCCTCCATGCGGGAAACAAGGGAGAGCTTTACGGCCTCAGCCACTACTAACAGCAAAGTCTTTCTATCTTTCTTTCTCCCCTGCATCTCTGGCCTATCGGCCTACTACAGGTGATAGGAGTCAGTGAGCAACGCTCCTTACTGGTCACTTCCTACTCCTCTGTCGGCCTCCCACCAAAGCTTAAACAACAGAAAGCCCCCAAACTCTTGTGAAGCTGATGGCTTCTCACAGATTAATTAGGATTCCTCTCAGATTATTCTTGGGAGGTCATTAAAATCAAGGTGTACACTCTAAGAGAGCTCTTTTTTTCCAGGTGTTAATGGTCAGAATTCATGGAAAGCAGTTTCTACTGTGCCATGTGTTTTGAGACCCTTCAGTGGGGAAAAGTGCAACCGCACCAGATGAGGAGAGGACAATGATGGGGGAGCTTGGAAATGGGCAAAGCCGCCGAAAAAAAGGGTACATAGCCAAGGCCTCAGAACAATTCCCTATGAAGTGCTTTACACTCAAATACTATTCAAGATAGACTACTCCAACTCTATGCTACTAGGCCTCCCAACCACTACACTCAAACCCCTCCAAATGCTACAAAATGCCACTGCCAAAGTCCTCATGAACACCCGAAGAAACGAACACATCACTCCCATCCTAAAAGACCTCCACTGGCTCCCAATCCACTTCAGAATCCTCTTCAAAAGCTTTACGTCAATACATAAGATCCTACATAATCAAAACTTACACTGGTTAAACCTCTCCTTCAACTTTCAAAAACCAAAAAGAGCCACAAGATCTGCAAACAATGGGACCCTGCCAACACCTGCTCCCAAACTCACACACCTGAACTCCACAAGGGAACAAGCACTATCGATTGGCGGACCCTCCAACTGGAACTCCATGACCCTACAACTAAGTCTAGAGCCCAGCACACAAAACTTCAAAAACAATGTGAAAACCTGGTTGTTCAAGCAGGCCTTTTCATAACCCCCCCATCATTCAACCAATATCCATTCCTTATCACCCCTATAATATACGCCTGTGCATATAACCCTTCTGCATACTAACCTTCTTAAAAGCAAAATTGCTTACCTTGTAATAGGTGTTATCCCAGGACAGCAGGATGTAGTCCTCACATATGGGTGACATCGGTAATGGAGCCCTATGTACGGAAAACTTCTGTAAAAGTTTCTATGAAACTTTTGACTGGCACCAGAGTGCCTACTGAGCATGCCCAGCATGTCATGATATTCCCTGCCACAGGGGTCTCCCTTTAGTCTTTGTTTGTAGCAAATAGCGTTAGCCCAAAAATAAAATAATAAAACGTATCGGACCCAACTCCGCGGGGTGGCGGGTGGGTTTCGTGAGGACTACATCCTGCTGTCCTGGGATAACACCTATTACAAGGTAAGCAATTTTGCTTTATCCCAGGACAAGCAGGATGCTAGTCCTCACATATGGGTGATTAGCAAGCTAGAGGCTGATTCATTTTGTGCTGAAATGACCGTAAGGTATTGTTATTGAAATGAATCAGTCGAAATCACAGCAGGTTGGATGTAGAAGGAGTTGGGATTAAACTGGAAACAAGTTCTTTAAGACGGATTGTCCATATGCTGAATCTTGTCTTCCCTCTTTGTCTAGACAGTAGTGAGCTGCAAAGGTGTGAAGAGAACTCCATGTTGCTGCTTTACAAATGTCCAGAATAGGTACAGAGCGAAGGTGTGCTACTGAAGTTGACATTGCTCTGACTGAATGTGCTTTTACTCGCCCTTGGAGAGTAAGGCCTGCTTTTTCATAACAAAATTGTATGCAATCTGCTAGCCAGTTTGACAGAGTATGCTTACCCACTGCCTTACCTGGTTTGTTTGGATCATAGGACACAAACAGTTGATTTGATTTTCTTTGGGCTGTAGTGCGGTTTAAATAGAAAGATAACGCACGTTTACAGTCCAAAGTGTGTAAGGCTCTCTCTCCCTGGTGAGAGTGAGGCCTAGGAAAGAATGTAGGTAAAACTATGGTTTGGTTCAAATGAAATTCCGTGACAACCTTAGGAAGGAATTTTGGATGTGTACGGAGGACTACTCTGTCATGAAGGAACTTCGTGAAGGGTTCGTAAGTTACTAGTGCTTGTAGTTCACTGACCCTTCTAGCTGATGTAATGGCTATGAGAAATACCGTTTTCCAAGTAAGGAATTTAAGGTCACAGGTATTTATGGGTTCAAATGGAGAACGCATAAGCTTGGTTAAAACTACGTTCAGGTCCCATTGAATGCTTGGGGAATGAACTGGAGGTTTAATGTGAGTTAGGCCTCTCATGAATTTACTGACGAGAGGCTGCGTGGAGATCGATGCATCTCCTAGCTTGTTATGATAAGCTGAGATTGCACTTAAGTGTACCCTTACCGATGACGTCTTAAGACCAGAGTCTGAGAGATGGTAAAGGTAATCTAGTAGCGAGGTAGTGGGGCAAGTGAAAGGATCTAAATCTTTCTGAGTGCACCATAAAGTAAACCTTTTCCATTTGTAGGAGTAATTCTTTCTAGTGGAGGGTTTACGTGCAGCTATTAGTACCTGAGATATACTAGTTGAAAGGTTGAATGGTTGTAAGATCAGGCTTTCAACATCCATGCTGTCAGGGACAGGGATTGAAGGTTGGGATGGCGCAACTGACCCTGTTCCTGAGTTATGAGATTGGGAGCTACTCCCAGGCGAATTGGATCCCTGACTGAGAGATCTAACAGTGTGGGGAACCATACTTGTCGAGGCCAATATGGGGCTATGAGTATCATGGACCCCTTGTCCTGTTGTAGCTTTACTAATGTTTTGGTTATGAGCGGTATTGGTGGATACGCGTATAACAGGCCTGAGTTCCAATGGCGGGCAAACGCGTCCTTTGGTAAGCTGTTCTGCCGGAAGAGGAGAGAGCAGTAATTGTTCACCTTGTAGTTCAGATGTGACGCAAAGAGATCTATTGTTGGTTGACCCCAGCGTTGAAATATCTTGATTGCTAACGCTGGGTCGAGGGACCACTCGTGTGGTTGAAAGTGACGGCTGAGGCGATCCGCTACTGTGTTGTGGATGCCTGCTAGGTAGGTGGCCCGTAGTAGGATTGAGTGTGCTAGGGCCCAGTCCCATATTTGAGCCGCTTCCTGGCAAAGGAGGTACGAGCCCGTACCACCCTGTTTGTTGATGTACCACATGGCTACTGTATTGTCCGTTTGGATCAGAACAGTCTTGTGTGAAAGGCAGTCCTTGAATGCATATAGAGCATAGCGTATAGCTCGAAGCTCCAGGAAATTTATCTGAAAGGAGGCTTCTTGCTTTGTCCACTTGCCCTGTGTTTTCAGATGAGCAATGTGCGCTCCCCATCCCAAGGTGGACGCATCTGTAGTTAAAGTCACTTGTGAAACTGGTTGTTGGAAAGGTAGGCCTTTGAGCAAGTTGATTGGTGATGTCCACCAGAGAAGGGAATACTTCAGCTCTGGTGTTATCTGGATGTGAGTGGACAGTGGTTGAATGGCTTGAATCCATTGAGATTTGAGTGTCCATTGCATTAGTCGCATGGTCAGTCTGGCCATGGGAGTGACGTGAACTGTTGAGGCCATGTGTCCGAGTAGGATGAGGCACTGATGAGCTGTGACTGTATATTGATTGCGAATAGAATGTACTAGGAGAACGAGCGATTGAGCCCGGTCTTTCGGAAGAAAAGCCTTTGCTGTGATGGTGTTGAGATCTGCACCTATGAACTGCAACTGGTGAGATGGTGTGAGCTGGGATTTGTCGTAATTGATGAGAAATCCCAAGGAGTGAAGCAATCTTATTGTGAGATGGAGAGAAGTGACAGCTCCGCTCTGTGTATGACTCTTGATGAGCCAATCGTCCAAGTAGGGGAACACATGTACTTGTTGCTTGTGAAGATGTGCCACCGCTACTGCTAGACACTTTGTGAACACTCGAGGTGCTGAGGCAAGGCCGAAAGGTAGCACCCTGTATTGGAAGTGTTGACCTTGTACCAGAAATCGGAGGAACTGTCGATGAGGTGGAAATATGGGAATGTGAGCGTAAGCGTCTTGAAGATCCAGAGAGCAGAGCCAATCTCCTTTTTGAAGAAGAGGTAGCATGGTGCCTAAGGACACCATCCTGAATTTTTCCTTTCTTAAAAATTTGTTGAGATTTCTTAGGTCCAGGATAGGACGTAGACCCCCGGTTTTCTTTGGAATGAGGAAATATCGGGAGTAGAATCCTGTGCCCCACTGAGGCCTGGGAACTCTTTCGATGGCCCTGGCAGTCAGGAGGGTAGATAATTCTGCTTGCAGGATTGTGTAATGATGAGACACTGTCCAAGACGGCATAGGGGGATTGTCTTTTGGTACAGTGAGGAAGTCCAAGTGGTACCCCTGAGATATGATTGAGAGTACCCATTGGTCCGTAGTGATGGAGGTCCAAGTTTGAAGATGGTGAGCAACTCGGCCTCCAACCGGTACTTGTGGATAGGGATTTTGATAATGACTCATGCCCTCTGGTTGAACTTCAAAATCCGGAAGTGGACGCCGCAGGCGGAGGTTGTTGAGGCCTAGCAGGTCTTTGGCGAGGCTGAGACCGTTGAGCAGGTCTTTGTTGTCTGGGCCTGGCTACTGGTGGATAATACCGCCTAGGGCGGTAATATGGCTTTCTTTGTTCCCTTCTTGGAGGCCTCCTTGAAGGTTGATGTACCTCTTGTGGCAGCTGAGAAAGCTGTTTGAGGGTTTCTGTATGGTCCTTGATGGTGGCTACTGCCTCCTTGACCTTATCGCCAAAGAGGTTCTCCCCTAAGCAGGGCAGGTCCGCCAAGCGCTCCTGTACCTCTGGTCTCAGCTCTGAAGATTTAAGCCAGGCCCATCTTCTCGCTGTTATTCCAGCTGCAGATAATCTGGAGGTTGTCTCGAATGAATCATACGTGGCCCGAACCTCGTGTTTCCCTGCCTCTAGGCCCTTATGTACTAGGTTTTGAAAACCTTCCTGAAGATGGTCAGGTAACTGCTGAGACAGGGATTCCACTTGCTTCCATAGGTCACGCTGGTACTGGTTCATAAAAAGCTGGTATGAATTTATTCTAGCTACCAGCATCGCAGCTTGGAAGATTTTCCGACCAAGATTGTCCAAGAACCTATTATCCTTTCCAGGAGGTATGGAGGCGTGTTGCTTTAATCTTTTGGCCTTCTTTTGGGCCGACTCGACCACCACTGACTGGTGCGGTAGTTGAGTTTTTTGGAACCCCGGGATGGGTTGTACTAGGTAAGTGGCATCCGCCCGCTTATTAACAGCTGCCACCGACCCAGGGTGTTCCCATATCCTGTACATAAGTTCTTGTAAAACTTCATGAACAGGAATAGCAAGAATTTCCTTGGGAGGGTCCACGAATTGAAGCACCTCCAAGGTTTTTTGCCTGCTGTCCACTTCAGAGATGAGAGAAAAGGGAATTGTTTGAGACATCTCCTTAATAAAGTTGGAGAAAGAGAGATCCTCCGGTGGTGACTTTCTTCTATCTTCTGGGGGAGAAGGCTCAGAGAGGAGGTCTTCATCCGAGGAGAAATCTTCGTCACTATCATCCAGAGGGAGCTCCAACGGCCTAGTAGGCTTAGTTGGCATTTCAGAAAGTGGAGTCTGAGGTCTGAGGGGTGGTGGGACACCCGAAGGACCTGGTATTGGCTCTTGACTGTCATCTACATCTATAGGTTGTGGTGGAGATGAGAAGCAATGTATTAGTGAGTCCAGCTTGTCCATTAATGGTTGAAAAATGGACTCTTGAAAAGGCATCGAGGGTGCCATCGGGATCGATGGCCGTGGTGGAATCGATGGTACCCGGGGAATCGGCAATGCTGAATCCGGTGGCTGCGGCCTAGGTAGAACCGGTAATGGAATCGGCGCCATCGAGGAGAGCGGTGATTTCCTTGGCATCGGTAGTGAAGGAATCGGTGATGGAACCGGAGATCCTCCTATGACCGGTGTCGATGGCAGAACCGGAGTGGCAGGCCGTGGCATCGCCTCGAGAAAGGCATCCTTAACCGCTTGACGTATGTAATTGTCAAGTTCCGCCCGCATGGATGATGTGAACAGAGCACCCATGGGGGGAGGCGGTGGCGGCGACAGTAGTACAACCTCAGGGCCCTGAGGAGGTACGATTCCTTCCGCCGGAATCGGCGAGGGTTGGTCTGTCGGTGGCTCGGAAGCCTTACTTTGGAGCCGGGCTTTCTTACTCGGTGCCCCGTCCTCCGCCGATGGCTCGCCGGGTATCGGAGCGATGGTTGCTGGTTGCGGCCTGCGATGCCGATGGCGATGTTTATCTTTTTCGCGCCCTTTTTCGCTACTCGATGTGGACGCTCTGGACGATGGTGAGGGGGAGGAAAAAGGAGCGTCTCCCGAGTCACCGGAGTGACGTTTCTTCAAGACCACTTTCCTAATCGCCCCAGCCGGAGACGATTGTGTGGAAGTAGACGGAGCAGTAATCAGTTGAATTTTGAATAATTGCTCCATCTTGTCCATCCGTAAACGTCGACCTTTCGAGGTCATCGTAGCGCATAAGGGACAATTTTTTACATCATGACCTTCACCAAGGCAAAGTACACAGTCTTGGTGAGGGTCTGTAATAGACATATTTCTCGCGCATTTCGGACATTTTTTAAAACCTGTAGCCATTTTGTGGCCGGGCAGCCGTCGACGGCCTAAGGCTCAGGTAATTTTTGTTTTTAACGAAAAAACGGCACGGAACCGCGAGAACGGGAAAAACTCACCGCGATGATCAAACTAAGGGAGACCCTCTGCGGTTGAAGTTTTTTAAAGCTTTCCGTAAGGAAAATATGTGGAGAATCCCACAGGACTCCTGATAACCGCGAGGCTAATTGCTTCGCGGAAAAAAGAAGACTAAAGGGAGACCCCTGTGGCAGGGAATATCATGACATGCTGGGCATGCTCAGTAGGCACTCTGGTGCCAGTCAAAAGTTTCATAGAAACTTTTACAGAAGTTTTCCGTACATAGGGCTCCATTACCGATGTCACCCATATGTGAGGACTAGCATCCTGCTTGTCCTGGGATAACCACATATATAATAATGTATATAGTTATAATGTGTATATAATATATGGTATATAGCGATGACACAGTTAATTATTGGCCTTCTCTCTACTCACCTAAACCTCACCACTCTCTCTATAATTCAACTGACCTGAAATATTGTAATGTTGCTTTTTATGGTGAGATGCAATCTCTTTTCTCTTACTATTTTGCTAGTTTACATATGTTCATGCTTGTTCATACCTGTTCACTTGTGTTCCATGTGTCATACTTGTTCACTGTAAACCGATGTGATGTGCAAATGAACGTCGGTATAGACAAATGATAAATAAATAAATAAAAAGATAAATAAATAAATATTGAGAACATAAGAAATTGCCATGCTGGGTCAGACCAAGGGTCCATCAAGCCCAGCATCTTGTTTCCAATAGAGGCCAAACCAGGCCACAAGAACCTGGCAATTACCCAAACATTAAGAAAATCCCATGCTACTGATGCAATTAATAGCAGTGGCTATTCCCTAAGTAAACTTGATTTTAAAGTTGTATGGTTCCCGGCACGTGCACATGGATATGGCAATTTTATAACATGCACACTCCAGCGCACGCTTGTCATAAAATCCGATAGTCAACATGTGTGCCTGATTTTAAAATCCACGCATGAAGCGAAATTTTAAAAAGCCACGTGTGGTAATGGGAGTAGGGCTTCCCCAGTTCCCTCCCTATCCACCACAATTAAGCAGCAGACTGGGAAGGAACTTCCCTATACCCCTACCTAATCTTCCTTTCATTTCCCCTCTCCCCCCGAACCCCTAAGCCCTTCCTAACTACTTTTGTTTTGTTCAATTACTTACCGCTCCTCAGGAGCAGAAGTAATCTCCACACGCCAGCTGGCTGCTGGTGCGCGCTTCCCCGGGATAGTGTGGAATGGCTACCCCCGCTTGCTGCGCAGTAATGTTTACAGCGCATGATTGTCCTGTGTGTGCTTCGCTGTCATGTCATTTCCTGCACCCCCTCCCCCCCCCCCCCCCATATTCCCCTGGCACCACAGCACCTATACAGACTGATAGGACACAACGTATAGTTGAAACTGTAGTATCTTTATTAAAAGTGTGTTTATATCATACTTTATTACTGTTAGTTTCTAAGCTATACAGATTACAAAACAGATTACATGGCTGCTTTATTTCAAATACATTTCATTTCTAAAAAAAGAGATGTAAAATCTTCTATCCTTGGAAAAAGAGAATTGGAAGCTGTGATTCATTTTCTATTCACATCTTTTCCAACAAACCGAAGTGTGTAAGACACAGAGAGTCAAATTATAATATTTTGTAATGACATCTCAGAATTAATTTGTTACCTTTATTACTTACCACATAAAATACACATTCTTCATATAGTGAATATTAGTCTATTTTTCCATCTGTCAGCATGCATTGTTTTGTCTTTAGTAATAGAGGGTAAACAAAAAATCTGATTTCTCTTCTATTCACATCTTTTACAAAGAAAAAAAAGAAGGGAACATGCTATCCATAGATTTTGTTAAATGTGCTTATATCATTCTTTATTACGGATAGTTTCCAAATACACACTAACACACACACAAACACACACACACACGCATATTACAAAAAAACAAAAACAGCTTATGAAATTCTATACATAGTACTGTTGTTATTTCAAAATACATCTCGAATGGCTTCAATCATCTACAACAGTTTTCATTTCGGCAAAAAGATTCAACAACTCACTGAGCTGTTTTAAAATATGAGGTATGCTCTCTTTTACAGATTATACGGTTGATAAGAAACAAGAACATTACTGAGCTGTTTTAAAATCTGAGGTGCGATCTCTTTTAGAGATTATGCAGTTGATAAGCCTCATTTGATATTTATCAATGTTGGGCCTAACTAGTTAGCTTAGAGACGCCTGGGAGTCCTCTTCATTTCTGACAGACTTGATCAGATCGATAACCAAATTTACATCCTCATTACAAAGCCCGAATATCTCCATCTTATACCCTGCCAACACCAGTATGCTTATGACATACTTGAAACACAGTCTATCACAAATGCTTCCAAGTTTAGCAAATGTCGCTTACCTGTAACTGGTGTTCTCACATATGGGTGACATCACAGGATGGAGCCCTGTACGGAAAACATTTCTGTCAAAGTTTCTACAAAGCTTTGACTGACACTGGCACACTGAGTGCACTGAGCATGCTCAGCCTGCAATTATCCCTGTGAACCACAAGTGTCTCCCTCAGTCTCGTCTTATGGCTAAAAGCGCAAGCGAAACTAAAACAAAAGTAAAAACGTATACAGACCCAAATCCGCGGGGTGGCGGGTGGGTTTCGAAAGGACTAACATCAAGCTGTCCTGTGAGAACACCTGTTACAGGTAAGCAACATTTGCTTTCCCACAGGACAAGCAGGATGGTAGTCCTCACATATGGGTGATTACCGAGCTGAGGATGCACGAGAGTGCACCAAATACACCCAAGACGCGCAAAAGGCGCAATGACAGGAGTGGAATTTGGAACGGAGGGCATCCTGAAACCCTTAACGGGTTGGTGGAAGGATGTTGGGTAGTTAAACCGAAAAGAATAAGAGTAGACTGACTGGCCAAACATGGAGCATGCTGGCTAGTGGTATCTAAGCAATAATGGGCTGTGAAGGTATGGAGAGAGCTCCAGGTTGCAGCCTGATAAATATGTACAAGCAGCAGCGGACAAGGGGAAGCTATTGAGGCTGGGACGGACGCAACAGAGTGTGATTACATACAGTGTTGTAGTGAAATGCCTGCTTGTTGGTAGAAAAAGAGATACAGATCATCAATTAGGAGGAATAGGTCTGTTTGCCCACTGGAACTCATAGTTTGACTCTTGCCACAGAAGGAAAGAGTTAGGTGGAATTCCTATGGAATGTAGTGCGATCTAGATAGAATGCAAGTGCACTATTACTGTCCAAGAAGTGAAAAACCCTCTCGCTTTGGTGAGAGAGAGGTGTTGGGAAAAATGGGCAGAATATATTCTGAGTAAGGTGAGATGCAACGTCTACCTTAAGAAGGATATGAAGTTGAACACGTAAAACCACTCGGTCACGGAGGAACACAGGGTCAGATGAGTATGTAACAAGGTGTGTAACTCACTGACCCTGTTGGCAGAAATGACATTTATGAGGGAAAGAATTTGCCATGCCAAACTGTGAAATGAGAGGAATGGAAAGGCTCAAACAGAGAACGTATGAGACTTATAAGCACGAAATATAGGTTCCAATCCGTGACTAGTGAAAATAGAGGCGGCTTGATCAGTAGACAAACCATGGTAAGCTGACTCAGAAGGGGTTTATCGTTAATCGGGTATCCCACTCCCAAACGATACACCAATTGGAACAGAGGTGTACCTATGTGGAGGATTTCTGGAGAGCAGAATCCGAGGGAGGAAGAGAAAAGAGTGGTGTAGAAAAAATACACTTTTGTATGCATCATGTGGTAAATCATGCCATTTTGAATGGTAGGATTTATGTGTGGAAGGTTTTGTGACACTACCAGTACCTGAGAACATAAGTGAGTCTACGATTTGTGACTGACTGGTGAGAAGGCGAACTGGTTACTGGTGTGATAGATTGAGAAGTATGGGAAGCATACTGGTCTCGGCCAGGACGTGGGTCTGAGGAACAGTGAACCCCGTCCCGGTTCAGCATTAGAAAAGTGCTGGCTATGAGAGGCAACAGAAGAGACACATTTAAGAGGCCCTTTATGGAAGAAAGGCGTCTATGGGAACACATTGGAAACATGTGTAGGGAGTAGAATCTGTGCACCGTATGGTTCGATTCGGACGTAGAGGGCAAGTTCGGTTGACCTCAGTGCTAGAAGATTTTCCCCGCTACACATGTAGTCCAAGACCAGTTGAGAGGATGGAAACCTATATGGAGAAGGTCTGCTAGTGTGATCGGTAAGTGTCTTAGATAAGTGGCCCGAGGATGCATGGAGTGAGCAAGGGCCAAGGGTAGAGCTGCGCAGCTTCCTTGCAGAGCAGCTAAGAGGTTGTGCGTGCTTGTATGTTGGAAAGCACATTGTCCCTATGCTGTCTGTATGTATGCACACAGATTTGTTGCAACGGCAGTATTGAAAGGCATAAGGGTAGAACTCATGGCTACAAGCTCCAGGACGTTCATGTGAAACTGTGCCTGGAGTGGAATAGATGCATATTGGGTTGAGAAGATTTTAGGTCAAACTTTACAACCCTGAGAAAATGCAAGCATGAGTAGAATCAGTCTAGGTTTTGGTTCTAGATCTGCAATATGGATAAGGGACGAAAGCGGTTAAACAGCTTAGACCCACTGATAATGGAATTTCACTGAATGTAACCCATAGCAGTTTTGGATCTATGAGGAAAGTGCATAGTGAAAAAACCCCATGGCCCGACAATGAAGAATTGAGGGGCTGAGGTTATGGAATATGCGCGTAGGGACATGTAAGAATTTATTAGAATGTCTGCGCGGATGCTGGACAGGAAGGTCATTGTGACTGTGGTGTCCAGAAGCGTTGTATAAGGGATTTATTGCAGTGACAGTAATCCCAGGAAGTAAAATATAGTGAGTCATGTAGATGTTAGAGCTCCTTGCGTGGACTGACTGTGGCTATGCAGCTGTGATGCAAGGAAAGGGTGAATGATGTTGCACTCCGTAGAGAAACAGCAGTCACTGATAGTGATTCAATGAAATACCCCAGTTGCCGAAGCTGGTGCAAGCGGCAGAGCTTGGGATGGTAATATTGTTGACTCACCATGAAGCACATAGAAAAATTAGAGGTAATGTACTTACTGCGATATGGAAGCATGGTGACGAGAGATACCATTTTACCTGTGCCTTCTGAAGAAAGTTGGTATTTCTGAGGACCAGGATGGGCGGAGAGTGACTACTTTCTGTTGAAAGAAAGAATAGTGTAATTAAAACTCCCCAACCCCCCCCCCCTCCCTGCGCTTTGTAGCGTCTGGGAGAGTGTACCAGGAACCTTGGTACAAAGAGGGGTGGCCGCTCTGATATCCGGCCAGTTGGAAGACCAGGAGGTGTCCAACTGGAGGGGTTGATGTAATCTGGATATCAAGTAAGCTCCCACAGGAGCGTGAGCGGTAAAGTCTTACCCGCATTTCTGTGTGCTGTACAAGGAGACATCGAGACCTGTCGTCAGGCTTCAAGGTGGACTTGCACTTGAGGTATTATTTGCTGGATCTTGTGTTTAGCAGATCAGTGAATGCATCTGGAAATTTGGTTCTGAATTAGGAACCAGAAGCCAGAGTATTAATCAGTACAGAGCCCTGTTGCTGAAAATAGGAGGATGTCCTAATGCGATCCCAAAGAAATGATAGAGAGGTTCTCTTAGTATTGTGGCTGACATAGCTGGCATAGCGATATGCTACACTAATATGATTCTTGAAAGGTACATGACCTAGAACTTTTTGAACCATGTGGCCCGAATTAGAGAACATATCTCAATGGGAATGCCGCAGAAGCGGGTATTTACCATCTGACGTGGATCGCTGAAGGAAGAGCCGGTGAAGATTGCTGGCTCCGTGGATTTCAGGAGTCATCGAGGGAGTAGACACCCATCTCAAATCTGATGCCTGGTACGGTGGTGCAGGTATAGAGGAGACAGGCTGAGCATGGCTGGCGCTACCATAGTAATTTTGTGGAGGGCCACAATCCCACACCTATGTCGGTGGGGCATGCCTCGGGAACAGGGGAGCCAATTAACAGCTCGTGAACCTGGCCCTTGTCGCAGCAGCTCTATGTCTCATGACGCTAGTGCAGAATTCTTCGGAATTTGTTCCGGTGTTTCTGGAGCACCAAGGACTGCCAGCACTGTGCGGAACAGTGGCGATGGCAGTGGTGATGTTGCTCGGCCCGGGCGTTCTCCAGCACCGAGAAGGATAGCACCGATGTGCTGGATGGCGTCGGTGGCGGACGGGCACCGTGTCAGTGACGATGAGTGCCACGGTGCTCGGCCCGGTCTTTCCCCAGTGCAGAGATGGATTCCCTCGCTGTCTTGGATGGTGACTGATGACAGACTGTCAGCATGCCTGCACTGCTCCTGGCACTATGTAGTGTCATAGGCTAATACGGGGCTTTAATAAGAACCCAAAGCATGGAGCACTGTGTTTAGGCGAGGGCATTATGTGGAGGTGCTATGTCGGTATTGACGGTGTCGATGGCGGCCGAAGCGGCCCCAAAGGTATCGTCAAAAATATATATGAAAAAACATCAATGACCCGGGAAGAGCACTGATGACTTTGACGGAAGTACTATCAGCATCGGCGCAGGTATCTAGGGAAACGATGTGGCATCGAATAATCGAAAAAACATGGTTGGCATCAGAAAAATGATACCAGCATCGACGGAGTCGATGACCACATCGATAGGAACGTCGAAGACACCGATGGAAATGACGTGGGCGTCGAGGGCATTGATGTATGGAGGCGGGCGCTGACGGCATCGGTGGCATAGCCACGGGCATTGACGGCATGGCCACAGATGTTGACGGCATCAATTGGATTGACTCGGGCACCAATGGTGTCGATGGCATCGATGCCACTGACATGGACATCGATGGAACCAACATGGGCACCGATGGAATCAATGTTGGCATGGATGCCATCGATGCAATTGACACTGGCATCGATTGCATCGATGGAATCGACCCTGGCATCGATGTCATCGATGGAATCGATCCTGACATCAATGCCCATGGAAGGAATTGACCAGGCATCGATGCAATGGACAATAGCTTCGATGGAAATGTTCTAGGCATCGATGACATTGATAAAATAAACAATGGCATTGATGGAAATGACCCTGGCATCGATGGGAGTGCCCTGGGTGATGAATGCATCGACCCGGGCATGGATAGCAACGACAACACAAAAGTGTGGGTCGATGGCATCCATCCAGGTGATGATGGCACCAATGAAACCCAAGGAAAAATCAGTGCTATGGATGAAAAACATGGATGGTACTGATAGAGTGATGCAGGGACTGATGGCATCAGTGTACCGTGGGGGGAGGGGTACTGATGGCATCGAAGAATCCAGGACGGTCTAAAAAGGGGTACCGACAGTAGCAATGGGGGCATCGACTGCACAAGGGTACCGAGGAAATCGAAGGACCTGAACTCGACAGGGGCCCTGGTGACAACGGAAACCGTGGAAGTCCCTGTTCCACTATTTATTTATTTATTTATTTTTAATTTTTATATACCGATGTTCCTGTAAAGAATACATATCGCACCGATTTACAAGAAACTGAACAGTCGCCTCCAGGGCGGAAATACATTAAAACAGTCGCCTCAGGGGCAGAATACATTATGAAAAGAATACATATCGCACCGGTTTACAAGGAACTGAACAGTCGCCTCCAGGGCGGAAATACATTAAAACAGTCACCTCAGGGGCAGAATACATTAACACAAGTATACAGGAAAACTATTAAAGGAACTTTCATAAACTCAATTAAATGTAACTGGGAACCATAAATCAGGAACATATGTACAGAGGTAGGTATATCGTCTGTCGCTTCACCAGATTTTAGCTCTCAGGGAAAGCTTGAGTGAATAGCCAAGTCTTTAGCTTCTTTTTGAATGTCGGAAGGCATGGTTCTTGGCGGAGGTCCGGTGGGAGCAGGTTCCAAAGATGGGGACCTGCAGTGGACAGCGCTCATTTCCTCAGTGAGATTTTTGTTGGCTGGGTGTGAAGCATATTCTGGTATGCACTTCTGATTGGTCTATTGGAGATGTGTTGCTGTAGTTGGAAGGATAGGTTGAGGGGGGAGATGTTGTGAAGAGCCTTGTGAATCATCATGAGGGATTTAAATTGTATCCTAAATTTTATAGGCAGCCAGTGAAGATTTTGGAGGATAGGGGTGATGTGATCCCATTTTTTGGTGTTAGTGAGAATTCTGGCCGTCGCGTTCTGGACCATCTGAAGTGGTTTGATGGTGTTGGCTGGCAGGCCCAGCAGGAGTGAGTTGCAATAATCCAGTTTAGGGAGGATGATAGATTGTAGTACCAAGTGGAAGTCTCAGAAGTGTAGAAGAGGTTTTAATTTTTTTAAGACTTGCAATTTGAAGAAGCAGTCTTTGGTAGTATTGTTTATGAACTTGGTGAAGTTGAATTGGTTGTCCAGAAGTACACCAAGATCTCTTACTTGTGGCGTGTCGTCGATTGATGTGAAGGAGAGTTGGGTGGAACTAGTTGGGTTGAATAGAGAGCACTTGTCTGGAGCTATTATGAGGATTTCAGTTTTGCTAGTATTTAGCACGAGGTTGAGGCTTGTTAGCATGTTTTTGATTGCCGAAAGGCAGCTGTTCCAGTAAGACCACGTTTTGTGGAGGGATTCCATTATCGGGATGAGGATCTGAATGTCATCCGCGTATAGGAAGTGTGTTAGCTTGAGGTTAGATAGTAGATGGCAGAGTGGAAGGAGATAAATATTGAATAGTGTAGGTGAAAGGGATGATCCTTGAGGTACCCCCAGCTTAGATCTGATAGGGAGTGATTCTTTGTTGTTAATCCTAACCTTGTATTGCCTGTTTTCAAGGAAAGATTTGAACCAGTTGAGCGCTGAACCTGTTATACCAATATCTGCTAGACGCTGAATGAGGCAGGAATGGTTCACAGTGTCGAACGCTGAGGAGAGGTCCAGTAAGACGAGAAGTAAAGGTTGACCATTTTCCAGGTTGATGAGGATGTTATCAGAAAGCGAGACTAGTAGAGATTCAGTGTTCAGTGACTTTCGAAATCCGAATTGATTGGAGGTTAGAATGTCATTCTCTTCTAGGAATTCGGATAGTTGTCTGTTTACTACCTTCTCCATGATTTTTGCAATCATTGGGAGGTTGGCAATTGGTCTGAAGTTAGCTGGGTCAGTGGGTGGAAGGTTAGGTTTTTTAAGGAGAGGCTTGAGAATTGCAAGCTTGAGTTGGTCAGGGACTTGACCTTGGGAGAGCGAGCAGTTTATGATGTCTGCTATCGGTTTAGCGATGATGTTAGGAATGGAGAACAGTAGATTGGATGGGATGTGGTCAAGTGGGTGGGATGAGGGCTTCATCTTCCTAAGGATGTTTTCAATTTCTAAGGCGGACGTCTTCTCAAGGGAAGCCATCGAAGCTGTGGTTGCTTTGTATTGCATGTGGGTTGGGTGAAAGTGTTGTGTGCCGGTGGTGGGAGGGTAGTTCGGTTGAGGAGAGGGCCCCTTGAGAGGAGCGAGGAGGGTGTCTATTTTTTTCTCAAAGTAGACCGCCAGTTCGTTGGCTTTGTTGGACACTTGTGCGTCTGGTATAAGAGGGGTAGTTGGTTTAGTGAGGGCTGACACATAGGAAAACAGAGCTCTAGAGTCGAAGATAAAGTGGTGGATCTTTTTTGAGAAGAATTATTTCTTGGTTATATTGATGATGTTTCTGTAAGAGTTTAGGCAAGATTTATAAGCCAAGAGGGTAATAGTGGACGGGTTTTTTGCAGTGTCACAGAGGGACACTCGCAGGCTACGTGTGGCTAACTGAAAACATAGGGAGAGGGAAGGCCGCAGTCGGTTGGCAGACCAGGGAGGTGACAGGAACCGACTGAAAAAAAACAGGGCATAGTACTCACTGAGCATCGAATAAGGGTACGAGAAGGGAGACCCGTGCAGGGAAAAGTGTTTGTGAAGTAAAAGTTTAAGTGTTTCTGTGTGGAAAAAGTGTTAGAATTTCTTACAGAGCTCCTAACCGCTGTGCTTACTGCAGAGCGGAAAAAAGAAAACTGAGGGAGACACCTGTGGTTCACAGGGATAACTGCAGGCTGAGCATGCTCAATGCACTCAGTGTGTCAGTGTCAGTCAAAGCTTTGTAGAAGCTTTGACAGAAAAGTTTTCCGTACAGGGCTCCATCCTGTGATGTCACCTATATGTGAGGACTACCATCTTGCTTGTCCTGTGAGAACTGCCTTTCCAAATGCCACCACCATTTGAGATACTCATGAACATTCTGCCCCAGTGTTTCTAAGATACATACCTAGCAGTAATTGCGAAGGACCCCTATTATTTCTTGGGAGTCAAATAAATTTTGCGTCAGTGGCATCTCATCTATCTCTGCATCAACCAGCCCTTCTTTGGTGACAGTAATGCTTTCCGGAGAATCAAGCACAATTCTTATTGCTAGTTAAACTTCCAATACTGTTGAGGTCTCTAAGAAAACAGCGGGATTACCCCCTGCCTTGAGAACCAGGAATCCAACAGAAGAAAATAGGATAAAGCATAAGCATTGGCAAGTTAAATGATTCATAAGACAGGCTAAGAGAGAATGTGAAAAGAAATTGGCCGTAGATGCAAAAACTCACAGTAAAAACATTTTAAAATATATCCAAAGCAGAAAGCCTGTGAGGGAGTCAGTTGGACCATTAGATGATCGAGGGGTTAAAAAGGCACTTAAAGAAGATAAGGCCATCGCGGAAAGATTAAATGATTTCTTTTCTTCGTTGTTTACTGAAGAGGATGTTGGGGAGATACCCATTCTGGATAGGGTTTTCATGGGTAATGATTCAGATGGACTGAACCAAATCACGGTGAACCTAGAAGATGTGGTAGGCCTGACTGACAAAATGAAGAGTAGTAAATCACCTGGACTGAATGGTATACACTCCAGGGTTCTGAAGGAACTAAAAAATGAAATTTCAGATCTATTAGTAAAAATTGGTAACCTATCATTAAAATCATCCATTGTACCTGAAGACTGGAGGGTGGCTAATGTAAACCCAATATTTAAAAAGGGCTCCAGAGGCGATCTAGGAAACTAAAGACCAGTTAGCCTGACTTCAGTGTCAGGAAAAATAGTGGAAAGTGTTCTAAATATCAAAATCACAAAACATATAGAAAGACATTGTTAATGGAACAAAGTCAGCATGACTTTACCGAAGGCAAGTCTTGACTTACAAATCTGCTTCACTTTTTTGCAGCGGTTAATAAACATGTAGAGAGAGGTGAACCGATAGATGTAGTGTATTTGGATTTTCAGAAGGCATTTGACAAAGTTCCTCATGAGAGGCTTCTAGGAAAAGTAAAAAGTTATGGGATAGGTGGCGATATCCTTTCGTGGACTACAAATTGTTTAAAAGACAGGAAACAGATAGTAGGATTAAATGGACAATTTTCTCAGTGGAGGGTTGTGGCAAGTGGAGTGCCTCAGGGATCTCTACTGGGACCCGTGCTTTTCAATATATTTATAAATGATCTGGAAAGGAATATGACGAGTGAGGTAATCAAATTTGCAGATGAAACAAAATTATTCAGAGTAGTTACTGTATTTGCCGGCGCATAGGACAGCGTCAGCTATTGATTTTGATTGGAGAAGCCGCGCTTTGGTAAGCCCCTTTAACTGAGTACCGGCCAATTGGGCGGCGCACCCTCACTCTCCGACACCACTGCGTCACTCCCCCCCCACCCCCCGGAAGCTGTTAATTTTGATTACTGGCGCATAGGATGCACTCCTTATATTTCTCTATTTTGAGGGGAAAAAAGTGTGTCCTATACGCCGGCAAATACAGTAAATCACAAGCGGATTGTAATAAATTGCAGGAGGACCTTGTGAGACTGGAAAATTGGGAATCCAAATGGCAGATGAAATTTATTGTGAATAAGTGCAAGGTGATGCATATAGAGAAAAATAACCCATGCTATAGTTACACGATGTTAGGTTCCATATAGCAAATGTTGCTTACCTGGTGTAACAGGTGTTCTCACAGGACAGCAGGATGTTAGTCCTCACAAATGGGTGACATCATCAGGATGGAGCCCTGTACGGAAAACTTTTCTGTCAAAGTTTCAACAAGCTTTGACTGACATGGCACACTGGGTGCACTGAGCATGCCCAGCCTGCAATTATCCATGTGAGCCACAGGTGTCTCCCTCAGTCTCGTCTTATAGCTAAAAAGCGCAAGCGAAACTAAAATAAAGGTATACAGACCCAACTCCGCGGAGTGGCGGGCGGGTTTCGTGAGGACTAACATCCTGCTGTCCTGTGAGAACACCTGTCACACTAGGTAAGCAACATTTGATTTCTCACAGGACAAGCAAGATGGTAGTCCTCACAAATGGGTGAGTACCGAGCTGAGGATGCCCGAGAATGCACCAGATACACCGCAGATGCGCAAAGGCGTAATGACTGAGGTGGAAATGGGAACGGAGGGCATCCGCAACACCATAATGGGTTCGTGGAAGGATGTTGGGTAGTGAATTGAAAAAAGTAAGAGTAGGCGGACTGGCCAAACATGGAGCATGCCGGCTAGTCAAATGTAAGCATTAATAGGCTGCGAAGGTATGGAGAGGACTCCAGGCTACAGCCTGATAAAAAAGTACAAGCAGCAGTAACCAAAGGGAAGCTGTTAAGGCTAAGACGGACACAACAGTATGTGGATACCCACAGTGTTGTAGTGAAATGTCTGCTTGTTGGTAGGAAAGGAAATATAGACCACTTAATCAGAAGGATTAGGTCTGTGTGGCCACTGGAAGTCGCAGCTTGACTCTTGCATGGAAGAAAGAGTCAAGTGGAATTCACATGGAATGCAGTGCAATGTAGATAGAATGTAAGCGCAGCATTACTGTCCAGGAATGTGGAAAACCCACTCTCTCCCTAGGGCGAGAGAGAGAGGTTAGGAAAAATTGGCAGAGTATTTCCTGAGTAAAAGAGATGCAACATCTACCTGAAAAGGATAGAAAGTTGAATGCGTAGAACTACTCAGTGACGGAGGAACGGAGTCAGGTGAGTATGGAAAGAGTGCATAACTCACGGACCCTGCTGGCAGGAATGACATTAAGAGGGAAAGAAGTTCCCTTGTCAAACTGTGGAAGAGAGGAATGGAAAGGCTCAAACATAGAATTTATGAGACTTATAAGGAGAATATATATGTTCATTCCGTGATTAGAGAAATAGAGGCGGCTTGATCAGTGGATAATCCATGGTAAGCCGACTCAGAGAGGATTACTGTAAACGGGAACCCAACTCCCAAAACGATACACCTACTAAGAGAAAGGTGTATCTATGTGGAGGATTTCTGGAGAACAGAATCCGAGGGAGTAAGAAAAAATGGTGGAAAAGTAAAAGGGGTAATACCTCTTTTTTTTTTTTTAGCGTCAGGAGGTAAAGCCTGCCATATTAAACGGCAAGATTTATGTTTAGAAGGTTTTGTGACGCTACCAGAACCTAAGAACATCAGTAAGTCTATGATTTGGGACTGACTGGTGAGAGAATAAAAGGTTACTGATATGATGGATTGAGAAGTATGGGAAGCATACTGATCTCAGTCAGGGAGTGGGGAAAAGAATACTGAACCCCATCCCAGTTCAACATTAGAAGAATGCTGGCTACGAGAGGCAGCAGAAGAGATATATTGAAGAGGCCTTTGATGGAAGAAAAGGCATCTAAGGGAACACATAAGAAACATGTGCAGGGAGCAGAACCTGTGCATCGTATGGAATGATGCAGACGCAGAGGAAAGTTTAGTTAACTCAGCGTTAAAAGATTTTCCCTGTACACATTTAATTGAGACCATTCGAGAGGATAGAACCTACGTGGAGAAGGTCTGATAGAGCGTTCATTAAATCTCTTAGATATGTGGCCCAAGGACGCATGAAGTGAACAAGGGCCAAGGGAAGAGCTGCGCAGCTGTCTAGCAGAGCAGCTAAGAGGTAATGCCTGCTTATGAGTTGGAAAGCACATTGTCCCTATGCTGTCTGTCTGTATGCACAAAGAATTGTTGCAAAAGCAGTATTGGAAGGCATAAGGGCATAACTCATGGGTGCAACGTCCAGGAAGTTTATGAGAAACTATGCTGGAGTGCAATAGACGCATAATGGGTTGAAAGCTTTCAGGAGAAACTTTATAACCCTAAGGAATTGCGAGCATGAGTCGAAGGAGACTAGGTCCTAGTTCGAACTGGGATAAGAATCAGGGACGAAAGCAATGAAACCACTTAGGTCCATTGAGTATAGAATGTCACTGAATATAACCCATAGCAGTTTTGAATTATGAGAAAAATGCATAGTGGGAAGAAACCCCATAGCCCAACCATGAAAAGTTGAAGGGCTGAGGTTATGGAAAATATGCACAGGGACATATACGAATGTATCAGAATGTCTGTGCGCATGCTGGACAAGAGGGTCTTAAGACTGTGGTGTCCAGAAGTGTTACAGAAGGGATTTATGGCAGTGACAGTAATCCCAGTTAGTAAATGTATAGTGAGTCATGAAAAAAGTGAGAGCTCCTTGCATGTACTGAAAGTGGTTAGCAGTAGTCTATGCAAGGAAAGTTAATGATGTTACACTCCGCAGAGAAAACAGCATTCACCAACAGTGATGCAAGAGACAGTTCACTTACCGAAGCTGGTGCCAGCGGCAGAGCTTGGGGTTGTAATGTTGACTCACCATAAAGCACATAGAAACATTAAAATAATGTACTTACTGCAATATGGAGTGATGGTAACCAAAGATACCATTGTACCTGTGACTTCTAAAGAAAGTTGGAGTTTCTTAGGTCCAGGATGTGCAGAGAGTAACTATTTTCTGTTAAAAGAAAGAATAGTGCAATTAAAACTCCCCAACCCCCCTCCCTTCTCCCCTCTGCACTTCGTAGCGCCTGGGGGAGTGTACCGGGACTTTGGTACAAGGTGGGGTGGCCGCTCTGATATCTGACCAGATGGGAGACCAGGAGGTGTCCCAATGGAGGATATCATGTAGGCTCCCGCAGGAGTGTGAGCGGTAAGTGGTACCCGCATTTCTGTGTGCTGTACAAGGAGACACTGAGACCTGTGGCCAGGCTTCAAGGTGGACTTGTACATGGGGCAATGGTTGCTGAATCTCATGTTTAGCAGATCAGCCAATGCAGCTGGAACTTTGGTTGGGAGGGAACCAAGAGTCAGAGCATTGGTCGGCACAGGGACTTGTTACTGACAAGAGAAGAAGCCCTGCTGCAATCCCAAGAAGATAGAGGGGTTCTCCTGGTATTGTGGCTAACATAGCTAACATAGCGATATGTGACACTAATACAGTTCTTAAAGGCACATGACCCAGAACTTTTCGAACCACGGTCCGAATGGGAGAACACAACTCTATGGGAATGCCGCCGAAGCGGGTACTTACCATCCGACGTGGATCGCCGCAAGACGAGCCGGTGAAGATTCTTGACTCCATCGGTCTCCGGAGTCCTCGAGGAGAAGGCCGGGGACGTAAACGTCCATCTCACTCTGAAACCCGGTATGGTGGCACAGGTACAGAGGAGACAGGCCAGGCATGATTGGCGCTTAGACTGCGAAGTGTAACAGATGGCCACAGTCCCACACCACTTGACGGTGGGGCACGCCAGGAACAGGGGAGCCCATTACGGAACTCAAGTTCCATTCCCTCGTCGCAGCGGCTCGATATGTCGTGACGCCAATGCAGAAGCCGTCGGACCTGGATCCGGAAGTTCTGGATCACCAAGGACTGCCAAAACTGTACGGAACAGTGCTGATGGCAGTGGTGATGTTGCTCTGCCCGAGCGTTGTCCAGCCTGGAGAAGGATGGCACTGACGTGCTGGATGGCGTCAGCGGCGGACGATCACGATGTCGGTGATGATGGGTGCCACGGTGCTCGGCCCGGTCTTTCCCCAGCGCCGAGATTCAAGCCCTCGCTGTCCTGGAAGGCGATCGATGACGGACTGTCAGCACGCCTGCTCTGCTCCTGACACAATGGAGTGTCTTAAGCTAATACGGGGCTTAAAAAAGAACCCAAAGCGTGGAGCAATGTGAGGAGGCGAGGGTATTATGTGGCGGTGCTATGTCGGTATTGACGATATTGAAGGCAGCCTAAGGGGCCTCGAGAATATCATCAAAAATGGGTATAAAAAACCGTCGATGACTGGCCAGGAGAATGATGACAGTGACGGGCACTGACAGCACTGGCATAGGTATCTTTGAAATTATGTGGAATCGAATAATCGAAAAACATTGCCGTTATTGAAAAAGATACCGGCATCGACTGAGTCGAAGTCGAATCGATAGGGCGTCAAGGACACCGAAGGAAAACGTAGGTGTCGAGGGCATCGATGCATGGAGGCGGGCATTTATGCCTTTTGTGGCATGGCCACAGGCATCAACTATAGGGCCACAGACGTTGACGGTATCGATTTGGACCGACTCAGATTTCCAAGTGTACATGGCATCAGTGCCCCAGACATGTGTGGCATGTATGGAATCGATGGCATGGATCGATGGCATGGATCTCCCGGTCGATGAAATCCATCCCGGCATCAACGCCAGCCATGGAATCGGCATGGGCATCGATGCCAGCCATAAGACTGGCATTGGCATCGACGCCCATCCACGGAATCGAGCCGGCATGGATACCCACCGATGGGACCCACCTGGGCATCGAATTCCACCTATGGGAGCAACCTGGCATCGACTGCCCTCGATGGATGCATTCTAACATCGATGCCCATGGATGAAACACCTGGGCATCAGTGTCCATCGATGCAAAAGGACCTGGCATTGATGCCATCGATGGAAGACCATCCGGCACCGATGCCATCGACGGACAAGCCATCTGGCATCGATGTCCATCATTGGGGACCATCCTGCATCGATGCCCACCGACGAAATCGATGTGGTACCAATGCCCACCGATGCCCACCGATGGAAAAGGGCTGGACATCGGTGGGGAGGATGGGGCATCGATGGCATCCTCAAAACGGGGGGTGGCATCGTTGAAGTGACCCTGGGATCGTTAAAAAGTGTCTAGGGCAACGGTGGCGGCGACCCGAGTATGCATGGCAGTGACTAACAGCGTGTGCGTCAATGGCATGCATCCGGGTAGGGATGGCACCGAGGAAGCCCAAGGAAAAAAACAGTGCATAGGAGGAAAAAAGCCTTGTAGCACTGAAAGGCAAAAAACATGGATAAAGGCATCAGGGCACCGTGGGGGGAGGGGCGCTGATAACATATAAAAGCCCAGGGCGGTTTAGGAGGGTACCGGTAGTAGCGATAGGGTATCGACTGCGTGAGGGTACCAGGGAACCAAGGACCTGAAGCTACAGAGGTCCTAAAGTTAAGGAAAAAATCCCTACCCCACTAGCATAAGCAAGCAGAGTGTCACAGAGACACTCGCAAGCTGTTTAAAGCTAACTGAAAAATGGGGGAAGGGAAGGCTTCAATCGGTTAACAGTCTCTAGATAGTGACAGGAACCGACCGAAAAAATAAGAATTAGTACTCACCGAGCGTCGTAAAAACGTACGCGGAGGGAGTCCCGTGCAGGGAAAAGTGTTTTTTGAAGTGAAAAGTTAAGTGTTTCCATGAGGTAATTAGTTAAAAAATCCTCACAGAGCTCCAACCGCTATGCTAACTGCAGAGCGGAAAAAAGAAGACTGAGGGAGACACCTGTGGCTCACAGGGATAATTGCAGGCTGGGCATGCTCAGTGCACCCAGTGTGCCATGTCAGTCAAAGCTTGTTGAAACTTTGACAGAAAAGTTTTCCGTACAGGGCTCCATCCTGATGATGTCACCCATTTGTGAGGACTACCATCCTGCTTGTCCTGTGAGAATAGGAGCTACTACCCAGGAAAGAGATCTAGGCATCATAGTGGCTAGTACATTGAAATTGTCCGTTCAGTGTGCTGCAGCAGTCAAAAAAGCAAACAGAATGTTAGGAATTATTAGAAAGGAGATGGTGAATAAAATGGAAAATGTCATAATGCCTCTGTATCGCTCCATGGTTAGACCGCATCTTGAATACTGTGTACAATTCTGATTGCCGCATCTCAAAAAAAGAAATAGTTGAGATGGAGAAGGGAGACCAAAATGATAAAGGGGCTGGAACAACTCCCCTATGAGGAAAGACTAAAGAGATAACGACTGTTCAGCTTGGAGAAGAGATGGGTGAGGGGGGGATGTGATAGAGGTGTTTAAAATCATGAGACATCTAGAATGGGTAAATGTGAATCGGTTATTTACTCTTTCGGAAAACAGAAGGACTAGGGGGCACTCCATGAAGTTAGCATGTAGCACATTTAAAACTAATCGGAGAAAGTTTTTTTCCACTCAATGTACAATTAAACCCTGGAATTTGTTGCCAGGGGATGTGGTTTGCAGTTAGTGTAGCTGGATTTTAAAAAGGTTTGGATAAGTTCTTAGAGAAGTCCATTAACTGCTATTAATCAAGTTGACTTAGAAAATAGCCACTGCTAATTCTAGCATCAGTAGCATGGGATATACATAGTTTTTGGGCACTTGCCAGGTTCTTATAGTCTGGATTGGCCACTGTTGGAAACAGGATGCTGGGCTTGATGGACCCTTGGTCTGACCCAGTATGGCATGTTCTTAAGTTCTTATTTTCTTACTATCACCTGTCTTTCAGGGGTTTTCTAGAGGTCCATTTTTTCAACGGGGCTATGATATAGCCTTTTTTTAAATACTTGCCAGAAATTCGGATTATATGGCTGCTGCCACCTGTCATCTTTTCCTACACATGCTGTCTGGACATGCCTCTGTCTTGCCCCACCACACTCACCTCGGACATGGTCAAACTTGTTGGCCCCAATCCTATCCGTTCCAACACCATAAGAACAAAAGTATTCTCGGCCTCTCTAGGATGATCACTTTGTAGTTTTGTCAAAATTTTACTCTCTATGCATGTTATCTAATGTAAAAATACCAAGCTGTTTTACAAAAATAAAAGTATTACTACCACAGCCAAGGATCAAACGAGGGTCTTTTAAAATGGAAATCTAATGCTCTTGCCATCTGATCTACTGCAGTTTTCTCTAAAGGCAAGAACTTTAAAATCATTGAAATACTTTTCTTTCAACATGTCTCAGGTTTTGGTTCAGGTCCATTATTGTTCCCTGGTCACAATATAGCCTGACAAGTTAATACTCATATCACTTTTATGACACAATCCCGGGAGACAAAGGAAAAAAACTTAAAAGGTTATAATATACTAACATTTCCAGCCATAATTAACATAGAAAAAAATATGCGAGTACATTGCAGTCTTACGATGTTGTGATGCAGTTCTACGATGTTGCGATGCGGCCCGTGGCTGGAGCCACGAGCTGCCTCTTACCTCCATCACTGTCCCAGCTAGGCTGCAGCCTGACTTCCTTGAGGTCCAGAGGCCACTATCTTCGCCGCTCCCGCAGCCAGCATGGAACCGCCGACACAGCAGACCCCTGTGGCCCAGCCGCCACCTTGCCGGTATAGCAGTAGCCATGCTGGGTTTCTCTAATGCGGCCTGGAGGCGGCTGAAGCCGGGACCTGTTCGGCTGTGCCGCCCCCGGGCCTCTCCTGCGTGGCTGATGCTGACGACGACGTCGGGGCCTGCCCTGAGGCCCAGCTCCTCTGAACCGTCTCTTCTCTGCAAGGCGGCAGCATGGCCGCTGTCCGGGGTCCTGCCATTTCCTCCTAAGGGGCGGGCCCGCACCTTTTCTCTTCATTCATCTACAAATATTCCTCATCTACGCCACACCAGGAACTCTAGAGGCTAACCCCTCCCCTCTAATAGAGATGATAGCCAAACATCTAAATTCAGACAAACCAACCATCATACTGGGAGACTTCAACATTCACGTAGACTCCACCCCTCAATCCACTAACTGCGAAACCTTCCTTACCTCCCTCAGTCACCTTGGATTCACAGAAATAATCAGCGGGCCCACTCACAAAGCAGGTCATACATTAGACCTCATATTTATCAACGATAGCTGGTCCATCCATACAAATCCCACCTGCACGCCAATCCCATGATCAGACCACCAGCTTATAGACACAACCCTCAAAATGAAAAACACACCTCCTCCAAACATCTCCAAAACCACCATTCATTTCAGGAAACCATGCGCACTGGAGTTACTCAACAAACAATGCTCCAAAGACCTCAAACAAATTGACTTCTCAGACGCCAACACAGCCACCACTTCATGGATCAAACTCACGAACAAAATAGCTGATCAACTCTGCCCAACCTCCTCAAAAGAAATCCAACCGACACGAGACAACAGAAAACCATGGTTCACCCCGGAACTCAAAACCCTGAAACAGAAACTACGAAACAAAGAACAAAGCTGGAGAAACAACCCTTCTCCCACATCCAGACTTGACTACAACACCTACAGAAACGCCATACACAAAACAAAAAAGGACTTCTATGCAAAAAGAATTCATAACTTCATCTTCGACTCGAAGGCTTTATTCTCCTACGTTTCATCACTCACCAAACCAACACCACCATCCATTCCAGACCATCTAGCGCTCAGTAAGGCCAACGAACTAGCCACCTACTTCAAAACAAAAATCTCAAACCTCACCCTCTCCCTTACAACCCACCAAACGCTTCCAACACCTCATAGCACATACCAACTCACTCTGAATTCTAGACTAGAGTCATTCGAGCCCACATCAGCCATGGAGATTGAAAATTTACTTAAAAAAATTAAACCATCGGCACATCCCTCGGACCCACTCCCTACTAATTTGCTCACTGCCATCTCTAGCACCGTCGCAAAACCTATTGCAGAAATCATCAATACCTCCTTAGCCATGGGCACAGTTCCTAATCAGCTAAAACTTGCAATCCTCAAACCCCTACTGAAAAAACCAACTGCATCACCCATGGACCCAGCCAACTACAGACCCATTGCAAACCTGCCCCTGATCTCCAAACTGATGGAAAAAGCGGTAAATAAACAACTTTCCGAATACCTCGAGGAGCACAGCATTCTTTCCCCGGCACAATATGGTTTTCGCAAATCTCGAAGCACAGAGTCCCTTCTGCTTTCCCTCACTGATAATTTACTTTTGAACCTGGAGAAAAAACAGTCATTCTTACTGGTCCTACTAGACCTATCTTCAGCGTTCGACACGGTAAATCACTCACAACTCCTAGAACAACTATCAAACATAGGAATCAAAGGCACAGCCCTCTGTTGGTTCAAATCGTTCCTATCCAACAGGTTTTACAAGGTCAGAATCAACAACAAGGAATCTGACCACATCCTATCAGACCAAGGCGTACCACAAGGTTCATCCCTCTCCCCTACCCTGTTCAACATTTACCTCCTCCCCCTCTGCCATTTGCTATCTCAACTCAAGCTTACTCATTACCTCTATGCAGACGACATCCAGATCCTAATCCCCATCACAGAATCAATTCAAAAAACCTTCGTCTACTGGGAGAATTGTCTTAAACCAATTAAACAACTACTCTCCAGCCTAAACCTGATTCTAAACTCCAGCAAAACAGAGCTGCTACTAATCTCACACAACCCGAACAACCACCCACCTAGTCTGGCACAAACCACATCTTTAAACATGGAGCTCTCTGCAGACGTCAGGAATTTAGGAACTTGGCTTGACAATCAACTTAACCTTAAAAAATTCATAAACACAACCACCAAGGACTGCTTCTTTAAACTACAGGTCCTAAAGAAACTAAAGCCACTCCTTCACTTCAATGACTTTCGCCTCGTTCTTCAATCCATTATTTTTTCGAAACTTGATTACTGCAACTCAAACTTACTGGGCCTCCCCTCCAACAGCATCAAACCCCTACAGATGGTACAAAACGCCGCAGCCAGAATCCTAACACACTAATAGAAGAGACCATATTACCCCCATCTTGAGCTACCTCCACTGGCTACCCATCAAACAGAGAATCATATATAAAACCTTAACCATTATCCATAAAACAATTCATAACGTCGCACCTATATCTCTACAAACTCAACTTCGCCTACACTCATCGGCCAGACCCATCAGAAGCGCCTACAAAGGCACATTAGTCGCAGCTCCCGCCAAATCAACGCTAAGAAAAAGAGCACTATCCACTGCGGGACCACATCAATGGAATGCGCTCCCACCAGACATAAGACTCGAACCCAACCTACCAGAGTTCAAAAAAAGGTTAAAAACCTGGCTCTTCAGGCAAGCGTTCCAATTCCCAGAGTGTAACTAGGCACCTCCTCCTGTCTTTCAGATCCAACCATTGCAAGGTGTCACAAACACATTGACACTCAATTTCATACACGGACTTGATTATTTGCAATATCTATTTATTTAAGTCATTCTTATCATATTATATTATTTAACCGATTACTTGCAGACTATATACGCTACTAAAGTTCCTTGTAAAATGTGAACACAAATAATGTTATAATAATATTATCTGTTTGTTAAATACTATTGTTACTTTCACTGTTTCTTGTAATAATGTTCAATAGTTGATTGTTATTGTTCTATGTTCTATGTAAAAAACCCCAGTCTAACCTCCCAGACCAGGGCAACCTTTTCGTTACTTGTAAACCGGACTGATTTGTATTGCATACAGGAATTCTGGTATATAAAAATTAAAAATAAAATAATAAATAAATATAAAATTTAATGGGCCAGCCAGGTTTGGCCCATCTGAACTCCTCCCAGGGAGTTGCCTGTCTTCTGCCCTATAAAACGGCTCTGCTCTCAGTCAGTCCTTGCTTCGGCAAGGAGCTAGTCCTCCTGGGTTAGTCCTCTCAAGGACTTCTTGTTTCCAGCTCCTTCCTGGCATCTTGACTTTCTTCCATGGATCTTCGTTTATCTTCCTGGTCTTTGTCCTGATGTTCCTTGATATCCTGATGGTCCTTGATGTGCTAAATTCTGTCATGTTCCCGGTCCTAATGTTCCAGTTCCGGTGGGACCCGTACCGCCGGAGATTCCTTGTTTTTCATCTGAGTTTCCAAGCTCCAAGGTTTTATCTTGTCTTCCCAAGTCCCGACTCTGGAGGATCCGAGGGGTTTCTACTAACCTGCGCTATGAGACTTCCTGAGCCTGTCCCGATCTCCTTGTGGTCTGCGACCGGCCATCCGGCTATGTAGGGCACGAAGGGGACAATGTGGTCCATGACCAGCCCCACGTGCTGTGTAGGGCGCGAGGGTCTTGCTCATTGGCCACTGTGCCAGGAGCTACTGACCCCGCCCTGTCCCTGGACCATCCTGAACCGCCCACGCCCCACCCCCTCCCCACCCCTTTTTGAAAGCCCCGGGACTTAAGCGCGCCCCGGAGCTTTATGTGCGTCATCGGGCCTTTTTAAAATAGGCCTGGCGCGCGTAACCTTTTTAAAATCCGACCCATTATGGGGTAGATTTTCAAAGGTGTGTATGCTACCCGGCGCGCACACATGGACGTGAATGTTATAAAATCGGGGGTCGGCGCACACAAGGGGGTGCACACTAGTGCATCCTGCACATGCCGAAGCCTACAGACTTCCTCATTTCCCTCCCAGTCCGCTCCAATTTCGGAGCGGACTGGGAGGGAAATTCCCAACCCCCTACACTAACCTCCCATTCCCTTCCCCTAACCTAGCCCCCCCTAAATCTTTATTTTAACTTTTGTGCCTGCCTCGAGGCAGGCGCAGGTTGCGCGCTCCAGCACCCTGCCGACACGTGATCCCCTTGCACAGCGACAAATGGCTGCTTTGCCAGGAGCCTCTAGCCCTGCCCCGCCCCACCCCCTGGACCACCCCACCCCCTCCTTACCTCTTTCCCGAGGCTCTGGAACTTATACGCATCCCGGGGATTTACGCGTGTGACCGGGCCTTTGAAAACTGGTCCAGTACGCATAAGGCCAGTCACACACATAAACCCCCAAGATTTACGCACATAATGCTTTGAAAATCTACCCCTATATTTTTATTATACATGTATTTATATCATTCTTTATGACACAAGGACACAATGACACAAACTGATCAAATAAAACATCTTAATTTGCTTAGGACATAAGCTTTAACCTTAAAATATCCTGTTATGAAATTGTATTCTTCTAATTACTGTTATCATCATTACCCAACAAAAATTTCATTTTTTCCTTCTGCTCTCTACACTTCTTGCTAAAGACAAGTCTAGGCATGTTTTAGATTTCATGTGATACCACATATCTCCTTTTATTTTATACAAGTTTGCTTATGTTCATGTTTAAATCATTAAATAAATCATGAAGGAGGAGGGAGGGAGGGTTGATGTGTAGTTGTGGGTGATGCAGTTCTGCTTCTAACCTCTGGATGGCAAAAGGCAGGGGGGCCTTGTGGTAGTTTTCCTAAAGCAGGGTGGGAGTTTGTGGGGGATGTAGTACTCCTTCTGCCCCCTGGAATGTGAAAAACAGGGGGGGGGGTTCCATTGTAACTACCCAGGATACATTTCTTTTTCCCAAGATTCTTCACACATTCCATGATGGCTGCCTGCCTCTGTATGTCAGAGTACATGATCTCTCTTTTCTTTTATAATAGATAATTAAAAATATTTCTCTTACTTTGCTTTTAAAACAATATGTTTTTCTCTCAGTATGCTTGTTCACAGTGTGCTGGCTTGCTTTTTTGTGTCTTTTGCTGGCTTGCTTTTATAAACACACAAACAAAAATAAATCCTGGTTTCTACTCATTTTTTATAATTATACGACTGTTCAAAAAAACTATAATCTTGGCTGGGGTCTGTCTTTTTTAGTTTCAGACATTTAAAAAAAAATTAAAGAGGATAGCAGTGAGGGTGGAGGTGGGTGACAGTAGTCATTTTTCTTTCTGTTACAGAAATTCTCTGCTGAGATGAATTTTACAATTCTCATACAGTACTGTGTTTAATGAAAACAAAAAAGAAAACACTGTCACACAAAAAATGTATGTCTTGTGGAAGAAAGAAAAGGATGTTCTAATTTTAGTTAAAGGTTTAGTTTGACTGAAAAAAATAGAAGCATTTTAATTACTGCTATCAACTACCCTTTACAAACCTCTCCCCCCAGCTGCTAACTGAGCATGCTCATTTCTTCCAACATGGATGCCCTCCATGCTCTCTCCTTGTAAACAAAAGATCTGAACATGTGCAGGGATGCTGTCATGCCCCTAATGTCATTCCAAGATGGCTGCCTGCAGCATGGTTCACAACAGCGGGATTCAAGCTCATGGATAACCTCCATGCTCTCTGCTCATAAACAAAAGATCTGAGCATGCACACGGATGCTGTCATGGCCTGTGATGTCATTCTAAGATGGCTGCCTTCAATACAGATCACAAAAGCATAATTCAAGCATGCTTTGTTTTGGTTTTATTGCACAAGCAGGGTCAAGCCATCATTTTTGGACCTTTTCTGTCCCCACCACAACAGCCACCATCTTGATGTGCATCATTTCCTGTCTCCATGTGCCCACCGCCATCTTAAAAAATGTATTTCTGGTTCCACTCTGTGCCCTCTACAAGGGCCAGATGGGGCACAACCTTAAGTGATGTCATCAAAAAGGGACAAAAAGAGGTGAGGAGTGGGCGGGGCTATGGCAGATGTCAACAAAGGGGCGGGGAAATGGTCAGGGCTTAACCCAGAAGTGAACGCTGATTGACTAAGAGTGGCATCTGTGGGTGAGGCTTGACCCAGAAGTGGGCATGGCCATCTGTCAAAACAAAATTTGACAAGATGTGTAATATACTACTCGCGCATATTTGAGTATACGATATAAAATTGCAGCATATCTCTTTTCCCGTGCCAATACATGTGTATAGCGCATGCACATTCATTTTAAAATTGAGCTGACAGTGTGTAAAAATATGCATATATGGCACTATGCCCATACTTTTCCACAGAGACAGGGTAGAGAATTTTCAAAGATCCCTTTGAAAATTGCACTCACAATCTATTTAATTTTTATCATATCTCACAGTATTCTATCGGAGAGGCATATTTCTAAATTTATTAAATCATTCATTTTCATGTTAATCTACTAAACAAAAATATTTCAAACCTTTTTAAGAATTGTCTCTAAAGAAGCTTCTCCTGAAGCCTGGCCTGAAACATCTTGAATGTCCGTAGCAAAATCAAAAGCATGGAGCACAATGAGTTTTTCCAAAGTTAATGAATGGTCAGTATCCATCAATGTAGCATTTACGGTTTGTTCCAAAATGGCCCAATGTCTAGGCTTCAGGCAGGGGTTTCTCAAGTCTGTGATGATTGGAAGCTACAAAAAGAAAAGCACTCATGATTTTCCATTTCTATTCATTTATGAAAGATAGACATAAGAACATAACATAAGAACAGAAGAACATTCCATACTGGGTCAGACCAAGGGTCCATCAAGTCCAGCATCCTGTCTCCAACAGTGGCCAATCCAGGCCATAAGAGCCTGGCAAGTTCCCAAAAACTAAGCCTATCCCATATTACTGTTGCTAGTAATAGCAGTGTCTATTTTCTAAGTCAACTTAATTAATAGCAGGTAATGGACTTCTCCTCCAAGAACTTATCCAATCCTTTTTTACACCAACTGCACTAACCTCATCCCCTGGCAACATATTCTAGAGTTTAATTGTGGGTTGAGTAAAAAAGAACTTTCTCCAATTAGTTTTAAATGTGCCACATGCTAACTTCATGGAATGCCCCTTAGTCCTTCTATTATCCAAAAGACCCCTCATGATTTTAAACACCTCTATCATATCCCCCCTCAGCCGTCTTTTCTCCAAGCTGAAAAGTCCTAACCTAATAGGGGAGCTGTTTCATCCCCTTTATCATTTTGGTCACCCTTCTCTGTACCTTCTCCATTGCAACTATATCTTTTTTTGAGATGTGGCAACCAGAATTGTACACAGAATTCAAGGTGTGGTCTCACCATGGAGCGATACAGAGGCATTTTCCATTTTATTAATCATTCTCTTTCTAATAATTCCCAACTTCTGTTTGCTTTTTTGAATGCCGCAGCACACTTAACCGACAATTTCAATGTGTTATCCACTATGATGCCTAGATCTCTTTCTTGGGTTGTAGCTCCTAATATAAAACTATAGCATGGGTTATTTTTCTCTATATGCATCACCTTGCACATCCACATTAAATTTCATCTGCCATTTGGATGACCAATTTTCCAGTCTCACAAGATGTTCCTGCTATTTATCACAAACTGATTGTGATTTAACTTCTCTGAATAATTTTGTATCATCTGCAAATTTGATTATCTCACTCGTCGTATTTCTTTTCAGATCATTTATAAATATATTGAAAAGTACGGGTCCCAATACAGATCCCTGAGGCACTCCACTGCCCACTCCCTTCCACTGAGAAAATTGTCCATTTAATCCTTCTCTCTATTTCCTGCCTTTTAGCCAGTTTGTAATCCACGAAAGGACATCGCCACCTATCCCATGACTTTTTACTTTTCCTAGAAGCCTCTCATGAGGAACTTTGTCAAACGACTTCTGAAAATCCAAGTATACTACATCTACCGGTTCACCTTTATCCACATGTTTATTAACTCCTTCAAAAAAGTGAAGCAGATTTGTGAGGCAACACTTGCCCTAAGAACATAAGAACATAAGAAAATGCCATACTGGGTCAGACCAAGGGTCCATCAAGCCCAGCATCCTGTTTCCAACAGTGGCCAATCCAGGTCATAAGAACCTGGCAAGTACCCAAAAACTAAGTCTATTCCATGTTACTGTTGCTAATGGCAGTGGCTATTCTCTAAGTGAACTTAATAGCAGGTAATGGACTTCTCCTCCAAGAACTTATCCAATCCTTTTTTAAACACAGCTATACTAACTGCACTGACCACATCCCCTGGTAACAAATTCCAGAGTTTAATTGTGCATTGAGTAAAAAAGAACTTTCTCCGATTAGTTTTAAATGTGCCCCATGCTAACTTCATGGAGTGCCCCCTAGTCTTTCTACTATCCGAAAGAGTAAATAACCGATTCACATCTACCCATTCTAGACCTCTCATGATTTTAAACACCTCTATCATATCCCCCCTCAGTCGTCTCTTCTCCAAGCTGAAAAGACCTAACCTCTTTAGTCTTTCCTCGTAGGGAAGCTGTTCCATTCCCCTTATCATTTTGGTAGCCCTTCTCTGGACCTTCTCCATCGCAATTATATCTTTTTTGAGATGCGGCGACCAGAACTGTACACAGTATTCAAGGTGTGGTCTCACCATGGAGCGATACAGAGGCATTATGACATTTTCCGTTTTATTCACCATTCCCTTTCTAATAATTCCCAACATTCTGTTTGCTTTTTTGCCTGCCACAGCACACTGAACCGACGATTTCAATGTGTTATCCACTATGACACCTAGATCTCTTTCTTGGGTTGTAGCACCTAATATGGAACCTAACATTGTGTAATTATAGCATGGGTTATTTTTCCCTATATGCATTACCTTGCACTTATCCACATTAAATTTCATCTGCCATTTGGATGCCCAATTTTCCAGCCTCACAAGGTCTTCCTGCAATTTATCACAATCTGCTTGTGCTTTAACTACTCTGAACAATTTTGTGTCATCTGCAAATTTGATTATCTCACTCGTCGTATTTCTTTCCAGATCATTTATAAATATATTGAAAAGTAAGGGTCCCAATACAGATCCCTGAGGCACTCCACTGTCCACTCCCTTCCACTGAGAAAATTGTCCATTTAATCCTACTCTCTGTTTCCTGTCTTTTAGCCAGTTTGCAATCCACGAAAGACATCGCCACCTATCCCATGACTTTTTACTTTTCCTAGAAGCCTCTCATGAGGAACTTTGTCAAACGCCTTCTGAAAATCCAAGTATACTATATCTACCGGTTCACCTTTATCCACATGTTTATTAACTCCTTCATAAAAGTGAAGCAGATTTGTGAGGCAAGACTTGCCTTGGGTAAAGCCATGCTGACTTTGTTCTATTAAACCATGTCTTTCTATATGTTCTATGATTTTGATGTTTAGAACACTTTCCACTATTTTTCCTGGCACTGAAGTGAGGCTAACCGGTCTGTAGTTTCCCGGATCACCCCTGGAGCCCTTTTTAAATATTGGGGTTACATTTGCTATCCTCCAGTCTTCAGGTACAATGGATGATTTTAGTGATAAGTTACAAATTTTTACTAATAGGTCTGAAATTTCATTTTTTAGTTCCTTCAGAACTCTGGGGTGTATTCCATCCGGTCCAGGTGATTTACTACTCTTCAGTTTGTCAATCAGGCGTACCACATCTTCTAGGTTCTAAGTGAACCTAGAAGATGTGGTACTCCATTATGGGTACCTCCACAACATCCTCTTCAGTAAACACCGAAGCAAAGAAATCATTTAATCTTTCCGCGATGGCCTTATCTTCTCTAAGTGCCCCTTTAACCCCTCGATCATCTAACGGTCCAACTGACTCCCTCACAGGCTTATATTTTAAAAAGTTTTTACTGTGAGTTTTTGCCTCTACAGCCAACTTCTTTTCAAATTCTCTCTTAGCCTGTCTTATCAATGTCTTACATTTAACTTGCCAATGTTTATGCTTTATCCTATTTTCTTCTGTTGGATCCTTCTTCCAATTTTTGAATGAAGATCTTTTGGCTAGAATAGCTTCTTTCACCTCCCCTTTTAACCATGCCTTTTTTCCACCTTTCTTAATGTGTGGAATACATCTGGACTGTGCTTCTAGGATGGTACTTTTTTAACAATGACCATGCCTCTTGGACATTTTTTACTTTTGTAGCTGCTCCTTTCAGTTTTTTTCTAACAATTTTTCTCATTTTATCAAAGTTTCCCTTTTGAAAGTTTAGCACGAGAGCTGTGGATTTGCACACTGTTCCTCTTCCAGTCATTAAATCAAATTTGATCATATTATGATCACTATTGCCAAGCGGCCCCACCACCGTTACCTCTCTCACCAAGTCCTGTGCTCCACTGAGAATTAGATCTAAAATTGCTCCCTCTCTCGTCGGTTCCTGAACCAATTGCTCCATAAAGCTATCATTTATTCCATCCAGGAACGTTATCTCTCTAGCGTGACCCGATGATACATTTACCCAGTCAATATTGGGGTAATTGAAGTCTCCCATTATTACTGCACTACCAATTTGGTTAGCTTCCCTAATTTCTCTTACCATTTCACTGTCCGTCTCACCATCTTGACCAGGTGGGCGGTAGTATACCCTTATCTCTATAGTCTTCCCCGACACACAAGGGATTTCTACCCATAAAGATTCAATTTTGTATTTAGTCATGCTGACTTTGTTCCATTAAACCATGCCTTTCTATATGTTCTGTGATTTTGATGTTTAGAACACTTTCCACTATTTTTCCTGGCACTGAAGTCAGGCTAACTGGTCTGTTGTTTCCCAGATCGCCCCTGGAGCCCTTTTTAAATATTGGGGTTACATTAACCACCTTCCAGATTTCAGGTACAATGGATGATTTTAATGATGGGTTACAAATTTTTACTAATAGGTCTGAAATTTCATTTTTTAGTTCCTTCAGAACCCTGGGGTGTATACCATCCGGTCCAGGTGATTTACTACTCTTCAGTTTGTCAATCAGGCCTACCACATCTTCTAGGTTCACTGTGATTTGGTTCAGTCCATCTGAATCATTACCCATGAAAACCAACATAAACTTTCCCTTTTCTGTCCATCTATGTCAATATTAGACATGATTAAGCATTTCTTAACTAGAAATACCAGATCCAATTTTTATCATTTATGTTTTTTAATTAACACTTTTATGTGACTTCCCATCAATTAACTATAATAATCTGATTTAATTGGTACGAAATAGAATCTTCTTATTTTCCAACTCATTAATGTATTCCAGAAACTTACAATTTCATCTCCTCATGTTTTGAGATTACAACGCAGGCAGAATGTATAGCAAGAGGACAAGTTTCAAAAGAATTTGCCCAGATAACTAAGCAGTTACTCAGCCAAATTACTCTGGCTGAAAATGTGCCTCCCTTTAGTTGGCAAAAGTATATCCACATGTACTTTTCACCACTTAAGAAAGTGGCAGGGAGGGTGGGGAATGTAAAATATGTGCATGGATTTCATTTTTAAATCACCATGTATACTTTACTATGCATAGATTGCACTTGGGGTGTACATGCTCACATTCTTCTTTTTGTTTGGCTTTTCATGTTCTTTCTTTATTGTTTTTCTTTGTTTTATTTCATTTTTAAATAGTGTGCAATTTTCAGAGAAGTCAATATTGAAAATGTTTGGGTAAGTCTGGGACTAAACCATAGAAACCTGGGATTTTAAATATTCTTCCAACTGACCATTACCTGGCTAAAATTTACCTGGATAAAAAAGGCATTCTAGGGGTGAGGCAAACTTATCCAGCTAGCTAAGCACCAGCCAGAAAAGTTTATCCAGATAAATCTGGTCAGGGTCTAGAGCATGCCTAAAGTTATCTGGATAAATGTAACTTTTACATTTAGCCAGCTATATTCAAATTTAGCCAGTAAAGTAAAATAAATAAATAAATAGATAAACAGCCAAGCAGGCCTAATTCTATACCCCCACTCCACAAAATACTTCAAAAAGCATTTAGTGCCTAGGACTACATCCCTCTCACCCTCAAAATAATTTAAATAAGTTGTAAGCCACTGCAGCCTGAGCAAACCCCATATTAAATTAAAAGACCTAGTTCTGGGTCCCCCTCCTCCAACACCCAAAATCTCTCTAAAACTCCAGTATTGAGCCAGAAGGCAGTAAGAATCTACTCTTTAACCCTGACTACCCTGGCTCTCAGCACACCACTTTAATCACTAGGCCCTCCATTCCTAACACTATTACAGTAACCCTTTACACCAAGTCATACATTCCACTGAATTAAAGCAAACTGCAGTACCCAGGGCCCCAAACATAGAACTGCATGTTAATCAGCTCATAAATATCCTAAACAATGCAAATCAAATAATGATGCTTGCTGAAAACAACCATGTTATTTGATTTGAAGTTAACTACTACAACTCAAGAATATTAGTTAACTTCTCCTGGAAGCATCAGCATGTTAATGTATGTCTCAATGCTCCTGGGGCCCTGTATTAAAGTAGCTGATGCCCCCCTGAAAATAACCAAAATCCCCACAGGTCTGCACAGATCCCTGTCCTACCCAACCCCCTCTCCCACTACCCCTGGAAGTAGCCATTCAAAAATATTTCTTAAAAAGTTTAAAATTTGGCACCAAGCCCTGCCCCCAATCCCTACCCCTCCCCCTTCAATCAAAAAATCCAGCTTCTAGAGGCTAGGACTTCCACCCCAGATATTCTCCCTTATTAAAAAATGATTTCCTGGTGATCCAATATAGGCCTGGAGCTGCCCCTAGGGTCCGAGCTAGGTAGTCACCATTTTTCAAAATGATGTTGGTCCTTGTCCTCATCACAGTCCTCCATAGACAGCATAACAAATTAGCCACAGAAGTGTATGATGTCATCTGATGGAACTGTAATGGAACTGCATACCAACCCAACATAAGTCTCCTTAGTCTTTCAATAGCTAAGCTTCAACTCTAGGAGGAGATTGTGTGGCTGATTTGTCTTTGTCTATGGAGAACACCTGTTACAGACAAGCAATTTTGCTTTCTATGTGGACAAGCAAGTTGAAAATCAACCACACATGTGGGGACTCCCAAGCTGACGTTTGAATGAAGTAATATTATTATTATTAGTCTTTCCTTTTACTATGCCACCCAGTGAGAAAAGAAAAAATGGGAGAGTTGAAGCAATTCGAAGAGGTATTTAAATACAGCTTGGCTAAAATCACTATCTGCATGAGAGTCTTGTTCCAAGCAGTTGCAGTTAACAAAGTTAACTGAAAAGCTACTATAGATGTAGTTGCTCAAATTTTATGTTCTTTCACTGTGTTAGATAGATCTATGCTTGTATGCTTATGTTTATAAAAGAAGTTAATACAACTGGCCAAAAAAAGTGTTTCTTTTTCCCACTGGATCACAAAAAAAAAATGAATAACTGAGAAGTCTTTCTCAGATGCTTTATTCTTTCTATGTACAACAGTAAAGACCTACAATCAAAGGTATGAAGCATTTCTCTGCAATATTGCTGGAGAAAAGGGTGATGGACTGATTCAAGTGGAATTGAGAAACTTCCTTCAGTAGAAATTTGGGGTGAGTTTACAGCACTACTCTGTTTTGTATTTTTGAGAATATGGAGGATCTAGTGCTTGAAGTTCACTTACTCTACGAGCTGATGCAAGGTCTATGAGAAAGTTAGAATTTAATGTGGTTAGATGCCAAGGTTTCAAATGGGGGTTTCATTAATTTTGACAAAAATATATTTAGATCCTATTGGGTTGAAGGATCCTTTATAACAGTGGTTCTCAACCCTGTCCTGGGGACCCCCCAGCCAGTCGGGTTTTCAGGATATCCACAATGAATATGCAAGAGAGAAAATTTGCATGTTATGGAGGCAGTGTATGCAAATTTTCTCTCATGCATATTCATTGTGGATATCCTGAAAACCCGACTGGCTGGGGGGGTCCCCAGGACAGGGTTGAGAACCACTGCTTTATAAGAAGGTATAGGTCGAAAATTCATTTTTATGCATCTTCTTATCATGGGAAACTAAAATACCAAAATACCTTAAGAATAGTGATGATTTGTAGCTATAACACTTAGGGACAGAATAGAACCCAAGCCTGAACTTGGAAGATGGATATTGTTCCTGGGGATTATGCCAGAGAAAATTATTTTCCATTTGACATTATAGGAACATCTATTGGATGGCTTCCTTGCTGCTAGCAATACTTTTTTTTATTTCTAAGGGAAGAGGCATGTCATCTAAGGCTCAATGTCATGCTGTCAGTGCTAGTGAGTAAAGATTAGGTTGAAAATTAGACCCATCAAATTGAGTTAGAAGGTTTGAAAAGACTGAGGGTGGAAATGGTCAAGCTATTGATAGTATTTAAGCCAAGGAAACCAAGTTTGACATGGCCAGAAAGGAGCTATTAGGATTATTTTTTTCCTTTTCTTGACCTAAGTTGAGAATTGTTTTGACAATTAGCAGAATTAGGAGAAATGCATATAAAAGATCTTGTGACCAGGAATTTGATACCAGGGTTTGGATCTGGTCTCCTGGAACAATAATGTAGACATTTATGAAAGAAATGAGCTGCAAAAAGGTACATTTATGGTGTCCCCCATTGTTTGAAAATGTTGACTAGAATGCTTTCATGGAGAGACCATTTATGAGGTTAAAGTTGATGATTCAGCAAGTCTGCTAAAGTATTTAGATATTTTAGAAGATGTGCTGCAAAAAAATGAATGTTTCTGTCTATTGTCCAGGTCCATATCTTTTATGCCTTACAACACAGACTGATTGATCCTGTTCTTCCTTGTTTGATTAAGTATTACAGAGCTACAACATTGTCTATTTGTATTTATACTTTTTCCCTTGTAAACAGTTTTAAAGCTATGAGTGCTTTGAAAATGGCATTTAATTCCAAAAGGTTATGTTTAGCTTTTCTTCTTGATTGGACCATAGACCTTGAGAAGAGATTTCATGTACATGTGTATCCCAGGATTTATTTGATGCATTCATCATCAAAGACTTTTGAATCTGAGGAGGATGAAAGAAATGTTCCCATTGGAATTTGGATAAGTGATTCCACCTTTCGAGAAAATGTAAGAATGGATGTGTGAGAGGTATCCTTTATGATAGTGGTTGGGAATGCTGATTCCAATTAAGTTTCAGGTGCCACGGAGCTACTCTCATGTAGTCGTGCAAAACGAATTACATGGACTATGGCTGTCATGAGACCTAGGAGCTCCATACATTTCTTGACTGAGACAACTGAATGATAAACTGATCAGTTGAAAAATTGTGTTCATTCTTTAGAGAGGGAGAAAGGGCTTTCCCCTCTCAAAGGAACAGAGAATCATACAAATGATGGTAGAAAAGGACCAAAAGGTTCATCCAGTGAGCCCTTCAAACTTTTGGTAGCATCTGCCATGCCATACAAATCACCCCCACACTTATCAGTTTCCCCAACAGTCAAATTCAGGGCCCTTGTTGGTAGCTGTCTCAGTCCAATTCCCCATTATCTCTCTGTGTCTATCATAGCTCCTATGAACTCTGAATTATGAGATGGTGTTAGACTGACCTATATTTTTTATGGAGAGAATCATAAGAACATAAGACATACCATACTGGGTCAGACCAAAGGTCCATCAAGCCCAGTATTCTGTTTCCAATGGTGGCCAAGCCAGGTCAAAAGTACCTGGCAGGATACCAAGGGGTAGATAGGTTTCAAGCTGTTTATTCCAAGAATAAGCAGTGGATTTCTGCAACTCTACCTTAATAATGGTTAATGGATTTTTCCCCTAGGAACTAGTCCAAACCTTTTTTAAATTCAGCTACAGTAATAGCTTTCAGCACATTCTCTGGCAACAAATTCCAGAACTTAATTATGCGTTGAGTAAAAAACTATTTTTTCTTATTAGTTTTAAAAGTATTACCCAGTAACCTCATTGTGTGCCCCCTGGTATTTGTACTTTTCGAAAGAGTAAAAACTGATTAACATTTACTGGTTCCACTCCACTCATTATTTTATAGATCTTTATCATATCTCCCCCTCAGCTGTCTCTTCTCCAAGCTGAAGAGTCCTAATTTCTTTAGCCTTTCTTTAAAGGGAAATTGTTACATCCCCATTATCATTATTGTTGCCCTTCTCTATACGTTTTCTAATTCACCTATATCTTTTTGAGATGTGGTGACCAGAACTGCACATAATATTCAATATATTCTTTGTTTTATTCTTATTCCTTTCCTAATTATCCCTAGTATTCTGTTTGCTTTCTTGGCTGCTGCTACACACTGAGCAGAAGATTTCGAAGTATTTTCAACAATGACACCTAGATTCTTTTCCTGAGTGTTGACTTCCAGTGAGGAACCCTGCATTATGCAGCTATTATTTGGGTTACTCTTCCCTAAGTGTATCACATTGCACTTGTCCACATTAAATTTCATTTTCTTCTTGCAATTTCTCACACTCCTCTTGCAAATTAACATTTTTTAATAATTTTATCATCAACAAATTTGATCACGTCACTTGTTGTTCCCATTTCCAGATCATTTATAAATACATTAAAATGGGGACGGAGAGTGTGAACAGAGTGTGAAGGGCTGAAAGAGCTTTGCCCTTCGCAGCTGAAAGATTCCTGCTGATTTCTGCTTACTTTTCTCTCCGTGGAGATTTGTCAGCTACTTCCTGGTTCCTGTGCCTGACGTCATCAAGGGGAGGGGCCGGTAGTGCTAAACCGGACCCCCCCTCGGCAAGTATTCGGGGACGGAGAGTGTGAACAGAGTGTGAAGGGCTGAAAGAGCTTTGCCCTTCGCAGCTAAAAGATTCCTGCTGATTTCTGCTTACTTTTCTCTCCGTGGAGGCTTGTCAGCTACTTCCTGGTTCCTGTGCCTGACGTCATCAAGGGGAGGGGCCGGTAGTGCTAAAACCGGACCCCCCCCTTGGCGCGCAGTCGCCGTCCCAGCGCGCGGTCGAAGCCGCTTTTCCGGGTTACTTTAAAGACTGAAATCGGAGAGTGAAAGTAAATGAAGAAGAAGTAATGAATATTAAGTAAGTTGTAATATTTAATTTCCCCTTCAAAAGTTCTAACACTCTCTGTCCCTCACTGAAGGTCTCTATATTATTACATTAAGGTGACATCTGAGAAGGATATAGCCTTATTAAAGTATGCCTCATACTAAGAGGAAGGGAAGATTGCGTCCAGAGACCCCGACTGTTCCCAATCTAGCTTCCTCCCAACCGCTAATTGAAAACTTTCTCAGAACATTAAATGCAGATACTCCAGGTGCATCCGAACTAGATATGGAGCAGGAGCAGCTACCATTATCTCAGGAACAATTTCAGACTTCTTTAAGCCCCGGAGCACCTTTGACTCCAGAACCGCCTAAGTTTTCACTCAATCCAGGTTCAGAGGGGTTGAATCCTACCAAAGATGTGGACTCAATGCCCATCCTCGGGGAGGGACTTGGAAATGGAGTGAATATAGGAGGAAGTTCCAAAGATACTTCGTTGGTAGTAGTAGAGGAGAGCAACGAAGGAAGATCTATATCTTTGGATCCCTCTACATCAACACCTAAAGGCGCTAAAGGAGGGGTAGGGCTTGGTAACTACTCACAACCTGGTGAAAGTGTCATTAAGAAAAGAAATCCTCAATTTAAGGAAAATTGTGGTGTCACACTTGAAAATATATGGGAAGTTTTAATGGATTTAAAAACATCTATGAAACATCTAGAAGTGAAAATGTCTGAAGTACAAACACAAGGGAAAATTGTAGAAGAAAAAGTTAAGAAAAATGCTGAGAAATGTGAGATTTTAGAGAAACAATTAGTTCAGATTCAGGAAGTACAACTAGGGCTGATAAAAGGAGAAACCTCTAACTCTAGAAGGTTAGAGGTACTTGAAAATAATTCTCGTTATAAAAATCTGAGAATATTGAATTTCCCCTCAGTTAAACTAATATCTCCTTTGGAACAATTTAAGAGATTTTTGATTGAAAATGTATTAATTACCTCTGAGAATATGCCCTCTTTAGAAAAAATCTTTTATATTGTTTCAAAAAAACAAGAAAACTGTGATGTGTTAAATCAGACCCATCCTTTAGTAAATCTTACAGACTTTATTGAAGAATCAATGGAAAATCAAATTGAGTCAAGAGGTACCTTATGTGTGAAGTTTCAAAAGATAGAAGATAGGGATAATGTGTTAAAATTATTCCTAAGAAACCGGGAAAAGCTATATCTTAACGGGAAAATTTGGATGTACCCAGACATTACAAAAAGTACACAGATAAGGAGGAAAAACTTTCTTCAGATGGGTCAAGATGTTAAGCAACTGGGAGCCCAGATGACAGTTTATTTCCCCTGTAAATGTATCGTTAAACATCTAAATGAGCGATACGTATTTTTAGAACCATTGGAACTCAAAAAATTTATAGACTCAAGAGTTAAAAAATGAACTTTCACCAGGTTGGTCATTGGTTTATATATTTGTAATTGCATTTAAACGCACCTATTCCTTAAGTAATTTTGCTTAATTATGCTCCAGACTAATTGAATTGGGGCCTTCCTTTTCCTTATAACTGGCAATGTATAAAGAATTTTCCTTTAATTTGTTTGTCTTGCGTACTGATCAATTTGATCAATTATATACATAAATTGCCTTGTAATTGACATGTTTATTTGCTGTCAAAATCTTTTTAAACTGCATAAATAAAAATAAAAAAAAAATACATTCAAAATCTGTGGTCCCAGAACAGATCCCTGTGGCACTCCACTATTCAAGTTTTTCCATTGAGAAAATTTAGCATTTTGCCCTACTCTCTGTTTTCTATCTTTTAACTGGTTGGCAATCCTTTCTCATTTTAGTTGCCCTTCTCTGTACCTTTTCCAGTTGAACTACATATTTTTCTGAGACATGGTGACCAGAATTGCACATGGTGTGGGCTTACCATGGGGTGATACAGAGGTATAATTACATTCTCCATTTTATTCTCCATTCATTTCCTAATAATTTCAAACATTGTTTGATTTTTTTTTATCACTGCTGCACACCAAACTGAAAATTTCAAAATATTGTCGATGATGATGCCCAGATCCTTTCCTGGCTGGTAACATCATGTAACTACAGACCAGCTACTCCATGAGCAGTAATTTATTTCACCTAGAAACTACCTCCCTAACATGCCCTGATATCACATTTACTCAATAAGCATTGGGGTATTTGAAATCTACCAATATTACTTAGATATCTGGGAGTGTTATTAGATGATACTCTAAATCTGTACCACTATATTTCTATGGTAGTTCATAGGGTCTCTTTTAGGCTTAGACAGTTAAGAAGGTTATGTTGGTACCTGGATATTTCAGTTTTCAGATTGGTGGTTATATGATTACAGTAATATCATGTTGGTATATACATAGGGGCGGATCTTCAAAACTCCGCGAATAGCTTACTTTTGTTTGCGCTCCAGGCGCAAACAAAAGTAAGCTGGATTTTAGTAGATACGAGCGGAGCCGCGCGTATCTACTAAAAAACCTGGGTCGGCGCGCGCAAGGCTATCAATTTTGTATAGCCGGCGCGCGCCGAGCCGCACGGCCTACCCCCGTTCCCTCCGAGGCCGCTCCGAAATCGGAGCGGCCTCGGAGGGAATCCTCTAACACCCTCCCCTAACCTTCCCCTCCCTTCCTCTACCTAACCCACCCGCCCGGCCCTGTCTAACCCCCCCCCCCCTTACCTTTGTTGGGGGATTTACGCCTCCCGGAGGGAGGCGTAAATCCCCGCGCGCCAGCGGGCCTCCTCCGCGCCGGGCTGCGACCTGGGGGCGGGTACGGAGGGCGCGGCCACGCCCCCGGGCCGCCCAGGGCCGTAGCCACGCCCCCCGTACCCGCCCCCAAAATGCTGCCGACACGCCCCCAAAACGGCGCGCCGACAGGGACCGCCCCCGACACGCCCCCTCGGAGAACCCCGGGACTTAAGCGAGTCCCGGGGCTCTGCGCGCGCCGGTGGGCCTATGTAAAATAGGCGCACCGGCGCGCAGGGCCCTGCTCGCGTAAATCCGGGCGGATTTACGCGAGCAGGGCTCTGAAAATCCGCCCCATAATTTACAAATAGTATAGAACAGCAATTCTCAACCAGTGTGTCGCCAAGCACTGGCAGGTGTGTCGCGTCTACCGGTGTCCCACTGCCCCGTTGTACTTTCCTTCTCCCTTTTTCCAGCCCTTGCAGGCCAATTGGAAGCCACCTTTCTTCCTAACCCCACTGCCCAATGGGAAGCCTCCTTTATTCTGCCTGCCCCCGTGCAGGCCAATTGGAAGTCTCCTCCCTTCTACCTGCCAGTGGGAGTAGGAAGAATGGAGGAAGCCTTTGATTGGCCGGTGAGGCAGGCATGGCATAGCCCAGGGGTGGGGTGGTAGGAATGGCAGTGTTGAACTCCGACGAACCAAGGCCACCATGGGAGCTCATCCCCATGGCGGCGAAAAAAGATGGCCCGCCGGAGTAAAGCCGCGGCAGAACTGGAGCCTATCCCTGCAGTGAAGGAAGAAGGCATTTTTGGTGAGAGTTTGTATTTATGGATGTGACTGGGTGCCTGGGTAAAAGCTTGTGTCTGTGGGTGTGAATGGGTGCCTAAGTGAGAGCTTGTCTGTGGGTGTGAATGGGTGCTAAATGAGAGCTTGTGTCTGAGGGTGTGAATGGGTGCCTGGTTGAGAGCTTGTCTGTGTGGGTGTGAATGGAAGCCTGGGTGAGAGCTGGTGTGAATGGGTGCTTGGGTGAGAGCTTGTGTGTGTGGGTGTGAATGGAAGCCTGGGTGAGAGCTTGTGGCTGTGAATCGGTGCATGGGTGAGAGCTGGTGTGAATGGGTGCAAGAGCATTTGAGTGTGATTGAGAGCTTATATATAAGAGATCATGTGTGTGCTTGAAAGAGAGACTGGTCAGGGAGGTAATGTGTTTCTGTGTGAGGGAGAGAGACTGGTCAGGAAGATGACTGGTGAGAGACCGAGACTGGTTGTGGGGTCTAATTGGGGAGGTGTGATTGTGTGTGAGTGACTGGTTGTGGGTGCTAAGGAAGAGGACTGTGAGGACAGAGCTTCAGCAGCCCTTGCTGCTGCTGGTGAGTGCTATTGGCCAAGAAGGGAAAGGAGTAGGGTATTATGGGTATTATGCGGTCTGCTGTTTCGAAATATTTTATTGATATTTGGACATGTTTTAATCATTTTTATGAGTTTTTAATTGTTGGTATAGCTTTATAATTATTTCTGTGTGGGGCTCTATAGCAGCTTGGCTTATTCTGTTTTCCAAATAGGAAATATATTAGTGTTTAGGGCCTGGTTTAATAGTTGTATTTCTTAGATAAGGTTGTTAGTGTTTGAGGGTGTTCTATAATACAGGTGTAACTTTGTGCGGATTAGTTAGTGGACATTATTGCAGATCCTGGGACTGTGTTAGATGCTGTATTTCTCTTTCTATTTCTCCAGATTTGCACTGCATGCAGAGTGGCCTTTTTGGTTTTCCATTCCAGCTTATGTCTCCATATTTATAATTTGTGGTTTTTCTGTACTTGGTGAAGCTCAGTTCTAGGTGTGTGACCGAGGTGAGGTATTTTACTAGCATGTAGGCATTTGTATCAATCTTATTTGTTGTGTTTTCTCAATAAGATATGCATTAGTGGTAAATTACTGTCTTTTCATAAGGAAGGCTATTGTACCTGGTAGTAAAGGGAGTTTGTTTTGCTATTACTGAGATGTCATCAGAACCAGAATATCTTTTTTGTATGGTGAGTTGTACAGGGTTATGCCCTAGATCTGCTCTGCATTCATTGCTGGGGGTTGAGGGGATTCCTGTGGATGCAGAGTGCATGTGTTGCGCCCGTCGGTCGCACATGGCTGCGACCTCTGCTGCTCACCTCTTTTCTTTCTTCTGCTCCAACTCTGGCGAAGATGGCTGCCTCTGCCTTCACACACCGACCTCCCTGGCATCCCCAGGACAACGTGGGCGATCCTGGTCGCCATCTTGAATCGGGGTTAACCTAGAGCACGCGCGCACGCCAGCCCTCCTCTTATTCACGTCATGGCGGGAACCTCGGGGGCATCCCCTTCGTATGACGTCATCTGCCTATGTGTACTTAACCCTTCCAGACCTTCCTACCTACGAGTTAGCAAGGACTTCCCTCCTGCTGAATTCCAATCCTTCAAAGATGTTTCGCTACGTTCCTGACTCACTATCTGAATGCCTTAGGTACCCACTCCTCGGGGGCTTTGTCACATTCAGGGGTATCCGCTCCTCGGAGGGTCTTCCTGAAGTCTCCTACTTTCAGCTCAGTGAGTACTCCTCAATTCTATCTCTTCTGCTGTCGGAACCCCAGTGTACCCCGAAGCCTCAGGCCACTACCATGACTGCTACAGGATTTACTCCTTACTTCAGAGTGAGTACAAGATCTACCAGCTCTGCCTCCCTTCTTCGCCTTGGTGTGGATTCTCGGGTTACCCCGTGCTGCGGGCCACTACCGGATCTACACTAGGCTGTGCCAGATGCAACTACACTCTTCGTCATACCTCGTGCTGCGGACCACTACCGAAGCTAAGCTGCACTTAATATACCTAGAGGAGGTACTTCCCCGGGTTACTCCGCTCTGTGGACCACTATCGGAGAGACCATCATCGAGCCTTCTTCCCTGGGTTACCCCGCGCTGCGGGCCACTACCAGAGAGACCATCTCTAAGTTTCTCTACTCTGGACATTACATCTTTGCCTGAACCTCGGGTCTACATTCTCCATTGCTGTATAATAAAGCTTCCTTGCTATCCGTGTCTATCACTGCTGAAGCTCCGTCTATCGTGGTGAGTCCCGACAGGGCTCTTTCTTCCCTGTGGGTGGAGTCAACTCTCACCATGATCTAAGGGTTCACTATCCAGCCAAATTATAACAGATTGCTAACTCCATGGACCCGGCTCAGCTCTCAGCCTTACAGGCCATCCATAGCCTGGCGCAATGGATTTCGGAACAACAGAGGACTTTAGAAACCTTGACTACTGCCTTCAATCAGTTGAACTCCAGACTGACTACTCTTTCTACTTCGGATAAGATGCTTCCCCTCCTGTGCACATACTGCAGTGCTCTTACCAGCCCCCGCTCGCTTCTCAGGAGACTCCCTGTCATGTAGGGGCTTTCTAAACCAGTGCTGTTTGCACTTCTCACTACAGCCGTCTTATTTTCCTAATGCCATAACTAAGAAGACGTATATCCTGTCTTTATTAGATGGGAAAGCCCTGGCTTGGGCTTCGCCTCTTTGGGAGTGCAACAATCCAGTCCTTAATGACCTGCCCGGGTTTCTGGTTCTGTTCAAGTCAGTTTCGATGACCCTGCTCACCAGTCTATTACTGGATCTGTGCTTTTACACCTTCAACAAGGAGTCCCGGATTACGTCATAGAATTCAAGACCTTATTGTATTTATTTATTTATTTGTTTTTATAAACTGATATTCGATTTTACATATCACATCAGTTTACAATGAACTGAGTGGTGCTGGAAACCTCAATGTTTCCTTTTATCTATTACAGATAAACAATTATACATAATCATAGATGAAGAACATAGAATATAGTGTTAACTAAAGTGTTAACGGAAATCTTTACAGATAAACAATTGTACATAGTAAAGAACATAGGATATGGTGTTGGAAAATGAAAGGTTTCCTTTTGCTTTTTACAGATAAACAATTATGCATAGTCATAATTACAGGGCATAGGGTATACATAAACAATTGTGCTTAGTCATAAATATATAATATAGAGGTATAACATAGGTATAGGTTTAGGTAAGTAGTACTGGGGGAGTTAACAGGAGAATGACCAGGGGAAACGGGTACAAACCTGGGTAGATAAGGAGTGGGGTCATGTGTCGTTCTGAGTATAATTAGGGTGATTGATGGGTGTAATCGACACATTTATGTGGGAAGGGCAAATGTTCTTTTTCGCAGTGTCTGAGGTTAAAGATCGGTTTTAGGATGATGTCACATTATTGCTGGAAATGTTTTGTGAAAGAGCCAGGTTTTAAGGTTTTTCTTGAATGATTGGGTTGTCGAATCTGCTCTTAGATCCATAGGAAGTTTGTTCCACACGGTGGGTCCAGCCAGGGATAGAGCTCGTTCCCTTACTGATGTCCTGTGCACCACTTTCGGGGACGGGGTTTCTAGGAGTCCGGTGTTTGTAGAGCGAAGGTTCCTTTGGGGAATGTGGAAGTGCATGGGAGTAGTCAGCCAGTTAGATTTCTCGTTGTGGAGAATTTTATGTATGACGATTAAATCCTTGAATTGGATTCTCTGTGGGATGGGCAGCCAGTGTAATTCTTTGAGGATGGATGTGATGTGGTCCAATCTTCTGCTATTTGTAAGAGCTCTGGCAGCAGCATTTTGTAGTAGCTGGATAGGTTTAAGCATGGTTGTCAGGAGACCCAGTAGTAAAGCGTTGCAGTAGTCGAGTTTAGAGAACAGAAGGGCTTGCAGGACTGTTCGAAAGTCTTGGGGGTATAGAAGTGGTTTGAGTTTTCTTAGGATCTGGAGTTTGTGGAATCCGTCTCATGTTGTTAATGTGTTTTTTGAGGTTTAGTTGGCTATCGAGGACGATGCCTAGATCTTTTACTGTGGAGACTATTTGTTTTTTGGTTGGTATGAGTTGATGACGGTGTAAGGTGGTGGAGTGGGTTTGTTGGATATGTATAGGAATTCTGTTTTGTTGTGATTCAGAGAGAGGGATAGCTAAGAGAGTAGGTGTGCGATAGAGTATATGACAGAGAGCCTCAGACTGCCTGGGATAAGAGTATATGACAGAGAGCCTCAGACTGCCTTAACGGACCGGCTCCAGCTATCTGGCCCGGTCCACCTTAAGACAGACAGGAAAGGGATCCTCGGGAGGCACGCACACATGGACATGCTTATTTTATAACATGTGCATGCCGGCGCACGTATGTTATAAAACCCGTGGGCCGTGCGCACATGCGTGCCGGATTTTATAATACGCGCACGCATATGTGGGCAGCATACACAGGGGGGCCTAATTTTGTAAAAGTACACACAGCGACAAATTTGGTCCTTCCCCCGTTCCTTCCCAGTCCGCTCCAACTTAGGAGTGGACTGAGAGGAAACTTCCCTACCCCCTTCCTAAACCCCCTCCCTCTATCCCTTTCCTCCCCACCCCCTAAACCCTACCTTTTTGGGTTTTTTTACTTTGTTTGTCAATTTACGTCAGCTCCCAAGTTGAAGTAATTTACGCACGCCAGCCAACTGCCTGCACACACTTCACCGGGACTGCAGATCGTTCACATGAGCTCCCCAGCCGAGGTTGGAAGCATCGGTGGTGAGAATGAGTTGAGGATCTGGCAGATGAAAAGGCAGTCCCTGGAGGAGATTGTTCTGATCTTTCCACCAGGTGAGAGACAGACGGAGGGCGTCGGTGATGTGGACAATGGTTGACAGAGGCTGAGTCGCTTGAAATCATTGTGACCTCAGAGTCCAATGCGTGACTCTCATGGCCAGGCGGGCAATTGGAGTGAGATGGACTGAGGACGCCATGTGTCCGAGAAGGAAAAGGAATTGTCGAGCTGTTGCTGTGTACTGAGACTGCAACTGGTGAGCGAGAGATACGAGGGTTTGCACTCGTTGATGAGGTAGAAAGGCTTTTTCCTGTAAGGTGTCCAAGTCTGCCCCCATGAACGACAAGGTTTGAGATGGGACTAAATAGGATTTCTCGTAATTGACGAGAAATCCTAGAGAAATTAGAGTATGTAGGGTCAAATCCAGGAACGATCGAGCGGCTTGCTGGGTTGGGGCCCTGATTAACCAGTCGTCTAGATAGGGGTAGACATGAACACCTTCTTTCCTGAGAAAAGCTACGACAACTACGAGACATTTGGTAAAGACTCGTGGTGCCGATGCTAGGCCAAACGGAAGCACTCGCTATTGATAGTGCCTTGGGCCTACTAAAAACCGGAGGTACTTGCGATAAGATGGAGCTATCTCGATGTGGTTGTATGCGTCCTGGAGGTCCAGAGAGCAGAGCCGGTCTCCTCTTTGTAGAAGAGGTAGAAGCGAGCCCAAGGTTACCATTTTGAACTTTTCCCGCTGGAGGTACTTGTTGAGGGCACGTAGGTCCAGAATTGGACAAAGCCCCCCGGATTTTTTGGGGATCAAAAAGTACTGGGAATAGAACCCTAGGCCTTGTTGCGAAAGACGAACGGGTTCTATTGCTCTTAACTGGAGAAGAAGGGAAACCTCCTGCTCCAGAAGGACAGAGTGGTCGGTTGCTCTCCACGCTTGTAGAGGTGGGGAGTCCGGTGGAACAGCAAGAAAATTCAGATGGTAACCCTGAGCAATGATTGCCAGCACCCATTGGTCGGTTGTGATTGACTGCCATATTCCGTGAAAGTGGCATAATCGGCCTCCCACTGGTATGCTTGGCAGAGGGGTCAGGCTGCTGCTCTCCAAGTGAAAGTCAAAAACCTGAGGCAGGCCCCGGCTGGGGAGCTGCTTGTGGCTTTTGCTTCCGGGGCTGGCGAGGCTGCGATTTTTGATAAGGCCTCGTAGCTCGGGAACTTGTTGTTGGGGGATACTACTTTCTTGGACAGAAGAATGACTTCTTGGAGTCCTTCTTGAAGGGCTGTCTAGAAGGGAAGTCAGAAGGTATCAATGAGAGCTGTTTGAGGGTCTCATGATGGTCCTTTAACTCAGCCACTATTTGCTGAATCTGTTCACCAAATAGATTATCTCCTATACAGGGTAGGTCAGAGAGCCTGTCTTGCACTTCTGGTCGAAGGTCAGAAGATTTGAGCCAGACCCAGCATCTTGCCGAAATGGCAGTTGCAGACACTCTAGTGGAGGTGTCGAAGATATCGTAAGCTGTTCGTATCTCATGCTTCCCTGCCTCAAAGCCCTTGTTGACAAGGGTTTGAAGATGTTCTTGGAATTGGTCAGGCAGGGTTTCAGAGAAGTCTTGTATTTGCTTGAAAATGACCCTATTGTATTGGGTCATGTACAGCTGGTAAGACGCAATCCTGGAGATGAGCATGGCCCCTTGGAACACTCGTCGACCAATATTGTCTAGGAACTTGTGTTCCTTGACAGGAGGGGTTGAGGAGTGTGGCTTCGTCCTTTTTGCTTTCTTTTGAGCTGATTCTACCACAACTGAGTGGTGGTCAAGCTGAGATTTTTGAAAGCCTGGGGCTGACTGTACTAGATAAGTAGTGTCAGCTTTTCTGTGTACTGGTACAATGGATCCAGGATTTTCCCAGTTCTTTTTGAGGAGGTCAAGCAGAACTTGATGAATGGGAATAGAAGTGATCACTTTAGAGGCATCCAGGAATTGGAGAAGCTCCATCATCTGGTGCCTATCATCTTGCTCCATCTGAAGCTGAAAAGGGACCAATTCTGACATTTCCTTCACAAAATTAATGAAAGAGAGGTCCTCTGGAGGAGAACGCTTTCTACTTTCAGTAGAAGAAGGAGATGAAGGTAAATCATCGGTGTCTGTGGAAGTATCATCACCCCAGGTGTCATAAGGATAGGAAGGCTGACTTGTAGGACGAGAAGGGGGTTGGATACCCGAAGGGCCCGGCTGAGGCTCCAAGAAAATCGAAGGAATCGCCGGGGGCACCGCAGACCCCCTGGGGGTCATCGGTACCGGCATCGAAGGCATCGATGGCGCCGATGTGCCTATCGTGCCCGTTAAATGAATCGGTGGCGAGGGACGACATGGCATTGATGGCTGAGGCAATACCCCCGAAGGAGGAATGCGGAACGGTGTTTCTCCTACCGATGAAGCAGTCATTGGGGAGCGCACCGGAGCCATCGGAGACCCGGGAATCACCGGTGGAAGGACAGTCATGAGTGCCTCCATCCGGGATAGCAGCAGTGCCAGCGCTGCCGGAATCGGGTTGATGACCGGTTCCACTCTCGGTGCCGGTGTCGGTGCCGGAGGGACCTGGAGTCGTTGCATCACCTTGTCGATGGCCTCCTGGACCAGCCGGTCCAGTTCTTCCCGGAGACCTGGGGCAATCAGCTCCGGCTCCGTGACGGAAGAGGGAGGCTGAGGCACAGTCGGAGGGACCACCTTTACATGCGGAATCGCGACTCCCAAACCCCGATCGGGTGAGGGTGGCCTCGATGTCCCGGTCACAGGAGTGGTCGGTGCCTCTCCTGGACGGGGCTTCTTCGACAGTGGCGCGGACGGTGACGAGGTCGATGTTTTCGCTCCCTCGACGGTCCAAGACTTACGATGCTGATGGTGATGCTTCTCCCTACAATCTCCTCGATCCTGAGGGGGAGAAACGGGAGTCGATGGCCGTGAAGACGTCGATGGCGGGCGGTCACCGGACGGTTGTCAATGGTGGTGCGACTTCGACGGTGCTGGTTCCGATGATGTCGATGCGATGGACAGCATCGGGGAGTGAGCACGGAAAAGGAGTGCCATCTTCTCCATTCTGGCTTTGCGACCTTTTGGTGTCATGAAGGCACATTTGGTGCAAGTCAGGACATCATGCTCATGTCCTAAACACATTACACAGGCTCTATGAGTGTCTGTGATAGACATGGTGCGAGTACAATCCGGGCACCGACGGAAAGCCGACGCCATGGCCATAGAAAAATCGAGCCGCGATACGGTCGATGGCCAGTAGGCCGCGAGGGCCAAACTCTACTGTAATCGATGAAAAACTGAAAACCTTACCGGAGTACCGCGGCTTGAGAAAAGTTAGAGGAGGGACCCCTGTGGGGCGAAGTAATTTTAATTAAGTCTGTGAGGAAAATTCCTGTCAGGAATCTCTTCAGAGCTCCTAAACCACGAGGCTACTGCTGCGCGGAAAAAAAGAAGACTGAAGGGGGACCCCTGCTGGCTGCAGGGTTAGTGCCATGCTGGGCATGCCCAGTAGGGGCCAGTCAAAGTTCTGGAAGCTTTGACAGAAGTTTTCCGTGATTGGGCTCCATCCTGATGATGTCACCCATATGTGAGGACTACCATCTTGCTTGTCCTGTGAGAAAAATTAATTGCTAGTTTTCTCATCATAGACTTAGTGGAATAACTAAATAAACAGACTCTTGCCTGTTTGTAAACATTTCACAATGCAAGACAGGAGTTCACTCAGAGGTTGGCCTGTGGCCTTCAAACTAGTTTGTGTCTGGGTGAAAACTCTGAATCCATATGGCCTATTCTCTATATACATCCTCAGCAAAAGTAACAAAAAATGACTCCAACACCAGTATCCCTCACCTAGGCAGCCATGGCACTGAAGATACAGGGAGCATATCTTTCCTCCACGCACCTCTTTCCTGGGCATACCAGAGGACTTTGTGGTTAGTACATATCACCTCAGCTCTCTGGCAATCCAGGAATTATATGAAGACATCCGAGGAGATATGGATCCGGTGAACCAAAGGCCTCACATTATCTCCGGCCTCTCCAAACTCTTGGCTGCTCTCCATTTCACAGCAAGCGGCTCCTTCCAAACCACAATAGGGGTTGTGGGGGTAATGTCCCAAACCACTTTTACACGCTGTCTCGACCAGGTCATCGAAGCAATCACTGACTGCATTAATTGCTACATAAAATTTCCTCGTGACTGGCAAGACTTGATGGACTTAAAAAGGGGTTTCTATGCTTCGCACACTTTTCCAATTTTATCGGAACTATCAACAGCACTCACAAGGCCAATGTTCCACTCTGTCAGAGGGAGGAGACATACCGCACAGAAAACTCTTCCACTCCCTCAACTTTCAAGTGGTCTGCGACACTGGAATGTGCATCCTGGACGTGGTGGCCAGGTACCCGGGAGCCCCACACAATTCCTTTATACTTCATCAATTGGCCTGTTGACAATTTTGAGGCTGGCTTGTATAGTGACGGTTGGATAGTAGGTAAGACATACTTTTCTTTGTCAGTTCCATGTCTGCCTATGTGTATGTGCTAATGGCACACAAATGGGAGGTGGTTGTGGAGGACACGATCGGTGGTATGTCTAGTGCCTTGTGTAGTAATGTATGCAGGCCATTGGCCCAGGCCATGCCTTTTTGTCCCCATGTTTCACAGGTCGGCAAAATGAGTGAGGGCAAACAATTCACAGGACCTAAAGGTTGCTGAGTGAGGAACCACTGTACACTATGCACATCTACATTAGCAAAAAGGCCCCATTCCCATCCTGCCCTTGGGAGCTCTTACAATGTCACTGTTGAATCTGAAGCTTGACCCGTCCACACCGCTGGCAGAGCACCATCACATGAGGTCTGTTACTGATACATAAGAAAGATTGTTGCACATTGTTTCTGTACAGCCTGACACAATTATACCATGACCAATATTCTGCACATGTTGGTGACCTGCCATATTCCCTGTGTGTGGGCTCACTAATGGGTTTCTATGGAAGACAGAGCTGCCACAGACATTTTCATGCACAGCATGAGGTACGATTTTTGCTGCTAATACACAGGTGGGTCATCTCTTACATATCTCTTAAAGGTTGACAGCCAGCTACACACGAGTAGCCTTTGCTGGGTTGGGAGGGTCTGTCATGCAATACTTCCAATAGCCATATCTAATTTAGTAGTCATGAAGAGATGAGCTCCTTATGCCTACAGCTAGCCTGCATATATAAGCTCGAATTTTAAAAGCCCTATGTGCGTAAAATTTGGGAGTAATGCATGCATTTTCGAAAGGGCCTGGCCATTTGCATAACCCCTGATACATGCAGAAGTTCTAGGTCAGCTAAAAGGGGTGGGCCGGGGGTTGTGGTCTGGGCGGGGAGGGGAGGGCTGGGATAGCGCCATTAGACGCTATACCGGGGAAGCGTGCACCTGGAGCTGGCCGGCACGCGTAACTTACATCAGCTCAGAGACATTGGTAAGTTAAAAAAACAATAAATTCTAGGGTAGGTAGATAGGGATTAGGGGTTGGGGAGGAGAGGAGAGGAGAGGGGAAAAGTTAGGAAGGATAGGTAGGGGTATAAGGAAGATCCCTCCCATTCCGCTCCTTAATTGGAGCAGACTGGGAGGGAACTGGGCAAAGGGCCAATCGCATTGCCAAGTGTACTTTAAAAAATTCACTCCCCCTGCGTGCAGAGGCCACCAGCCCACACATGCACGCGCGGATATTAAAATCCTGTGCACGCGGGCCTTTTAAATTCTAGCCCATAGTGGCCAACAACAATATGAAATCCATTTTGGCCAAGCTATTCACCCTTTAAGGCTCAGCAAAGCTACAGCAAACTACTTTATACATTCTTACTTTATACTGTGGTTTCCCACTCACATCTGCAAGTGATAATGCTATCATTCATACGTTTTTTCTGCCATTGCCACAGGAGATTCAGGGTTCGATTGCAGGCCCTGGCTTCTCACCCCATTGCCATTCCCAACACGCTGGCAGAGACGAGGTCTTATGTGCTACCTTCGGCCTTCAAAAAAGTCATTTTCGCTGTTTGGACAAGACAGGTAAAGCTTTAAGGTATGCCCCACCCAAACTTTGTATTGCTGTGCTGTGTATTCCATAATCTGGCTCTACACCAGGGAGTACCAATAGACCTACGTCCACATCTCCCCCAGAATCCCCCATGTCTCCCTGCATGAGCCCAGGAGACCTCGCTGAGTGACAGCCAGATTCGGCAAAAGACACTTTTTGCCTGATAGGCCTCATCTACCACTTCCCCTTGCAGGGGAGGGCCACCTGCAGCCTGTTAGCTGCTCCACTCCTCATTAGCCCTTTTCTTTCTCTCACTGCTTAGCTGTGTAGCTCACTCTGATGCATAAACCACGTATGGCTACTCTGGATTCATACTGACAAAGTACTGGTACACAGCACTTGAAATACATTTGTGAGAGTAAATCTTGCATGAAAGACATGTCACTGCCACCATGTATTCTGCCTGATAGTGACATTAAAAGAGGCATGTATGGCATTACACTTAGAGGTCTACCTAGCACAGTGTGGCCTGTGAGCCCTGACCAGCAGAGCACATTCTAGCACTCACATGTGGATGGCATGCTGTCATAAGTGTGTTGGCACCCCACATATTCCTCAACCCTAGAGAGCTACACCTATAAAAATGCTGTAAATCTCAAATAACAAGTTATGTGTTGCATAGGAGGTGGACCCTTGGCCAAGGTAGGGTTAACACTACCCGTAGAGGAGGCTCTACGGGTCCCAACCGTCGATAGGCAGAGCTGGCTGACTGACGGAGGCCGGCTGGAACTTCGCCAGTGCCAGCCCTCGTTCCCCGCAGATTGAGCCCTTGGGTGCCAGGGCCGGGTGCAGTTAGGTGAGCCTCCGTCCAAAGTCTTCTGGGAGATGAGGTCAGCCAGGGGCCAGCAACGTACGAGGAGGAGAGTCTGTACTGGATGGGGCAGAGACCAGGAGACCCGGGCACCAGAAGAAACGAAAGTCAGACAGGGAGCACCTGGGTAAAAGCAGGCCAAAGCCTGAATAGCCAAGTCCAGTGTTAAGACTTCAGAGGCATCGTGGAACAGGCAGGTGGCAGACAGAAGGCGATGGCAAGGCAAAGGTCAGGTCCGAGAGATGATAAAAAGCGTAGTGGGCAAGGCTAAGGTCAAGTCCAGGAGATGGAAAGCAGCATGGTCGGGCAAAGCAGACGTTGGTTCCAGGAGACAATCAGTGGTGTGGTCAGGCAAAGCAGAGGTCAATTCCAGGAGACAATCAGTATTTATTTTTATTTAAAAATTCTTCTATACCGTCATTAAGTTAATTTGCCATCACAAAGGTTTACAGAAAGGCACAAAAAGGAAAAACTATAATTGGTATAGATTACAAATTATACATGTGCCAACATAAAACAGTAACATTTTAATAAGAGAAACTATGTGTTTAATTAAGGCTTATATGCTGGTTGAGAAACTGTCAAGCGGTTCAAATCTAGCGTTGATATGCAATTGGAGATATTAAAGGAAAAAACTGATTACTTGGTGCATCCTTATCTTTCAACTGTTTTCCTCCTTCTCTTTGTCTTTATAAAAAGCTTGTTTAAAAAGCCAGGTTTTCAGACTAGTTTTAAATAGTTTCAAATTTCTCTGCAGCCTTATTTCGAGTGGCATAAAGTTCCATAGAACAGGTCCAGCCAGTGACAGTGCTCTCTCCCTTACCTGAGTGAGGCATGTTGATTTAACAGAAGGAATAGTTAGAAGAGCTTTATTAGCAGATCTCAGGTTTCTGTGTGATAGCAAATGTTGCTTACCTGTAACAGATGTTCTAACAGGACAGCAGGATGTTAGTCCTCACATTTGGGTGACATTATCAGGATGGAGCCCAATCACAGAAAACTTCTGTCAAAGTTTCCAGAACTTAGACTAGCCCCTACTAGGCATGCCCAGCATGGCACTAACCCTGCAGCCAGCAGGGGTCCCCCTTCAGTCTTATTTGAAAGCTACAGGCAGTGCCGAAAATAAAACAACAAAACATTACGAACCCAACCCCACGGGGCGGCGGGCGGGTTTCGTGAGGACTAACATCCTGCTGTCCCTGTGAGAACACCTGTTACAGGTAAGCAATGTTTGCTTTCTCACAGGACAAGCAGGATGGTAGTCCTCACATATGGGTGAGTACCGAGCTGAGGATGTCTGAACATGCACCAAATGTACCCAAAGGCGTGCAACAGGCACAACAACTGGGGTGAAATTTGGGAGAGGGCATCCTGAATCCCACCGGGCAGGCGGAAGGGTGTAGGTATGTCACGTTGTAAATAGATTGCGAAGGACAGACTGGCCGAAGATGGAATTTTGTCTTCCGGCTTTGTCCAAGCAATAGTGGGCTGCAAAGGTGTGGAGAGAACTCCAGGATGCAGCCCTGCAAATGTCAGGAAGCGGCACCGATTGTAGGTGTGCTACTGAAGTCGCCATGGCCCTCACAGAGTGTGCTTTAACATGGTCTTGAAATGGAATGCCCACTTGCTGATAGCAAAAGGATATGCAATCCGCCAACCAGGAGGAGAGTCTGCTTACCCACAGGCTTCCCTAAATTGTTAGGGTGGAAAGAGACGAACAATTGAGTGCTTTCCCTGTGGGCCGCTGTACGGCCTAGGTAAAACGCTAGAGCACGTTTACGGTCAAGAGTATGCAGAGCCTGTTCTGGGTTGGCATGGGGCCTGGGAAAAAAGGTAGGTAGTATGATGGATTGGTTTAGATGAAAATCCGAGATTACCTTAGGTAAGAATTTAGGGTGAGTGCGGAGTACCGCCCGGTCCTGCAGATGTTTAGTGTAAGGTGGATAGGTAACTAGAGCCTGCAATTCACTAACTCTGCGAGCTAAAGTGATTGCCAAAAGAAAAATCACTTTCCATGTGAGATCTCGAAGTTCACAAGAGTGAAGAGGCTTGAAAGGCGGTTTCATGAGCCGACCAAGAACCAGATTAAGGTCCCAAGAAGGGGCCGGAGGACGTAATGGAGGCTTGATGTGGAGCAAGCCTTTTAAAAAGCATGTTACAAGGGGTTGTACTGATAAAGGGACATCCCTGATACCTTTATGGAAGGTGGCTACCGCACTGACATGCATTCTGATGGAAAAGGTCTTTAGACCTAATTCTGAAAAATGCCAAAGATAGTCCAGAAACTTCGGGACTGGACAGGAAAAGGGGTCAAGGGATTGAGAAGAGCACCATGACGTGAACCTTTTCCATTTGTAAGAGTAAGATTTTCTCGTGGAAGGCTTTCGTGAAGCAATCAAGACATGGGAAACTGGATCTGAAAGGTTAAGTGGTTGAAGGATTAACCTTTCAACATCCATGCTATCAGGGACAAGGCTTGAAGACTGGGATGGCGTAGGCACCCGTCGTTTTGAGTGATCAGGAGCGGGTCCTTTCCCAAGGGAATGTGCCTGCGGATGGAGAGATCCTGAAATATTGGAAACCACGCTTGGCGTGGCCAGTGAGGTGCTATCAGGATCATGGTTCCCTTGTCCTGACGTAACTTCACGAGAGTCTTTGAGAGAAGAGGAAGTGGAGGGAATGCATAAAGCAGACCGGTTGCCCATGAGAGGGAGAATGCGTCTCTGGGCTGATAGTGTTCACTGCGAATGAGGGAGCAGTAGTTGTCCGCTTTGTGGTTCTGAGGGGATGCAAAGAGGTCTATCTGAGGATATCCCCATTGTTGAAAGATGGAGTTTGCTACCGAGGGGTTGAGAGACCACTCGTGCGGTTGAAAGACGTGACTCAGCTTGTCTGCCAGCACATTGTCCACTCCCGGCAAGTAGGTGGCCCTGAGGTACATCAAATGGAAGAGGGCTTTCGCACAAATCTTTGCAGCTTCCTGACACAGAAGGAAGGAGCCTGTGCCTCCCTCCTTGTTGATGTAACACATGGCCACCTGGTTGTCCATCTGAATTATGATAACCTGATTTGACAGGCGATCCTGAAACATCCTGAGAGCATATCTTATTGCTCGAAGCTCTAGGAAATGTATTTAGTGTTTGGCTTCCTCTGGAGACCAAGAGCCTTGTGTCTGCAAATCGGCTACGTGAGCTCCCCACCCGAGGTTGGAAGTGTCGGTGATGAGAATGATTTGAGGATTCGCAACCTGGAAGGGAAATCCCTGGAGGAGATTGGTCTGATTTTTCCACCAGGCAAGGGACAGACGGAGTGAGTCGGTGACATGGACAATGGTCGACAGAGGCTGAATAGCTTGAGTCCATTGAGACTTCAGAGTTCAGTGCATGAGCCTCATGGCCAAGCGGGCCATTGGTGTGACATGGACTGAGGATGCCATGTATCCCAGGAGGACGAGAAATTGGTGTGCAGTCGCAGAGTGTTGAGACTGCAGTTGGTGAGCAAGAGACACGAGAGTCGGTGCTCGTTGTCGAGGGAGGAAAGCCTTTGCCTGTAAGGTGTCCAAGTCTTCCCCAATGAATGATAAGTTTTCAGATGGGACTAAGTAGGATTTGTCATAATTGACGAGAAACCCTAATGAAATTAGAGTGTGTAAGTTTAGACTGAGGGACGACAGAGCAGCTTGCTGAATGGGAGCCCTGATTAACCAGTCATCCAGATAGGGGTAGACGTGAATACCTTGTTTCCTGAGGAATGCTGCAACGACTACGAGGCATTTTGTAAAGACTCGTGGAGCAGACGCTAGGTCGAATGGAAGCACTCGGTATTGATAGTGCTTGAGGCCTACTAGGAATCTCAGGTATTTGCGATGAGCTGGACTTATCGCAATGTAGGTGTATGCATCCTGGAGATCCAGAGAGCAGAGCCAGTCTCCTCTTTGTAGAAGAGGTAGAAGCGAGCCCAAGGTGACCATCTTGAACTTTTCTCGCTGGAGGTACTTGTTGAGGGCCCATAGATCTAGAATAGGACGGACGCCTCCCGATTTTTGGGGGATTATGAAGTTCCGGGAATAGAACCCTAGGCCTTGCTGAGAGCGTGGTTCTATTGCTCTTGACTGGAGAAGGAGGGAGACCTCTTGATCTAGAAGAATGGAGTGGTCGGACGTTCTCCACGTCTGCAGAGGTTGAGAGTCCGGTGGTAGGGCGAAAAATTTCAGATGGTAACCCTGAGCAATGAATGCCAATACCCATTGGTCAGATGTGATTGAATGCCACATGTTGTGCAAGTGGCACAGTCAACCTCCCACTGGTATGTGCGACAGAGGAATCTGGCTGCTGCTCTCCAAGTGGAAGTCAAAAACCTGAAGCAGGCCCCAGCTGGGGAGCTGCTTGTGGTTTTTGTTTTCGTGTTTGGCGAGACTGAGGTTTTTGATGAGGTCTCATAGCACGGGATCTGTCTGGTGGCGGGTAGGACTTTCTTGGACGGTAGAACGACTTCTTAGAGTCCTTTCTAAAAAGCTGCTTTGATGAGAAGTCGGAAGGCATCGAAGAGAGCTGTTTTAGGGTCTCATGAAGATCTTTTAATTTGGCCACCGTACGTTGGATCTGTTCACCGAACAGATTATCTCCAACACAAGGCAGGTTGGACAACCGGTCTTGTACTTCTGGGCGAAGATCAGAAGACTTGAGCCAGGCACACCGTCTCGCCGAAATAGCAGCTGCAGACACTCTGGTAGAGGTGTCAAAAATGTCATAAGATGTTCTGATCTCATGCTTGCCTGCCTCAAAACCTTTGCTTACAAGGGTTTGTAGTTGGTCTTGAAATTACTAAGGCAGGGAGTCTGATAAGTCCTGTATCTGCTTAAAGATGACCCTGTTATACTGGATCATATAAAGCTGATAGGCAGCAATTCGGGAGATGAGCATGGCCCCTTGGAAAATTGGCAACCAATGTTGTCTAGGAATTTTTGTTCCTTACCAGGAGGGGTAGATGAATGAGGTTTTGACCTTTTTGATCTTTTTTGTGCACACTCTACCATGACCGAGTGGTGATCAAGCTGTGACTTCTGAAAACCTGGGGCTGACTGTACTAAATAATTAGTGTCAGCTTTCCTGTGTACTGGAGCAATTGTACTCAAAAACTAACTGTGACAACTACATAAGTTATCATATATTTAATGATTCTATTAAGAACAAACTTTATTAAACTTTATTAAAGGTGATAAATCCCAATTATTTTTGTTTAAGAGACAAAGACCTCAGAACTGGCAAAAAAAGGTCTAATTGACCATGAATTTTGTAACCAGTAAGTTCAATCATAGGTCTGGAGTACGTCTCTTTTTTTCTTTTTTTATAAAAACGTATCTAATTCTTTTTGAGTGAACAGTTTTTCAATTCCCGTTGTATATAGACAATTGGTGTCATGTATTCTGTTACAACCAGTTGCAACAAACTATATCAATGTTGCATCATGCTCAGTAGCATAATGTGTTGGCTAATATCTCAGCAATCCAAAATTCTTAAATGCTGACTGCTGTCGACGGCGTGTTTTCTTCTCGCCGTTTATTGCCACACTAACGGCATATGTATTTTTTCGCCGTTTAGGACCACGATAACTTATGTCTACTAGAAGCCTATAAATTCAATACCTTTCTCTTCTAAAACCAGACTGATATATCTCGAATTTTGATAATTCTTTGCCCGACATCATAGTAAAGCACTTATCTTAAAACTTGTTATAATTTTCCTTCATGTTGAACAAGTTTGAGCTGCACATCACCGCCAACGTTAACATTTCGCCTAACGCTTCCTCAGGGCGGATTCTGTGAAATAATGCAGTTGACATAAAATTTGAAATTTTTAAGATGTCAGCTTACGTTCTTATATTACAATCATTTGAACTCACAAGGCTCTCTTAGTCTTTCAACATACGGGCTTCATAATGCCGGCAACCGCGGCTATGGTTATTTTATAGTACAGCCTAAGTGTGAAAAGTGACCAATCAGTTTGCTCGTCTGCGATGTGCTTCACGTATCTATGTGAAACTCTTATTCAACAAATGATTGACAACGTCTTTGACGTATATCACCTTCTTACGTGAAACTCTTATTTGAAAATAGTTGACCACTGACCGCAAGTTTTCAAGATATCATTCCTATATATATCTGTATATTATGAATAGAAAGCCAACTTCTCCAAAATGATTATGATGGAATTCTAACTACCGGATCAAGCTGTTCCATTCGATCTCACTATTAAGTCCTTCTGGTTCCTCGGAACCTAACTTGAAGATCCACTCTTGTTCTCTTAGATATAGCAATTTCTCTCGATTACCACCTCTGGAATCCAAGCTAATGTGATCATTCGCAAACCAACGTAATTCATGAACTTTATGATTTTCAGAAAGACAATGTTCCACAATCGGTGCTGAGATTCTTTTATTATTTAAGCAACTTTTATGTTCACTAATACGGGAACTCAAATTTCTGGTAGTTTGACCTATATTTATCTTCTAACATGGACAGATGATTATATAGATAACAAAATTGGTCTAACAGGTTGTAAAATGTCGCAGCTTGTATGTGTAACCAGTTCTGGTACAACTATATTCTTTTAATTCGACCGTTTGACTGCAAATTTTGCAGTGACCACACTTATAGTGGCCTCGCAAAACTTCTCCATCTAATGTCATGAAATTGGCCGCTTTGTCTTTCAAGGTGGAAGGACATAAAATTTCTTTTAGGTTTCTGCCTCTTGAGAAAGCAGCTCTAAATTCAAGATTTTCTAATCCCGGCACCATTTGATTTAAATGCCAATGTTTGCGCATACTTTGTGTTATCTTCTTTGACATTGATGAATATTTGGTTACATAAGTAACCATGTTGGCATCTTCTTGTTTAGACTGAGATGTTAATAATGCATCTCTATCGTAATAGAGAGCTCTCTTAAAACCGGTACTGATGCTTTTTTTAGGATATCCCCTAGTTTTTAAATCCTTACTTAATTGTGCCAATTGATTTTTGTACATGTTGGTATCTGAACAATTTCGCCTGTACCTTAAAAATTGGGAAAATGGTAGGCTCGTCTTCAATGGCACAGGATGTGCACTTTGATAATGCAACATGGTATTTCTGTCTGTACTTTTCTTGTAAACACTTGTAACTAAAGACCCACATTTTGTTTTTTCCAAAAAGAAATTTTCCAAAAATGATGAGTTAAGGTAAATTGAATTTTTTCATCACAGGTATTCACCCATTTGAAAAAGGAAATCAATTCAGACTCACTTCCACTCCAAAGAATGAAAATGTCGTCAATGTACCTCTTGTATAAGAACATTTTGGAAAAAAATGGTGAATGATGTATCCATTCTTTTTTCAAATTCGGCCATAAACAAATTGGCTAGCGAGGGAGCCATTGTGGCCCCCATTGCTGTACCAGAAATTTGTTGGTAATATCTCTGCTGAAAAATGAATCGGAGTGTTAATAGAAATTCACTGGGTACCCTATGTGGTCTTCTTCTTTCGTCCAAAAGGATCTTTATAATCGTTAATGCCTCATCCTGTGGTATAGAGGTATATAAAGATTTAATGTCAAGGGTAACCAACAATTTGTCCTCAATGTCATCTTTTATATCTTCAATGATTCTTAAAAAATGACTAGTGTTCTTAATGTAAGATGGAATCAAAGGAGCAAAGTCTTTTAAGAAACAGTCAACAATTCTTGACAATGGTTCCAAGAAAGAGTCATTTGAGGAAATAATGGGTCGTCCAGGAGGATTCTCAAGAGTCTTATGCACCTTGGGAAAGATGTATATAGTTGGTACTTTTGGATGTTTTGGATTTAAGAAATTATATTCTTTTGAAGTCAAGAATCCTATTTCCTTTGCCTGATCAGTATGTTTTTTTATGATTTTCAGTAATTCCTCTGTTGGATTTTTGGATAATTTACAGTAAACGGTCTTGTCTTCTATTTGTCGATTAATTTCATTGATGTAATCTTCTTTGTTCATTACAACGACAGAGCCACCTTTGTCTGCTGGCTTTATTATATATGTAGAATTATTTGACATGGAGTGAAGATTTAAACAGGATTTTTGGTCCAAATTGTCAATATACTTCTCATTTTTATCTTCCAATATCTGTACTTCTTTAAGAATTAATCGTTGAAAAGAGTCAATCAAGGGATGAATGGAACACATGGGCATCCAAGATGACAGATTGCTAATAATGCTGGCATATTTAATAGTTGTATCATTTTGAAAAACGTTTTATAATATTAATTTTCTAATGAAACGCTGTAGGTCAATTCGAAACTGGAATGCATTATGCCTTTCTGTCGGAACAAAAGAAAGTCCAAGGTTGAGAACCTTTTCTTCTTCTTGAGGGAGGGGGTTACTGGATAAATTAATTATTACTTTCTCTTCCTTCTGGTTGCCCCCCTGGATCTCATCCACATATTCGACTTCGATGTCTTCTGTTGTTCTTTCCATCCTGTTTTTCCTTTTTTTGAACTGTGTGTGTTGTTCCCTAAAAAATCATTGTTAACAGTTGTACATTCTGTTTCTTCCTCTTCTGATGAACTGCTTGAGGAAGTATTAAAAGCAACCTTTTTTTGTCCTTAGGCAACATCCAATTATATATACTTCCCCGCTTGTAATCTTGATCATCTCTAATTAATTTGGATAATTTATATTCTTTAAGATCCTTCTTAAAATTGTCAATGCTTTTTTGTAAATCAGACAAACTGGTTTCAAATTGTTCAGCTTCCATTTCAGCCTTGATTGCTACTAGTTGAGCATGGCCCCTTGGAAAATCGGCGACCAATGTTGTCTAGGAATTTTTGTTCCTTACCAGGAGGGGTAGACGAATGAGGTTTTGACCTTTTTGATCTCTTTTGTGCACACTCTACCACGACCGAGTGGTGATCAAGCAGTGACTTCTGAAAACCTGGGGCTGACTGTACTAAATAATTAGTGTCAGCTTTCCTGTGTACTGGAGCAATTGTTCCAGGATTTTCCCAGTTCTTTTTGAGGAGATCAAGAAGAACCTGCTGGACGGGAATAGAGATTATTACCTTGGGGGAATCCAGGAATTGGAGCAACTCCATCATCTGGTGCCTATCATCCTGTTCCGTCTGCAATTGAAAAGGAACCAATTCAGCCATTTCCTTCACAAAATTTATAAATGAGAGGTCCTCTGGAGGAGAACACTTTCTACTCTCAGTGGGTGAAGGTGGTGAAGGTAAATCATTGGTGTCTGATGAGGTATCATCTCCCCAGGTATCATAAGGATCAACACCCTTTCCTCTAGGAAGTAGAGGGAGACAGGGTGGTTGGATACCTGAAGGTCCTGGTTAGGCTCCGAAGGAATCGGAGGAATTATCGGAGGCACTGACAATGGCATCGAAGGCACCAGTATAGGCATCGAGGGCATCGATGGATGGCTCGGTGGTGCCGATGGACGTATCGGCATCGATGGATGGATCAGTGGCGAGGGATGAATAGGCATCGATGGCTGAGGCATAATTCCAGATGGAGGAATGCAGAACAGTGTTTCTCCTCCCGATGATGCTGTCAATGGGGAGGGCATTGGAGCCATTGGAGACACGGGAGCCATCGATGGAAAGGCGGCCATCAGGGCTTCCATCCTGGATAGGAGCAGTGCCAGCGCTGCCGGAATCAGGTCGATGATCAGATCCACAGTCGGTGCCGGTGTCGGTGCTGGAGGAACCTGAAGACGTTGCATCACCTTGTCGATGGCCTCCTGGACAATCCGGTCCAGTTCTTATCGGAGACCTGGAGCAAGTAGCCCCGGCTCCGGAACAGAAGAAGGAGGCAGAGGCATACCCGGAGGGACCACCATTAAAGGCGGGGTCGCAGCTCCCGATCCCCGATCGGGTAAGGGTCGCCTCGGAGACCCAGTCGCAGAAATGGTCAGTGCCTTTCCTGGTCGGGGCTTCTTCGACAGCGGCTTGGACGATGGCGAGGTTGATGATTTCACTCCGTCTATGGTCCAAGTCTTACGGTGCCGATGGCGATGTTTCTCCCTGCAATCCCCTCGATCCTGAGGGGGAGTAGAAGGTGTCGATGTCCGAGCAGTCGTCGATACCGGTTGGTCACCGATCGGTGGTCGATGTTGGCGTGAAGTCGACGGTGCCGGTTCCGATGACGTCAATACAATGGACGGAGTTGGGGTTTGAGCACGGAAGAGAAGTTCCATCTTCTCCATTCGGGCCTTGCGACCCTTCGGTGTCATTAGGGCACATTTGGTGCAGGTCAAGACATCGTGCTCGCGTCCTAAACACATTACACAGACTTTATGGAGGTCTGTGATAGACATGGTGCGGGTACAGTCCGGGCACCAACGAAAACCCGACGCCATGGCAAAAATTTAGCCACGGTATGGTCGACGACCAGTAGGCCGCGAAGGCCAAACTCGATGGTAATCGATGGGAAATGGGTAAAACCTTACCGGAGTACCGCGGACTTATAAAAGGTAGAGGAGGGATCCCTGTGGGGCAATTTAACTTTTAGTAATTCTTTGAGGAAAATTCCTGTCAGGAATCTCTTCAGAGCTCCTTTCCCGCGAGGCTACTGTGTGGAAAAAAGAAGACTGAAGGGGGACCCCTGCTGGCTGCAGGGTTAGTGCCATGCTGGGCATGCCCAGTAGGGGCCAGTCAAAATTCTGGAAACTTTGACAGAATTTTTCCGTGATTGGGCTCCATCCTGATGATGTCACCCATATGTGAGGACTACCATCCTGCTTGTCCTGTGAGAAACATGTACACGCAGTGCTGTGTTACGCCAGTCAGCCTTTTCATCATGTATTTGTTTATGAATTATACACAATGCTTTGTATTATATTCTTTCTTCAATTGGAAGCCAGTGTAGCTCAGCAAGTGTACCTGTGATGTGGCCTCTTTTCTTTTTGCCTGTCAAAATTCTAGCAGCGGAATTTTGCAATATTTGGAGTGGTCTAATGGTAACTTGGGGTAGCCCTAAAAGCAGAGAGTTACAGTAGTCTGTGCTAGTGAATATCATTGCCTGTAAGACTGTGCGAAAATTATTCAGCGTTAGCAGGGATTTCAGTCTTCTAAGGATGATTAGTTTAGCGTAACCTTCTTTTAATTTCTGTGAAATGTGTTGTTTCATGTCAAGCTCAGGGTCAATTATTACCCCTAGATTCCATACTTTTATTGCTAACTCTACAGTTTGATTGTTTTTGATTGTGATTGTAGTTTGTGTAGGGTGTATATTTTTTTGTTCTAGGTGTAAGAATTCAGTTTTATCAATGTTTATTACCAGCTCCATTTGGTTTAGGAGTTGTTTGATTATTTCAAGATACATATTGGCCAGTTTCATTGTTTCTTCAGTTGTGTTTACGATGGGTAACAGTAGTTGTATGTCATCTGCATATATGTAGTGTATTATTCCAAGTCCTGCGAGTAGGTGATATACTGGGAGGAGGTACATGTTAAAGAGTGTTGCCGACAGGGCTGACCCCTGTGGGACTCCTGCTTGTAGTTTAACTTTGAGAGTGCGTTTTTGATTTGTACTTGGAAAAATCTGTTGTTTAAGTATGACTCAAACCAGTTTATTGTTTTGTTATTGAGTCCTATTTCTTTTAGTCTATTGATTAGTATTTTGTGATTTACAGTTCAAATGCTGCAGAGAGATCCAATAAAATCAGAATGTAATGTGTTCCTGTATCAAAGCCTCTTAAGAGATTTGTCTGATAGAGCTAGTAATAATGTCTCGGTACTGTAGTGTTTACGGAAACCATGTTGTGCAGGATATAATATGTTATTACTTTCTAAGTAGTTTAATAGTTGTTTTTGAACTGTTTTTTCAATTAGTTTGGCTATTAGGAGTACGTTGGAGACTGGTCTATAGTTGCTCAGATTTAGGGGGTCAAGGTTCTTTTTCTTAATAATTGGTTTGATTATGGCTCCTTTCAGGATATCTGATATCTGATCCTTCATCTAGGGAAAGGCTGATGATCTTAGTTAATGTTGGAGCTACTGTGTTGGCTAGTTTTTTTAATTCCATTATGGGTATGGTGTCAACTGAGTGAGGAGCAGGGTTCAATTTTTTTATCATGTTCTCGACTTCAGTGTGTGATATCTCTTCAAACTTTGACCATATGTGTTACGATCCCCCCTGTTGCTGCGCTACAGGTGGTATCTCACCTTACACTGGAGGCCACTTTGAAGCCAGAGCCTCGCCTGTGTTCCATCCAGGATTTGCTCCAGGGCCTGGGAGGCCTAGCTGTTCCTGAGGCCTGCCTGTGGCTTGCTTGGCTGTTTGGACTTCCTGCTTCGGCCACGCCCTTCTCCCTAGGGGCTGGCCCGCAGCTCTCCACCTCACTTATAGGGCCAGCGAGGGGCGGTCCAGGTAAACTCCTCCCAGGGAGTTGCCCACATCAGCTGTATAAAAGGACTTTCTCTTCAGTTCCAGTTTGCCTTTGGATTGGGTTCTACAGTTGCCTGTAACCTCTCCCGATCCAGGTCCTCCGTGGTCGGCCTTGCTTCGATGGCTCCCTGTCCTGTCTATGAAGTTGCCTTGATGTCTGCTCCCGATGTTGCCTGATGTCTGTTCCTGATCCAGTGCCTGATCCAGTTCCCGACTTTCCTTCCTGCTTTAGGCTGCCAGGAGTGCAGCAAAACCCGCTTTAGGCTGCCAGGAGTGAAGCAAATCCTGCTTTAGGCTGCCAGGAGTGCAGCAACCTACCCTGCCTTGACTGCCATGAGTGCAGTAACCCACCGCTTCCTCTTCCCTGCACGTGTCCGCTCCTGCGTTTGTAGGACAGGGTGGTCCGTGACCAGTCCAGCCGTGCTGGCTGTGTAGGGCGCCTTGAGAGACAGTGCCTGTATCCTGCTTCAGCCCTGCCTTGATGTCTTGTTTCAGCCCTGTCTTGGATGTCTGCTTCAGCCCCCGTCTGATGTCTTCAGTTCTAAGGACTCTGTCTGCCCTCGCCTCTGTCCGGCCTGCCGCCCTATGCCGTACCCAGCGGCAGGTCCGAAAGGGCTGGGAACAGTCGGAGGGACCGTTCATCAATCAACTTCCCAGTGTTGGTTGCTATGGGCGTGCAGGTCCGGCTGAGGGTCAGACTTCGCTCCTTATCCCCTGCTTCTGTTCCTACCTGTCTCACCATGCCTGCACCGGCTCACCTCCCACGGTGTGGCTTGGGGCTCCTCCTTGAGTCTTGCTGTGGCCCAAGGGCTCACTACCTGCTATGGAGGCGACCGCGCTCCGCGCGTGCTCGTAACAATATGTTGACGTCCCTTTTGGGCATTTTAATCTCGTTTGGTTGTGTTAGGGATTTGTTTTCTTACGTTTTCAATTTTATCTTTAAAGAATTGAGCTACTTCATTACATTGATTCTCTTGTAAGTTCTGATGATTGTTTGTATTGTCGAAGGTGAGGTTTTTTACTATGTTAAATAGAGTTTTAGCATTATTTGCAAACTTTTCTATTTTTGAGCTGAAGAATTTCTTTTTGGTATCTAAAATTACTTTTTTATAGTAAGCCAGTTGTTTTCTGTATTTTGTTAAATTATCAGTTGTTTTGGGGGTTTTTTCCATTCTTTTTCTTTCTAAGTATCCGTTTCACTTCTTTGATTTGCTCGTTATACCATGGATTTTTCTATTTTGGTTCCTTAATGTGGACCTTTTTTGGGGGTTTATTTCGTTTACCATAGTCGTGGTTCTGTTTATCCAATCGGATGTTGCAGTGCGGCTATTTGTGTAATTGACGTGTGTTAGTTCTTCATGTAATTTGTCTTTTAGAATATATGTGTTAAAGGGTAGCGTGGTCGGGCAAAGCAGAGGTTCATTCCAGGAGTCAGTTTGTACATCAAAGGAACAAACATGGGACACACGAACAAATGAAGTAACAGGACCAGGATCAGGAACACCGAAGGACAGGAACCAGGAACATGGAGGTAGTCACCGGGGAGAGCAAGGAAATACAAGTCCAGCATGGAGACCTGTTGCAAAGGCAACTAAACAGAGACTGGGTCTGGCCTTATATACCGGAGCCCAGTGACATCATCACTTGGGGCAGCGTGATAGGTTCCTGCCACAGCCCTTTTAAAAGAACAAGAGCTGTGCGCGCACGTGCCTAAGGAGGGGCGCGGCGTGGGATGGCGGCATCTCTCCACGGACCACGCGGGGAGGCCCGCCGCGGAGCACTGGAGTCAGTCGTGGAGAGAGGGGCAGCAGGGATGGCCCGAGGTCAGAGGCGGCGGCCCACCACCGCGAGGGAAGTGGAGCCAGACGCTGAAGTAGGTAGAAGAGGGTAAGAGGGCCCGGCCATGGTCCTACCGCGGCCAGCACACTCAATAGTATGCAGGTGAAGTTATACCCCTGTAGCAGGTGCGCTTATAGTAATAAAGGCATGGCCAGATCGACATCACACCAGTGCCTCAGCAGTTAAAGAGCCAATGTACACTAAGATTCATAAAGGCATACCAATTAGCAGCATATGTACATCTAGTCCTCATCTTACTGGCATGCCTGCAGGAATAAAGAGTGTTGGTATTGCTTCAATAAAATGTAGGGAAATGAGATTAAATGGCAGCATGTACATACTTCAAAAGCAGAACAGGATTTAGGTATCCACAAAAACAGGAGCTAGGTGCCAACAATACTGCACACATCACACAGATGTCACATAACACATTCCATTACAGCCTTGCTGAAAACAAATGTACTGCCTGGGACAGTTTTGAGTATGTGCACAGCTCTTTCCAAGGAAGCATTCCTCTGTCGTTCCATGCACTCCTACACCCATGCACCCTACATGTTACAATTCTACCCTCACGGGTAGCCTCTAACCTCCCTTTTGCCTTGGACACTCCTCGCCTGCCACGGTGCTTGCTGGAGCTCCTCTGTGGCTGTGTCCTGGCCGAAGGGTACACGAAATCCCAGAGGTGGGACCGCCTCCAGTGGTCCCACAACACTACTACACAAAGCTAAACTATTTAGAAATATTTATGTGGAAAAGGTGAGGGCCTTGCCTGTCTTGATGTCATATAGGTGGCGTTGCCTTCTCGGGGACCAAAGGGGAGGATGCACATCCAGCTCAGTGAAGACAGGATTGGAAATCTGATACTGTCCTGCCTTCACTTGTAATTTCCTCTCACCTCTGACATGTCCCTGTGACGTTATATTGTATAATCATTCTTACCACAGTCATATTTATCCTCATCAAATGTTCACATCATACAGGCCAAGGGTTTATGTGTGTGTAAACCTCCTCCCTTTAACTGTCCTGTCACACATAGCCTCACTCTGATTGGGAGATGTCAGGTTGCTGCAAGGTCATAGTGTGTTATGTGTCACCGATAGTCATGTGGTGCGCAGAATGCACATATTTATGTACCCAGAACACATCCACATTCTTCACCTTTAATCTATACCTACTGTGTGTTACACTACAGCCGTGATCTCTGAGCCCCATTAAAGCACATTGGCTGAGCACTCCTCTCCAAAGTACTTTGCATATGGTATGCATACTTTGCATACTTTGCATTACTGCACAGATTTCCATGCTTTCATGGTTGCATGCCGTTGGTGATGTACATGTGTGTGATGACATCTGTGGACTGCTGAACAGCTGCAATGCTCTAGCCTCAGCAGTAAGTGTTGTAACAAATGTCTACTGTTAGTTGTGAACAGGTCAGGTGTGTTCCTACACAGTCCATGTAGTCCTCTGTGTATTGCATTCTGTGTTTTCCAAGTCTGCTGAGCTGAACTGCTTATGACCTGCCTCCATAATAAACTCCACACAATGCAGAATGTATAGGCCTACTGCTCCCACAGATGTCATGTGCTTGCCATGATAGGCAATGGCCTTTATGTGTTGCTAGCTTGACTGACACACATTTTGTGCCATCTAAGCCCTTCAGGGCCCTGTCAGAAAGTTGCACTAAGTAGGGGTGATATATGTCTCTGACAGAAGATTTTCCTGTGGGCAGCTATAGATAACATATGGGTAGGAAGGACTTACACAGCCTCATTAGCAGTTTCTATAAGCTGACAAATACCTCTATGTTGTTTTATGCCAAACATTGCAGGAACATATGTAGGGGTATGAATTGGAGTATGAAGCCATACTGATAACACAAGTGAGTGCTTTACTCAGTGACTGATGTGCTGTGTGTGGTTTGCTCTGTGGGTATGTGTGGGTGCTGTGGCATTTGGAGGTTGCTCCCTTGGCCCTGCAATCCAATACCCCTTAGCTGGCAGTGAGTTTCCCTAAAGTGATCACAGACAGATTTGGCACAGCATTGATCAACAATTTCCCCTCTGAAGGTGTGCCTCTGACAGGCAAGAATATGGACAGCAGTACTGACCCCTTGTACTGCTCATTTTCCCCAAGTAAACTCACAGTTTATCTGTAGTGTTCTCAGAGGGGCAGTGGTGTGCAGGTGGGCACGGTGATACATCCAGTATATTGTACAACTTGAATGTTATACTTAACATTTGGCTATTGTTCTGAGCGAGAACTCCACCCCACACTGATGTTTTAGCACCAACTAATTGGAGTAGGCCGAACAGTGCTGTTATTATGGGGTGTGCTGCCTACCCATACCTAGCACTGGCCCAGAGGCTTGGAAATTAATGGAGGGAGGTAGTGCTGGTTAAGAAACTGGCCAGTGAATGTGGGAATGCTGTGATGCATGGAACAGGCAGTGTAAAGGACTAGGTAATGCTATGCCTAGAGGGCTGATTCAGATGAGTGCGTAGTATCATGCTGCTTTACAGGCTGCATGTACTGAGAAACCTGGTACATGGGTTTCTGTGTCTGTGGGGGTGTGGTTGTTGTTGCTTTGCTTGCCATGTGCCACATGTGTTGTGGAACTCCTATTACATAGTCCCTTTTTGCTCTCACTGTTCTTGTTTGGCAACTCTCTGTTGCTCATATCATGCACAGGTGACAAAGAGGTTGCCATACAAGCCCCCATTTTTTAATACTCAGTCTGCTGTGTAGATGGTAGAATGGTAGGCCTACCATCTTTCGCCCATATGAAGGACAGTACCTTATGAGTGCAAACGCTGATGAGCTCCACCTATATCTGTCTTCAAAGGGAGGGGGCACCATTTCCTAAACACTCTACAAGCTTAACTTCTACAGTATCCAAGCATTGACTTCTACTACGCTGTGTACTTGGTGACTCTTGGAACACAGTGTCAGCTGCTGTGTGCCAAGTAGGGAGGAAGAATGAGTGAGTAGTGTGTGGTACACGATCTGCACAGGTGCATAGCACAGGACGTAGAGGGGTGCTGCTGGTGCTGTGGACCAGGCAGACGTCCACAGACTGATGGTGTCGGTGCTGCTGGTGCTGTTGTAGATGGTGGTGGTGCCGTTGATGGTGGGGCTGTTGGTGCTGGTGCTGACGATGCTGCTGGTGTGTGAGGGCACAAGATGGGCATCGGTGGTGTAGTGTCCTCCACCTGGCCTGGAGATGGTAGATCTACATGCAGGCATGGACTGCTGGATCATGATTAATGCTTATCTCAAAAAAAACCCTTCAACTGATCCTTCGTCCTTCAAACATATCTCCACCATTCGAAATTGCTTTATTTGATTCGCCAAAACTACAGATCTGCCTCGTTTACTGTCCTCCAGGAGCTCTCGAAAAAAATTGCTCCCCACTAATTGAATATACCATGAATAACATATCTCTCAACAAACCCATCATCATCCTTGGTGACTTTAACATACACTTCAACTTACCCAACCACTCAAAAACCTGCCAAACTATCATCGATGCACTATCAACACTAAACCTAAAGCAAATAATCCAATCTCCAACTCATAAAGCAGGTCACACCATCGACCTCATCTTTATCAACACTGAAGTCTGGCAATCAAATACTACTCAAATCATAGAGATACCTTGGTCTGACCACCACCTAATCCAAGCCAACTTATCTATCAACTTCAACCTTAAAGCACCTCAAATCATTCCAAACAAAATATCTTACCGTCCTCCGTTCAACACTGAACTTCTACAAAAAACTCTTCAAGCCGAATTAATCAACATAAATCTATCTAACTCCAAGGATGCAACAACATCATGGCTAAATATCACGAAACTAGGAGCAGACAGCATCAATCCCATTATTAAAAAAGACAAAACAACAATCCAAACACAACAACCAGTGGTATAATGATAACATCAGAACTGCCAAACGTATACTCAGGAAAAAAGAAAGAGAATGGAGAAAAAACAAAAATACAATCACACTAAATATTTATCGGAGCCACTTAGCACAATATAAAAATATCATCAACAATACAAAGAAGGAATTCTTCACCAACAAAATCTCCAAATTTCATCATAACCCCAGAATGTTATTCTCAATAGTTCAGAAACTTACTAAAACCACCCAAGATTCTACGTGTACCAAACATTGAAGCGATGACTTTGCTGTCTTCTTCAACAACAAAATATCTCATCTAATCCAAACCAACATAACCAAAAACATCAAACTGAACACTAAGATAACCTCATCATAGTCAAATTTTGATACTGCCTCCACTCTCGAAATTCAATCTATTATAAATAAAATGAACCCTGCCAGCCATCCAATAGACAACATCCCTATAACAACCCTCAAAACAATTGAACCCACCATATCTAAAACTGAAGTTGTGTAGGAGCTTGTGTAGAAAGCTTCTGTGATTATTTACTGCCTGTGTTTTAACTTCTTTCTAGTCTGTTTCATTTTGTGTAGAAGCTTGTGTAGAAAGCTTCTGTTGATTATTTCCTGTCTGCAAAGCTATCAGCTTTTAAACTGGGAAAATCTCTCTAGTTTGGGGTTAGCTGGCACAACTAAAAAACTGGGGCATAAAGACTGTTTTTTTTAAAAAAAGAATTGACCAAAAGGCAAAGACAACTGTCCAGTAGTGCCCTGCTTTACCCAGCTTGTCCCAGGCTAAACTGTTTGACTCCCTCCCACCCTACCCCTCTACCCACCCACCCCTGGGGCTTGTTTCTAATAAAGACTGCCTAGATTACCATTGGCAGCAAGATAAATTAGTACATTGGTTACAGTCAAGGAAATAAAGCCACAAATTACCAAGATGAGGACTATCCAATGTAACTGCTGTGGAGCCTTTATTCTGAGGGAAAGCATCTGGAAACTTAGAGCTTGCCCAATTTGTGCACAACTCTCATCCTTGAAAATGGAGCTGACTGTGATTAAAGATCAATTAGCTTCAATTAAAAGAATTACACCCACATTGCATTACTCAGAAAATAATTCCCCAATACCACAAACAAACCAGGAGTCAAGAAAAGGAGATCCATTAGGCTCAGGTAGGACCCACAGTCACCCATTCTTGACAGAAGAGCAGCCATCAGGTATACCGCCCCACTCAAACAGGTCATCAGGAAATTCTTTAAAAACCAGGAATACAGTTGGCTCTGGTAGAATTAGACCTGTGATGAGGAGACACACAATGTACCAAATGCAAAAAGAACAACAAGCCTTCTCTAAAATAAAAACTGAAGAAGTTCTTGAGAAAAGCATTGCAGTATTACCAGAAAAGAGAGAGAAAACACAATGCATGCAGTATTTAAAGATCCATAAGCAAAAAAAAAATCTAATTGAGATGGAAAACTCTGTCAACAGTGGCACTACCGCAAAAAGAAATAGTGAAGTGAATAACAAATCTCAACAAATATCTCACAAGGAGTCCAGGAAATGCAATAACCGTAAAGAGAGTACCTGGAAGGCTATGACCACAAATGCTCATAGTTTGGGAAATAAAATCCCAGATCTGCAGGCCCTAATGGCTGAGGCAGAATTGGACATTGTTGCTATCACAGAAACATGGTTCACAGAATCTCATGAATGGGATACAACAATACCAGGCTACAACTTGTTAAGGAAGGACAGAGAGGATAGAAAAGGGGGAGGTGTGGCTCTTTATGTCAGAAACAACATCCAAGCAACTGAGCTACAAGGAAGTTGGGGTATTGAAGAAGCTCTATGGGTCGACCTAAAAAACGATGACGGAGCATCCATTTATATTGGAGTGGTTTACAGGCCTCCAAACCAAAAGGAAGAGCTGGACAGAGATCTGGTTAAAGACATCCATAAGATAGGTAAGAAGGGAGAAGTGGTGATCGTGGGTGACTTTAATATGCCAGATGTAGACTGGAAAATCCCATCTGCAGAAACTAAAAATAGTAGAGCGATAGTGGATGCCATGCAAGTATCTTTGTTCAAACAAATGGTGTTGGAACCCACGAGAGAAGGAGCTATACTCGACTTAGTGCTCACTAATGCAGATAATGTCTCAGATGTCCAGGTGGGCGCCCACCTCAGCAGCAGTGATCATCAAACGGTATGGTTTAATATCACTAAAATAATAGGGAAAAGAACCACAAAGACCCGAGTTTTACAGTTCAAAAACACAGACTTTGAGGAAATGGGGAACTACCTGGAGGAAGAACTTAAAGGATGGGAGAACGAGAGAGATGTGGATCAGCAGTGGACCAATCTAAAAGGAGCAATCACCAAGGCAACTGCTCTATATGTTAGAAATGTAAAGAAAAGCAAAAGAAAACTGAAACCTATCTGGTTCTCAATGGAGGTGGCTGACAAAATTAAAGCTAAAAGAACAGCATTCAAGAAATATAAAGGATCCCAAAGGGAGGAGCACAAAGAAGAATATTTGTATCAACTGAGGGAGACAAAGAAATTAATCAAGTTGGCAAAGAGCCAAGCGGAAGAGAGGATTGCCAAGGAGATAAAAAATGGTGACAAAACATTTTTCAGATACATCAGCGAAAAGAGAAAGGTCCAAAGTGGTATAGTGAAATTGAAAGGTGGTAATGATCAATGTGTAGAGAGAGACGAAGAAATGGCAGAAATATTAAACAAATACTTCAGCTCTGTGTTCACTAAAGAAGACCCTGGAGAAGGACCATCTCTAAACAACAAGAAACTGGAGGGAAGGGGAATAGATGAAAATCCTTTTACAGTAGAAAATGTGTGGGAAGAACTAAAGAACCTGAAAGTGGACAAAGCCATGGGGCCTGATGGGATTCATCCAAGGATATTGAGGGAGCTCAGAGATGTTCTGGCGGGTCCGCTGTGTGACCTGTTCAATAGATCCCTAGAAACGGGAGTGGTGCCGAGTGATTGGAGAAGAGCGGTGGTGGTCCCGCTTCACAAGAGTGGGAACAGGGAAGAGGCAGGCAACTACAGACCGGTTAGCCTCACTTCGGTGGTGGGAAAAGTAATGGAATCACTGCTGAAAGAGAGAATAGTCAACTATCTACAGTCTGGAGAATTGATGGACCAGAGGCAGCATGGATTCACCAGGGGAAGATCCTGTCAGACAAATTTGATTGACTTTTTTGACTGGGTAACCAAGGAATTGGATCAAGGAAGAGCACTAGATGTCATCTACTTGGATTTCAGCAAAGCTTTTGATACGGTTCCGCACAGGAGACTGGTGAATAAAACGAGAAGCTTGGGAGTGAGTGCCGATGTGGTGACCTGGATTGCAAATTGGTTGACGGACAGAAAACAATGTGTGATGGTAAATGGAGCCTTCTCTGAAGAGAGAGCGGTTTTAAGTGGTGTGCCGCAAGGATCGGTGTTGGGACCGGTCCTGTTCAATATCTTTGTGAGCGACATTGCAGACGGGATAGAAGGTAAGGTTTGTCTTTTTGCGGATGACACTAAGATCTGCAACAGAGTGGACACGCCGGAAGGAGTGGAGAGAATGAGACGGGATCTAAGGAAACTGGAAGAGTGGTCGAAGATATGGCAGCTGAGATTCAATGCCAAGAAGTGCAAAGTCATGCATATGGGGAGTGGAAATCTGAATGAACTGTACTCGATGGGGGGGGAAAGGCTGATGAGCACGGAGCAGGAGAGGGACCTTGGGGTGATAGTGTCTAATGATGTGAAAACAGCGAAACAATGCGACAAGGCGATAGCAAAAGCCAGAAGAATGCTGGGCTGCATAGAGAGAGGAATATCGAGTAAGAAAAGGGAAGTGATTATTCCCTTGTACAGGTCCTTGGTGAGGCCTCACCTGGAGTACTGTGTTCAGTTCTGGAGACCGTATCTACAAAAAGACAAAGACAAGATGGAAGCGGTACAGAGAAGGGCGACCAGGAAGGTGGAGGATCTTCATAGGATGACGTACGAGGAGAGATTGAAGAATCTAAATATGTACACCCTGGAGGAGAGGAGGAGCAGAGGTGATATGATACAGACTTTCAGATACTTGAAAGGTTTTAATGATCCAAAAACAACGACAAACCTCTTCCGTAGGAAAATAATCAGCAGAACCAGGGGTCACGATTTGAGGCTCCAGGGAGGAAGATTCAGAACCAATGTCAGGAAGTATTTCTTCACGGAGAGGGTGGTGGATGCCTGGAATGCCCTTCCGGAGGAAGTGGTGAAGACCAGAACTGTGAAAGACTTCAAAGGGGCGTGGGATAAACACTGCGGATCCATAAAGTCAAGAGGCCGCCAATGAAGAGTGGGTGACTCGCCAGAATGATGGCTATTGACACAATACCCTTACTAAATAAACATACACATGCTTACTGTGACTCCTACATCGCTCTAAGCTTCAACAGCAAGAGGTAATGGAAAAAAGGATTTGCACTCATAAAGAGGGGAGTAGCTGGCTTGTTACGGCGGTTACTACCCCAAACCAAATATGCCTGATACTTCACTTTCAATGCATATACAGCATAGCTCTCTGCTTCAATGACAGGGGAGAAGAATAACTGATACTTCACACATCCAGCAGAGCTCTCTGCTACAACGGCAAAGGAGAAGAAAAAGGGTTCGCACTCAAAACGCGGGGAGTAGCTGGCTTGTTACGGCAGTTACTACCCCAAACCAAATGTGCCTGATACTTCACTTTCCATGCATATCCAGCATGGTTCTCTCCTGCATCGGCATGGGAGAAAGACTGATACATCACGCATTTCCAGCATAGCTCTCTGCTTCAAGGGCAGGGGGAAAAAAAAACAAAAAAAAAAAACTGATGCTTCACGCATATCCTGCATAGCTTCAACGACAGGGGTGAAGAAAAAAAAGGATTCGCAATCACAAAGCGAGGAGTAGCTGGCTTGTTACGGCGGTTACTACCCCAACCAAATGTGCCTGATACTTCACTTTCAATGCATATCCAGCATGGCTCTCTGCTTCTACAGCAGGGGAGAAGGAAAAAAAAAAAAAAAAAAAAAAAAAAAACCAACAAGAGCTGTACAACATAGTCTAGGTAAAACAAATAAGCATGGGTGTAGCTTGCTTATCGCGGCGGTTACTGCCCCTACTACCCCTAACTAATCAAGCTAGATATTTCACTTGCATGCAGCTCCATCACTGCTCTCTACATTAATGGTGGGGGTGGAAGGGGAATAGAACAAGGAGCTAAGAGTAACAGATAAGAATGAGAGAAAAAATGTGTGAGGCTTGCTGGGCAGACTGGATGGGCCATTCGGTCTTCTTCTGCCGTCATTTCTATGTTTCTATGTTTCTATGTTTCTATCACCAAAATCGTCAATTTATCCCCGACTGAAGGTAATTACCCCAAATGCCTCAAATCTGCAGTTATCAAACCTATTCTAAAAAAGAACAACTTAGATCCTGAAATCCTCGCTATCACCCCATCTCAAACCTATCGTTCATAGCCAAAACCATTGAAAAAGTCGTACACACCCAACTTGACGGCTATCTTGAAACAAACAACATCCTACCTCCAACTCAATATGGATTCAGAAAAAACCTAAACACAGAATCTCTCCTCTCACTAAAAGACATAATACTAAGAGGCTTCGACAAAGGTGAAAAATACCTACTCATCCTCCTTGACCTCTCAGCTGCTTTCGACACAGTAAACCACAATATACTGTTAGAACGACTGACTCAAATCGGCTTAACTGACACCACCCTACAATGGTTCTCTTCCTATTTATCTGACAGAACCTACCAAGTTTTAATCAATAACAACCCATCCAAAAAGATCAACCTCAACACTGGAGTTCCCCAGGGATCAACTTATCCGCCACCCTATTTAACATATATCTTCTCCCCATCTGCCAATACAGGAACATCGGTATATAAAAACTAAAACTAAATAAATAAATAAATATATTACCAAAAGATAATGGAATCACCCACTTCCTCTACGCCGACGACATTCAACTTCTAATTCCCATCCAAAATTCGATCGAAGACACCTACAAGAAAATCTCGACTCTACTTATCTCAATTAAACATCTCCTAAATTCTCTGAAGCTCATAATCAACATAGACAAAACTGAAATAATACTCATGGACAAAAAACCCAATCCAACTCTGCCACCCCTGCCTTTACTTGACAAACAAATGAACTCTATACTCCTCACCACCCACACCAGGAACCTTGGAATTATCATCGATAAAGAACTTTCATTTAAGAACCACATATCAAATAAAACTAAAGAAGGATATCACAGACTTCTAACCCTAAGACATTTAAAACCATTTATTAACACTTATGATTTCAGAACGGTCTTACAACTACTCATTTTCTCCACCTTCGACTACTGCAACTCCTTACTAATTGGAATACCTTATTCAAACCGCTCCAGATTCTGCAGAACTCAGCAGCCAGAGTTCTGAGAGGAACAAAAAGAAATGAACACATAACGCCCATATTGATCTCATTTCATTGGCTCCCAATTAAAGCACGCATCCAACACAAATCAATGACCACCATTCATAAAATTCTAAACAATGATCATCAAGGACTAAATGGCTTAAACATAACCCCCCAGAATCTTCAAAGAAACCTAAGTTCAAACAACTCAGGATGCTTAAACATCCCCGCCATCAGAGATGCGCATCTAACAACAACAAGAGAAAGAGCCTTTTCCATTGCCTCCACTAAATTTTGGAACTCCCTACCTAAAGATATGAGAACCCAACCCAACCTCAAAACGTTCAAAAAAGACCTAAAAACACTGCTGTTTCGCAAATTCTATACTGACCTTCATACTTCTGAACATCCTAACTCCCAATCGAACTTTCATCCAAAAACCTCAAAATAACTTCTCTCCAACCAGAACAAATAATCCCTCCTCCTCCCACATAATGATACTTTCTGGACTTGAAATGTTTAACCTCTGTTTAATATGCACATTGTTATACTTTTTCCACAATTATTAAGAGAGTTACAATTTAAATTTTGTAAACCGTTATGATGGCTTTACCGAATCACGGTATATACAACTCAACAAATAAATAAATAAATAAATAAATGCGGCTCTGAAGGGTGCCAGTCCAGATTGCCTTCCTCCATGAATGTGGACAGAGTGAGGGATTCCTGAAGTGACTTGTTGAGGTCAGCTGTTATACAAACAGCAATGGCTATGAATCTTGTGGCTGCTGCTGCTCCTCCTCCTCCTCTTCGCTCCACTGCATCTCGGCATCCATCAGTAAGGTCCTCTCTAGTACAGTGAGTGGCCGCCTGCTCCTGGGGGCATCTCAGCTGGTTCCTGGGGCATCCCAGCTGGTCCCCGGGCTTCCCAGCTGGGCCCAGGGACTTTCTGGCTGGGCCCTGGGAATTCCTGGCTGGGCCCTGGCTGTTCCTGGTTGGGACCGGCAGCTTGGCACTCAAGAGCTGTGGAAACAAAAGAGAAGAAACAAAAAAGAAGACATAAGTACATATGCCAGCAAGTATCCTTTTTTTTTGGCATGAGAAGAGCATTTAGCTTCTTTGCATAGTGACCATCTTATGCCAAATGATGTGTGCACCCCTTGCAGCCTGCCCATTTACAGGTGAGGTAAACTTACCGGCTGCAGCTCGCATTGTGTCCAGCTGCTCAGCCATGCCCTCGAGCACATCCGGCTCCAGCCTCTTGATCAGTTGCTCCTCCATCTGCGTCCGCTGTATTGGACAAGGTGCGCCTCCTCCGGGCAGACGTTGGTACTTGTCTCTCGCTGCCACCTTGGCCTTGAACTGAGCCCCAATGTCCCTGTATTGGTGGGTGACCTGCTCCCCACTTCTTAAAACGCTGCTCTGCCTGCTGATGGACTGTGCCATGTTGTGCCATATCTACCCCTTCGCGGCCTTGGATGTCTTGGCCACCCGGTTGCCAAACAGCTGAAGATAGGTCTGCAGGAACCCTATGATCACCATGTCATTCTCCTACTTGCTGAACTTTATGGCCGTTAGACAAGGACGTGGTGCTGACTGACTGCCTGAAGGGGTTGCTGGCTGGCTGGCTGCCTGAAAGGGGTGCCACTTCCTCTTCCGGAGAGGTGTCCTCCCTTTCCTCACTCTCCATTCCGCTGCCCTCGTTCCTCCCTTCCCCCACCTCCTGCACTTGCCCTATCAACTCCTTTCGCATCTACCCTCTCTGGCTATCCCTACCCTGCTCTACTCCACCCCCAGAACTCACCTAACTAGACCCTTCCCCCTCCCTTCCATGCTGCCTCTCTTTACTCCTGTGCCTGTCCCTGCTCCTACTCTGACTTCTTCCCTTGCCACTCCTGCCCACATCCTCCCTCTCCCTCTCTGGCCCCCTACTTCTCCTATCCTGATGCCTCTTCTCTCCTCTCTCCCCATGCTTCTCATGCTCCATCCTCTCCACAACCTCCAAGCACACCTCCTTCACACACACCTCTCCTCAGCCACAGCACACACACACACACAGCTCCTCAGCACACACACACACACACACACACCTCCTCACCATCTATACTCCTCAACACCTCTCCACTCCTCAACTCCACACAAAAAAACAGGGTGACAAACTGAACTTACAAATAAAAACTTTCACTCCAACAAAGATGACAAAAGACAAAGGTGAAGGGAAACAGAGGACAACAGCAAACAAGACCTCACAAATCACATCACTATAAATCTCTTAAAACCCAGCAACACCTACCTCCTCTAGCCAAACTCCTGACACACCCTCAAAGAGGCACGACCAGGAAGGCAGTATTTATAGTGGACCAAAAAATAACATGCTGCGCAATAACACAATGTGGTGCGAGATGATGCAACACAGTACGCAAAGCCACAGCGCCGCATACATTATTTAACTATGCGATGCAGTAGGCCGGCAATTTGAATATACACACCCATTTTTTATCTTGGGCACTATCATGTGAAATTTATGGCAAAATGATGAATTTAGGTCTATATTTGTCTTGAATAAGACATAAGATATTACCAAACTCCTAAATCGTACATTGTGCTATTCTATTCTCTCATATTAGGATTATTTTGGAAAATCTAGTGTGAGATGTTCTTGATTCTACATGACAATTTGATTATTTTACACATTGATATTTTTAATTCTGTCATTCTCATTTTTATTGTGGTATAACAATATCCCTTCTTTTCAATATTATTTGGATGGATTTAAATCTCAGGATGATTATTACCTATAATTCCTTTCACTTCTTTAATATTATTGCTGATATTCTCTTTTTTTTTAATTTAATGTTTTTTTTATTAATATCATGAACCATACACCGTATGATACAGATATGTACTCAACAGGCAGTATAACCATATAAAAGTAACATGATAAAGGAATATAACCGCAAACTCAGGGTGCGAGCCATGTTTGTCCTGGCACGCCTCGCCCCCTCTGAGCAAAAGACCTTTATAACACATTGACTAACCACTCTGGGTAAGTATGGTTAATTCCCCCCACCCCCTATAAAACTGCTTACATCTGCATAGAAGTGAATGCGACAACCAGCTCCATCGGTGCAAGATAGTTCACATGATGGAAATTCGTTAAGTGACATTGTTCAGTATCAAGCTCCTTGCTTTAGGGGATAAAGAGTCGAGGTAACAAGACCATGTAGCCTTGAAACACTGCTGTTTCCTAAAGAGTGATGAGAAGCCTTGTAGACCATTACCACTAGATTGTGAAATAAATTACGCCAGGTCAAATAGGAAGGACCGCCGTTCTCCTTCCACGCCATTAAAATAGTCTTCTTTCCCAATAAGCAAGTTTATGAAACAATAAAATTGACCCCCTAGACTTGAGCCCCATAGGCAGCAGATATTCAAAGAGGATGGGTCCATAGTCCAAGGGAATGCGATGGTGTAAAAGATGGGAGAGATATTTCAGAACCTTGACCCAAAATCCCTGGGCGACTGAACAAGTCCAAAAGGCGTGAGTCAGTGTGCCTGTAGACATCTAGAACATAATTGGGACTGTGCTATGCCCACCTTATATGCTTGATATTGCGACATGTAGGCTCTCCGCAGAACTTTCTGATGCATTTCCTGTAAAACCATACTCCTAAAGAATGTCTTTTTCAATATCTTTATTGGCTGGAGATGTATGAAAACAATAAAATCGCCCGACTCAGGCAGAGTTTCACCACATCCCAGTGGCTGCTTCAGGGGCTCACAAATAACTTGTCAAATCGAAGCAAATTTGAAATTATTCTATATGCCGTCTCCGCTCAAGGTATCTTGAGCGGAGATGGCATATACTGACTAGCAGCATAAACGTATGAAACACCATTAGGTATATAGAGCCATCAAGAGTGTATGAGCCACTTTTTCCCAATTAAGATACGCCTGTGCTGCACATCATGCACATCATGTTCGGTTACCTATAGAATAATTTCAAATTTGCTTCGATTTGACAAGTTATTTGCGAACCCCTGAGGCAGCCACTGGGATGTGGCGAAACGCGGCCTGAGTCAGGCGATTTTATTGTTTTCATACGTCTCCAGCCAATAAAGATATTGAAAAAGACATTCTTTGGCATCTATTCTTCTACACATTTGCTCACAGCTTTTCTAGATTGCCTACCTTGTTGCTTTTTGGGCCCAAACCATATTCCCAGTCAGTTCCTTTACTGAACCAAAGCATCATCGGCGTGTAATGTCCTGCACCCGAATTCCTCCGTCCCGCTTCCATCTCTCCACAAGGACCTCATGAGTGGGAGGACTGGCGAGGGATCTAAATTTTTTCCTGAGTGTACACAAAGCATTTTGCCCATTCCAGATGAAAGAGTGACTCCAATAAGTCCAAGAGATTATAATCAAGAGCCTCATTGGGTAAAGTAGTCACATAATGCTTCAATTGCATATTCTGATTTCAACGATTGAAAGGGTCTCATCTCTCCAACCTCTGTCAAGACATAATGCAAGTGAACGATACCCCTGGCACCAGTTCCTAAAGTCCTTAGATTGTCCCCCTGGATAAAGTCCAAATTACCATAAAGTGATAACAACTGTGAAGTGCAAGGGGAATGACCGTACATTCGAAGTAACCTTTTCCAGGCCCACCGTACCGGAGATATTCACACATTCCTACAGATTGCACTTGGGATCATTCGGTCCACAGCATGGAGGAAATATCGTAAGCTTAAAGGAAGGACCAGTGTTTTTTCCCCTTCAATGTGGACACAATCCGATTTATTATAAACCCAGTCCCGAAGTATACGTAGAAGATTAACAAAATTGTATTCCTCCATGTCCAGAAGCCCCATTCCCCCCTGTTCCCAGGACAATTTTAAGCTATCCGTGGTTTCTTTCCCTGCCAGATATATTTTGATAACAGAAAGTTCAAAATCCCAAGATCCCAACAGGTAATCCGAATGGGTAGGGTTTGGAGGACATACAGCCATTTAGGAAACAAACCCATTTTGTACAGATTTACCTGTCCCCTCAGAGATAAAGGGAGGCCTTTCCACATGTGGAATTTCTCCTTGGTGTGATTCAATAAGCGGGGCACATTGAGAGCATAGTATTCTGTCAGATCAGTGGATACCTGGATGCTCAAGTACCGGAACTGCCCAGCTGCCCACTTCAATGGAAAATCCGGACCCCAGTCTGCCACCATTGTGGGTGGATATCCCAGTGCTTCTGATTTATCAATATTAAGTTTCAGACCCAAAACCCTCCCAAAATTAGTAAAAGCATCCAATAAAACTGTCAAGGAGGTAGTGGGTGATGTAAGAAAAACCAAAATGTCGTCCGCAAAGGCTGCATACTTAAAATGGTAATTTCCCAGGTGGATGCCCGTTATGGACTCATCAGTCTGCAAGGATCGTAAAAAAGGCTCCAAAAACAAAAGGAACAATAGGGGGGACAAAGGGCACTCCTGACGAGAACCTCATTCAATTGTGAACAGGTCAGAATGGGTTTGGTTAGACATTACTTCTGCTGTAGGATTATTATATAGTAGTTGGACCGCTGCCTCAAAGGAGCCATCCATCCCATAAATTTTCAGGACCTCAAATAAGTATGCCCACTCCACCTGGTCAAACGCTTTTCGGCGTCAAAGCTGATGGTCAGAAAGGCGTCTGACTTTGGCGGCAGTAAGACATAGCGGACATTACCAAGCGAACATTGGCCATAGCATGGCACCCTCGCACAAAACCCACCTGGCCAGGGCCAATCAGATTGGGCAGAAGTGCCAAACGATCTGCCCAAATCTTGGCAAAAAACTTTTGATCGAAGTTAAGCCAGAAGCAGGGGGTCTTTTCCTGGCTTCTGCAGTACTACTATTTGGGCGACATTATCTCCCTTCGGGTATGCCCCTTTCTCCAGAAGGGCCGGAAAAACCTGGAATAAGAGGTTGGAGAATGGGTCACATAGTATTTTATAGAATTCTCCACTAAACCCGTCGGGTCCCGGGGCTTTTAGAGGTTTAGCCTTACGAATTTGCATACGGATTTCCTCCTCCCCTATGGGCCTATTGAGCCTGGAAAGTTGCTCATCGGATAGTTGTGGAAGTTTAACCCCTTGTAGAAATTTCCTAATGGAATCGGCCATTGGCGTCTGTGAGGTGTATAGTGCCTGGTAAAAGGACTTCATCACATCGGCTATTGCTTTGTTAGTATGGACTACTTCCCGCCGGGGCTCTCAAGCCTGATATATAACTGGCTCCCTTAGCTGGCCTAATCAGATTCGCCAAATATTTACCCATTTTATTACTGTATTGATAGATTTTTAATTTATAGTATGCCACACTCTTTTTGGTTCGTTGATGGATTAATGTGTTAAGCTGCGTCATTAATGCTATATAATTCTCCCTTGCTATTTTAGTGTTGGTCCCTATAAGACGCCTTTTAGCGCTATGCATTTGCCTTTCTACCTCCAGTATTTGTCTATGTCCATCTGCCGTCGAGCAGCAAAGGAAATTATATCTCCACGAAGCATCGCCTTGCCAGTTTGCCAAAAAAGTATGGGATCCTGGAGGTGGGCTGCATTATTCTCGGCAGAAGTCTGCCATTTTTCCTGAAGATACTTTTGAAAGGGTGGGTCTTGTGTCAAAAAGTAAGGGAATCGCCACTGTCACCTGCACTGTTCTCCTGAGGTATCTTGTATCTAAAGTCTGATTGGGGCATGGTCCGATAAAGAAAGGGTATAAATCATAGCCTCCTGAACCCGGGGAAACAGATGGCGAGATACCAAAAAATAGTCCAGCCTTGAATGTGAGGCATGAGCACGAGATAGGTGCATGAAGTCCCTCTCCTCCAGATGGAGCAGTCTCCATGCATCCACTAACTTCAGCCCTTTTTCCAAATACCCAATACCCCTACGGGAGTGTGCCCTGTCCACATTCAAGGCTGTTGATCTGTCCAGAGCCGGATCCCTTGCCCAGTTAAAATCCCCCACCCATTATTATTGCCTCTGACACATACGGACTCAGCTGGGAATATAGGGAGGTAAAAAATGTGTGGTTATAGGAATTTGGTGCGTACACGTTGCAAAGGATAAGTGGCTTACGGTATAGTTCTGCATGCAAAATCAAATAGCGGCCAGAAGAGTCAGCAATTTTGCAGTGTATGGTAATCGGCACATTTTTCCTAATTAATATTGCCACCCCAGATGAATGTGTGGAAGCAGAGGCAAACTTAACTTCTCCCATCCATTCCTTCTTTAATTTCCGATGCTCCTCCACACTCAAATGGGTTTCCTGCAGAAATGCTAAGTCCATATGTTGCCTGTTTAAAGTGGTCACGATTTTAGAACGTTTAATAGCGGAATATACGCCACATACATTCCAGGAGATAAAAGTCAATTTGCCTGCTGCCATTAGAGTGCCACAGCCAGAGGTCCCCAATACATATGTATATATTCAGCTAGCATCTGTGTGGTGGAAGCTGCCCAGCCCAGCCTCCCCCCCCCCCCCACACACACACAATGCTCCCAACATGAGTCCCCCAAAGCCACATGCCTGGATATCCATCAGATTCATACCCTTCAATGTAACCAACTTCCCCCATTCCTTCCCCCCCCAACGATTTCCCCACCTCCCGCTCCCTTCCCCCTAATCCCCCCCTTCTGTCGACCCATCATCCACTAAGTGGTGAGATCACTCTTAAACGCCATCAGGCCACTTCTCCCCCGCCCAGGATTGTACATCCCTTAGATTCCTTTTCTTGAATTTTACCCCAAATGTCCCAAAAACTTCCAAGTATAATTTGCCCACATAGGACCCCCAATACCCTTACAATAGCAGTGGTAGAATAGTCCTACATTTGGTGACAGTTACTTATTAGCCATATAACAAAATGTCCTTCTAACCTTCATCAGGTTTGGTTTTGAATGGAGGGAAGGGCAGATAGGAATTTTTTGGCTTCCTGTGCTGAACTGAACCACTTGGTTTCCCCTCGGTAGATAATCTTCAATTTTGCCGGATATAATAAGGCAGGTTTTAAGCCCAGTTGGTACATCTGGGAGCAAATGGGAAAAAACTCCCTTCGCAGGGCAGAAACCTTCGCAGAATAATCCTGGAACACCAGGATCTTCTTCCCTTCATACATGAGGCTCTTGCCTGCTCTGAGAGCCTGTTGCACCTCCACCTTTTGGGCAAAATTGAGGAGCCTTAATATGACTACTCTGGGCCGATTCGAATGTTCCCTTCACGGGCCCACCCGATGCGCTCATTCTATTTGCAATCCCCCATACTTGCTTTCCAGGTTCAATTCCTAAGCTAGCCAGGATTCCAAAAAAGGGACCAGTTTCCGATCTTAACAGCTTTTCGCGGCGGGAGCGGTTTTTGAGATCTTCAAGCCACTCCTCGTGGCATGACACTAGGCCCTGCAGTTCCTGCACTTCAGATTTGGTGCTAGTCAGGCCATCTTGCGCATCCGATATGCGCTGTTCCAGGTACCAGATAGGTGGCATATGTCTTGCGATTGACAGGTGGGACCGAACATGGGTGTTCCCAGTTTCTTTTCAGGAGATCAAGCAGGATTTCATGAATAGGTATGGACATGATTTCCTTAGGGGCATCAAGAAATTGGAGTACTTCCAGCATCTTGTGCCTAGAGTCCTCTTCTGTCTGAAGTTGAAAGGGAATGGTTTCAGACATTTCTCTGATGAAATTAATAAAAGAAAGAATTTCTGGTGGAGAACGTCGTCTTTCATCTGGGGGAGAGGGCTATGAAGGCAGATCATCTGTAACCTGGGAAGTATCATCAGTCCAAGGATCATAAGGCTGGTCACCAGCTCCCATAGGATCTCCAGAAGGGAGGAATAGTGTTAATCCGGAAGGACCATGCCTAGGCATCGATGGCATTGGAAGAGGCACCGAGGGCATCGATGGATGCATCGACGGCATCGAAGGAGGCACCGATGAAGGTACTGACGGCATCGATGGAGGCAACGAAGGGACCGGTGACAATGATGGATGAGTCGGTGGTAAGATCCCAGACAGTGGAATGGGTATCAGTGTTTCCTCCTCATCCGTTGATCATGGAATCGGTGTAGAAGGCACTGGAACCATCGGTGTTCTCGGTTCCATCGGAGGCAGGGCACCAATCAACGCATCCAGTCTACCCGGTAGCGGTGCAAGCGCTACGGGAATCAGATCAGGGACCGGCTCGGGGACCAGTACCGGCGTCGATGGAGGATGGAAGCCCTGAAGTGCTTTACCAATGGCCTCTTGAATCATCCGATTCAATTCCTCGCGGAAGCCTGGGGCATGAAAGCCTGGCACCGGAGTAGGAGGCAGCACTGGCGTAGCCGGAGGGTCCACTGGTGAAGGAGGAATACCGGATCCCATCACCACTGAAGGTGGGGAACGCCTTGGTGACCCAGTCACAGAAGAGGATGGGGCCTTTTCTGGACGGGGCTTCTTTGTCGGTGGCTCTATTGAAGTCGATGCCGAGGACATGCCTGGAACGACGGACTGAGCCTTCCGATAACGGTGTCGATGCTTTTCACGATGTTCTCCTTGGTCCTTTTCCTGAGGAGGTAAAGCGGCCATCGACACTTTTGGAATTGTTGATGCCAGTCGAACAGCAGAGGTGTCCCGGTGCTGGTGAGAGGTTGATGGCACCGGCTCGGACGACGTCGAAGCTGTCGATGGAGTAGGGTGAAAGTGAAAGTCCATTTTCTCTAATCTACTCTTATGGCCCTTCGGTGTCATTTGGGCACATCTGGTGCAAGTTAGGACATCATCGGACCCTAAGCGGGTCAGTGATAGACATTGTCTGAGTACAGTCGGGGCACCGACGAAAACCCGACACCATGGCTCTGACAAAAATTTAGCCATGGTGCAGTCAATGGCCGGTAGGCCCCAAAAGGATAACTCAACAGGAATCGACTGCAACAAGGGTAAAAGCTTACCTTTCGACCGCGGAGTATAAATATTGATGGGGGGACCCCTATGGGGTAAAAGTTTTTGAAAAATTTTGAAAGAAGTTCCATGAGGAAAATTCCTGTCAGGACTCTCAGAGAGCTCCTTAACCAGCGTGGCTACTGCTGCGCGGAAAAAAGAAGACTGAAGGGGGACCCCTGCTGGATGCAGGGTTGGTGCCATGCTGGGCATGCCCAGTAGGTGCCAGTCAAAGTTCTAGAAACTTTGACAAAAGTGTTCCGTGATTGGGCTCCATCCTGATGATGTCACCCATATGTGAGGACTACCATCCTGCTTGTCCTGTGAGAATGTCAAAGTTGTCATAAATGGATTTGATTAGGAATCTGGAATACTCATCTGCCTCTCAAAGATGATATTGCAATCTAGATGGTATATCAGTTGGTAATGATACCTAGCCATCTTTATTTTTCTGTAAAATATTGTATAAGTATTGTATCATTTGAAACATGTGTTAATATTCTGCTTTCTAACATGGCATATTGATACATCTTTATGCATGTTATCTAGAAGTCTACATTCTATTTCAGTTGAATTATGTACATAAATTTTAGTTTTTAGCTCTTCTGATTCTACTATGACTAAATTAATGTGGAGTTGTGTATTGTCATGCCCTTTAATTCTATATTTCCAGTTGATTCTCCTTGCCACAGGTTGCGTAGAGAGATTATTTCTTCAGCTAGTTCTATCCTAGTAAATCATAATTAAACCCATTTCCCCAAAAAGTACCCTATCCTTCCTAACCACCATGATTGTTTAATTATACCCTCTTACTAGTGGAAATGGATAATCAAACCATGTTGATGTCATAATGGTCGAGACCATGATTAACTACTAGTACCCTTGACTTCATTGAATGCCTGCTCGAATAACCAAGTCTTTATTAGTTTTTTTAAACTTCTTCATGTATGGTTCTATTTATTTATTTAATTAATTAATTATTTGTTTGTTTTTAATCTTTTCTATACCGTCGTTAAGCTGGTGCCATCACAACGGTTCACAATAAGGCACAAAAACTATGTTGAATAAAGTGTCTAGAATTCTAACTCTTAAATAGGTGCCAACAAAAATACTGTAACATTATATCAGAATAAGTACTATTTGTTGAGTGTTATAAGTCATGTCTAGTTTTTCTAACTCTGCTAAAAGTTTGGTGTTACTTAACTTTAGTTCTTTGTTGTCTTAAGATAAAGGAAGAAATTAGAATATAGGAGAGAAGACACACTTTAAGAAGGAAGGAGTGTGTTTGTATGGGCGTTTGCTTGACCGCAACTAACAGTTCCCTGGTTTCAATTCTTGATTCTCTTTGCAGTATGCTTGCTTAAATAGGCATGTTTTTACATTTTTTATGAATGTTTTGATGTCTCTTTCCAATCTGATTTCTACCGGCATGGTGTTCCATATTATCGGTCCTGCTAGGGATAGGGCCCTGTCCCTTACTTGTGTTAATCTGGCTGTTTTGACTGACGGAATAGTTAGCAGTGCTTTGTTTGCTGACCTTAGGTTTCTGTGAGGGCTATGAAAGTGGAGGGCTGTATTCAGCCCTCCTCTTACATACCCCTCACATACCCTTCTATTCTAATATCGAGCGGTAGTACATTCCAAATTTTTGGGCCAGCCAGGGAGAGAGTCCTCTCTCTGACTGAGCTCAAATGTGCTAACTTTGGTGAGGGAATTGTAAGCAATGCAGATAAGTCAGATATGACAAATCTATAGGAGGTGTTTTGCTTCTAGGCATTTCAGGATAGCGATCTGGAGGCAAATCTGGCAAGTTTGAAAGTTCAGAAAAAGAATTGCCAGAGGAATTATTCTGGGACTTACAATATGAGTCCAAAACCTGGACTGGGGATAAAGACTGCAGGTGAGAAGACTGAGATCTATCCTTTTGATCTGATGGCTCTTGAAATGGAAAAACTGAAAATGGGGGCTTCACTAACTGACACAACTTTTCAAGTATAGTTTCTTTACAAAGCTCTTTTATATCTGATATATATTTAGCTATTTTTGTCTAGCCACATTTTCTGCATAATTTGTATTCATAGGAAAAGCTATTTATGAAGCATATGATTCTGATAATAAGTGCTTTAGATTCTGATGTTATTGGTGCCATAATCTTTGGCACAGTATACTTCAATGCAATATGTTTCAAAGCTAAGTGCCTGGCACCAAGGAAGCTGATGTGGAAGGAGCCGAATGTTTCTGTGCCATGTTTATTTGATGACTTATGATTTTGATGCCATGAGGGAAGAAAGGATGAAGTGGACTTCCTATTATGATGCCAATGTAACTCTAACCTCATTTTTTCTTAGGTGCTGGTTTGCTCAGTAAAGAAGACTTCCTTTTCCCAGTGGTGAGGTCTAATGAGTTAATTCAGATTGGCAGTATCTGATGGCTCACAGAGATAACCTGCCACAGGCCTCGCAGTTGGTAGTATCATGGGATGATCCCATGCACCTTAGGCAGAGATTGTGTAGATCTACTGATGCCAATTCATGGCTGCATTTAGTACACAATTTAAAGGCTGGTTTGTCTGATATGGCTTCCTGAATTAAATAACATTTTGCTCCTGTTTTTTTCCTGAGGAGATTCAAAAAATAAAGAAAAAGTGAACTGAAAGAGATGAAAATATCAAGAAAGAAAATAAGAAAATGCTGCAGTCTGGTAAGAGAGAGCAGACTTCTGTTATTTCATGTCAGCAAAAGAAATCTGAATGAGGAAATTCACGCTGGCTGATAAGTGGGAACTCTTGTGCATGCTCGGAAAGTTTTACCTTTCTGAACTCTGAGAGAACAGGTCCATGCCAGTGATATTGGACGATGTCATCCACTTTTGTGGCTGATTTTTTCTTGCTTGTACAAATCACCTGGACCAGATGTTATGCATCCTAGGGTTCTGAAGGAACTAAAAAATTAAATTTCTGATCTATTAGTTAAAATTTGTAACCTATCATTAAAATCATCTATTGTACCTGAAGACTGGAGGGGTGGCCAATGTAACCCCAATATTTAAAAAAGGATCCAGAGGCGATCCGGGTAACTATAGACCAGTGAGCCTGACTTCAGTGCCAGGAAAAATACTGGAAACTATTCTCAAGATCAAAATCATAGAGCATATAGAAAGACATGATTTAATGGGACACAGTCAACATGGATTTACCCAAGGGAAGTCTTGCCTCACAAATCTGCTTCATTTTTTTTTGAAGGGGTTAATAAACATGTGGATAAAGGTGAACCGGTAGATGTAGTGTATTTGGATTTTCAGAAGGCATTTGACAAAGTCCCTCATGAGAGGCTTCTAAGAAAACTAAAAAGTCATGAGATAGGAGGTGATGTCCTTTCGTGGATTACAAACTGGTTAAAAGACAGGAAACAGAGAGTAGGATTAAATGGTCAATTTCCTCAGTGGAAAGGAGTAAACAGTGGAGTGCCTCAGGGATCTGTACTTGGACCGGTGCTTTTCAATATATATATATATATATATATATATATATATATATATATATATATATATATATAAAAGATCTGGAAAGGAATACGATGAGTGAGGTTATCAAATTTGCGGATGATTTATTTATTATTTATTTATTTAGGTGTTTTTATATACCGGGATACGTTGGGAACATCATCTCGGTTCACAAATAACTAAAACTGCAACAGGCTTTACAGAGAACAAATTAAACAGTGGAAGTAAATAATGTAAACCATGAACGACATTTGAACAGTTAACACGATATGCTATATAGTTAACAGATTATAATGGGAAAGATAATTCAATGTAAGCATGATTATATAGAATAGATGGCAGGGAGGAATTATACAGGGGTTGGGTTGAGGCGGTTAGGTTAAATGGGGGTTACAAGGCATACTCGTAACAAAAGAATGAGGTAATCGGGCTTGAGATAGGGGAGAGGAGGTAAAGGGAGATGAAGGGGGTAAACTGAGTGGGGTGAGGGAGTAAGGTGAGATGAGAGGGGATTAGGTGAAGGCCTGCTTAAAGAGCCAGGTCTTGAGGTTCTGTTTGAATCTTTTTTGACAAGATTCTAAGCGCAGGTTTGGGGGCATTCTGTTCCAGAGGGTGGGTCCAGCTAAGGAGAGGGCACGTGATTTGGTGGATTTGAGTTTAGACAGCTTTGGAGAGGGAGTGTGCATCATGGCAAGGTGCTGTCCCCTGGTGGGTCTGTTGTATGGGCGGAGTCGGAGGTGATCTTTGAACCATGTCATGTCTTGGTTGTAGGTAGTTTTGTGGATGAGTGTGAGTGTTTTGTAAATGATTCTGGAGCTGATTGGCAGCCAGTGTAGATGCTGGAGGACGGGGGTGATGTGATCTCCTCGGTGGGCATTAGTGAGTATGCGCGCTGCTGAGTTTTGGAGTATCTGTAAGGGCCGAAGGGTATTTTAAGGAAGGCCTAGGAGGATGGCATTACAGTAGTCAAGCTTGGCCAGAATGGTGGCTTGGAGGACTGTGCGGAAATCATTCATGTGGAGTAAGGGTTTCAATTTTTTGAGTGTGTGGAGCTTGAAGAAACCCTCTTTTAATGTTGAGTTGATAAATTTCTTCAAATTAAGGTGGTTATCAAGAACAACACCAAGGCTTCGCACTTGTTGGGAGAATTGGGGGGTGGGGAGGGGTGGGTGGGGGGTGGCGTGGTGGTTGTTGTGGGGGGGAGGGGTGGGTGGGGGGGTGGCGTGGTGGTTGTTGTGGGGGGGATGATACAAAATTATTCAGAGTAGTTAAATCACAAGCAGACTGTGATACATTACAGGAGGACCTTGCAAGACTGGAAGATTGGGCATCCAAATGGCAGATGAAATTTAATGTGGACAAGTGCAAGGTGTTGCATATAGGGAAAAATAACCCTTGCTGTAGTTACACAGTGTTAGGTTCCATATTAGGAGCTACCACCCAGGAAAAAGATCTAGCATCATAGTCGATAATACTTTAAAATCGTCGGCTCAGTGTGCTGCAGCAGTCAAAAAAGCAAATAGAATGTTAAGAATTATTAGGAAGGGAATGGTTAATAGAACGGAAAATGTCATAATGCCTCTGTATCGCTCCATGGTGAGACCACACCTTGAATACTGTGTACAATTCTGGTCGCCGCATTTCAAAAAAGATATAGTTGCGATGGAGAAGGTACAGAGAAGGGCAACCAAAATGATAAAGGGGATGGAACAGCTCCCCTATGAGGAAAGGCTGAAGAGGTTAGGGCTGTTCAGCTTGGAGAAGAGATGGCTGAGGGGGAATATGATAGAGGTCTTTAAGATCATGAGAGGTCTTGAACGAGTAGATGTGACTCGGTTATTTTCACTTTCGAATAATAGAAGGACTAGGGGGCATTCCATGAAGTTAGCAAGTAACACATTTAAGACTAATCGGAGAAAATTCTTTTTCACTCAAAGCACAATAAAGCTCTGGAATTTGTTGCCAGAGGATGTGGTTAGTGCAGTTAGTATAGCTGGGTTCAAAAAAGGTTTGGATAAGTTCTTGGAGAAGTCCATTAATGGCTATTAATCAATTTTACTTAGAGAATAGCCACTGCTATTAATTGCATCAGTAGCATGGGATCTTCTTAGTATTTGGGTAATTGCCAGGTTCTTGTGGCCTGGTTTTGGCCTCTGTTGGAAACAGGATGCTGGGCTTGATGGACCCTTGGTCTGACCCAGCATGGCAATTTCTTATGTTTCTATGTTCTTATGAACAGTTAGCACTGATCGTTTAAGGCCCTGAATCTACTTCCACCCTCACTGAGATGAACCACTGGGGCTGCATTAAATTATGACCGTGTTTAACAGTTACCAAAGATAAATCACTCTTGCCAGTGAGGACATTAGATGAAGGCTTACATATAGGCGATAATAAACTCAATGATATATACTGTTTATGCTTACACTGGGGTCTGTCTGTTGTTGTAGGGTATGCATGCGTACACCAGTGCACATTTGCACCCTACTGAGGTGTATACCTATGTAGATTTGGGGGTCTCAGAGTCACCAATTGCTGGAAGCAGGATGGAAAGGAGGAAATATTCTCCTTCAGTGGAGAAATGCAAGGTGATATCCTAAATAAAAGGATTCCAGAACTCAATCCCTGCAACTCATGGGACTGAAGGGTGGCAGAAGAGGCTGAATTATAAGGGAAAATAAGGGAAGCATGCTGGGGTAGAAAGCGCTGAGAGTGCCCAGGTGCGGATCTGTTGAAGAACAAGATGACAAATGTCACCTCGGGTCGGGTGAAGCCAGAGAAAGCAAGGACAGAGGATAATACTGGTTCTGACTAGATACAGGGGGGACAAGTAGTGTCTGGTGAATCTTTAGAGGGTGACAATTAGTTTTCAATATTAAGTGAGATGAACACAGAAGGACCGATATTCAAAGCCACTTAATCAGATACCTCACAAGTTATCTGACTACACTGCAATTTGGTGAAATTATAGCTGGATAAATCATTAACCAGCTATAATTTAGTAGGATAAAAAGAGTGTTTGAAGGCATTCCAGAGCAGGGTAAAGCTATCTAGCTAACAAGCTATATTCAACTATAACTGGCTAAGGGCCTGATTTACTAAGTTTTTTTCTCATAGACATAGAATGGGAGAAAGGCTATAATAAATATGGCTCTAAGGGGGTCATTCTCTATCGCTATCGCATGCGAAAAGGGACACATCGCTGGTGGCGAAAGGTAAGATTCCTTATCTCCGCCAGTTTCGCGCCAAATAACTATTCCTTTAATGGTGTAGTTATTCGGCGCAAAAGCCGGCAACGATCGCACCGCAGAGGTGCGATCACTGCCGGCTATCGCAGGACCGCTCCCCACTTCGCCTCCCGTTACCACCGGATTCAAATCCAGGCCTAAGTTAGCCAAATAAATCCTCAGAGTAGGTCTAAAATTATCCAGTCTTGTGTGGCTAGATAGCATGCCACTTAACCGGATAACTTCAAAAGTTATCTTCTTAAGTGGCACTATTTTGTTTAACAAAAGCATGCTTTGCATTGGGCTGCCTGGCCCAATTCCAAGCTCCCCCTCCCCCCCCCCCCATGAATATTAAAAAATCCCACTGCCAAACAACCCCCTTCCAAATCCCTGCCACAGGTAAATTAAAAGTTATGATTAAGCAAAAGAGTGCTAATTAACCATCTTCTGAAGATATCCAGTTAAGTGGCAGGTAATCTAGCTATATAAGGCTGGAAAACTTTAAACCAAATCTGCCATGTTCAAAAGCTGGCTGTTCAAGTTTAAAATTATCTGATTAAAGTTAGCCAAATAACTCTATTCAGAGATATTTAGTGGAACACTCATCCCACTGAAAATCCAGGAAAAATTGTCCGGCTAACTTTATTACCCCCACACTGTATAAAGAGAACTGCAAAGGTATAAAGTGAGTTAATTGGCAGAAATCTTAATTTTCATTTCAGTATGCAAAATAATTTATTTCTATTGGGTAGATAAAATGTATTTCTGATATCCAAATAAAGTACAAGAATACAATATACCTTACCTTTTCTTTCATCATCTCTACCTTGTCTTTAAGCCGTGGCACTACATTATTGGTTGGCAAACCTTTCTCCAACTGATTCACAAATTTAGCATATTTAATTACTTGAGAATTAAGATTTTCTGTGTCCAATGTGTCAAATTTACACTGCCAAGAGTTAGAAAAACAGCAAAATATTAAAATACATACAAACATGTATATTCTTTAGAATATATCTTATTAGAATTAAAATACTTTAAAAGCATTATGTAGGGTACCAAACAGCAAAAAATCAGAAAATATTACTATAAATTTGAAAATAAGTATAACAACTAAATCCATTTAAAAAGTACAGTAACAACTGTTTTAATTTTAACGTAAATGACAAAGGTTTAATTGATACCAGCCAGATTTTTTCCCCCAGATTAAATAAGACACAGTAGATTACTATATGTCATGGCACATACATTTGTTTTTCATAAATGATGCTGAATATTTATGTTGCTAATTCTTAATATTAAAGGTATACTCTGAGTCAATATATTATTCCTTGTTTATCCCAGTACAGGAAAATTGATTCTTCCTGCTAAATTCCCTTCCTGTAGTACCACAGATCAGTCCAGACCATGGGTTGAGCCTCCTGTCCAGCAGATGGAGACAGACCAAAACTGAAAGGGTATCCTATATCAGGACACAGCCTACTCTGCATTCCTTCAGTATAACCACTGTCAAAGCAGATAAGTATAAAGACTACTAAAAGAAGGTCAAGCAAGTAACAAGATAACTAAGAAAAAATTTGTGAAGAAAGGAACAATTGAATGAACTCTGTAAATAATCGCTCTTGCATAACTACCCATAGTCAACTTAAGAGATGCTTCCGATGCCTTCAACTACAATGGAAAAAAAAGACATCCAAATTACCTGTAAGGAAGAAAAAACTTAGAGCGGATGGACCAAAAAGACATGGGAGGGCGTCTGGATTGATCCGTGGTACTACAGGAACGAAAATTAGCAGGTAAGAACCAATTTTCCTTTCCCTGTACATACCCAGATCAGAGCAGACCATGGGATGTACCAAAGCTTCCCTAGATACTCCTTCCGGCGTGTCCACTCTGTTGCTGATCTTCGTGTCATCCAACAGAGTGGACACGCCGGAAGGAGTGGAGAGAATGAGACGGGATCTAAGGAAACTGGAAGAGTGGTCGAAGATATGGCAGCTCTGATTCAATGCCAAGAAGTGCAAAGTCATGCATATGGGGAGTGGAAATCCGAATGAACTGTATTCGATGGGGGGGGAAAAGCTGATGTGCACGGAGCAGGAGAGGGACCTTGGGGTGATAGTGTCTAATGATATGAAGTCTGCGAAACAATGCGACAAGGCGATAGCAAAAGCCAGAAGAATGCTGGGCTGCATAGAGAGAGGAATGTCGAGTAAGAAAAGGGAAGTGATTATTCCCTTGTACAGGTCCTTGGTGAGGCCTCACCTGGAGTACTGTGTTCAGTTCTGGAGACCGTATCTACAAAAAGACAAAGACAAGATGGAAGCGGTACAGAGAAGGGCGACCAGGAAGGTGGAGGATCTTCATCCGTACAATATTTTGTAGAGCATGGACCCCTGGTTCACTTAATATGGAATGATCCTATTGTATTGTTCCAATGGAGTAGAGCAGCATATTTCTTGTCAGATAACTGGTTAGATTTAAAGTGAAGACACACACAAAAATCCCGCTAGTATCAACAAGCTGCTAGTACCAACGAGCCGGTAGAAATCTGAAAGTTGGGTGAAAATACAGCTTTGGAAGCTGGGTCCAGGACAAAGTTTAGAGTCCCCTGATGCAGGTGGCGGGACGGCTGCCGAAACGCCATGGTGTCGGGCATATTGTGTTATGTTGTGAAGAAAGTCAATAGTGGACCCTTGGGCCGGCTGATATGGACGACGTCCACAGTTGGTAATGAGCCGGGAGGCGGAGCTTAGCTGGAGCTGAAGGATGACGTCTTCACCCTGGAAACCCGAGACCCCCCCAGGAGGGGCCCGTAGGGGTCCGAGTCGCTGGGACTTAGGAGAATCGTGAAGAAATCCGAGGATCGTAGCTGGCTGAGGGTAAGGAGAATCGTGAAGAAGTCCGAGGATCGTGGCTGGCTGAAGGCAAGGAGAATCGTGAAGAAGTCCGAGGATCGTGGCTGGCTGAAGGCAAGGAGAATCGTGAAGAAATCCGAGGGTCGTGGCTGGCTGAAGACAAGGAGAATCGTGAAGTCGGAGCTGGAGTCAAGGCGCAGCAGGAATGAGCTGGAACCTGAGCTGGAAGCAAGGCACGGCTGGAACAAGCAGGAACCAGAGCTGGAAGCAAGGCACGGCTGGAACAAGCAGGAACCAGAGCTGGAAGGCACGGCTGGAAGAAGCAGGAACCAGAGCTGGAAGCAAGGCACGGCTGGAACAAGCAGGAACCAGAGCTGGAAGCAAGGCACGGCTGGAACAAGCAGGAACAAGGCAACTAACCACTCAAAGAGCGACCACGTTGCAAAGGCAAGGTAAGGCAGTCAGACGCTGGTTTAAATAGCCAGCCAGCGTCTGACGTCAGGAACGGGGCGTTTCAGCACTTCCGGGTGCTGGACCTTTAAGAGCCCCCTCCTCGCGCGCGCGCGCGTGCCCAGGCAGTGGGAGGAGTCAGGCTCGGCCTTCGGCGGCGTCTCCACGTGGAGGGAGACGCTGCCATGCGGCCCTACAGGCCCCAGACGCGGCGGATCGCGGCAGCCCCGGGTGAGCCGGCAGAAAGGTAAGGACCCGGTCGCTAGCCTGGCGACCGGGACCGCAACAGTACCCTCTCCTTTACGCCCCCTCTTCAAAGGGCTTGGCCTGTCAGGATGGTCTTGATGGTATTGTTGCAGAAGAGTCTTGTCCAAAATGTTGCGGGCAGGTTCCCACGTATTGTCTTCATTCCCACAACCTTCCCAAGCCAACAGATATTCCCAACGTCTGTTGGCGAAGCGCGCATCAAGGACCTCTCGTACCTGGAAGGTAGGATCCTCAACCGTAGTGGTGGAACCATCATCGAGCGGTCTGGGGTGAAATCTGGAAAGAATTACTGGTTTCAAAAGAGAAACATGAAAGACATCATGAATGCGTAGAGTGGTAGGGAGTCGAAGGCGATACGAGACCAAACCTACCCTCTCTGCTACGCGGAAAGGCCCACAGAACTTGGGTGAGAGTTTTTTGGACGGTTGTCTCAAGTGAATGTTCTTTGTACTGAGCCACACTCGATCGCCTGGAAGGAAAGTGAATGCAGGTTTTCGATGACGATCGTAGTGGTGTTTAGCAGTGCGTGCGACTTTATGGAGTCGATGTTGAACAGAGGACCAAAGTTTACTCAATTGGTCTGCGGTAACCTGAGCGGCAGGTGAGGAGGTTGGTACTGGTAGAGGTAATGGTGGTTTGAGTTGTTTACCATACACGATTTGAAAAGGCGACTTCCCTGTCGCCGTATGTATTTGATTGTTATATGCGAATTCCGCCCAGGGCAAAAGTTCTACCCAATTGTCTTGCTTGTGATTAATGAACGCTCGTAGGAACAACTTCAATGAACGATTCATGCGTTCTGTTTGCCCATTGGCTGTGAACTGAGGACCCCTGTCAGACACAATGTCCTGAGGCAGACTATGTATACGAAATACATGATGTGTGAATAGAGAGGCCAATTCAGTGGCGGAAGGTAATTTGGGCAAAGGCACAAAGTGAGCCATTTTAGAGAAGCGGTCCACTGTGACCCATACCACGGTTTTGCCTTGCGAAGGCGGAAGTTCCACCATAAAGTCCGTGGCAATATGGGTCCATGGTTCTGTGGGTATGGGTAATGGTTGCAAAAAACCTCTCGGAGAGCCGTTTAGTGGTTTTTGCAGGGCGCAAGTAGGACAAGAGTTGATGTAGGTGGAAACGTCACGGCGAAGGCCAGGCCACCAATAGTAACGATTTATAAGGTCCAAAGTTCGTAGCCTACCAGCATGCCCCCCGGTCAGCGAGTCATGTCCCCAAGACAAAACTTTCTTCCGTAGTCTTTTAGGAACAGTAATTTTATTTGCGGGGGCAATGGAGGTGATACTTAGTTGAATACAAGCAGGGTCCAGGATGGTCTGTGGTGAGTCCTCCTCCTCCTCCTCCGGCTGAGAAGTGCGAGAGAGGGCATCAGCCCGCACATTCTTCTCTGCTGGTCGAAACTTGAGGAGGAAATTAAAACGACTGAAGAAAAGTGACCATCTTGCTTGCCGCGGGTTTAGCCGTTGAGCTTGGGCTAAATACAATAAATGTTTGTGGTCCGTGTACACGGTTACCGGATGATTAGCCCCCTCTAGCCATTGCCTCCACTCCTCGAAGGCTAACTTGATGGCTAGGAGTTCTTTGTCCCCGATGCCGTAGTTACATTCGGCAGGTGAAAACTTTTTAGAAAAGTAGGAACATGGCATCAATTTGCCGGAAGCATCGTGTTGACTGAGAACGGCACCGACAGCCAGGTTCGAGGCATCGACCTCCAAAATAAAGGGACGTTGTGGATCTGGGTGTCGTAGGCACGAGGCTGTTATGAAAGCTTGTTTTAACGCTTTAAAGGCCTCCGAGGCGGTAGTGGGCCAGTCATGAGCGTTAACTCCTTTGCGTGTAAGCGCAGTGAGGGGAGCTACCTTCTGGGAATAATGCGGTATGAAATGTCTGTAAAAGTTGGCAAAGCCAAGAAATCTTTGTAGAGCCTTCAGGCCAGACGGGCGAGGCCAGTTGGTAATGGCTGCCACCTTTTCTGGATCCATCTGGAAACCGGACGAGGAAACTATGTAACCCAAGAACGGAAGGGACTCACACTCAAACTGGCATTTTTCAAATTTAGCGTATAGATGATTGTCTCTTAACGCCTGCAAAACCCGTTTGACGTGTTGGCGATGGGAGGAGAGATCTTGGGAATAGATCAAGACATCATCGAGGTAAACAATGACAAAGGAATGAAGCATCTCCCGGAGAACCTCGTTCATAAGATTCTGGAAGACAGCTGGGGCATTACATAAGCCGAAAGGCATTACCAGATATTCGTAATGTCCATCTCGAGTGTTGAACGCTGTCTTCCATTCGTCACCCGGACGAATACGAACAAGGTTATAGGCCCCACGCAAGTCCAGCTTTGTAAAAATCTTAGCCCCTTGAAGTCTATCGAGTAACTCCGGGATTAGCGGCAAAGGATAGCGATCCTTCTTTGTGATGGAATTCAGGCCTCGATAGTCTATGCATGGCCTGAGGGAACCGTCTTTCTTGGATACAAAAAAGAACCCAGCTCCTGCAGGGGAATGTGAAGGGCGAATGAAGCCCTTAGCAAGGTTTTCCGTGATGTAATCCGACATTGCACGGGTCTCTGGCAGTGACAGAGGGTACACCCTACCCCGTGGTGGGGTGGAGCCTGGTAAGACATCGATGGCACAGTCAAAAGGCCGATGGCATGGGAGGAGTTCGGCCTTTTGTTTAGAGAACACGTCAGAGTATTCTCGGTAAGGCTGAGGAAGTTCTAGGACTGAGTGAGAGAGTACTATCTCTGAACTTGGAAGAGGATCCAGGCAATTCTGGAAACAGTGAGAACTCCATTGCACAATCTGGAGGGAGTCCCAATGGATCACAGGAGCATGTTGTTGCAACCAGGGAAGTCCCAAGACCACAGGGTGCACAGATTTCTCAAGTAGTAAAAAAGAGATTGTCTCTGTGTGAAGCACACCAGTTCGTAAGGTGAGAGGCATCGTGATTTCAGAAATGTATCCCGGTAACGGGGTTCCCCGGATAGAGGTAACCCGTAATGGGGGTCTCCGGTGCTTAGTAGGTAGTCCGAGCTGGTGTACCAGTTCTTTCCAGATAAAATTCCCTCCGGCACCGGAATCAATCAAAGCTAGCGTCTGGAAGGAACCTCCAGGATACTCCAAGGTTATAGGAACTGTACATTGAGGAGCAGGATTAACACAGCCTAGGGGAATCTCCTCATTTCTCCCTAGACTCGACCATTTCCCGGTCTTGCAGGACATTGAGCAAGGAAATGACCCTTAGTACCGCAATATAGGCAAAGACCCTGGATGCGGCGTTGTTTCTTCTCTTCCTCGGTTAGAGGCGCCCTTCCAAGTTGCATAGGTTCCTCCGAGGAACTGCCGGTGGCCGATGATGTTTTGTGAGGTACTACCATAGACCTGGAGAAGGAAGGTGCCAAGGAAACGGGACGACGAAGCACTCGAGCCTCCTTGGTTCGTTGTTGCAATCGTCGGTCTATCCTCCCTGCTAAGTCTATTACCCCATTCAGGGTGAGGGGCAGGTCGCGAGCCATCAACTCGTCCTTGATACGACCTGCGAGTCCTTCCAGGAAAATACCCCGTAAGCAGTCATCCTGCCAACCGAGTTCCATTGCCAGAGTACGGAATTCAATAGCATATTCTGCTAGTGAGCGGGACCCTTGTCTTAGCTGCAGGATTTCAGTGGTAGCGGTAGCTGCACGAGCTGGCTCGTCAAATGTCTGTTCGAAATGAGTCACGAAATCCTGTAAGTTGTGCAGCATGGCGTCTTGTTTCTCCCACATGGGAGAGGCCCACAGCATGGCCCTCCCATCGAGTAAAGACAAAATGTAAGCTACCTTGACGGCATCGGACGGGAACTGCTCCGGTAATAAGGTGAAACGGATGAAGCATTGGTTCAAAAACGCCCTGCACGATCTGGCATCCCCGGAATAACGTGTAGGCGCTGGAAGCTGAGTCTGAGCGGGAATTTGAACTGCCGGTGGAAACAGAGGTTGTGCCACCGATGGAGGATTGGCGTCCAAGCGGCTGGCTAAACGATCCACCGTAGCAGCCAAGACTTCTAGGCATTGCTGTTGCTGCTGGATTCTTTGAGCCATGCCAGGGATGGCCTGCACAGGAGAGGAGTCCGCCGAGTCAATGGCCTTTGCAAACTGTTATGTTGTGAAGAAAGTCAATAGTGGACCCTTGGGCCGGCTGATATGGACGACGTCCACAGTTGGTAATGAGCCGGGAGGCGGAGCTTAGCTGGAGCTGAAGGATGACGTCTTCACCCTGGAAACCCGAGACCCCCCCAGGAGGGGCCCGTAGGGGTCCGAGTCGCTGGGACTTAGGAGAATCGTGAAGAAATCCGAGGATCGTAGCTGGCTGAGGGTAAGGAGAATCGTGAAGAAGTCCGAGGATCGTGGCTGGCTGAAGGCAAGGAGAATCGTGAAGAAGTCCGAGGATCGTGGCTGGCTGAAGGCAAGGAGAATCGTGAAGAAATCCGAGGGTCGTGGCTGGCTGAAGGCAAGGAGAATCGTGAAGAAGTCCGAGGGTCGTGGCTGGCTGAAGACAAGGAGAATCGTGAAGTCGGAGCTGGAGTCAAGGCGCAGCAGGAATGAGCTGGAACCTGAGCTGGAAGCAAGGCACGGCTGGAACAAGCAGGAACCAGAGCTGGAAGCAAGGCACGGCTGGAACAAGCAGGAACCAGAGCTGGAAGCAAGGCACGGCTGGAAGAAGCAGGAACCAGAGCTGGAAGCAAGGCACGGCTGGAACAAGCAGGAACCAGAGCTGGAAGCAAGGCACGGCTGGAACAAGCAGGAACAAGGCAACTAACCACTCAAAGAGCGACCACGTTGCAAAGGCAAGGTAAGGCAGTCAGACGCTGGTTTAAATAGCCAGCCAGCGTCTGACGTCAGGAACGGGGCGTTTCAGCACTTCCGGGTGCTGGACCTTTAAGAGCCCCCTCCTCGCGCGCGCGCGTGCCCAGGCAGTGGGAGGAGTCAGGCTCGGCCTTCGGCGGCGTCTCCACGTGGAGGGAGACGCTGCCATGCGGCCCTACAGGCCCCAGACGCGGCGGATCGCGGCAGCCCCGGGGGAGCCGGCAGAAAGGTAAGGACCCGGTCGCTAGCCTGGCGACCGGGACCGCAACATATTGTTAAATATACTCTTTTGAAGAACTTTTAAGATGTGATCATCAGTGCGGCGTCCATGAATTTGGGCTATGTTGTAAAGTACACAATTTGAAGAACTCTTGAGATGTGATTATCAGTGCGGCATTCATAAATTTGACAAGTGCAGTCACTGTCTTTCAATTTTCAAAGGACACATGTTGATCTGGGCATTTTGCAATAGATCATGTGACAAGCTACATTGAGTTTTAATTCGAAAGTGAGGCTTTACTCAGGCTTTACTCAGGTACAAACAACACATGTGAAGTTAATGATATATAATTGCATTGGACAAGGCTTCAGCACTTAGATGTCCATGAAGGTGAAAATGACTTCCGGTGGAAGAGAGATTTGAGAAACATTTCTAGTTGAAGAACAAGTGTGAGATTCACTGATGCTGCAGGAGCAGTCATTTGAAAAGCATTGTTTATTGCATAAAAAGCTGTCGTTCTATAGATTGTGATTTGCACACGTTTTTTATGGGGGAGTGTGTGATTGGGATGGAGTTGTGAATGGTATGTGTGGTGATTTAATGAGTATTGATGCAACATTTTTTGATATGTATTTAAAGGGTTTATATAAAGGATAAAGTTTTGAATAATAAACATATATATATATATATATATATTGTTGAATGAATAAATAATATAAAGAAATCTTGTTAAATAAATAAATGATTAAGATTTCATTAGAAAGATGCTTTTTTTAATTAACACAGTGAATTAGTGAGCAATATTAGAACATGTGTGGCCTGTGGTTGATATAGTAATTTGGATTAATACAAAACAGGTCCAGTGCGGTCTGATTGGGTATTATAGGTTTAAAGTTTTACAACCTAAAGTGGCAGGATAATTTTAGCCTTAACTGTGCATTTAAAAAAAAATGTGTAGTCAAGCCAACCGATTCCCAGCCCCCACCCCCACCCCAATTATGAAAATAAATCCTCTGCAAGTCAAGCCCTCCAATTGTATTTTTTTTAATGGAAGTCACAGTAGTTTTTAATTAGCTCTTATTACTAGTCAGATTCTCTAGTCTCCAGATCAGCCTGCCAGACAGATCTGACCAGTTGAATGCTTGCATTCCAAATAGGATCTTTTGTAAGGGTGAAGATGGTGAAGAAGCGGAAAAAGTAATAACAATATAAGTAGGGATGTGCAGAGGAAAAATATTTGGTTCAGTTTGTTTATTTGTATAATGGGGACTTAAATACGTTGTATTAGGTTCAAAATGTAAAAAATATGTTGGTTTCTTTCATTCATTTTTTCATTTTATACTGAATTTAAAGGGGGAAGGTCCCATTCACTTCACTCTACAAGAAAACAAGCCTAATATCAGGCCGGACACGAAGGACAGGTCCAAGGTTGGGCACTGTCACCGAGTTCCGAGATTAAGCCCAGTCCCAATGCCATGGACCAACCGAAGGCCAACACTTGTCTCCTAGGCCTGAGCCTAGGACTACAGAAATCGGAGCCCAACCCATTGCCAAGGCTTAGTCCTAGACACTAGGACAAGGCTTGACACCAAGACCCAAACCGAGGATGGGTCTCATTGCACAGACCCAGAACTAGGGCCTATGTCCAGGCCCAACACTGGGACACAACATAATGAATAACATTGCCAAGACCTTGGTCCAGGCCTGATGCTGAGCGCCCAGCAGAGGCCTAGACCCATGTCTGGGCCCAAAGCCACAACCCAGCTGAGACCGGAATCCAAGACCAAGGCCTAGTCCCAAGAGCAAGGACTGGACCCAACTCCAGGGCCCAGAAAATGCCAGGTACTGTCATCAAGGCCTGGGCCTAGGACCAATGCCGAGGCCAAGATACGGTCCAATTGTTGTGGCCTGGGCCTTAAGCTGGGATCTGTACCCAAAGATGTAATTCCAAGTGCAACTATAAGCCATGGCCAAAGAATGGTATCATTTCTAAGGTACAAGCCTAGGCCTAGGCCAAGTACCATGCTGATGCTGAGACCCAGCCGAGGCCAAGATCCATTGTCAAGGCTCAGGAACAAGGCCTAGGCCCAGGCCTAGCTGAAGCTGTGTCCTATCACCAAGGCTCAGGCCTAAGCCTAGGGCTAGGTCCAAAGTCTATGCCCAGGACCACGCCCAATGCTGGAGTATGTCCAAGGCTGAATCCTATTGCCTCAGGCCTAGAGGCCCAGGACTATGCCTTCTGCCATCTTTTTTATTTTTGGACCTCTGATGGAAGGATGTGATTCAGTAATGTCACAGAGGTGACTATCTTCTGCCCAAGGCACTCGATGGCATCTACAGTGCATGATAGCACCCACCAACAGCTATAGCATGGAAAGTATCTTGCTTGCAGCCAGGGCACTCAATGACATGTATAGTGCTTGATGGTGCCCACGATCAATGAATCTTATGGCATTGAAGGTAGCCACACACCTCAATAGCATAAAAAGTGATACTGGCACTAAATGTCAGTTCTGGTGCATGTTTGTTTGTCTGTTTTTCTAGAGTGTTTAATAACTTTAAATCTAATCTTGGGTAATGCATGAGTCAACTGATTGTGTTTAATTATCTTCTGAGTTATTTTTTCCGTAAACTTTGGGTGATTAGATTTAATCTAAAATAAGCTTATGGCATAGAGACCAGAGATCTCCTCATGGAATCTTGCCCACTGTGATAAGGAACCACTTTATTTTCATGTCTGTTCTTGTTGGCTTAAACCAATGATACCTCATTCTTGAGGGATTAATGGTTGCTTAGGCAGCCAATTTTATATATCTTTCTCTCCTCCCTTTCTTCTTCATATGTTAGAGGGGGGAGGAGGCCCTGAATGCCAGTGTTAGTGAAACCTATACTTGCAACGCTTGTGAGGCTTAGAGAGAGTAGTGTGTAAGTGCTAATGTGGTGTTGGATTTTAAAAGCTGTGCATCATGTGTGTGTGCTTGAGCCAATAGGAAAAATCTATGTATATTCAGAAATAGTATATCTTTTGCTTTGATCCTTTGGTTTATATTTTGCAAAAATATTTTTTGTCATTTTTCATTTTCTGTGCTTAGCAAACTGGAAAACAAATCAATTCCTGATGTTTCCTCTGTTTCTGTGTTTTTTATCTTTGAAATTAGTTCTCCTCTTCTTGCCAATTTTTATTTTCACCAGCTTGTATCTTTCTATGGCTAAACTCCTTTTCTTTCTCTTTAAAAAATAATATACCTAAAATAATATAAGAAACAAAGCCTGATCATACAAACAAATATAAGATTTGAAACAGTCTTTGAAATTGCAGATCAGACAGCTAAAGATTTGGTGAGATGAAACTATATGCTTAGAATAACTCCCACTGAAGATTTCTCTGCTATGAAACATCTCTCATGAGAAGAAAAATCAATTTAAAAAAATTGCTGGATTTAGGCCATGCTTACTAGGGATGTGCATTTGTTTGCAACGAAATAGGAAATAAAGACGATATTTCCTATTTCGTTGCATTTCGAGGGGTTGCCGAAACGATAGGAAAACCCACAAAATTTCATGTGGTTTTCTTTTTATTGTCAAAAACATTTTTATTTCCAGGACATGCAAGTCAGGATCACCAAGTGAACAATAAAGGCAACTACAACAACAGTATAACAACAACCAGCATTCAGGTGCCACGACCCACACATACCCTTCATTTTTACTTTTCTACAACTGCAACAACCTTAGGCAGCAACCACACATTCCCTCCCTCATTCATAGCCACCACACGCATCAACAGTCAATACCCCACTCAATCTGTCAATCCCTTCAACCCCTTCACCCCCCCTCCCCCCCTGGTAGTCCAGACAAGTGAGACCTTTGTAGGTCCCAGACATAAAGTACACCAGTGGCATCCAGGCTGCATCCGTAAAAAGAAAGAGGGTGCATCAATCGATGGCAGAAATCATCGCCAGGCTGTCTGGTATACAGTGGATAATAGGTAATTTTGTACATCCTGAGGTAGTAAAAAGAAACAGGTGGACCAATATTCGCAATAGGGTTTATCATATGGGCAAGAATTCGTAAGGACGGTTAACCTCTCCATTTGCAAAGCCAAGGCGAGTGGGAAGTACCAGGCTTGAAGTGTGGGACATGTAGCAGTCTTGATCCACGTAGCTAATATCGTGTGGCATGCAAGAAGGATGGCGGTTCGCCCAAACTTGTCCATAGCCACGTCAGACAGAGTTAAGTTTCCCCACACGCCAGACAAGAGAAGGCGGCCGGACCATCTGAGATTGACCTTGAGACACTGCGCAATGATTACGAAGACCCCATCTCAGAATACTTTCAGGGTCGAGCAATTGAAAAGCTGGTGGGCCAGGGTACCAAAGCCCAAGCTACATTTGACACACAGAGCGGAAGACAGGCAGCCCATGGTATTCTTATCATTTCTTGGGAGGGGGGGGAGAAAGGGCACATCAAAAAAAAACCCCTCACCCCAACCCTTCAAATTTAATTAATTGCAACCTCCCACCCTCCCAACCCCCCAAGACTTGCCGAAATCCAGCGGGGTCCCGGGAGCAATCTCCCCCTCTCAGGCCATCAGCTGCCACAAATCAAAATGGCATTGGTGGCTCTTTGCCCTTACCATGTGACAGGGGCAACCAGTGCCATTGGTCGGCCCCTGTCACATGGTAGGAGCAATGGATGGCCCGCACCATTTTTTAAGATGGTGCCAGCCGCCCATTGCTCCTACCACGTGTCAGAGGCCGGCCAATGGCACAGATAGCCCCTGTCACATGGTAAGGGCAAAGGGCCATGGCACCATTTTGTTTACTGGCAGCCAACAGCCCGAGAGCGGGAGATCACTCCCGGGACCCCTGCTGGACCACCAGGGACTTTCAGCAAATTTTGAAGGGATCGGGAGGGTGGGGGATTGTAATTAATTAAATTCGAATGGTTGGGGTGGGTTTTGGGTTTTCGTTTCGGGGCAGCCGAAAAAAATTGTCCAGAACCGCGGGAAAACGAAATTTCCCACAGCGGGCCGATAACGAAGGCCAAACCGAAAGGTTCGGCCAAGTCACATCTCTAATGCTTACCATAACTTAGCTATTTCAGTATTTTGCTTTGCTTCTCAGGAGCAATAATGAATTTTTATTTTAATAACAAAATTAATGTCTTACACCTAGATTCATGAAAAAGCTATAAACATAGCAAAAATAGCGCCCATGATTTAAAAAAGGGGTGTGGTTATGCTAATTAGCAGCCTGCCACATCACATAAGTAAATACCGCACACAGTGTTGTGTCAGTGCACACAGTGTTCTTTTAGTACATGCGGCGTTCTTTCAGCGCACACTACATTGTGACAGCATATTGCACATTTCGTCACTGTGCAGCACATCACGTCATCTGCCACGTCATTTTACAATGCTAACATAAATAAGAACATTGTGTGTTACTTTTCAGTTCATATAGACAGGCTTCCTGCAGCTGCTTCTTTCAGGGTGTGTCGAGGCATGGGTTAGAGAAGAGGTGTGTAGAGTTTAGTGGAGTAGTTCTGCTACGGAAGCATGGTTAGACTCAACCAAAAAAATAGCTGATGAAATAAATCCCATCAAATCAATATGCTAAAAAATAAGCAATACATAATAATCCCTGGCACAACGAAAAAGTAAAAGATGCAAAAAGGACTCTCAGATCAATGGAAAAAAGATGAAGAAAACACAAAACAACCGATACCCTAACCAAATACAGAAAATATCTAGCTTTTTACAAACAACTAATCCTTAATGTTAAGAAAGAATACTACAGAAATAACATAGAAAAATTTGCTAACAATCCAAGAACCTTATTCTCAATGGGCGGATTTTAAAAGGCGCGCGAATAGCCTACTTTTGTTTGCGCTCCAGGCGCAAACAAAAGTACGCTGGATTTTAGTAGATACTGGATCGGCATTTGGGATACTGGGTCAGACCAAGGGTCCATCAAGCCCAGTATCCTGTTTCCAACAGTGGCCAATCCAGGCCATAAGAACCTGGCAAGTACCCAAAAACTAAGTCTATTCCATATTAACATTGCTAGTAATAGCAGTGGCTGTTTTCTAAGTCAACTCAATTAATAGCAGGTAATGGACTTCTCCTCCTAGAACTTATCCAATCCTTTTTTAAACACAGCTATACTAACTGCACTAACCATATCCTCAGGCAACAAATTCCAGAGTATAAATTTGTGTTGAGTGTAAAAGAACTTTCTCTGATTAGTTTAAAATGTGCCACATTATCCGAAAGAGTAAATAACCGATTCACATCTACCCGTTCTAGACCTCTCATGATTTTAAACACCTCTATCATATCCCCCCTTAGCCGTCTCTTCTCCAAGCTGAAAAGTCCTAACCTCTTTAGTCTTTCCTCATAGGGGAGCTGTTCCATTCCCCTTATCATTTTGGTAGCCCTTCTCCGTACCTTCTCCATCACAATTATATCGGCAACCAGAATTGTACACAGTATTCAAGGTGCGGTCTCACCATGGAGCGCTACAGAGGCATTATGACATTTTCCATTTTATTCACCATTCCCTTTCTAGTAATTCCCAACATTCTGTTTGCTTTTTTGACTGCCGCAGCACACTGAACCAATGATTTCAATGTATTATCCACTATGGCGCCTAGATCTCTTTCTTGGGTAGTAGCACCTAATATGGAACCTAACATTGTGTAACTAGAGCATGGGTTATTTGTCCCTATATGCATCACCTTGCACTTATCCACATTAAATTTCATCTGCCATTTTGATGCCCAATTTTCCAGTCTCACAAGATCTTCCTGCAATTTATCACAATCTGCTTGTGATTTAACTACTCTGAACAATTTTGTATCATCTGCAAATTTGATTATTTCACTCGTCGTATTTCTTTCCAGATCATTTATAAATATATTGAAAAGTAAGGGTCCCAATACAGATCCCTGAGGCACTCCACTGCCCACTCCCTTCCACTGAGAAAATTGTCCATTTAATCCTACTCTCTGTTTCCTGTCTTTTAGCCAGTTTGTAATCTACGAAAGGACATCGCCACCTATCCCATGGCTTTTTACTTTTCCTAGAAGCCTCTTATGAGGAACTTTCTCAAATGCCTTCGGAAAATCCAAGTATACTATATCTACCGGTTCACCTTTATCCACATAGTGGAAACATTGAAATCGTTGGTTCAGTGTGCTGTGGCAGTCAAAAAAGAAAACAGAATGTTGGGAATTACTAGAAAGGGAATGGTGAATAAAACGGAAAATGTCATAATGCCTCTGTATCGCTCCATGGTTAGATCGCACCTTGAATACTGTGTACAATTCTGGTCACCGCATCTCAAAAAAGATATAATTGCATTAGAGAAGGTACAGAGAACGGCTACCAAAATGATAAGGGGAATGGAACAGCTCCCCTATGAGGAAAGACTAAAGAGGTTAGGACTTTTCAGCTTGGAGAAGAGACGGCTGAGGGGGGATATGATAGAGGTGTTTAAAATCATGAGAGGTCTAGAACGGGTAGATGTGAATCGGTTTTTTACTCTTTCGGATAATAGAAAGACTAGGGGGCACTCCATTAATTTAGCATGGGGCACATTTAAAACTAATCGGAGAAAGTTCTTTTTTACTCATCGCACAATTAAACTCGGAAATTTGTTGCCAGAGGATGTGGTTAGTGCAGTTAGTATAGCTGGGTTTAAAAAAGGATTGGATAAGTTCTTGGAGGAGAAGTCCATTACCTGCTATTAATTAAGTTGACTTAGAAAATAGCCACTGCTATTACTAGCAATGGTAACATGAAATAGACTTAGTTTTTGGGTACTTGCCAGGTTCTTATGGCCTGGATTGGCCACTGTTGGAAACAAGATGCTGGGCTTTATGGACCCTTGGTCTGACCCAGTATGGCATGTTCTTAAGTTCTTAACATAGTATGGCAGCCACATGTCTACTGGCCTCCCTTCCCTGGAAGGGAATGTGGTAGGTGAGACCTATTAGACAAAGTAGCATTCTATAAGGTTTTGGCGAAGCTGGCTGCCACTCAGAGTGGTGCCCTGGGCTCGTGCAGAGACACATGGGGGATCCAAGGGGAGATTCAGAACTATATCCATTTGTAGTCCATGGAGTAGAGTGAGATTATGGAAGACACAGCAGAGCAGCACTAAATCTTCTACTTTGTGTGGGGCATACATTAAAGCTCTACCCATCTTGTCCAAACAGTGAAATCTACTTTTGGAAACTCCAAAGGTGCGTTCGATGACACAGCGGGTAGCACATAAGGCCTCATCTCTGCCAGCGTGCTGGGAATGTCAAAGGGGGTGAGAAACCAGGTCCTGCAACCGTACCCAGAATCTCCTGCAGCAGAGACAGATTTAAGACATGAATCATAGCATTGTCACTTGCAGATCTGGCTGGCAAACCACTACATCCTCTAAGACTTTTTAAGGTAGCCTCTTCCTTTCCCTGAGCCTTAAAGGTCAATTTACCTAGCTTAAGTGCAAATCACATTGATGTCGGCCAGTATATGTGCAGACTAGCTGTAGCCAAAAGTAGCTCAGCTGTTCAGGACTACTACATCACATCTGAGTATACCAATAATTGCATTCCAGGCCCTTAAAACTGAGCTAAGGCCCCTGGTATGTAGCAGGCTGCCAAACTTGAAGCAATACATAAGAGCTGCCACACCTGTGTTAGCAGCAAAAATGGTACCTGATTGTGTGATTGCGAATGTCCCTGCTGGCTCTGCAGTATGGCCTCCATAGAAACAAATTTATGAGGTCCGACAAAGGGAATATGCCACGTCACCAACAAGCTTGTGGCTGAGGTGTGTGACAGTCAAGACAAACTGTAGCCAACAATCGGGATGATGCCTCACTAACTGGCCACACGTGATCATGCAGTGTGGACACTTCAAGCTTGCCATTGACCAGTGAGATTTAAATAACTCCCAATGGAAGGATCGGAAAAGGGTAATTTTGACAATGAACACATAGAAAGTGTATAGTGCCTGCTCACAACCAAAGCTTTAGGGCTAGTGCATTTTTGTTGTCACAAGGTCTGCAGGCGTCTGCAGCATGGGCTGAAAAAGCCAGGCCTATACAAGCCACTTATCATGGCAGCAATGTTTTTCCTCCCCCCAGCCAACCTCAATTGGATGCCATTTGCCACAAAAAACATAGCCAGAGATGGAATATAGAAAGAAGTGTCGGTCTTACCCATAAGTCAACCATCCTCAGTCTCGTGAGTAGCGAGCTGAGGATGCCTGAGCAATGCACCAAATGCACCCAAAGACATGCAACAGGCACAACAACATGGGTGGATTTGGGAAGAAGGGCATCCTGAAAACCCTGAACGGGTCGGTGGTAGGATGTTCGGTAGTTAAGCTGAGAACAAGTTGTATAGAATAGACTGGCCAAAAATGGAATCTTGCCTGCCAGCCTTATCCAAGCAATAATGGGCTGCAAAGGTATGGAGAGAGCTCCAGGTTGCAGCCTTACAAATATCAATAAGTGGCACTGAACGAAGGTGTGCCACTGAGGTTGCCACAGCCCTAAAAGTGTGTGCTTTTACACGGTCTAGTAGCGGAATGCCTGCTTGCTGGTAGCAAAAAGAGATATGGTCTGCCAACCAGGAGGAAAGGTTCTGTTTTCCTACTGTTTTCCCACTGAGGTATTAGAAAGAAAGTAGGTAAGATGATGGATTGATTAAGATGAAATTCCGACACTACCTTTGGTAAAAACTTAGGGCGTGTACGGAGGACCACTCTGTCATGCAGAATTTTAGTGTAAGGCGGGTAGGTGACTAATGCCTGTAACTCGCTAACTCTACATGCGGATGTTATAGCGAGAAGAAAAATTACTTTCCAGGTGAGATGGAGGAGATTGCAGGAGTGGAGAGGCTCAAACGGAGGTTTCATGAGCCGCCCTAAGACCACGTCAAGGTCCCAAGCGGGGGCTGGAGGGCGAAATGGAGGTTTCAGGTGGAGCAAACCTCTCATGAAGCGTGTGACTAAGGGCTGTGTTAAAATAGAGACATCTCTCATGCCGTTGTGGAAAGCGGCTACCGCACTGACATGCACCTTTATAGAGGAAGTTTTCAGGCCTGACTCTGACAGATGCCAGAGATAATCCAGAAATTTCGCAGTGGACAAGTGAAGGGGTCTATGGACATGGAATTGCACCAGACTGTAAATCTTTTCCACTTAGAATGATAAGAGCGTCTCATGGAAGGCTTTCGTGAAGCTACCAGGACTCGGGATACCGACTCCAAAAGGTTAAGGGGTTGGAGTATTAACCTTTCAACATCCAGGCCTTCAGGCACAGGTCCTAGAGGTTGGGGTGGCGTAGGCACCCTTCGTTCTGAGTTATAAGAAGTGGATCCTCCCCTAGAGAGATGACCGGCGAATTGATAGGTCCCGGAGGATTGGGAACCAGACTTGGAATGGCCAGTGAGGGGCTATCAGAATCATTAAGCCCTTGTCCCTTCGTAACTTTGCGAGAGTCTTTGATATGAGTGCAAGTGGAGAGGAGACCGCTGGACCACGAGAGGGTGAAAGCATACCTTGGCTGTGAGTGGCGGCTGCGAGTGAGCGAGCAGAAGTTCTCTACTTTGCGGTTGTGGATGGACGCAAAAAGGTCTATTTGTGGATACCCCCAAATTTGGAAGATTGTGTCCGCAACCATGGGATTGAGAGACCGTTCGTGCAGATGGAAGGTTCGACTCAAGTTGTCCGCTAGAACATTGTCCACGCGCGCCAAGTAGGTCAGTCTGAGGTACATCGAGTGGGAAAGAGCCCACGCCCATATCTGTATAGCTTCCTGACACAGAAGGTTCCCCCTTGCTTGTTGATATACCACATCGCCACCTGGTTGTCGGTCTGAATCAGGATGGCCTTGTTTGAGAGGCAATCTTGAAAGACTCTGAGGACATATCTGATGGCACAAAGCTCCAGGAAATTTATCTGATGTTTGGCTTCCTCTGGAAACTAGGTTCCCTAAGTCTGCAGGCTGTCGACATGAGCACCCCAACCTAGGTTGGGGGCGTCCGTTGTCAGGATAATTTGAGGTTCTTGAATTTGAAAGGGAAGGCCTTGAAGAAGATTAGAGAGCCACATCCACCAGGCCAGTGACAGGTGGAGCTGCTTGGTAACGTGGACAATGCAGGACATTGAATAATAAGCCTATACCCACTGGGACTTCAGAGTCCATTGCATGACTCTTATGGTGAGGCGTGCCATTGGAGTAACATGTACAGAGGATGCCATGTGACCCAGCAAAATGAGGAAATGACGAGCTGTCATGTAATCTCGATCCTGGAGGCACTGCGCTAGGGACATGAGAGTGCGAGCTTGATCCTGAGGGAGGAATACTTTTGCCTGCACGGTGTCCAGGTCGTCTCCCATGAAGGATAGTGCTTGAGATGGAACTAGGCTGGACTTGGGATAGTTGGTCAGAAACCCGAGAGACAGCAATGTATGGAGAGTTAGACGTAAGGAGGCTAGTGTGTCCTTTTGAGTTGGAGCCCTTATCAGCCAATCGTCGAGATAAAGGTAGACATGGACACCTTGATACCTCAGGTAGGCTGCGACCACTACGAGGCACTTGGTAAAGACTCATGGTGCGGATGCTAGGCCGAACAGCATAACCTGGTACTGGAAGTGCCGGGGGCCAACTAGGAATCGAAGGAATTTGCTGTGAGACGGAGTGATCAAGATGTGTATGTACTATTATAAAGATCTAGAGAGCAATGCCAATCTCCTCTATGTAGAAGACGAAGAAGAGAGCCCAAGGTTATCATCCTGAACTTTTCCTTCTGTAGATACTTGTTTAAGGCATGCAGGTCCAGGATTGCACGAATGCCTCCTGACATCTTTGGAATGAGGAAATACCGGGAACAGAACCCCTGCCTCTGCTGGGAGAGGGGCACAGGTTCTATCGCCCGGGACCTCAGGAGGGTTGAAATCTCCTCCTCCAGAAGAGAGGAGTGATCGGATGATCCCCACGTCGGCCGAGGTGGGGAGTGCTGGTACAGTCAGGAAGTTGAGGTGGTAACCTTGATTCAGTACAGCGAGTACTCACTGATCTGAAGTGATCGTGTGCCATATGTTGGTGAAGAGGCACAACCGACTGCCGACGGGTACAGACTCCTCTCCAATGAGGAGTCAAAATCCAGCAGCTGGGCCTGGTGCAGGAGCTGGCTGAGTTTTCTGAGGCCTGGATTGTCTGGCCTGACCTTTCTGGTAAGGTCTGGAGGGGTGACCCCAAGTAGCAGGAGGATAATATCTCCATGGCTTGAAGGATGGCTGCTTAGAGTCTCTTTGGAATGTCCTTTTAGAGGTGGACGTGAAATCAGAAGGCACGGATGAAAGCTGGCGTAGCGTCTCGTGGTGGTCTTTAAGCTGTGCTACGGTCTCCTGGATTTTGTCCCTGAAGAGATTATCTCCAGCACAGGGCAGGTCAGCCAACCGGGCCTGTACTTCTGGTCTTAAGTCAGAGGACTTCAGCCAGGCCCATTTTCGTGCACTAATCCCTGCTGCAGACACCCTAGAAGCAGTGTCAACAATGTCATAGGCAGCGTGGACCTCATGCTTGCCAGCATCTAGTCCCTTCTGAGCCAGGGTATTGAGTTGATCCTGAAGCTAGTCGGGTAAAGACTCAGAAAAATTCCTGGATCTTTTTAAATAGGTCCCTGTTATACTGGGTCATGTATAACTGGTAGGAAGCAATGCGAGAAATAAGCATTGAGCCATGGAAAACACGACGGACAAATGCATCCAGGGACTTCTTTCCCTAGAGGTATGGAAGAATGGTGGCACCGACGGCATCGATGGAGGCACTGAATGAGGACAATGCGGTATCGATGGTATCGGTGACATCGATGGGCGAGTTGGTGGCAAGATCCCAGACGGCCCGAGCATAGGTTCCGGCCTCGGTGTTTCCTCGTCGTCCGATGACAAAGGAATCGGGGTGGAAGGCGCTGGACATACCAGTATCCTCGGTTTCACCGGTGGAAGGGCACCGATCAACGCATCCAGCCTGCCGAGTAGCGGTGTGAGCACCATGGGAATCAGGTCGGCGAATGGGGCTGGCATCGGTGCTGGCATTGATGGAGGCTGGAAGCCCTGCAGTGCCTTTCGATGGCCTCTTGGATCATCCGATCCAATTCCTCGCAGAAGCCTGGGGTGTGGAACCCCAGCTCCGGAGTAGTAGGCAGCATTGCATTGCCAGAGGGTCCACCGGTGAAAGTGGAGTCGGGGCTCCCAGCACCAATGAAGGTGGGGAACACCTCGGTGTCCCAATCGCAGAGGAGGATGGGGCCTTCTCTAGATGGGACTTCTTTGTCGGTGGCTCTGTCGACACCGATGCCGAGGGCTTGCCTGGATCAGCGGACTGAGCCTTCCGATGATGGTGTTGACGCTTTTCACGATGTTCTCCTCGGTCCTTCTCTGGAGCTGAAGAGGAAGAAGTTAATGCCTTTGGAGTAGTTGGTGCCGGTTGGACAGCACCGGTGTCCTGCTGCAGGCAAGAGGTCTATGGCACCAGCTCAGACAATGTTAAAGCGATCGAAGGAGTCGGTGGCTTTGCCTGAAAAAGAAACTCCATCTTCTCTGAGTGGGCCTTACGGCCTTCAGTGTCATTTGGGCACATTTGGTGCAAGTTAAGATGTCTTGGTCCGACCCCAAACACAATACACAGACCCTATGCGGGTCTGTGATCAACATTGTCCGAGGACAATCGGGGCACCGATGAAAACCCGACGCCATGGCATCGACAAAAATTTAGCCACGGTGCGATCAATGGCCGGTAGGCCCCGAAGAGAAAACTCGATGGGAATCGACTACAAACGAGGGTAAAGCCTTACCTTTTGACCGCAGATTACAGAATCGATAAGGGGACCTCTATGGGGTAGATTTTTTTTCAAATTTTGAAAATAAGTTCCGTGAGGATAATTCCTGTCAGGAATCTCTAGAGAGCTCCTTAACCCTCGTGGCTACTGCTGCGCAGAAAAAAAGAAACTGAAGGGGGACCTCTGCTGGATGCAGGGTTAGTGCCATGCTGGGCATGCCCAGTAGGTGCCAATCAAAGTTCTAGAAACTTTGACAAAAGTGTTCCGTGACTGGGCTCCATCCTCATGACGTCACCCATATGTGAGGACTACCATCCTGCTTGTCCTGTGAGAAAGTTTATTTATAAGGCATGTAGATAGTTTGAAGATATCTAAATATTTTGAAAATTTGGAGACATGCTCCTACCTCCTGTATGGATTTTGGCACAAAGTCCATTTTAGGGTTTAATACTTTAAAAAATGTTTTTACCTCTTCTAGTTCATTAAGGTAAAGTTAATGTGTATATTTATTTTTATTTATTTGTCGGTTTTTATATACCGTTGTTTGGCGCAGGCCTTCACAACGGTTTACAGAAATTAACAACTGTTTACATAAACCAGAGCAAAACTGAATACATTTATATAACTCTAGTTATCTTATACTAAAAACTGAATAAATAAGATAACTCTAGTTTTAGCTAAATAAATACAATAAATTATTATATTTTTTGTTAGTGATAAAGATCATTGCAACTGTGTATGTGTGAATGTGTGTGTACATATAAAAAATATATGTGCTTGTTGTGCTAACTAATTATATTGCACAGAGCTATTAGAATCCTGTTTTGATTTTGTATGCTAGTCTTAAAATAAGATAAGAATTGTGTATACTATTAATTAATTGTCCTTCAGAGACAATTAAATTGTCATCACCTATGTGATAGGTAAGGTTTTATCCTAACCCATTGCTTCATGAGCTGGGCCTACATGGGACCAACCTAAGATATGGGATAGAGGATAACAGCACTGGAGCTTGAAGAATAGTATTGTCATATGGAGAAATGGACAAATGGAGAAATATAAAGGCGTTTTGAGAGGGTTTTCTGTGAATACAGACCAGTTGTGGGAGGTGAAGGAACAGAAAAGATAATAACTTGATAATAAGATTGATCAGATGTCTGGAAATAGCCAAGGCTGTAGGAATGCTAAAATATGCTAAGGGTTCGTCAGAATGTTAAAAGTATGTCAAAGGTCAATATTAAGTTTCACTTCTGCTTTCTAAGCTCAATATACAAGAAATCATATGACTTACAGGGATAGTGTTTAGCATATTTTAGATATGACATAACCAGTAATTGTCATGTTAACAAAGTAATAAACTCCCTGATGTGTAGGTATCGGGTAGGTGATGTATTTAACTGATTATAACAGATCAGGAGCTCTGAGCAGAATGTTTATCTACATTGCTAGGTAAGCTGCACTGCTCCTAAGGTATCTTACTCATAATAAAGATCTTTCTCTTACTGGCTGTTGATATACATTGTTTACTAGCATCCCCAAAACTCTAGTTACTACAAAACTTACAGCCAGACAGACAAAGGCGGTAACTTTTAAACAGTCACATGGGTATACATGTACGCATGTATGTTGGCTCGTGCCAAAGGGCATGGCCTTTTTATTACAATCGTGCACAAATGTGTGCATGGTATAAAATAGACTGTACACACATTTATTTATTTATTTATTTAACACTTTTTTATACCGACCTTCATAGTAAATAAACCATATCATAGAAACATAGAAACATAGAAATGACGGCAGAAGAAGACCAACCGGTCCATCCAGTCTGCCCAGCAAGCTTCACACATTTGTTCTCATACTTAACTGTTTCTCTTGGCTCTTAGTAACCTTATGTTCTAATTCCCTTTTCACCCCCACCATTAATGTAGAGAGCAGTGCTGGAGCTGCTTCCAAGTGAAATATTAAGTTTGATTAGTTGGGTAAGCGGCAGCATAGCTCTCTGCCATGAAGCAGAGGGCAATGCTGGAAATGTGTGAAGTATCAGTTTTTCTTTTCCCCTGTCATTGAAGCAAGGAGTCATGCCGGACATGCACCGAAAGTGAAGAATGCCTTGAAAGTCACATTAACTATCATCAAATATTGAAAAGCCTAATAATTGGTAATACCTATAAGCCCATGAACCCATCCCTGTTTTTTTTTCTTTTTTTCTTTTCTTTTTTTAATTGGGAGATGGATGCCCTTCATCCTTCTACTCTGTGAAGGTGGACACCTACCACCGGCCACTGGCATCCCGCTCCGTTAATGCCTCTGTGGCTACTGCCGCTCCATGCAGTGTTTTACTACCTGCTCTTTATATGCGTCCTCTAGAACTGATGGATCCCATCCCTGGGTTTTTTTTATTATTTATTTAATTGGGAGATGACAGCCCTCCATCCTTCCGCTCCGTGAAGGTGGACACCTACCACTGGCCACTGGCATCCCGCTCCGTGAATGCCTCTGTGGCTACTGCCGCTCTGTGCAGTATTTTACTACCTGCTCTTTATATGGACACCTACCACTGGCCACTGGCATCCCGCTCCGTGAATGCCTCTGTGGCTACTGCCGCTCCGTGCAGTATTTTACTACCTGCTCTTTATATGTGTCCTCTAGACCTGATGGATCCCATCCCTGTTTTGTTTTTTGTTTTTGTTTTTTATTTAATTGGGAGATGACAGCCCTACATCCTTCCGCTCCATGAAGGTGGACACCTACCACTGGCCACTGGCATCCCGCTCCGTGAATGCCTCTGTGGCTACTGCAATAAATAAAAGTAATTAACAAGAGAAGAGAATAAGATAAAGTTACATTTAACAAGGAGTAAAAACTTGGGAAGCTTAAGAGCTGGAAGGAAGTTAAAGGCCAAAAAATAATTAAGAAGCATAGTCCAAAAGGAATTTGGATTAAAGCAAAAGATGCTTTAATCCAAATTAAATTAAATTGTGCACACATACATGTGTGCACAATTTTATATGGACACGCGCATGTGCATGCATAAGAACCTAAGAAGAACATAAGAACATGCCATACTGGGTCAGACCAAGGGTCCATCAAGCCCAGCATCCTGTTCCAACAGTGGCCAATCCAGTGCAAATACCGCCTATACCACTTATGTGGGGGGATTTTAGTAGACATGTTTACCAGTGCAATTACCAGTTTCCCAGAGTTCATTCCCAATTTGCCCAGGTAAAAGATAGGACTTCCTAACACCCTTGGTTAAATAGCCTCCATTTTACCCCGTTAGCGCCTACCTTAATTTTTTTATTTTATTTTAATTTTTTTATTTTATTACTTACACGTCATTCATAGCAGAAGTTAAATTACATGGTAGGGGACCCAGTAAATATTTGTACACATAAGTATTTATGCACTGGTTTCATTCATAAAACCAGAAATGCTCATGCCCCACCCAGATCACATTCATGCCCCATCCCTTTTTTAGAAAAAAATTGTGTGTACATACCAGGAGATATGTGCGAAGGGGGGGTGTCTTTTAAAATCCACTGAGTACCGGCCCAGCTTCTGCATGTATTTCCCGGCTTTGGCATGTGCAGGGCTTTTAAAATTCACTTAATAACCAGCTGTTAATCAATTCTACAACTGCAGCCTATAAGACAGTTTCCAAATGTATGTATGAATTAAAGCTTCGGCTTCTAACATTTCATATTCGCATCTTAGCCATATATTCAGGTAGTCCCAACATCTGCTTTTTAAATAGGCAGGAACAGTGCTATGAATGCTTAAGAACATAAGAAAATGCCATACTGGGTCAGACCAAGGGTCCATATCAAGCCCAGCATCCTGTTTCCAACAGTGGCCAATCCAGGCCATAAGAACCTGGCAAGTACCCAAAAACTAAGTCTATTCCATGTTACCATTGCTAATGGCAGTGGCTATTCTCTAAGTGAACTTAATAGCAGGTAATGGACTTCTCCAAGAACTTATCCAATCCTTTTTTAAACACAGCTATACTAACTGCACTAACCACATCCTCTGGCAACAAATTCCAGAGTTTAATTGTGCGTTGAGTAAAAAAGAACTTTCTCCGATCATGGAGTGCCCCCTAGTCTTTCTACTATCCAAAAGAGTAAATAACCGATTCACATCTACCCGTTCTAGACCTCTCATGATTTTAAACACCTCTATCATATCTCCTCTATCATATCCCCCCTCAGTCGTCTCTTCTCCAAGCTGAAAAGTTGTAACCTCTTTAGTCTTTCCTCATAGGGGAGTTGTTCCATTCCCCTTAAATATGTGTTACTAGGTCGTACTTTCCGTTTTCTTTGTGTGACAACATAAGGAGAAATTAAAACTTACCTGATAATTTCCTTTCCTCTAGAACAGTCAAGCCAGTCTATTACGCATGGGTTGTGCACACCTACCAGCAGATGGAGGCAGAGATAAACAGGCTCGCTGATGTCACTCCTCATACAACCTCCTGCTGACACCAGCCTGCCAGTATATTTTGCAAAAGCTAACTGTGGACAACTTTGAAAACTAGATACACATTAAACTGGAACGTATATACACTATTATTTCCCAAATATTTTTTATTAACTTCCAGAAGGACAAGAATTTGAAGGACCAGAGATAGACAGGAACCCAAAATGGGCAAGAGGTCAACCCCCCTTCTCCTTTTTTTTTTTCCCTTATCCAAACACAGATGATCTGCACTCAGTCATACGACTCTTCTCCTTTGTGTAATCTCAAAATAAAGGCATAAGAACATAAGAAATTGCCATACTGAATCAGACCAAGTGTCCATCAAACCCAGCATCCTGTTTCCAATGTGGCCAATCTAGCGCGGTCCAGATGTATTTCATGCAATAAAAAAGGTGGAAGGAAGGCCAAACGATTGCCAGCATGGTTAAAAAGTGAGGTGAAAGAGGCTATTTTACCCAAAAGGTATTCATTTAAAAATTGGAAGAATGATTCATCAGAAGAAAACAAGATAAAGCATAAGCATTGGTAAGTTAAATGTAAGACATTGATAAGAAAGGCTAAGTGAAAAGAAGTTGGCTATAGAGGCAAAAACTCACAATAAAAATGTTTTTAAATATATCTGAACCAGAAAGCCTTCGAGGGAGTCGGTTGGACCATTAGATGATAGAGGGCTTAAAGGGTCACTTAAGGAAGATAAAGCCATCGCGGAAAGACTAAATGAATTCTTTGCTTCTGTATTTACTGTAAAGGATGTTGGGGAGATACCTGTACCAGAGGCGGTTTTCAAGGGTGGCGATTCAGATGAATAGAACCAAATCACAGTGAGCCTGGAAGATGTAGTAGGGCAGATTGACAAACTGAAAAGTAGTAAATCACCTGGACTGGATGGTGTATACCCCAGGCTTTTGAAAGAACTAAAAAATGAAATTTCAATTAATTTGTATCATATCATTAAAATCATCTGTTGTATCTGAAGATATTTAAAAAGGGCTCCAGGGGTGATGCAGGCAACTATAGAACGGTGATCCTGACTTCAGTGCTAGGAAAAATTGTGGAAACTGTTATAAAGAATAAAATCACAAAACATTTAGCTACACATGGTTTAATGGGACACAGCCAGCGTGGATTTTCCTCACAAATTTCCTGCATTTTTTTGAAGAGCTGAATAAACATGTGGACAAAGGTGAACCGGTAGATATGGTGTATTGGATTTTCAGAAGTTCGACAAAATCCCTCATGAGAGGCTTCTAAGAAAACTAAAATGGCATGGGATAGGTGGTGAAGTCCTTTTGTAGATTACAAACTTGTTAAAAGACAAAAAACAGAAAGTAGGATTAAATGGTCTGTTTTCACAGTGCCTCAGGGATCTGTACTTTGACCAGTGCTTTTTAAAATATTTGTAAATGATCTGGAAAGAGGTAAAAAGAGTGAAGTGATCAAATTTGCGGATGACATAAAATTATGCAGAGTAGTTAAATCTTAAGCGAATTGTGATAAACTGTAGGAGGACCATGTGAGGCTGGAAGATTGGGCGTTCAAATGACAGATTAAATTTAATGTGGACAAGTGCAAACTGATGCATGTAGGGAAAAATAACCCTTGCTATAGTTAGGTTATGTTAGGCTTCATATTAGGAGTTATCACCCAGAAAAGAGATCTAGGCGTCATAGTGGATAAAACATTGAAATCGTCGGCTCAGTGTGCTGTGGCAGTTAAAAAAGCAAACATAGTGTTAGGAATTATTTGGGAGGGAATGGTAAATATAACGATGGATGTCATAATGCCCATTTATCGCTCCATGTTGAGACTGCACCTTGAATACTATGTGCAATTCTGGTCGCCACATCTCAAAAAAGATACTGTTGCACTGGAGAAAATACAGAGAAGGCAGACCAAAATGATAAAGAGGATGGAACGGCTCCTCTGAGGAAAGGCTAAAGAGGTTAGGACTGTTCCGCTTGGAGAAGAGATGGCTGAGGGGGGATATGATAGAGGTCTACAAAATAATGAAAGGTCTTGAACAGGTAAATGTAAATCAGTTATTTACTCTCTCAGACAATAAAAGGACAAGGGGGCACTCCATGATATTATCAAGTAGCTCATTTAAAACAAATCGGAGAAAATTATTTTTCATTCAACACAAAATTAAGTCTGGAATTCATTGCAAGAGTATGTGGTTATGGCAGTTAGTGTAACTGGGTTTAAAAAAGGATTGGATAAATTCCTAGAGTAGAATTAATCAATAAGGAATAGTAGTTTGGGATCTATTTAATGTTTGACTACTTGCCAAGTACTTGTGACTTGGAGTGGCCACTATTGAAAACAGGTTGCTGGGCTGGATGGACCCTTGGTCTGACCCAGTATGGCATGTTTTAGGTTCTTATGGACTGGCAATCACTATGAAAAGATTAGGCCAGACACATCTCAGTGGTGTTAGGTTTATTTAGTGTGTACATTGTCTAATACAGTCTCTTGCACCTATTGATTCATTATGACTAGGTGGCTTAACTGGGCCTAAGTGGTTGCTGTGAGACACTGACTCAGACAGAGGACCTGTGCTTACAAGAAATATAGAGATGAGATCAGCTCAAAACTTTCTGCTGGGTTCTCTTCCATGGAAGGGGAAGGAATAAATGAGGACTAGCAGGCAAAATAGCATTGGATGAGCTTTGCCGAAGCTGACTGCCACTCCATGTGGTCTCCCTGGCTTCCGTTGGGGGTCATGGGGGAACCTGGTGTAGATCAGGAACGATTCCTGGGAGACCATGGCAGAATGCCAGATTATGGAATATACAGCAGAGCAGCACTATCTCAGTGACTATGGGTGGAGCATACATTAAACCTCTCCCTGATTTGTCCAAATTGCAAAATTTACTTTTGAGAACTCTGAAGGTGTGTTCTATGGCACAGAGGAAGGAACATAAGGCCTCATTGTACCTCATCTCCGCTGGCATGTTGGGAATTGCAACTGGTGTGAGAAGCCACATTCTGCAACAGTATCCCAAATCTCCTGCGGGAAACAGAGAATGCCTGCATCATTCACTCCACCCTAACTTTGTGATCTTGCTGCCAACACAGAGCATGCTATCAGACATTATAAGCTAGGCTCTAGCCTAACAGGACCCTTAAAATGCTATTGGCAAGCCCTAGGTCCATGCCACTTTTACTGTGACACAATATGAACGCTCTAGTGCTTGCTTATGCTAATTCAGATCTTCCTGAATGGGAAACAACTTCTGGGGTTCCTACACAATGTGTCCATGTCACTCACAACCAGGATTTCAGAAGCCATTTTTTATTCTCCTTTAACAGAAAAACTGTACATCACAGCTGCAACAACTTTCAGAGCAGAAAGACTGTAACCTCGGAGTATGATTGTGCATGTCTCCTGCTGTTCTGCAATCTGTCCTCCAGAGACACACAGTTGTCTGACATGACACAGTGACTCTGATAGGGCCAAAATACACAACCTCCAGCTTCTCTTTAACCTGTGTGATGGTCAATACTTACTGTGGCTGACATTAGACCTGACAGATCACTGACAAGGCACACCTGACCTGGGAGTTCCTGCAGTGTGGACACTAAATGGGATTGATTTACAAGTGATATTTCAACACCTCCAAATGGAAGGATTTCATAAGACACTAGCTTAAAGTTAACCAGTAGGAAGTCTGTAGTCCGTGATCATACACAGAGTTTTGTGCCAAGTGTATTGTTTGGGTACACAGTATTAACAGGCCTCTCAGGCAAGGAGAGAGAAAGCTGGGCTGTGGCTCACTGGCTTGTTGACCTAACTGTACAAGCCACTTGTCGTGTCACCTATGCTGTCACATCCCCAACAGCTCCCCTGTGTCATTGCCATTTGCTGGAAACACATATCCATAGAGGGACTAGAGAAAAAACCATCAGTCTTAATTACAGGCCAGTTGTCTCCATGGAGGCTGTCTTCAAAACATTCAAACAGGGCCGATTGCCTAAGATTAAAGGAACCGTGCGCAGGTCCCGGGTATCTCACTATCACGTTGAGGATGCGCATTCAAGCATCTCAGACCACTTGCACATTGATAGAGTGGAAGAGCTTTTTGTTGCGGTAGATCTCCTCGGTGTGACAGGGTGGGATGATGGCTATGTGAGTGTAGTCGATAGCTCCCAGAACATATGGAAAGTTGGCAATGGCATAAAACCCTTTCTTCAATTCAAGAAAGTCCTGCCTTTCATGAGGGAATGCTATGTACCGATTAATGCAGGCACGTACAGCTGTTATGACCTGGCCCAAAACGAGGGAAAACGAAATGTGGGACATTCCACTGATGGGTCTGACTGTCATTTGAAAGAAGCCAGATGCCATGAAATTGAGGGTGCACAAAAGCTTGCTGAGGCCCAGTATAGCGTGGGATCTTTCCGTGACTGGATCCAGATCCCCTCTCAGTTCTTCATATAATTCTATGATAGTCTGAGAGCTGAGGTGATACCTGCTAACAAGAAGTTCCTCCAGCATGCCCAGCAATGTAGTTCGTGGATGAAAGATGTGCTCCTTGTATCGCAGCTATGCCCTACTGTGTGGCCAGCGCTGCCGTGGGCCAGGACGCTCGACCGGCAGACCTGGTAGCTCTGGCTCCGGTGCTGGGTCTTCCCTAGGTGGGGTTTTAACCTCCCTTGTCTGTTGCTGTAATTCTTGTTGTTCTTGTTGCTATCGTCGCCACTGAGCAACCTGACACATCCAGTACCCCGCTACAAGTAAACTTCCCCCTAACATTGTAGCTTTAAGAAGACATTCCAGATAAGAAAAGGTGTTTTTATTGGCCCAGGAGTCCTTGGTAGGTGTGTCTGATAGAAGGCCTCATTTTATCGCATATGGTAATAGCCATGATAATAGCTGTATTTCACGACAACTTCCGCAGTCCCATGATAAAAACGTTTTTGCCCTCTACTGCAAAAAAAGGTGTTGTTATTTCCGACATTAAAACCCGCATTATTGTGTGATAGTTCACCACTAAATGCAGTAGGAACCCCTAATTTGTATATAATTCTAGCTTTTGCATACTCATCATATTTGCAAACTAAAGCGCCATGTGCTAAATATCACACATCTAATATGTGTTAGACCGCTTTTATCGTGCCATACGGCCAAAATACATATTTGATCGTAATATACTATATAATAGATTGTACACCATTGAGATTGTTCCAGATTGACGGTATATAAAATAAATAAATAAATAATATCCGGTTAGATTTCAAAGTTTGGCTAAATATAGCTGGATAATTTTATATGAAGACTAATACTAATAGCCCATTCAAGGATGAGGAAATACTTTGAAGTTAACAAAGTGTTTAAGAGAGTGCAGGCTGAGCTCGGTAGTACTTTGTGGTAATAGAGATTGAACAATTCAGGGAAAGGAGATGGGCAGAGAGTATATAAACTTAGGAAGAAACTTGTAGCACACAAATGAGTGGATTTTTCAGACTCTGTTAATACTTGAAGAGAGCTCTCTCATTAAGGGAGCAGGGAGATCACTTGGTTGCTACAGAACTAAATGTTTCTGTAACTGATCAGATTTTGGTAAATCAGGAATCAAATTCTTGTGGTGTTCTGTCTTAAATAATGCCAGGGCTAATGGAGTGCTGGTTATGTTAGTGGGCCTGGAAAATTTTACTTCAACATACAGTAGAATTGCCATGTTTTCCACCTCATTGTTTAGTTTAGCAGAGTTGCTTACCAGTAACAGGTGTTCTCCTAGGACAGCAGGATGTTAGATCTCACAGATGGGTGACATCATCAGATGGAGCCTGGCACAGAAAACTTTTGGCACACTTTATAGAACTTTGACTGCACACTGAGCATGCCCAGCATGTCACTATCTGCACATCCACGTGGGGTCCCCCTTTAGTCTTGTAACACAGAATTCACAAGCAAAAAAATAAAATAACAAAATGTAGGAGAACCCAACTCTGCAGTGTGGAGGGCGTGTTTCCTGAGGACAATCAACCTCACAGATGGGTGAATACCAAGCTTCAGGCTGCTCCCATTATTGGCTTATGACCAACAGGCACCAAACCAGGTGCCAATGGGCACAAAAATAACTGCGGTGCTGTTGGTAACACAGAGAGACAGAAAGAACTCAATGGGCCCGACACAGGGAGTTGGGTTTTAAGCCTGGAAGAGGTTACGGAAAGATTGGCTGAAGTTACTGTCATGTCGCCCGTCCTTGTCCAAGCAGTAGTGAGCAGAAAACATGTCTAGGGAACTCCACATTGCGGCTCTGCAAATTTGGGCAATGGGAACCACTCGTAAGTGGCCTACCAATGCCGCCATGACTCTCACCGAGTAAGCCTTAATGAGGCCTCCAAGCTGAAGGTCCGACTGCGCACATAGCAGAAGGAGATGCAATATGCCAGCCAGTTGTACAGATGTTGTTTGCCCACCGCAATATCCACTTTGTCCTTGTCAAAGGATATGAAGAGTTACATGGACTGCCTGTGGCCTGCAGAACATTCAAGATAGAAGGCCAAAGTCCTCTTACAGTCCAAACTGTGTACAGCCAATTTCCCTTTGTGAGAATGAGGTCTCAGGAAAAGGTGGGCAGAATAACAGACTGATTAAAATGAAAATCAGTCACCACCTTAGGCAGAAACTAAGGGTGAGTAAGCAGGACCGCCTTATCATGAAAGAATTTTGTGTAGGGCAGATAAGTCACCAACACCTGGTCAAGATGGTGAAATGGACAGTGAGATGCTGAGAGAGATTGGGGAAGCTAACCAGATTGGTAGTGCGGTGGTAATGGGAGATTTCAATTACCCAATGTTGACTGGTTAAGTGTGTCATCAGGACATGCTGGAGAGATAAAGTTCCTGGATGAAGTGAATGACAGGAAACAGAGAGTAGGATTAAATGGACAATTTTCTCAGTGGAGGGAGGTGGGCAGTGGAGTGCCTCAGGGATCTCTACTGGGATCCGTGCTTTTCAATATATTTATACATGATCTGGAAAGGAATACGACGAGTGAGGTAATCAGATTTGCAGATGATACAAAATTATTCAGAGTAGTTAAATCACAAGCAGATTGTGATAAATTGCAGGAGGACCTTGTGAGACTGGAAAATTGGGCATCCAAATGGCAGATAAAAGTTAATGTGGATAAGTGCAAGGTGAGTTAGGGAGTAAGTGAACGTGTGGATAGAGGTGAACCGGTGGATGTGGTGTATTTGGATTTTCAGAGGGCATTTGACAGAGTTCCTCATGAGAGGCTTCTGGGAAGGGTAGGAAGTCATGGGATGGGTGGCAATATCCTTTCGTGGATTACAAGCTGGCTTGAGGACGGGAAACAGAGAGTGGGATTAAATGGACAGTTTTCTCAGTGGAGAGAAATGGGCAGTGGAGTGCCTCAGGGATCTATATTGGGACCCGTGGTTTTTGTTGTATTTATGAATGATCTGGAGAGAAATACGACGAGTGGGGCGATCGGGTTTGCGGATGATACAAAATTGTTTGGAGTGGTTGAGTCACAGGCAGATTGTGATGAATTGCAGGAGGGCCTTGTGAAGCTGGGGGATAGTGCATCCAAATGGCGGGTGGAGTTTAATGTGGATAGGTGCAGGGTGGTGCATGTGGGGAAAAATAGCCCATGCTATAGTTACACAAAGTTGGGTTCCATATTGGGAGCTACTGCCCAGGGCAGAGGTCTGGGTGTCATAGTGGATAGTGCATTGAAATCATTGGTTTAGTGTGCTGCAGCAGTCAAAAGATCAAACAGAGTGTTGAGGATTGTTGGAGGAGGAGTGGTGAATGGAACGGGGGATGTTGTGGTGCCTCTGTGGTGCTCAATGGTGAGACCGCACCTTGAATGCTGTGTGCAATCCTGGTCCCCATATCTCAGGGAAGGTGTAGTGGTGGGGGAGGGGGGATACAGAGAGGTGCAACCAGGATGATGGGGGGATGAGGCGGCTCCCCTGTGAGGGGAGACTGGAGAGGTTGGGACTTTTCAGCTTGGAGAGGAGACAGCTGAAGGGGGATATGGTGAAGGTGTTTAGAGTCGTGAGAGGTCTAGAGCGGGTGAATGTGAATTGGTTATTTATTCTTTCGGATGGTATAGGGACTAGGGGGCACTCCATGGGGTTGGCGTGTTGCACATTTAGAACTGGTCAGAGAAAGTTCTTTTTCACTCAGCGTACAATTGGACTCTGGAATCTGTTGCCAGAGAATGTGGTTGGTGCAGTTGGTGTGGCTGTGTTTGGAAGGGAATTGGATGGGTTCTTGGAGGAGAAGTGCATTACCTGCTATTAATTAAGTTGACTTAGAAAATAGCCACTGCTATTACTAGCAACAGTAACATGGAATAGACTTGGTTTTTGGGTGCTTGCTAGGTTCTTGTGGCCTGGATTGGCCATTGTTGGAGACGGGATGCTGTGCTTGATGGATCCTTAGTCTGACCCAGTGTGGCATGTTCTTGTGTTCTAACACCTAAAACTTACTAACTCTACAAGCAAAACTGACCACTACGAGGAAGAGAACATTCTAGGTTAGAAACCTCAGATCACAGGATCACACATGAGCCGTGCTAGCACCACGTTGAAGCCCCCAGGACATAACAGGAGGACAAATGGGGGCTTCATCTGAAGCAACCTCCGCAAAAGTCACCCTACTATGGGTTGCACAGGGATAGGCGTATCACCAATTCCTTGATGGTAAGCGCTGAAATCACTCAGGTGGACCTTGACAGAGTTAGTCTTCAGGCCAGTCTCCCAAGACGTGCCACATGAGGCAAGCAAATGGATCCAAGCCATGACCCCTACACAGGATGAAGAACCTCCTCCACTTGAGCCTGTAAGACTTCCTGGTGGAAGGCTTTCTTGAAGCTACCAGTACCTGAGACACATCATCAGAGAGGCTGAAGGACTGTAGGACTGTAGGACTAGCCTCTCAACATCCAGGCCGACAGAGCTAATGATCTGGGATTTGGGTGCTGCAGCCTGCCCTGATCCTGCGTAATCAGATCGGGGAAGGCCCCAAAACGGATGGGCTCTCAGACCCACAGGTCCTACAGGATTGGAAACCAGACCTGCCTCTGCCAATATGGGGTCACCAAGATCATGGTCCCCTTGTCCTGTTGGAGCTTCATAAGAGTCTTCATTACCAGCGAAAGCGGAGGATATGCATACAGAAGATCCTTGACCCAGGAGTGGGCAAAGGCAGCCGAGGCTGGTTTCCCATTGCTCCTGTATAGTGAGCAGAAGTGACTCACTTTACTGTTGCAAGGGGAGGCAAGGAGATCCACATCCGGGGTTCCCCATAGGTGGAAGATCCGGTCCACTACTGAGGGTTCAGCGATCACTCATGTGGTCGGAACGCCCAACTCAGGTGGTCCGTCACATTTTCCATCCCAGCCAGGTAAATTGCTCGCAAGAGCATGCCTTGGGATAGGGCCCAGGACCATATCTTCACCATCTCCTGACAAAGGACGAAGGAGTCCGTGCCTCCCTGTTTGTTGATGTACCACATTGCAACCTGATTGTCCATTTGGATCAAGATAGATTTGAAGAACAAGCGATCCCGAAATGCCCAAAAAGCATAGCAGATCGCTCATAGCTCCAGGAAGTTGATCTGGCAGTGAGCTTCCTGTGCTGTCCGTCAACTCTGTGCACGGAGGCTGCCGCATGCACTCCCCAAACAAGAGCGGATGCATCGGTGTTGAGCACAATCTGGTGCAAGGGAGCTTGAAACGGAAGCCTCCTCTTCAGATTAGAGAGATTTTACCACCAAGATAGGGAGGCCTGAAGAGGCTGCGTGATGTAGACACCTGTATTGAGGTCCTGGGTTGCCTGTAGCCACTGAGAGCGCAGGGACCATTGAGCACTTCGCATATCCAAGCGGGCGAATTGGGTAACATGGACAGACAAAGCCATGTGACCCAGGAGACGGAGCAAAAGGTGAGCAGAAACCTGACTGAGGTGGATCAATCCTACCAGTGATATCACTGCAAGCACTCTCTCATGGGGCAGAAATGCCTTGGTCTGAACCATCTCCAGACTGGCTCCAATAAAGCCCAGATGTAGAGATGGGCTGAGAAGAGACTTGGGGTAGTTGATGACAAACCCCAAAGACTGGAGCACACAGGCAGTTAGCATCAGGCAGCTGAGCACCCCCTGCTGGGTATTGCTTCTAATTAACCAATCATCCAGACAGGGGAACACATGCACTCCCTACCAGAGTAGGTGTGCCCCCACAATAGCCAGGCACTTGGTGAAGACCCATGGGCCCAAAGCAAGGCCAAAGGGCAATATGTGGTATTGAAAATCCTCCTTGCCCACCAGAAATTCTAGATAGGTCCTGTGGCTGGGGAAGATCTCGATGTGGATGTAGGCATCCTTTAGGTCGAGGGAGCAGAGCCAGTCTCCTTTCTGCAAGCGGGTCTCTCAGGTGCCCAAGGAGACCATCTTGAACTTTTCTCTTTGAAAGAATTTGTTCAAGGCCCTCAGATCAAGAATAGCGCATAAGCCCCCTGTTTTCTTTGGTATCAGGAAGTACCGAGAATAGAACCTCCTGCCCGACTGGCGAGGAGGGATGGTTTCGACTGCCCCGACCATTAGTAGGGCGGAGAGCTCTGTGATAGCAAGTATTGCTTACCTTTAACAGGTGTTCTCACAGGACAGCAGGATGTTAGTCCTCACATATGGGTAACATCATCAGGATGGAGCTCAATCACAGAAAACTTCTGTCAAAGTTTCCAGAACTTTGACTGGCCCCTACTGGGCATGCCCAGCATGGCACTAACCCTGCGGCCAGCAGAGGTCCCCCTTCAGTCTTATTGGATAGCTATAGGCAGTGCTGAAAAAATAAAACAACAAAACGTTACAAACCCAACACCGCGGGGCAGCGGGCGGGTTTCGTGAGGACTAACATCCTGCTGTCCTGTGAGAACACCTGTTACAGGTAAGCAACACTTGCTTTCTCACAGGACAAGCAGGATGGTAGTCGTCACATATGGGTGAGTACCGAGCTGAGGATGTCCGAACATGCACCAGTACCCAACGGCGTGCAACAGGCACAACAACTGGGGTGGAATTTGGTAGAGGGCATCCTGAATCCCCCCGGGCAGGCGGAAGGGTGTTGGTACGTCACGTTGGAAATAGGATACTCAGGTCAGATTGGCCGAAGATGGAATCCTGTCTTCCGGCTTTGTCCAAGCAATAGTGGGCTGCGAAAGTGTGGAGAGAGCTACAGGTGACAGCCCTGCAAATGTCAGGAAGCGGCACCGATCGTAGGTGTGCTACTGAAGTCGCCATGGCCCTCACAGAGTGTACTTTAACACGGTCTTGGAAAGGAATGCCAGCTTGCTGATAGCAAAAAGATATGCAGTCCACCAACCAGGAGGAGAGAGTCTGCTTACCCACAGGTTGCCCTAATTTGTTGAGATGGAAAGAGACGAATAACTGAGTGCTCTTCCTGTGGGCAACTGTACGGTCTAGGTAGAACGCTAGAGCCCGTTTACAATTGAGGGTATGCAGAGCCTGTTCCCCTGGGTTGGAGTGGGGCCTGGGAAAGAAGATAGGTAGTATGATGGATTGATTAATGTGAAACTCCGAAACTACCTTAGGCAAAAACTTAGGGTGAGTGCGGAGTACTGCCCGCTCCTGCAGGAGTTTAGTGTAAGGCGGATAGGTAACTAGGGCCTGTAACTCACTGACCCTGCGAGCTGAAGTGATAGCCAAAAGGAAAATCACTTTCCATTTGAGATATTTTAGGTCACAGGAGTGAAGAGGTTCGAGCGGTGGTTTCATGAGCCGCCCGAGAACCAGATTAAGGTCCCAAGAAGGGGCCGGAGGACGTAAAAGTGGCTTGATATGGAACAAGCCTTTAAGAAAACGTGTTATGAGGGGTTGTTCCGATATAGGGACATCCCCGACACCTTTATGGAAGGTGGCTACCGCACTGACATGCATTCTGATGGAAGAGGTCTTAAGACCTGATTCCGATAAATGCCAGAGATAGTCCAAAAACCTTGGGATTGGACAGAAAAAGGGATCAAGGGACTGAGCAGTGCACCATAATGTGTACCTTTTCCATTTATAGGAGTAAGATTTCCTTGTGGAAGGCTTTCGCGAAGCAATCAGGACACGAGAAACCGAGTCTGAAAGGTTAAGTGGCTGAAGGATTATCCTTTCAACATCCATGCCGTTAGGGACAAGGCCTGAAGATTGGGATGGTGTAGGCATCCGTCGTTCTGAGTGATCAGAAGCGGGTCCTGTCCCAAGGGAATGTGCCTGCGGATGGAAAGATCCTGGAGTATTGGAAACCACACTTGGCGTGGCCAGTGAGGTGCTATCACGATCATGGTTCCCTTGTCCTGACGGAGCTTCACGAGAGTCTTTGAGAGAAGAGGAAGTGGAGGGAATGCATAAAGCAGACCGGTCGTCCACGAGAGGGAGAATGCATCTCTGGGCTGAGAGCATTCGCTCCAAATGAGGGAGCAGAAATTGTCTACTTTGTGGTTCTGAGGGGATGCAAAGAGGTCTATTTGGGGATAACCCCATTGCTGGAAGAGAGAGGTAGCTACCGAGGGATTGAGAGACCACTCATGCGGTTGGAAGACACGACTCAGTTTGTCTGCCAAGACATTGTGCACTCCCGGCAAGTAGGTGGCCCTGAGGTACATCGAGTGGGAGAGAGCTTCCGCCCAAATCTGCGCAGCTTCCTGACACAGAAGGAAGGAGCCTGTGCCTCCCTGTTTGTTGATGTACCACATGGCCACCTGATTGTCCGTCTGAATTAGGATGACGTGATTTGATAGGTAATCCTGAAAAGCTCTGAGAGCATATCGCGTTGCTCGAAGCTCCAGGAAATTTATCTGGTGTTTGGCTTCCTCTGGAGACCAAGATCCTTGTGTCTATAGATCGTTCACATGAGCTCCCCAGCCGAGGTTGGAAGCATCGGTGGTGAGAATGAGTTGAGGATCTGGTAGATGAAAGGGCAGTCCCTGGAGGAGATTGTTCTGATCTTTCCACCAGGCGAGAGACAGATGGACTGCGTCTGTGATGTGGACAATGGTTGACAGAGGCTGAGCCGCTTGAATCCATTGTGACCTCAGGGTCCAATGCATGACTCTCATGGCCAGGCGGGCCATTGGAGTGAGATGGACTGAGGACGCCATGTGTCCGAAAAGGACAAGGAATTGCCGTGCCGTTGCTGTATACTGAGACTGTAACTGGTGAGCGAGAGACACGAGGGTTTGCACTTGTTGTTGAGGTAGAAAGGCTTTTGCCTGTACCAAGTCTGCCCCAATGAACGACAAGGTTTGAGATGGGGCTAAATAGGATTTCTCGTAATTGACGAGAAATCCTAGAGAGATTAGAATGTGTAGAGCAGGGGTCAGGAACCTATGGCTCGCGAGCCAGATGTGGCTCTTTTGATAGCTGCATCTGGCTCGCAGACAAATCTTTAATAAAAAAGCTAACAAAACCCCCCACCCTCCTGACGCCCCCCAAGACCTCCAAAATTAATTTACTACAGCCCCCCACCCTCCTGACCACCCCAAGACCTGACAAAAGTCCCTGGTGGTCCAGCGGGGGTCCAGGAGCAGTCCGGGAGCGATCTCCTGGACTTGGGCTGTCGGCTGCCAGTAGTCAAAATGGCGCCGACGGCCCTTTGCCCTCACTATGTCACTGGGGTCGACCAATGGCGGTGGTAGCCCCTGTGACATAGTAAGGGCAAAGGGCCGTCGGCTGCCAGTAATCAAAATGGCGTCGACGGCCCTTTGCCCTTACTATGTCACAGGGGGTACCGCCGCCATTGGTCGACCCCAGTGACATAGTGAGGGCAAAGGGCCGTCGGCGCCATTTTGACTACTGGCAGCCGACAGCCCAAGTCCAGGAGATCGCTCCTGGACCCCCGCTGGACCACCAGGGACTTTTGGCAGGTCTTGGGGGGGGGGGGTCAGGAGGGTGGGGGGTTGTAGTAAATTAATTTTGGAGGTCTTGGGGGGCGTCAGGAGGGTGGGGGGTTTTGTTAGATTTTTACTTTTTTATTGTCTGCGAGCCCTGGACCCCCCCCGCTGGACCACCAGGGACTTTTGGCAGGTATTGGGGGGGGGGTGTCAGGAGGTTGTAGTAAATTAATTTGGCAGGTCTTTGGGGGCATTAGGAGAGTAGGGGGTTGTAGTAAATTAATTTGGTAGGTCTTGGGGGGTCAGGAGGGTAGGGGGTGGTAGTTAGTATGGCTCTCATGGAATTACATTTTAAAATATGTGGCATTCATGGCTCTCTCAGCCAAAAAGGTTCCCGACCCCTGTAGAGTCAAATCCAGGGATGACTGAGTGGCTTGCTGGGATAGGGCCCTGATTAACCAGTCGTCTAAATAGGGGTAGACGTGAACCTCTTCTTTCCTGAGAAAAGCTGCGACAACTACGAGACATTTGGTAAAGACTCGTGGTGCTGATGCTAGGCGAATGGAAGCACCCGGTATTGATAGTGCCTTGGGCCTACTAAAAACCGGAGGTACTTGCGATAAACTGGAGCTATCGCAATTTGGGTGTATGCGTCCTGGAGGTCCAGGGAGCAGAGCTAGTCTCCTCTTTGGGCTCGCTTCTACCTCTTCTACAAGGTTACCATTTTGAACTTTTCCTGCTGGAGGTACTTGTTGAGGGCACGTAGGTCCAGAATTGGACGAAGCCCCCCGGATTTTTGGGGATCAAAAAGTACCGGGAATAGAACCCTAGGCCTTGTTGTGAAAGAGGAAAGGGTTCTATTGCTCTTAACTGGAGAAGAAGGGAAACTTCCTGCTCCAGAAGGACAGAGTGGTCGGTTACTCTCCACACTTGTAGAGGTGGGGAGTCTGGTGGAACAGCAAGAAAATTCAGATGGTAACCCTGAGCAATGATTGCCAGCACCCATTGGTCGGTTGTGATTTGCCATATTCCATGAAAGTGGCATAATCGGCCTCCCACTGGTATGCTTGGCAGAGGGATCAGGCTGCTGCTCTCCAAGTGAAAGTTAAAAACCAGAAGCAGGCCCCGGCTGGGGAGCTGCTTGTGGCTTTTGCTTCCGGGGCTGGCGATGCTGAGATTTTTGATTAGGCCTCGTAACTCGGGACCTTGTTGGTGGGGGATAGTACTTCCTTGGACGGAAGAATGACTTCTTGGAGTCCTTCTTGAAGGGCTGTCTAGAAGGGAAGTCAGAAGGCATCGATGAGAGCTGTTTGAGGGTCTCATGATGGTCCTTTAACTCACGATATCAATCACAACTTTTCACCCACACACCACTGTATTCCAGTGTACCTTAATGTGTAACCACAAAATTAAAACAATAGTACCACCGGTCAATCTTAAATAATAACAGAATTTTTGCCAAGTACATATGTGGGCCCCTCACTCTAAGGGTCTGTATGGTATCACAGACTCCTATACGGTCTGGGGTCACCTTACTTTAATTTTAACATCATATTTTTTAGGTTTTTTCTTATATATTAAAACTTCTCAATCTCAGTCAATTCTTCAAAGATACAGGAGGAACGTTAATACTCATCTGTTCCAGTTTTGGTTAATCTCCCGACACGCACGTGTTTCGGACAAGAAGTCCTGCTTCAGGGGGTTTCCTTCAGTATCTATTTCTCATCACGTCTTCCCATGTTAAATGATGCAATTTTCATCCTCTCGTCTTAATGGCTAGTATATTCTTCATTAATTCACGTCAGCCTCTTTGAGCCGCGTTTTCTCTTAAAATGGCGTTCCGCAAACAGTGAACCTTTTATACCCCATGACCGGAAATAACTTCACCGAGGGCTCCAGTCCCCTTTCACATCACTAGACCTAATGGTCTTGATAGTAGAGCGTATCGCAGTTTCAGTAAATGAATGCAACAAAGAGGTGGAAGAAATACGTACACAACTTTCCACCACAATAGACATAGAAACAGTGGAAGCGTCCACCGCAAAACTGGAACAAGATATAGCTCAGTTTAAAAATCAACTGAAGCAGTTTAAAATACAGAAATTCCGCAGGGATGAAACAGACTATAAAAATTATAACATCTACTTCTGGAGAAATAAGAAAGAAGTGAAAAGACGTCCACATGTCACCTTTCAGGACTCATCAGATGATTCGAGTCATAGTGGGAGTGAAGAAGAAAGAAAGAATTCAAATACTGTACCATCGGGACAACCTTTTTTAGGGACAAACAGTCTTACCATCCAAGACCCTACAGAGGACGCAGAGGGGCGAAACCCTCAAACTGGCAAGGACCGACAACACACGCACAATATCGCAGCCAACAGAATTTCTGAGGGATAGAGATAAACTTGAGGGCCCAGGAATAATAAATATTTCTAAATTAGAATTATCTGACATCACTTTGAATGCGTTAGAAAAGGGACTATCGTATATCTCTTTCTGTACATACAATCCGTTTAAAACTAGGATTGATTTACATCGCTTTTTTAGGAGATTACAACTAAAGCTGTTTTTCAAAGATCGTAATATGGAAGGAAAGGATAACTCCATCATTGTTCCCCGCTCTACCTGGATGCCCCCGGGACCTATAGATTCTGCCATCGCTACATTTATACAATTGGTCCTAAGAGATGTGGGCCAATTGGAAGAACAAGGGTTGATGTCTGGTTATTCAACAGCTTCAGATTGGTCATATAACCAATATTGTGCCATAAAACAATTGGCAGACAATCCCCAGGTAGTAGTAAAACCGGCAGATAAAGGTGGGGCAATTGTGATTCAGGACACAAAAGATTACCTATTAGAAATCCACCGTCAACTAAATCATAGTGATTATTATCAAATTCTATCTGTTGATCCAACAGGAGAACTACAGCTTACAATTGATGAGTTGGTAGAACGGGGGGTACAAGATGGGTACATCACATCCAGAGAAGCCCGGGCTTTGAGGATACAACAACCAGTGACTCCTGTATTATATACTCTCCCGAAGATACACAAAGATATAAGGACTCCTCCCGGACATCCTATTGTATCCAGTAAAGGTTCAATATTGGAACCCCTATCCGTATTCTTAGATTTCTTTTTGAAACCCTTTGTAAAAGAATCAGCATCGTTCCTACAAGATACATCTCATATGTTCCGGATTTTGGATGAAGCAAGAGAATTACCTGAAGAATACTGGCTGGTTACCCTTGATGTTACTGCATTGTATACTAACATCCCCCAGCAGGAGGCCTTCGATTTAGTGAAAAAAAATTTTCAGTCCCGTCCTCGCCGCCATTCTGTTCCGACAAATTTTCTACTGAGTCTTTTAGAATTAGTTCTATTTAGGAACTTCTTCAAATTCGATGATACACTATACCTCCAAGTGAAAGGGGTGGCGATGGGGGCCACAGTGGCTCCTGACATAGCCAACTTGTATATGGTGGACTTCGAAGTACAAATACTATACACTTCTCATTGGTTCCAATATATGAAACTGTATAAGAGATACATAGATGACATATTCTTTGTTTGGGTGTCATCTGAAGAAAATCTACAGCTTTTTTTGACTTGGCTAAATACAGCTAATGTGAATTTACAATTCACAGCGCGTTTTGACCGTCAGTCCATCGCTTTTTTGGACATTCTTATACAACGAGATAGGCATTCGATTAAAACAACTTTGTACAGGAAGAAGACCAATCGGAACAATAATTTAAAATACTCCAGCGTTCATCCTCTTGGCTTAAAGAACAACCTTCTGATCTCTCAGTTCCTGAGATTGAGGCGAATCTGCTCATCAACAGAGGAGTTTCGGAGACAAGCGTCAGATTTGACAGATAGATTCACCCATAGAGGATATCCGAAAACTGTAATTAAAAAAGCATATAAGAGGGCTCTATATGCTAACAGGACACTGCTATTACAATACCAACAACACCCGTTCTTACAAAGTACTACATGTACCCTCCAATACTCAAAGCAGTCTAGCATACTGATTAACATCATCAAGACGCATTGGCATGTATTGACCTTACACTCCACATTCCAAACTGAACCAAAGTTCGCTTTCTTCAGGGGCCAAAATATCAGAGATATGGTGGTGAAATCTACATTCAGATCCACAACAGTGCCCCAAATATCGGGCGGCCACCAGATGTGTGGCCAATGTGACATGTGTGTCCTAGCAGTAACAGGGAGTCAGTGGCAAGTGCCCAATTCTGATAAAGTTTTACGTTTAAATGGTTCTACAAATTGTGAGTCAGAGAGGGTTATCTATGCCATCCAGTGCCCCTGCAACCTGTTATATATTGGTCGGACCAAACGTAAGATTAGAACAAGACTAATCGAACATAGAAGCTGTATAAAGACTGAAAAAATAACAGCTCCAATGGTCCAACACTGTGTGGCATTACATCATCACTTTGGAGAACTGAAATGGCTAATTTTAGAACAAGTACAATGTGGTCCACGGGGGGGAGACATTCAAGAGCGCTTAAATATGCGCAAGCAATTCTGGATCTACTGGCTAAACACAGTGGATCCAGGCGACTCAATGAAAAGATCAATTGGTATTCCCTCATCAATAGCTGATCGTCCAGTGCAGATTTTGCCTCAAAAATATGTTTAGATCGCTGTGGATAAAAATTTTCTGATATCTTGAGAGGCTGTAACATTTCCGATATAAGTATTTGGTTTTATGCTTTGGACATGCTTACAAGGATCAGGCTGTGCCCTCGTGAAAAAGAAAAAAGAGCTGTTGCTCCTCAGACGCTGTAGTAGTCCTCACACGCTGTAAAAGGATCACGCTTTGCGGTTCCGATATGCTATATAATGATCAAGTTTTGTTTTTGTGGGAAAAAAGATCTTTATGCTGCACAAGTATTTGATCTTGTTTATTTGCTGATATGGGAACACAAGATCGGAAGTCAGTTGAGTAGTATGAAATAAACAGCGGCTACAGGACGTACAACCCGGTTGAGAATTTGGTGAAAGAAAGAAGTGGATTTGATTACGATTGGTGAAAGAAAGAAGTGAATATGAAATTTGATCAATGAGAACACCTATATATAATTTGAAGTTATTGACGAGGACGTTATAGAGAACTTAAAAGATTATATACAATGCTGACGCGACCAATGAGGACGTTATAGAGGACTGTGGAGAATAATGTGATCACTATTACCAGCATGAATGAATCTGCAATTTTGGAGAGTTCATTATGATGATAGTAAATAAGATCATTGAGGTAGCTAGTGGACCGGTAGAGAGTTGTTTGTATATATCTGAACAAATTAGGATTTAAGTGATAAATATGCGCGATTTTGTGTAAATGAGAGTAACCGGACGTGAAAGAGGACTGGAGCCCTCGGTGACGTTATTTCCGGTCATGGGGTATAAAAGGTTCACTGTTTGCGGAACGCCATTTTAAGAGAAAACGCGACTCAAAGAGGCTGACGCGAATTAATGAAGAAAATACTAGCCATGAAGACGAGAGGATGAAAATTGCATCATTTAACATGGGAAGACGTGATGAGAAATAGATACTGAAGGAAACCCCCTGAAGCAGGACTTCTTGTCCGAAACACGTACGTGTCGGGAGATTAACCAAAACTGGAACAGATGAGTATTAATGTTCCTCCTCTATCTTTGAAGAATTGACTGAGATTGAGAAGTTTTAATATATAAGAAAAAACCTAAAAAATATGATGTTAAAATTAAAGTAAGGTGACCCCAGACCGTATAGGAGTCTGTGATACCATACAGACCCTTAGAGTGAGGGGCCCACATATGTACTTGGCAAAAATTATGTTATTATTTAAGATTGACCGGTGGTACTATTGTTTTAATTTTGTGGTCCTTTAACTCAGCCACAATTTGCTGAATTTGTTCACCAAATAGATTATCTCCTATATCTACTATATTAGTTTATAAATGCATCTGTTTAATGCATCCCTTTACCATGTATTATGGTACATCCATCACTGTATATTGTATAATTGCTTTCAATGCATCCCTTTACCATGTATTATAGCCTCTTGTACATTGTTTTGCTATTTTGTGCATGATACCCTGCAGTATATCTCCTCACATTAATATTTAGTTAGTTCTCTTGTAGCTGTTATTGATGCTCCATTATATAGTCCCTGTTATTTTATACATACATATCTCCTGTATCTATGTTTCATTTTTTGCTATTGTTCTATGTAAGGGCCATGCCCAACAATTCTTAGTTGTATGTAAACCGATACAATGGGCAAACGGCTATCGGTATAGAAGAAACTCCAAATAAATAAATAAATAAATATATAGGGCAGGTCAGAAAGCCTGTCTTGTACTTCTGGGCGAAGGTCAGAAGACTTGAGCCAGGCCCAGCGTCTTGCCGAAATGGCAGTTGCAGACCCTCTAGTGCAGGTGTCGAAGATATCGTAAGCTGTTCGTATCACGTGCTTCCCTGCTTCAAAGCCCTTGTTGACAAGGGTTTGAAGATGTTCTTGGAATTGGTCAGGCAGGGTTTCAGAGAAGTCCTGTATTTGCTTGAAAATGAGCCTATTGTATTGGGTCATGTACAGCTGGTAAAAAGCAATTCTGGAGATGAGCATGGCCCCTTGGAACACTCGTCGACCAATATTGTCTAGGAACTTGTGTTCCTTTACAGGAGGGGTAGAGGAGTGTGGCTTCGTCCTTTTCGCTTTCTTTTGAGCTGATTCTACCACAACTGAGTGGTGGTCAAGCTGAGATTTTTGAAAGCCCGGGGCTGACTGTACTAGATGAGTAGGGTCAGCTTTTCTATGTACTGGGGCAATAGATCCAGGATTTTCCCAGTTCGTTTTGAGGAGGTCAAGAACTTGATGAATGGGAATAAAAGTGATCACTTTAGGGGCATCCAGGAATTGGAGAAGCTCCATCATCTGGTGCCTATTATCTTGCTCTGTCTGAAGCTGAAAAGGGACCAATTCCGACATTTCCTTCACAAAGTTAATGAAAGAGAGTTTCTCTGGAGGAGAACGCTTTCTACTTTCAGTAGGAGAAGGAGGTGAAGGCAAATCATCGGTGTCTGTGGAAGTATCATCACACCAGGTGTCATAAGGATCAGCAGGCTGACCTGTAGGACGAGAAGGGGGTTAGATACTCGACAGGCCGCCGGGGGCACCACGGATGCCCTGGGGGGCATCGGTGCCGGCATCGAAGGCGCCAATGTGCGTATCGCCCCCGATGAATGAATGAGTGGCGAGGGAGACATGGCATCGATGGCTGAGGCACTACCCTCAAAGGAGGAATGCGGAACGGTGTTTCTCCTCCCGACGAAGCGGTCATCGGGGAGGGCACCGGAGCCATCGGAGACCCAGGAATCACCGGTGGAAGGGCTGTCATGAGCACCTCCATCCGGGATAGCAGTGGTGCCAGCGCTGCTGGAATCGGGTCGATGACCGGTTCCACTCTCGGTGCCGGTGTCGGTGCCGGAGGGACTTGGAGTCATTGCATCGCCTTGTTGATGGCATCCTGGACCAGCCACTCCAGTTCTTCCCGGAGATCTGGGGCAATCAGCTCTGGCTCCATGACGGAAGAGGGAGGCTGAGGCACAGTCGGAGGGACCACCTTTACAGGTGGAATCGCGACTCCCAAACCCCGATCGGGTGAGGGTGGCCTCGATGTCCCGGTCGCAGGAGTGGTCGGTGCCGCTCCTAGACGGGGCTTCTTCGGTGGCTCGGACGGTGGCGAGGTCGATGATTTTGCTCCCTCGACAGTCCGAGACTTACGATGCCGATGGCGATTCTTCTCCCTACGATCCCCTCGATCCTGAGGGGGAGAAACGGGAGTCGATGGCCGTGAAGACGTCGATGGCGGGCGGTCACCAAACGGTTGTCGATGCTGGTGCGACTTCGACGGTGCTGGTTCCGATGACGTTGATGCGATGGACGGCGTCGGGGTGTGAGCACGGAAAAGGAGTCCCATCTTCTCCATTCTGACCTTGCGACCTTTCGGTGTCATAAGGGCACATTTGGTGCAAGTCAGGACATCATGCTCACAGCCTAAACACATTACACAGACTCCATGAGGGTCTGTGATAGACATGGTACGAGTACAGTCCGGGCACCGACGAAAACCCGACGCCATGGCCATAGAAAAATCGAGCCACGGTACAGTCGACGGCCAGTAGGCTGCGAGGGCCAAACTCGACGGTAAACGACGAAAAACGGTGAAAAACTTACCGGAGTACCGCGGCTTGAGAAAAGTTAGAGGAGGGACCCCTGAAGGGGCGAAGTTATTTTAATTAAGTCCATGAGGAAAATTCCTGTCAGGAATCTCTTCAGAGCTCCTAAACCGCGAGGCTACTGCTGAGCGGAAAAAAGAAGACTGAAGGGGGACCCCTGCTGGCTGCAGGGTTAGTGCCATGCTGGGCATGCCCAATAGGGGCCAGTCAAAGTTCTGGAAACTTTGACAGACGTTTTCCGTGATTGGGCTCCATCCTGATGATGTCACCTATATGTGAGGACTACCATCCTGCTTGTCCTGTGAGAAACACACTTTCTGATGACTTTCTGATGGACACGGTGGAGAGTCCGCAGGGACATCCCTGAAGTTCAGCCGGTACCCTCAGTGAACGATGGCGAGAACCCACTGGTCTGACATAATGCTGAGCCAGTGGTCTCCAAACAGACATAGCTGGCCCCTGACTGGGGGAGAGAGGGCCGAGGGTATGGCAATCTATCACATGCTCCCTCACCCACCTTCACAACCCCATAGCGGGGCTTTGCTGGGGGGGCAGGTAGAGACCTGGGGGTCCACTGTTGATGTGAGTGACCCCAAAAGCTGGCATTTGACATGTGTGCCCATGAGGCAGGAGTGTAGTACTTTCTCTGGTGGAAAAAGGACGTCCTGGAGCCCTGTCATGAAGATTTCCTGATCGAGGACAGTGGATCTGAGTTAATCGCTGAGAGGTGTTGCAGGGTCTCATGGTGGTCTTTTAAGTGAACCACCATATCCCTAACTTTATTCCCGAAGAGATTCTCCCCTGTGCAGGGTAGATCCACCAGCTTTTCCTGGACCTCTGGTCAAAGGTCCGAGGCACGAAGCCAGGCCATTCTGCAGCCACCAATGCCCGCTGCGGCCACCCTTCCCACCATTTCAAATACGTCGTAGGTGGACTGCACCTCGTGTTTGCCATCATTGCCATGAAAGCATCCTGCTGCTGCTGGGGTAGGTGCTCCAACAATTTCTGGACCTGTTTCCACATATTCTGGTGATATTGGGTCATGTATGGTTGGTAGGACACAATACGGGTGATGAGCATATTGCCCTGAAAGACCTTTTGACCTAGGGCATCTAAGACCTGTGTTCCCGACCTGGCAGGGCAGAGGCATGGGTGCACAAGCGCTTGGTCTTCTTGAGGGCAGACTCCACCACCACACATTGTTGTGGGAGGTGGCACCTCTCAAAGCCCAAGGCTTATTGCACCAGGTAAATGGCGTCCAACTTTTGATTGACCAGAGGATCTACAAGATATTGCAATAGTCTGTATTTTCTTGCACACTGCTTTAATTTTGTCAGAGCCCCCGAGGATGCTCAGTACCCAGCGCCACAACCAGTAGGGAACACCTTGGACTCCCGGGTTTGATAGAAGAAGGTGCCTCTTCCCCATGGGGGTCGCTTCGGTGGCGGCATGGCGACCACTGGTGCCACACCGGTCTCAGAGCTGTGTGCCAACAGTGACCGGTGACGATGCTTGGGGGACTTCCCTTGGTGCTTGGCCCAGTCTTTCCCCAGAGCCGAGGAAGGTGAGCAATGAGTTCCACTACCACGAGGCAACTACTTCATGGAAAAAAAGAGAGTGAAGAGGGATCCCGTGTGGACGCGCGGATAGTGGCATGCTGGACATACTCAGTGTGCCAATCAAAGTTCTACAAACTTTGACAAACGTTTTCTGTGCCAGACTCCATCTGATGATGTCACCAATCTGTGAGGACTACCATCCTGCTTGTCCTAGGAGAAATTAACTTTCTAGATTATTTTCTAACAAAATCAAAGCAATGTATAAGAAAATACAGACTATTCCAATATCTTGTAGAAGTAAAATGAGCATAAAACATGGTGCAGAATATTAACAATTCAGTCCATAGGAAGGAGGCAGTGGCAGAAACCTGGAAGAATAATGGATTTTAAAAATGGAATAGTTTCACAGAAATGCTTTGTTGCCTTCCCATTGCTTTTAAGATGTTTAATCTACTGACCCACTAAGAATTATATCGGAAGCGCAAGATATCCTTGAGCATCCTATTTCCTCTTATGCATAAATCACTAGAAACATGAGTCGGAAAGCAGTTTAAATACTGATTAGCAAAATACTGTTTGAAATAGTGGGGGCCAGTTGAAAGGGAACTGGGTTAAGGATTTTTTTGCTTCATAACCAGGGCCTCTAGTTCATTCTCTGCTTTGTGAGTTATCACAGTGATTTTCCTTGGCATTGAACAAATTCGATATATATATTTTAAATATGGATTCACCTTGAAATGTTTATTGCAAAGATTGTGGATAAAATAAGTTTGTTACTTTATGTACTACTTTACCCCAGCAGAGGTATGCTAGGTTATTTTGAAATGACACCCCTTCTTTGTGAGTTTATTCATTGCTAAGTGAGTGAGCATTTTAGCTATATTTGTGCAGAGAGGTAATCTATGTGAGTCAAATTAAACTTGGAATAATAGCTGCAGTGCCAGAAAACATTTATTTCTATGCCAAGAATATAATTGTGTATGAAATATATACAAGGCACACACAGGCTGCCCTGCTTTTATTTTATTATATTTAACCTATGACATTTAATTATGGAGCAGTGTTAGATTCAAGGAGAGAATTTTAACTTTGCTCTCACAGGCCTGAGCAATCAATGAAGTGCTTGGAAAGTGAGACATGATGCTGAAACATTATTAGGTTTCCCTGAAACAGGATAGAGAGTGTGAGGGCAGTGATTCTTGTTGCATTTTGGCGTGTTGTGTTACATGAAGTAATATAATAAGCTTGAGAGCATCCAAGAATGCAAAAGAAAAGGTAGAAGGTTTTCAGAACGAGTGGGATGGCCCCAGAAGGAAGGAAATGCGCTTTGCTGCCAACAGAAACTTAAAAATCTCTAGAAAAGCTTCATACTTGGTTTCTCAAGGGATTATTAACAGGTGGAAGTTATTGCCTCTCTCTTGTCACTGACTGTATTTTACAATAAATGGTTACTAGAAGCATTGTGGGATGGTGGGGGGACATAACATAAGAACATAATAGCATGACATACTGGGTCAGACCAAGGGTCCATCAGCCCAGTGGCTAATCCAGGCTATAAGTACCTGGCAAGTACCCAAAAACTAAGTCTATCCCATGCTACTGATGCTAGTAATAGTAGTATTCTAAGTTAACTTGATTAATAGCAGGTAATAGACTTTTCCTCCAAGAATTTATCCAAACCTTTTATGAGATGCGGCGACGAGAATTGTACACAGTATGTGGTCTCACCATGGAGCGATTCAGAGACATTAAGCAGAGTTGCTTACCTGTAACAGGTGTTATGCAAGGACAGCAGGATGTAGACCTCACATATCAGTGACATCATCGAAGGAGCCCTATCACGCAAAAACTTCTGTCAAAGTTTCTAGAAACCTTTGACTAGCACACTAGGCCCACTGAGCATGCCCAGCATGCCATGATCCCTGCAGCCCAAGGGGTCTCCCTTCAGTTTCGTTTGTAGCAATAAGTGCGAGTGAAAAAATAAAACAATAAAACGGCAACGGTCCCAACTCCGTGGGGTGGCGGGTGGGTGTCGTGAGGATTACATCCTGCTGTTCTGGGATAACACCTGTTACAGGTGAGCAAGCAGGATGGTAGTCCTCACATATGGGTGATTAGCAAGCTACAGGCTGACTCATCCTGTAACAGGTCAATGGCACGTAACTCGTGCAACAGGCACAACTGAGGTACAATTGACTAAGATGAGGCAGCCTGAATCACAGCAGGCAGTTGTGGAAGGAGTTGGGTATTATACTGGAAATAGTTTTTTCAAGACAGATTATCCAAAGGCAGAGTCTTGTCTTCCTTCCTTATCCAAGCAGTAATGAGCTGCAAATGTATGCAGAGAACTCCAAGTCGCAGCTTTGCAGATGTCTGCAATAGGTACTGAACGGTAGTGTGCTATGGATGCTGACATAGCCCTAACTGAGTGCGCCTTTACTTGCCCCTGGAGAGCAAGGCCTGCTTTCTCATAGCAGAATTTGATATAGTCTGCTAGCCAGCTGGAGAGAGTTTGTTTGCCTACTGCAACTCCTGGTCTGTTTTTGTCAAAAGAAACAAAGAGTTGGGTGGATTTCCTATGGACTGCAGTGTGGTCTAGGTAAAAAGCGAATGCACATTTACAGTCCAAGGTGTGCAAAAATCTCTTGACCTGGTGAGAGTGAGGCCTTGGAAAGAAATTAGGCAAAACTATGGATTGGTTAAGGTGAAAATCCGTTACCACCTTAGGCAGAAATTTGGGGTGAGAGGCGAAGGACCACTCGGTCGTGCAGGAACCTTGTGTAGGGTGAGTATGTGACCAGTGCTTGTAACTCACTGACCCTCCTAGCAGATGTAATAGCTACTAGGAAAAGGACTTTCCATGTAAGAAATTTTATACCACAGGAATGCAAAGGTTCAAACGGAGATCGCATGGGCCTTGCAAGCACTACATAAGGTCCCATTCCGTAACCAGTGATCGAATGGGAGGCTTCAGCTGAAGTAAGCCCCTCATGAACCGACTCACTAGGGGTTGCGCTGATATTGGGCCATCCCCTATTTCTCTGTGGTATGCCGCAATGGCACTCAGGTGTACATGCACAGAAGTCTGGAGACCAGAATCTGAGAGGTGCCATAGATAATCTAATAGAGATGGAGTGGGACAGGAGAAAGGGTCAATACCTTTTTGAGTGCATCACTCGGTAAATCTAGTCTACTTAGAACGTTAAGATTTACATGTAGAGACTTTCGTGAAGCTACAAGAACCTAAGAGAATTGAGTTGAAAGATTGAGTGGTTGCAGGATCAAGCTTTCAACATCCAAGGTGTCAAGGCAAGGGTTTTAGGTTCGGATGGCATAACCTGCCTTGATTCTGAGTTATAAGAGTGGGCACTGTGCCCAGGCAAATTGGTTCTCTGATCGAGAGATCTAGAAGTATGGGGAACCATACTTGTCGAGGCCAATGTGGGGCTATGAGGATCATGGTCCCTCTGTCCTGTTGTAGTTTCACAAGAGTTTTGGCTATGAGCGGAATCGGAGGATACGAATATAGAAGCCCTGTGTTCCAAAGGCAAGCAAAGGAGTCCCTGGGGAACATTTGTCGACGGCTGTGGAGGGAGAAGAACTTTTCCACTTTGTGGTTCATTTTGGACGCAAAGAGGTCAATGGTTGGGCAACCCCAGCATTGAAAAATTTTGCTTGCTACACAGGGATCCAAAGACCATTCGTGGGGATGGAAACGTCAACTGAGATTGTCCGCTAGGACATTTTGTATGCCTGCTAGATAAGTGGTCCTGAGACGCAAGGGGTGTGCTAGGGCCCAGGCCAAAATCTGCACTGCTTCCTGACACAGGAGATAGGAGCCTATGCCTCCCTGTTTGTTTATGTACCACACTGCTACTGTGTTGTCCATCTGTATCAGCACAGTTTTGTGCAAGAAGCAGTCTTTGAAGGCATAAAGGGCATATCATTTCGCTCGAAGTTCTAAAAAGTTGATTTGACACTTTCTTTCGAGCGGAGTCCACGTATCTTGAGTCTGAAGGTTGCTGACGTGAGCTCCCCATCCCAAGTTGGATGCATCTGTGGTTAAAGTTACTTGAGGGGTCGGCTGCTGGAACGGTAACCCGGTCCGTAAAGCCGATTGTTTGTCCATCATCGAAGTGAGAGACATAACTGGTTGGTGACTGGTATTAGTGTCGAGAGAGGCTGAATAGCTTGAAGCCATTGAGACTTTAGAGTCCATGGAGTCCTTCTCATGGCTAACTTTGCCATAGGTGTCATGTGGACTGTAGACGCCATGTGGCCCAATAGTGTCAGGAATTGATGGGCAGAGGCGAAGTTGCAGTTGCTCAGGGAGTTTGCAAAATTCGCTAGGGTGTTCGCACGGTCGCTTGGAAGAAAAGCTTTTGCAACTGTGGTGTCGAGGTCTGCTCCGATGAAGGTGAGGAGTTAAGACGGGTTCAAATGTGATTTCTGATAGTTGATAAGAAATCCCAGGGAATGCAAGAGGGATATGGTGCTCCTCAAGGCAGCGAGAGCTCCTTGCTTGGATGGATCCCTGATGAGCTAGTCGTCTAGGTAGGGAAAAACATGAATGCTGTTTTTTCTTAGATGTGCAGCCGCAACTGCCAGGCATTTTGTGAATACCCAAGGTGCTGAGGCCAGTCCGAATGGAAGGACTCTGTATTGGAAATGTCTTTTTCCCCACTATGAATCGTAGATAATTTTGATGTTGTGGGGAAATGGTAATGTGAGCGTAGGCTTCTTGAAGGTCCAGAGAACAGAGCCAATCTCCTTATTGCAATAAGGGAAGAATGGTTCCCAAGGAGACCATCCAGAATTTTTCTTTTTGAAGAAATTTGTTGAGATTGCGGAGGTCTAGGATGGGCCAGAGACCACCTGTTTTCTTTGGAATTAGGAAATAGCGGGAGTAGAACCCTCTGCTATGTTAAGACCGGGGAACGGTTTCGATATCCCTGGTAGTCAGCAGGGTGGAGAGTTCTGATTGTAGTTGAGATGTTATGTGTGACCACAGAGGAATGGGTGGAGAATCTGGGGGCAACGTTTGAAATTTTAGATGGCACCCCTGGTTCAGGATGGCTACCACCCACTGATCTGTGGTAATGAGACCCTATTGGTGTTTGAAGTAGTGGAGCCGACCTCCTACATGCAAGTTGGGTTCGGGGTCGTTGAAGAGGCTGCTGTTCTTGGTATCTATTTCAAAAACCAGATGCTGGTCCTGTTTCTGGGGGTGGCTGAGTTTTAGCCTGTTTTGGTTGATGTGGACGTCCTCTCTGAGGTTGACGGAAAGGGTGTGTAGAAGAAGTAGGTGGATAGTACCCATGAGGCCAATAGAAGGGCTTTCTAGTGTCTCGTCTTATGGTTTTCGTGCTGAGGATGGCTGGTCCGATGGCAATCTGGACAGCTGGCGGTCTCATGATGATCTTTAACTAGAGTGACAGTGGCTTGGATTTTCTCTCCGAAGAGATTGTCTCCTGTGCATGGGAGATCCATGAGTCTTTCTTGGACTTTTAATCTGAGATCCGAGGCCTTCAGCCAACTCCACCTCCGTGCACTAATTCCAGCAGCTGATAGACGGGCAGATGTTTCAAAAGAGTCATATGTGGCCCGTACTTCATGTTTTCCTGACTCCAGCCCTTTGTCAATAAGAGCGTTGCGTGACACTTGCTGTTGTTAAGAGAGAGTATCCGCTATGTCCTGAACTTGTTTCCAAAGGTTCCTTTGATATTGCGTCATATATAACTGATATGCCGCGATTCGGGACACAAGCATGGATCCTTGGAACACTTTCCTCCCTAAACTATCCAGAAATTTATGTTCTTTTCCTGGAGGAGTAGATGAATGTGGTTTCTGCTTCCTTGCTTTTTTCTGAGCTGATTCAACAACAAATGAATGATGTGGCAACTGTGGTTTTTGAAAACCTGGTGTATGCTGGACCAGGTATGTTGCGTCTGTTCTCCTATTGATGGCTGGCACAGAACAGGGATGCTCCCCTAGGTGATGCTGAAGTTCCAGGAGTATTTCATGGATGGGTATCGCCATGACCTCTTTTGGTGCATCTAAAAACTGAAGGACTTCAAGGGTTTTATGCCTGGTATCCTCTTCAGCAAGTAATTCAAAAGGAATAGTATCTGCCATCTCCTTTATGAAATGTTGAAAAGAAAGGTCCTCTGGTCAGGACGTCCTCCTTTCTTCTGGTGGAGAAGGTTCAGATGCAAGATCATCAGTATCAGTATCAACATCCTCCCAAGGATTGTGTTGAGGCTGGAAATGGGATCCAGAAGGATGTAAGGGGTCCTGTGGAAGAGGACACTTTTTCATAGATTCAGATTTTGATGGTTGTTTTGAAATCTGCTTTGGTTTCGATGGAGGCAGAAAAGGCATTGACAGGGAACCGAAAGGCATCAATGGCACCGATGGGAACTGATGATCGGTATCACCCAATGGACCAGGCTGTGAAGGCATAAATGGACCAGTGAATGGCATCAAGGGCATCGATGGGATATGGGACTTTTGTAAACCCAATGGCCCCAGTACCTGATCAGAGTCTCCATCATCGTCTTCAGATGAGCCTGGAATGGGATTTGCTGGAGTCATCGGTGGATGTTTTGGTATGGACGGCATTGATGGAGGCATGGAAAGACCCGTCGATGGTATCGGTGCCGGTGTTGGAAAAACACCGAGTAAAGCGTCGAGTCTGTTATGAATCCTGCCCGCGGGCTTCCCCTGTGAGCAGGCTCCTCACCTCCCGTGCTGCCTTCTCCAAGGCGGCACAGAGCCGCCGCCGAGCCTTCATCGCGGCAGGAGCCGCCTTTCTGGCTTGCTTCCTCGTAGCTGGTAGGCCACTGTTTCCGCCGCCTCCCGCGGCCTGGAGTCCGCCCATCATGCTCCTCTTCACGGCAGCAGGAGCCACGGACTTTTGAGTTGTCTTCGCGCCAGAGGCCGCAGCCCCCAGTCTCACCTGGCGCCCGGAGCTGCCTTCAAGTCCTCCTGCAATGGCAGGAGCTGCTGCTGACGTCGGGACCTGCTTCTCGGCCCAGCCCTGCCTCTGCTACGTTGACGTCGGTGCAGGGCCGCTGTCCATGGTCCTGCACAGCTTCCTGTTCCTGCTCCTAGGCGCGCGGCCACGCCTCTCTGCAAGATTTAAAGGGCCCACGGCCGGATATGCCATGGGCCCACCTAAAGACTGTTTCCTGTATCAGCCCTATATAAGGGCTGCTCCTGCATTCCACCTTTGCCTTGCATCGGAGTTACTTCACTCCTAGAAGTCCCTATCTTCCAGTGCTCCGTCAGGTCCTTCTTGTTCTTCGTTGGAGTTCCATGTCTCGTCGGTTCTCGTGCCATGTCTTCGTCTCCTGAGGTCCTCATCCAGGTCTCTGATGTCTTGATGTTCCTATCGTCCTCCGTCTCTGCCCTCCAGATGTTCTTGAAGTCCTGATGTCCTCGATGGCTAGAGGTCCTTTACATACCTGATCTTCCTGATGTCTGTTCTCCAGGTGGCCTCTCCGAGGGTAAATCTGTTCCGTCCAGTTCCTGTTTCCGGTCACTGGAGCCCCTGCCAGCTGGATTCCGTTCCTGAGCCTGCCTCGCTCCCGCGTGGTCTGTGACCAACCTCCTTGGGCTGTGTAGGGCACGTAGAGGACAGGGAAACTGGCACTGGGTCCACTGTCGCAGGAGAAGGTAAGACTGGCGCTATTGGCCCTTCCACAACAGAATGTGGTGGCACAGTCTCTGATACAGATGCCGGTGGAGAGCACCTCGGTGTCTCAGGTACAGAGGGGCATGGCAGCTCTTATACCAGGACCCATTTTTTTCATTGGTTCGACATCCTTCGAAGCCGATGTGGACACTGATGCTTCCAAAGGAATGGAATCTGAACAGTGTCAATGGCATCTTTTTTCTCGATGGTCTGTGCTGGATATCGAAGACGACGCTATGGAAGATCTGGATGGGGTCGGTGACGGACGGTCATCGGTTTTTTTCTTACCTCGATGTTTTTCAAGAGGAAGGAATTTTCTTTGGTGACGACGCAGAAGATGATGATGGAGTGATCTTTTTGAAAAGGTCCTCCAGTTTATCCAGTCGGGCACACCTGCCCTTTGTTGTCATCTGGGCACAGGTGGAACATACGCGGACATCATGGCCTGATCCCAGGCAGAGAACACAGATGTCATGCGGGTCTGTAATCGACATTGTCCGTGGACAATTAGGACATCTTTTGAACCCCGTGGCCATTATTTATTTATTTATTTATTTGTAGAGTTTTATATACCGTTATTCGGTTGAGCCATCATAACGGTTTACAAAATATGCAATTAGCATACAATCAAATGGAGTTAACATGGTAGTTGGGAACAGTAGAGTTTTGTGAACAGTAAACATTTTTTCTTAGTAGTTGAATAACAGAATAGTGAGGAGAACATTTTCAATGAACAATGAATCAAGTGAGAGAGCAGGGAGGGGTGAAAAAGGAGGGTACATCAGGAGAGCATGAAGAAGGAGGATTATGCTTGCGAGTTCTGTTGAGGGCTGGGATGATTTGTCAGATAGTTAGAATAGAGTTTGCGGAATAAAAATGTTTTTAGATCTTTTTTAAATGTTTTCAGGATGTGCTGGGTCCTCAGTTCTTTGGGTAGGGTGTTCCAAATTTTGGGGGAGGCAATGGAAAATGCTCTTTCTCGTGTAGTTGAAAGATGAGTGTCTCTTAAGGTGGGGATGTTTAAGAATCCTGCGTTGTTAGAGCGCAGGTTTCTTTGTGGGTTTTGGGGGGTTATGTTTAAGCCTTTTAGTCCATGAAGATCATCATTTAGGATTTTATGAATGATGGTCATTGATTTGTAGGTAATTCGTGCAGAAATAGGTAGCCAGTGAAGAGAGGATAAAATGGGTGTTGTGTTCGTTTCTTTTTTTTCCTGTAAGGATTCTGGCAGCTGAATTCTGCAGTATTTGGAGTGGTTTAAGGGATGATAAAGAGATTCCAATAAGTAATGAGTTGCAGTAATCGAAGGTGGAGAAAATAAGCAGTTGCAGGACGGTTCTGAAGTCAGAAGGGTTGAGAAATGGCTTTATATGTCTTAGGGTTAGTAGCTTGTGGTATCCTTCTTTCGTTTTATTTACTTTGTGGGATTTGAAAGAGAGATCAGCATCGATGGTAACTCCAAGGTTCCTGGTATGGGTGGTAGGGATTATCGTTATCATTTGTTTATCTAGTATTGTCAGGGGTGGCGGAGTTGAACTGGGTTTTTTATCCATTATAAAACTTTAGGCCAGGTAATGGTCGGAGGCTCGTATCTGGAATCAATGGAAAAAGACTCCAAAGAGTACTCACTGAACGGGATGTCTAAGGGAGACCCGAGAGGGAAATTTACTGACAGAAAATATTATTATTATTCCGTGAGGAAAAAATGGTGCGAAAAACTCACAAAGCTCCTTCAACGCGAGGCTAAAAGCAGCGAGGAAAAAAAGAGACTGAAGGGAGACCCCTGTGGCTGCAGGGATCATGGCATGCTCAGTGGGCTCAGTGTGCCAGTCAACAGTTTCTAGAAACTCTGACAGACGTTTTTCCATGATAGGGCTCCATCGATGATGTCACCCATATGTGAGGACTACCATCCTGCTTGTCCTGAGATAATGACATTTTCCATTTTATTCACCATTCCCTTCCTAATAATTCCTAACATTCTGTTTGCTTTTTTGACTGCCGCAGCACACTGAGCTGACAATTTCCATATATTATCCACTATAACACCTAGATCTCTTTCCTGGGTGGTAGCTCCTAATATGAAACCTAATATTGTGTAACTAATGCATGGGCTATTTTTCCCTATATGCATCACCTTGCACTTATCCACATTAAATTTCATCTGACATTTGGATGCCCAATTTTCCATTTTTATCTAAATTGAGATGGCTACAGGAATCTTGCACTCAAACTAAATTCTGCAAGTAATTCAGTTTTGCAGTTTTGAGACTAAGAGGATACAAATCCAGTTTGTCATTTTACATTTGTCATTTTATTTTATGTCTGTCAGTATGAGATTTGATGTATTATGGATGTAAAGCTGTAAGCTGCAATGAACAGTCCGACTGCAATTTGCGGGCTACTAGCCTATAAATATATTTTTTTGCATGCTGGATTGGAAAGATAAAGGATGGTGGATGCCTGGAATGCCCTTCCAGAAGAAATGGTGAAGAAGAAAACTAATTCAAAAAGGCAGGGGATAAACACTGTGGATCCCTAAAGGCTAGAGTTGGAAATTAAGAAAAGGGTGCATGGAAGTAACCAGCATGGAACAGCAGTTACTATGTCTAATAGAAGGCGTGAGGATTATTACCATTACCCAATTAGCATATATGATTTTGACACAACTGCAGCATCACTCTCCTCTTTGATTGGGGGGGGGGGGAGGGGAAAGGGAATCGGATTCAGACAATATGCTGAGCCCTGACGTTTACGGTCCAGGGTAATGATACGCAGACATTAGGGAAAAAGTGCAGTTTTCCTTCTAAGGCCAAGTCTAAAAGCTAAGCACATTCAAGCAGCAGCATTGTTTGAATTGTCAGGAAGGCTGCTCGCTCTATAAAAATATTGCTAGCAGTAATTTTGTTATGGGTTTGATAGTTGCTTGGTTTTGACTTTATACTATTACTATCCTTAACATAAGGCTTGGGGTAACTACATGTAGTGGCAGTTATTACCCTTAAAAGAACATGGGGGCAAACTGCATGGAGTGGCAGTTAATACCATAAGAAGCTTGGTCAGCAGACTGGAAGGAGCATTTGATCTTTTTCTGCTGGCATTGCCCTGCTATGCTATGCTATGTTACAAAGACAGAGGGGGTGTAGCTCAATTTGTATACTGGCTTTGCAGGTGCAGGGCACTTTTTCTCTTTATTATAGTTAGATATTCAAGGGAACATTTATCCTACTGAATATTACTGACAACTTAACCAGATAACTTCAGCTGGCTAAGTTATATGTTTTCTGTTTGTTTTTTAAAATTAACCTCAATGTATCCCTTGCCCATATACCACACCACCTTAATGAATCTAGTGAAGACCATGACCTAATAATAAACATCCAGCAACAGATAAGGAAAAGGAATATTAACTTCATATTCCAACAAACTGTTTCTCATTGTAGTGTGAAAGACTCTTATATTGTTACTGTCTAAAACTACAAATCATTCCCCAACTCTTTCCAAATACAATAGGCATAACAAGAAAACAATTATTAAGCTAACAATTGGACAAGTTACCCAGCTAGAATTAGCTAGCTAACTTGTTCCATATATTCAGCAGAATAAAAGTTCCACTGAATATACTTTCCTAATGTTATCTAGCTACACGTAGCCAAATAGTTTAAAAACTCAACCAGCTACATTTGAATATAGCTAGTTAGGTTTTTAAGTTATTCGGTCTTGTGTGTTTGGATAATTAGCTTTTTAACTGGATATCTTCACTGTAGCCCAATTCTTATCTCCCCTCCCCAAATTTCAGATAAAACCCTGTTGGGCTGTGCATCCCCACCCCCAAACTCCTCTACAGTTGAGTATCATGTCCTGAGACCGCAACCCTTTTCACAATTTGAAAACCAAAAATCTAATTGGTACTCCCCACATATCTGTATTGTAAGTCCTGGGCCCCCCTTCAACCCTCCCCTCTTGACTCCTACTCTGGACCCCTCCTCCATCTCTTCCATCTCCCCCAATTCCTAACAATCCCTGCCATGAGCAAAGTATAAACTTACCCACTCCTGGTGCACTAGCACTGATTCTATCAGAATCAGCACTGGAAATATAAGTTACCCAATGTTTATGCTTAGATGGATAACTTAACCCTTCTTTATAAAACTCTAGGAATGCCTCTTTTTTATCTGGCTTGACTTATCTGGCTAAAATCTAGCCAGATAGGTGGCTTAATATTCAAAATATTATTGATCTCAGTATCTTCTGAATTAGATCCAAGAATGAATCAGGTAAATACTAAAAGAACAAAACAGTAAAAGGATAATCCAAAAACAGAGAAAAAGTTCCAGAAATAGCCTGGGGTTCAAGAAGGCATTTGTTAGAAAACAGAAGTGAAATATTTACACTGCTGTTGCAAACATATGCCATTCAGAAAAAAAAATATTTTTTCATTCAGCAGGTTACTATTTTTTCTGACGAGAGCTTGTCTTTAAACTTTTGCAGTTCGGCTATATCCCCAAAGCTTTTGGTAGTATTATGCGAGGTCATCTGCATGTTGGCTGGATAAAAAAATACCAAATCTTGCATCCTTATCTTTTAACTGTGGCCCTATTGCCAAGAATTGCTTATGGAATTCCGCAGTGGGCATCATCAGATCTGCAAGCATGAGAAGCTTGTTCTCCCATGTGTTTGGAACCTTTTGTCTTAGACAGAATTTCTAGTGTTTGTGGATACCATAAAACTTTAAGAAGAAATGGTCTGGGATACTTATTGCTAGTCAGGTACAAGAGAATACAATGCACTCTTCGGACATCCAAGACTATGCAAATTTGAGATCTAGTAACTTTGGGATAGCATTCTGAATGAACTTTATAGGATTCTTTCCTTCCTCAACCTCTGGGAAAATAATTTACATAATATATTTTGTTTAATTTTGAGAATAGTGTAAAATTAACTTTTACTCTATGAAACATCATCAGGATGTGCGTGCTTTGTGTGGATTAAGACTCAAAAAAAGGTTTCATAACTATGCAGCATGGTTACCCTTGCTGATAAAAGAAGTACTAAAGAATTCGGCCTCAAAAAGTACTTCCACTTGAGCATGGTATCTCAAATGTCTGACGTATTTATAATAGAAAAAGAAAAAAAATAGAAATCTGACAAAAAATAGTTTCTCTTACCTTCATCCACTCTTCTAAGAGTAAATCCCATTCAGATATAGAATTCCAAAGAAGCTGTTTCAGTTTTAGTTCAGCACTAACTTCTTCCAAAGCCTCAAACTTAGTCACTTCCACCTTTAAGAATAATGGACAAACAATACATTTTGGCATTTTTCTCTGTTTGTAGATTGCATTTCTAAGAAAAATTTGACTACAATTTTATATATAATTGGGGATAGCCTGTTTTTTGTTTTTTTTTAATTTGAGGGCAAGGGATTTCCAAAGGCAAAGCAAAGTTGCTTACCATTAACAGTATTCTGTGAGGATAGGAGGATATTGATTACACAAATGTGGATAATGTCATCGACAGAGTGCAAAAAAGATACAACATGGAAAGAGTTCCAGATGTTTCTTCATGCTGAACTAAGCATGTGCAAGGTTCTTCCCATTTCAGTAGTGTCATGAGGGGCCCTCTTCTGTTCATTATGTAAGCATGAATATGATCCAAATCCAAGGGGAAGAGGATGGGTTTGTGTTGAGTGACTATCTTTCTGTCCATGAAGAACACTTATTACAGCTAAACAACTTTGCTTTCTTGAAGAACAAGCGGGATAATCATTCAACACATGTGGAATCCCTAGCTACAGGTTGCAGTAAAATAGCAATGAGAAAAACAGAGAAAATATTGCCAACAGGCAAACAACTTGTTTTCTTGGCAGCAATCCATATTCTATTTTCTAAATATTTTTGGAAGACAACCCTCTGGGTATAGGGAAATACCTACAGTACCACAATGTACCTTGAAGTACTGAAAAAGTGTGAAAAACAGAATATAAAAAAAATCTAAATAAATAAATACATTTATTTTCATTTAATTGTTTGCATTTTATTCTAAAAATCCCAAAGATGTTTAAAACAAAACCCCATACAAAACATTTTAAAACATCTTCAATGCATAAAACATGAGATCCCACAATCTCATCATGTTACATGCTGTCTTCCTTCTAATGTGGAAATTAAAGTGATGATCCTTACTAGTGGAAGAAAAGCTTTTTTGCATGACTCATGTAGGAGCAGGTCATATTTGTATCATTGAGGTTACAGTGCCTACCCCAAGGGTCGAAACATCAATCTCAAAGATGAATGGCTTGGACGGATCTGGGTGAATTCCAGGTCCAGGTGAACCAAGCTGCTGGCACTATCTTTCAAAAAGGAGATAGAGCAGCTTTTAAACTAGAACAAGGGGGGAAAGCTGACAGTCACTCAGCAGTGCATGGTTTGGAGAAATGTATCCTTGACGGATACTAATGAAACAGGAGTGTTAGGGCATCCCAACAGAGAGGTTCCATTAAAAGCAAACATAGTCCATATGCCTATATGTAAAAAATCACTGACGCTAATGATTTCCGAATTATCCCAAACAACTGAAAAGCAGGTTGTTAAATCAAACAAAAAACACACTTTGAAATGTCTGTATGCCAATGCCAGAAGTCTAAGAAGTAAGATGGGAAAGTTAGAGTGTATAGCAGCAAATGATGAGATTGAAATAATTGGCATCACAGAGACTTGGTGGAAGGAGGATAACCAATGGAACAGTGCTATATCAGGGTACAAATTATATCGCAATGATAGGGAGGATCAACTTGGTGGGGGTATGGCACTTTATATCCGGGAGGGCATAGCGTCCAACAAGATAAAGATCATACAAGAGACTAAATGTTCAGTAGAATCTATATGGGTAGAAATCCCATGTATGTTGGGTAAGAGTATAGTGATAGGAGTATATTACCGTCCACCTGGACAAAATGGTGATGATGAAATGCTAAGAGAAATCAGGGAAGCAAACCAATTTGGCAGCGCAATAATAATGGGAGATTTCAATTACCCCAATATTGACTGGGTAAATGTAACATCAGGACTTGCTAGAGACATAAAGTTCCTGGATGTAATAAATGACTGCTTCATGGAGCAATTGGTTCAGGAACCAACAAGAGAGGGAGCTATTTTAGATTTAATTCTTAGTGGAATGCAGGATTTGGTGAGAGAGGTAACGATGGTGGGGACACTTGGCAACAGTGATCATAACATGATCAAATTTAAATTAATAACTGGAAGGGGGACAATAAGTAAATCTGCAGCTCTAACACTAAACTTTCAAATGGGAAACTTTGATAAAATGAGGGAAAAAGTTAGAAAAAAACTGAAAGGTGCAGCTGCAAAGGTTAAAAGTGTTCAACAAGCTTGGATATTGTTTAAAAATACAATCCTAGAGGCACAGTCCATATGAATTCCACACATTAAGAAAGATGGAAAGAAGGCAAAACGATTACCATCATGGTTAAAAGGTGAGGTGAAAGAGGCTATTTTAGCCAAAAACACATCCTTCAAAAATTGGAAGAAGGACCCATCTGAAGAAAATAGGATAAAACATAAGCATTGGCAAGTTAAGTGTAAAACATTGATAAGACAGGCAAAGAGAGAATTTGAAATGAAGTTGGCCATAGAGACAAAAACTCATAATAAAAACGTTTTAAAATATATCCGAAGCAAGAAACCTGTGAGAGAGTCAGTTGGACCATTAGATGACCAAGGGGTTAAAGGGGCTCTTAGGGAAGAAAAGGCCATTGCAGAAAGACTAAATTAATTTTTTGCTTCCATGTTTACTAATGAGGATGTTGGGGAGATACCAGTTCCGGAGATGGTTTTCAGGGGTGATGAGGCAGACAAACTGAACAAAATCACTGTAAACCTGGAAGATGTAGTAGGCCAGATTGACAAACTAAAGAGTAGCAAATCACCTGGACCGGATGTCATGCATCCTAGGGTACTGAAGGAACTCAAAAATGAAATTTCTGATCTATTAGTTAAAATTTGTAACCTATCATTAAAACCATCCATTGTACCTGAAGACCGGAGGGTGGCCAATGTAACCCCAATATTTAAAAAAGGTTCCAGGGGAGATCCGGGTAACTATAGACCAGTGAGCCTGACTTCAGTGCCGGGAAAAATAGTGGGAACTATTCTCAAGATCAAAATCGTAGAGCATATAGAAAGACATGGTTTAATGTCACACAGTCAACATGGATTTACTCAAGGGAAGTCTTGCCTAACAAATCTGCTTCATTTTTTTGAAGGAGTTAATAAACATGTGGATAAAGGTGAACCGGTAGGTGTAGTGTACTTGGATTTTCAGAAGGCATTTGATAAAGTTCCTCATAAGAGGCTTCTAGGAAAAGTAAAAAGTCATGGGATAGGTGGCGATGTCCTTTCATGGATTACAAACTGGCTAAAAGACAGGAAACAGAGTAGGATTAAATGGACAATTTTCTCAGTGGAAGGGAGTGGGCAGTAGAATGCCTCAGGGATCTGTATTGGGACCCTTACTTTTCAATATATTTATAAATGATCTGGAAAGAAATATGACGAGTGAGATAATCAAATTTGCAGATGATACAAAATTGTTCAGAGTAGTTAAATCACAAGCAGATTGTGAAAAATTGCAGGAAGACCTTGTGAGACTAGAAAATTGGGCATCAACATGGCAGATGAAATTTAATGTGGAAAAGTGCAAGGTGATGCATATAGGGAAAAATAACCCATGCTATAGTTACACAATGTTAGGTTCCATATTAGGTGCTACAACCCAAGAAAAAGATCTAGGCGTCATAGTGGATAACACATTGAAATCGTCGGTTCAGTGTGCTGCGGCAGTCAAAAAAGCAAACAGAATGTTGGGAATTATTAGAAAGGGAATGGTGAATAAAACGGAAAATGTCATAATGCCTCTGTATCTCTCCAAGGTGAGACCGCACCTTGAATACTGTGTACAATTCTGGTCGCCGCATCTCAAAAAAGATATAATTGCGATGGAGAAGGTACAGAGAAGGGCTACCAAAATGATAAGGGGAATGGAACAGCTCCCCTATGAGGAAAGACTAAAGAGGTTAGGACTTTTCAGCTTGGAGAAGAGATGGCTGAGGGGGGATATGATAGAGGTGTTTAAAATTATGAGAGGTCTAGTATGGGTAGATGTGAATCGGTTATTTACTCTTTCAGATAATAGAAAGACTAGGGGGCACTCCATGAAGTTAGCATGTGGCACATTTAAAACTAATCGGAAAAGTTCTTTTTACTCAATGCACAATTAAACTCTGGAATTTGTTGCCAGAGGATGTGGTTAGTGCAGTTAGTATAGCTGTGTTTAAAAAAGGATTGGATAAGTTCTTGGAGGAGAAGTCCATTACCTGCTATTAAGTTGACTTAGAAAATAGCCACTGCTATTACTAGCAACGGTAACATGGAATAGACTTAGTTTTTGGGTACTTGCCAGGTTCTTATGGCCTGGATTGGCCACTGTTGGAAACAGGATGCTGGGCATGATGGCATGTTCTTATGTTCTTATATCACTCCATAGTGAGACCGCATCTTGAATACTGTGTACATGTCTGGTCACCGCATCTCAAAAAAGATATAGTTGCGATGGAGAAGGTACAGAGAAGAGCAAACAAAATGATAAAGAGGATGGAACAGCTCCCCTATGAGGAAAGGCTGAAGAGGTTGGGGCTGTTCAGCTTGGAGAAGAGATGGCTGAGGGGGAATATGATAGAGGCCTTTAAGATCATGAGAGGTCTTGAACGAGTAGATGTGACTCAGTTATTTACACTCTCGAATAATAGAAGGACTAGGGGACATTCCATGAAGTTAGCAAGTAGCACATTTAAGACTAATCGGAGAAAATTATTTTTCACTCAATGCACAATAAAGCTCTGGAATTTGCTGCCAGAGAATGTGGTTAGTGCAGTTAGTGTAGCTTGGTTCAAAAAAGGTTTGGATAAGTTCTTGGAGGAGAAGTCCATTAACAGCTATTAATCAAGTTTACATAGGGAATAGCCACTGCTATTAATTGCATCAGTAGCATGGGATCTTCTTAGTGTTTGGATAATGCCAGGTTCTTGTGGCCTGGTTTGGCCTCTGTTAGAAACCGGATGCTGGGCTTGATGGACCCTTGGTCTGACCCAGCATGGCAATTTATGTTCTTATGTTCTTATCATCCTCGAAGCAATGGTCAAACAGAGCAGATGAATCAGACTCGCAAGTCTTTCTGCATGCCTATGTAAACCAAAAATAGGATAACTGGGTCCCCCTGCTTCCATGGACAGTGTTCACCCACAATATAATTTGAACAATTCTACAGGATCTTTGCCCTTTTACATCATCTTTGGGCATCATCCCCGGGTACCCAACTCCATTGACATCTCAAACAACTGCCCAGCAGCTATCCTGAGGGTACAAGAACTCCATGAGCTTTGGCAAAAGACCCCCTACCTTTTTGACCAAGCAGCCAAGTGCTTAAAAGAAAAAGTTGACAGAAAATGTTGCGCAGCACCATCACTTCATCCTTTAAGTCTAGTCTGGCTTAGGACCAGAAATCTATGACTGAAGATGCCCTCCAAGAAATTCACACCATGCTTCACAGTAACATGGTTAATAAACATCATTTGGCAGCATCTTTGAGAATTCATGATGTATTCCATGTCTCTCTATTAAAGCCAATTACTTTGTCTTGGCCAGGCAAACTGCCATCCCAGAACACTGAAGTGGCCTCTGAAAAGGATACTTAATTTAAAGAATAAGAAATCATGGACTCTTGAAGGGTCCAAAACCAATTGCAATATCTCATTTCCTGGAAGAACTATGGACCCAAGGAAAATCTCTGAGAGTTGGCCCCCAACTTGTATCGAAATTTCACAGAAGGTTCCTAAGGAAAACTAAGCACAGAAGATGGGGGAGAGGGCTTGGGGTGGGGGGGGGGTACTGTTATGTTTTCCAAGCTGCTTCACTCATCAAGCCATGAGCTTTCCCTCGCAGCTGAATGCCACCAAGAACTGCCCAGGCCATGCCGCCAGCCTCTCTCCATAGCCGAATAATGCCAGCACTGCCCTCAGATGCCGCTATGCCACCACAGTCACTGCTTCCTTTAGGTGTGCGTGTGCACAACCAACTATTTAAAGGGCTTGTGGTGGGAAACATTGCTCAGCATGCCTTGATGACATCAGATGGCCCTCCCTACATAAGGGCTCATTGAATGCTTACCATTGCTTCAGCAATGGGTCTCTTGCCTAGCAGTGCATGTCTGAGATAAAAAGCAAGCCAGAGGGAAATAATAGAGTTTGTGTGTGTCTGAGATTAAAAAAAAAAAAAAACCAGAGGAAAGTAATAGAGTTTGTGTGTGTCTGAAATATTAAGCAAGCCATTGGGAGTTAATAGTTTAGAGTTAATTTGTACCTATATAAAAAGGTTGAAAAAATTCAGTTACCCACCTAGAAAAGGTGTTAGAGTAGTGAGATTGATCTCAGTAGGTGCCAACATTTAATAACAGAAAGATTAGCAGTGAGTCATACAAGCTCACTAACTAAAGTTTAAATCAGCAAAAGGAATGTGAAGTACTAACTTGCCTTGAAGCACAAAATATATTACAGGGAAAGAGCTCAGTAACCCTCAATCCAGTTGGAGCAGTGAGAGGAGACGATCATTTTGCTGATGGATGAACAGGATGGGTAAGTATTGCTTTGGGAACCTTTGGGACTTTAAAAGGTTTGGAGAGAGGTACAGTATTTAGTGTGGGTGTGTGTCTGAGATAAAAAGCAAGCCAGAGAGAAGTAATTCTAGTGTCTGTCTGTCTGTCTTTCCATCCCTCCCTCCCTCCCAGCCCACTCCCACTCCCACTCCCCCCTAGCTCATTCTTTGAATTATAGGTAAAAGACACTTTTTCATAAAAAATCTATCAGACTCTTAACAAAATCACACTATTGCACCAGCCCTTAATGAGAGTTCAATTATCCTCTTGTGGGTAATTTTCAGATCAACAGTGAATACACCAATACATTTTTAAAGTACTCTAATTGTAAGCATTCCTACTCCCGTAGCAATCTAAACTAAGAACTCAAAAAAATTAAGTTGAAAGCAGCAGTCCAGCAGCAAGAGGGGAGAAGCCTCCCGGTCTTTTGCATTGAGTGTCGTAAGTATGATTTTTTACCCACTGGTGAGAAGTTGTATGTGTACACCAAGTGCAAAGAGCTTCTGGCTCTCAGAGAGCAAATCCGATCTCTGAAGCCTAGATTGGCAGACCTGGAAGAGCTGAGACAGACAGAGAGGTATATAGATACCTTCAGGGACATGGTAACCAACTCCAGCCTGGCAGCCCAAGTGCACACTAGGATCAGGACGGTCTCCTGGAAGGAGAGCATCATACTGGTGTAGCAGGAAGAGATCCCGTAGTGATATGATGGTTCAGAACTTTGGCTCATTCAGCCATTCCCAGAATCCTCAGCTGGCTGATTCACACTGACACTGCTGAGATATAGTGAACTTCTGACCACCTCAGACTCAAGAATGTGGAAGATCTGGGAAACGTGTAGGCTCTGCAAAGGCTATAATTAAAGGCCAGGAGGGCATCAATGGCAATATTTAAATCATAATACAAGGAAGCTTGGTTCTCACAGAAACCAAACTACAAGCTTGTTTCTCACAGATTCCTATCTCACTAACAGGAGCCAAGTGAACTGAAGATTCCCGAGGTTACAGCTTTAATGAAAGGTCTGGCACCAGCAACAGATTTCAGGCCTACTACCTATTCAGAACACAGACTTACTATCTATTTACAAAACACAGAAGATCAAAAGGAGATCAGAACAAACAAAGTGCATCAAAGCCATGTTGATAAAGGAACTTTTATGGTGGGAGGAGATTGTTTTCAGGATAGACAAGTTTAGGTTATGACATTGACAAATTGGTGAAGGATCCTCTCACAAGCATTTTCTATGTATGGGTTAAACTATAAAATAACAGCGTGTACTAGAGATTACAAGACACAGCGTTGCTATGCCCATTTGAAGGATAGCTCCTGTTCTTCCAAAGATATGAAATATTAAAAATTATATTTGTTCTAAATTCTGAGTCATATCTTTGTTTGAAAAAGTGCTGACAAGCGCCTTATTAAAGTCTAATATTTAGACATTTTTGGCGACAGCAACGAAGGGACATTAATAGCTGTTGCTATTATTATTATTCTTTAGCTGTAGTGTGTGGATTTTGGTGGACAAAATTCTACACTACATTCTCGGACATTTAATTGGCTTTCCGTCCGAAGGAAGTTTCCCAGATGTTCTGGAGGGTTACCCGGATGATAGATGAGCTCAGAGAAGATGTTTAATAAAGTTTTTAAACTGCCCTGGAGGTTTTGCATTTTTTTAAGGATCCATTATGTAAGTATGTAACTAATTTTCAGAAAAAAAAACAAAAATAATTTGTAAGTATAAATGTTTTATTCTGGTGTACAGTGTATATAGATTGTGTGTTAAATCTTCTATAAAATATTGTGTTTTTGGGCTTCTGTTTAAAAAAAAAAAAAACAGAGGAGAGAAAGGGGGAGGATCAGAATCAATAAGGTGACTGGGATAGAAGTTATTAAAGCAGGTCAGCGGGTGCAGATACGGAAATTTCGAAGTTTGTTTGTAGTATATTTTTATTAAGCTGTTTCACGTTTCTTTGGTGTTTAGTAAACTTTCAGTGTCCAGAGGGTTAGCTCGCACCAGTGGTCCTTTGAACTCAGACCGCATGGCTTAGAGGCTTGGCTCTGCAGCAGTTTCAAGTTACACCTGTGAGGGTACGGGAGTGATTTTTCACTCCAGCACAGTAGCTTCAGAAGGAGGAAGAGGGAATTATGAAAAGTGTGAAGTTAAATAGGGTAAGTTTGAAAGTTATAATTAGTATGATAAGGAGTTTTTAGTTAGTGGATTGTTTACAAAAGTTGGGTTGTTTGCTGTCTTGTACAGGAAGGTGCTAACGGTTTTATTTTTTTAAAGCAGGCTATAAATGTGGTTAATTTTTTCTTTTCCTCCGCTGATTAGCTTTAATAAGGAAGCCTATTTTCTTTGTGTGAATCTATTTATATAGGTTACGATTTTGGGTAAAATGTTGCCTTGTCAAAATGTTTAGTGATTGTAGTTAAACTTAAATCTGGACATTTGTAAAATGCTGGCAGTGTTGTATATAGGGACATTTGACTCAATTGCTGCAGTTCATTAAACAGGGAAAGGAATCTTTCAGTTCTATGCTGTTTTTCTTCTCCCCCTCCCCCTCAAGGTAGTACAGGGCTGAGAGATGTAGCCCTTGCTGCCTACAAGGACTCTTATGTTTATAGTAAAACATGGAAACATAGAAATGACGGCAGAAGAAGAACAAGCAGCCCATCCAGTCTGCCCAGCAAGCTTCACACATATTTCTTCTTATTCTTATCTGTTTCTTTTAGCTCTTTGGTTCTATTTCCCACCATTAATGTAGAGATGCTCATATTTGCATCTAAGTTTTTAGAACTGTGTTATTAATGAGAGTTTATTGTGAAGAGATTTTAGAACAATGTGAGGTGTGTTTCATTTTTGAGAAATTCCAGATTTTCATTTGGTAAGAAAGAAAGCATGAAACTGTGTTTATTTAAAACCATTCATAATTAGATTTGATTTATCATTGGAAAGGGATTTATTGTCTTTCTTGTTTTAAAATTCCCATGGCGTAAATTACTAGTGGTCAGGTGCATAGGCAGAGAGACAGAAAGAAAAAAAAATATAAGAAAAGAGGGCGACTCCATTTTAATGAATTGATCAGTTTAGTTTGAAACCAGATATTTGTGTTGTTAAAAGTGGAAGAGAGTGAATTTGATGGCATTAGCAGGGATGAAGAGGGAAGAGATTGATTTTTATGCTGGATGTGTAAAGTGCTTTGTCAGTAATGTAACTATGTGTCATTGTGTTAGAGTGCATATGCAGAAGGCTGTGTGGTGGGAAATTTAGAATGTTTTGTTCGAAGTAGAGAAAAAATGTGAGTCAGTTGCATTTAAACCTCTTACCATGGGTTTGCTTTTAAACATTGTATGAAGATATGATTTATTTTAAATTAAACACAGGTCAGAAACAAACAGAAGGCACTAATATGCATGAACTCCATGCGGCAGTATGCGTTAATTACAGTATTTATGTTATATTCTAATGATGATAGATATTTCTCAGTTTTGCTTATACCTCACTAGATGCTAACTTTTAGATGAAGGGAATGATTGGATTTTTGTTGATGGGAGCTTAGGTATACAGATCTGAAGGGAGAAATAGCTTAACAACAACACAATAAAACAGGGAGATCCCTAATATACAGTTGCAGGTTTTGGCTAATGCATATGAATGAGTGCCCAGGGTTGGGCACAGTAGGGAATTAATTGCTCTCTGGTATAACAAAGTCAGTCCTTTAAGTGAGTTAGGAGTTTATAGCACAGAAAAAAAAAAGGTTTTAGATTTGTAAATGGAAGTAGCTCTTATCACAGGGGACAGCGCCTCCTAAAGGTGGACCATCATAGAAAGGAAAGTAGCTTTATGACTGCTTTTTGCTGAATTAAGATATAACAGAAGTTTGACTTTTAAGGAAACTGTAATGTCATTTTTAAATTTAATTTTAATCATTATATTAACTGTCATATGCTAGATTTCTTTTCAGGGTATCAAGGCACAAAGCACATCTGTCTCTGTTCCATGGGAGATGACGGCTACAGTTTTTTTTCAGTTTGCTTCCTTTTCATTTTTTAATAGATCTATTTTAATTTTAATTCTGATTTTTCTTTTATTATGGATCGATCCAAATACCTTTTGAGCTCAAATATGTTAATTGTTGTTTGTCTTTATTGTGTTATGTGTGTGTCATGACACCTGAAGAATGCAATGAATGAATTTGTGTGTCAGTTTAGTGAAATGCATGTTTCTGTGTGATGTCTGAGCATTTAAGTTGTCTGTGTTCCTGAGACTATAGTATATTACCTAATAATAAAGAGATTATTATGCACATGTAGGGATAGATGTAGGGAGCTAAGGCCATGACAGATTTTGTCTTATTGATTAATTTTAATTTGTTTTGTTCTTACTAGGATTTAATAACATATACATCTAATGCTGATTTAAGAGGCTGTGCTTTGATGTCTAGAATTCACCCAGCAGGAGAAAGCTGCATACATCTGATGTCATTGATTTTAGAAATCATCCTATCCTTGGCCACAGAAGTTATTACATACTATATGGACTGAAATGCTTACAATTTATACTGATCTTTGCTTTTCTCTTCGTTCTATGGGAGTGACTTTATGCAGAATCTAGGTTCTTTTATTCTCTGCCAGTACTTAGGTGTTCAAGTTTAATGATATCACCTGAAGGGATGCTATTTTTATGATTTTGTATGTTCCAAGTTTAGTAGTATTTTCCAGTCTTAGAATTTCTAATACTTATATGTATTTCTATGCTGAATCACCTAAATGAATATGTACTAGGTTTATCTTTATCTTTTTCTTTATCTTTATCTATGGAAGCTGCTTTGATCACATAGAGGGGGATGTGTCTCAGTGTGATTCAAATATGATAATTCAGGGTTCAAGAGGGATATCATACATATATTTCTCTTCCACACCAGCCTATGTTAAAATACATACTGATCTATCTGCTATAAGCTATTCCTATTCTTTTATTTTGCACTTATGGTAATCACTTTGCTGAGCTTTAATATTTCAATATCCTATCTTTTATTCTAAATTCTTCTCTGAATCCTTTTTGAATATCTTTTTCCTATAACACTATCTATTAGACAACTATTTCTTAAGAGTGTAGCCTGTGATGCTTATTATGAGATTGTTCTCCTTGAAACAAATACACACTTTATACATGAGGAGCACTGTCATAGGGATCTATAAATATTCTATACTATATCTTCTTGCATACTAATTGTTTATTGTTCTTTTCTTGTTATCTTGGCCCTAGCACTATAAACACGACCTGTGAGTTAAAATATTCTGTATATCCTGCTAGTTTATCTTTTTCTTTGTCCACTATAATGGACTACTTTTTACATTAATTTTTCTGTCCCCTTTCAGACTAATTTCTTTTTCTGCCAGTTGTTTAGTTTTTCAATGTTTTTTTCTCTTCTATCATATATTCAGACTCGTTCTTCCCTATTATACGTACCTACTTCTATTCCTGGTTCTCAGTATGAAACAGTTCTCCTTGCAGAGACTCATTCCTTATAAACAATGCAACAAGAATACATATATACTTTCTTCTTTAATGATTCTTTTAGTTCTTACTTTATGCTAGTTATACTAGTATGTGATTCAGTATTATGTGATTTGTAGCATACAGACTGTTTTCTAGTAGGAAGAAATCAGCCTTTTCATACTATTAGTTTAAGTATGGTATTTCCTCCTTATGCAATGAAATTTCTAGTTTAAGACTAAAATTATGAAAGTATTACATTTGTAGTTTAACCATAGAACTGGATAATTTTCATCGTAATTCAGTTTTAATGTTATTATTTGATTAGTTGGTGAATGCTTGTGGGAGTATCGTTTACATTAATTAGGAATCTAGAGGGACACACAACTATGCACTACACCTGATAAATACCAAGGTTAGTGGTTAGGACACACTTTTAAGTTCCTTTGTTATGGCTCATCATCGAAGACTGGTTGATGTGCCACCTTTACCATTGAAGGTGCCACAAGAGGGAAAATGATATGATGGTTCAGAACTTTGGCTCATTCAGCCATTCCCAGAATCCTCAGCTGGCTGATTCACACTGACACTGCTGAGATATAGTGAACTTCTGACCACCTCAGACTCAAGAATGTGGAAGATCTGGGAAACCTGTAGGCTCTGCAAAGCCTATAATTAAAGGCCAGGAGGGCATCAATGGCAATATTTAAATCATAATACAAGGAAGCTTGGTTCTCACAGAAACCAAACTACAAGCTTGTTTCTCACAGATTCCTATCTCACTGACAGGAGCCAGGTGAACTGAAGATTCCCGAGGTTACAGCTTTAATGAAAGGTCTGGCACCAGCAACAGAATTCAGGCCTACTACCTATTCAAAACACAGACTTACTATCTATTTACAAAACACAGAAGATCAAAAGGAGATCAGAAGAAACAAAGTGCATCAAAGCCATGTTGATAAAGGAACTTTTATGGTGGGAGGAGATTGTTTTCAGGATAGACAAGTTTAGGTTATGACATTGACAAATTGGTGAAGGATCCTCTCACAAGCATTTTCTATGTATGGGTTAAACTATAAAATAACAGCGTGTACTAGAGATTACAAGACACAGCGTTGCTATGCCCATCTTGAAGGATAGCTCCTGTTCTTCCAAAGATATGAAATATTAAAAATTATATTTGTTCTAAATTATGAGTCATATCTTTGTTTGAAAAAGTGCTGACAAGCGCCTTATTAAAGTCTAATATTTAGACAGTAGCAAAGACCTGCTCTCCAGGTGATGCATTGTAGTCCCACACTGAGGAAGAGACTCCCAGAGCTACTGACTAAGAGGGAAGGGTTAGGTCAGCTGTCATAGGTGATTCAATTAGAAGGAATGTAAATAGCTGGGTGGCTGGTGGACATGAGGACAACCTAGTTAATTATCTACCTCGTGCAATGGTGGCAGATCTCATGCATCACCTAGATTTTACACAGTGCTGGGAGGAGCCGGCTATCATGGTAAATGTGGGCACCAGCAACCTAGGAAATTGTGGGAGGGAAATTATGGAAGTCAAATTTAGACTATTAGGTAGAAAGCTGAAATCCAGAACCTCCAAAGTAGCATTTTCTGAAATGCTCCCTGTTCCATGTGCAGGTCCACAGAGGCAAGGAAAGCTCCGGAGTCTTAATGCATGGATGAGATGATAGTGCAGGGAAGAGGGATTCAGTCTTGTAATGAACTGGGCAACCTTTTGGGGAATGGGGAGGGGTTTTTTGAAAGCCAGGCTCCATCTTAACCAGGGTGGAATCAGACTCCTGATGCTAACCTTTAAAAGGGAGATAAAGCAGTTTTAAAACTAGAACAAGGAGGAAAGTTGACAGTTGATCAACAGCACATGATTCAGAAAGAGGTATCTTTGAAGGATACAAATGAAACTGGAGAGTTAGGCATTTCAACAGACAGCTTCCAATAATAGCAAAAGTAGTCCATGTGCCTATAAGTAAAAAATCACCTGAGCTAAAGGATTCCAAATAATCCCTATCAACTGAAAAATAGGCTGCCAATACAAACAAAAAACACACTTTGAAATGTCTGTATGCTAATACCAGAAGTCTAAGAAGTAAGATGGGAGAGATAGACTGTATAGCAGTGAATTATGATTTAGTTGGCATCTCGAAGATCTGGTGAAAAGAGGATAACCAATGGGACAGTGCTAAAACAGGGTACAAATTATACTCCATTGTAGGTGGGGGAGTGGCGCTTTATGTCCAGGATGGTATAGAGTCTAATAGGATAAAGATCATTCAAAAGACTAAATACACAGTAGAATGTTTATGGGTAGAAATCCCATGTTTGTTCAGTAACAGTATAGCGATAGGAGTATACTACAATCCACCTGGCCAAAATGATGAGAAGAACATTGAAATGCTAAGAGAAATCAAGGAAGCTAACCAATTTGGCTGTGCAGTAATAATGGGAGATTTCAATTATTGGGTAAATGTAATATCACGACATGCTAGAGAGGTAAAATTCCTATTTTAGATCTAATTCTTAGTGCAACATAGGATTTAGTGAGAGAGGTATCAGCGGTGGGGCCACTTGGCAATAGTAACCATAACATGATCATAAGTTCCTCATGAGAGGCTTCTAGGAAAAGTAAAAAGTCATGGGATAGGTGGCGATGTCCTTTCGTGGATTGCAAACTGGCTAAAATACAGGAAACAGAGAGTAGGATTGAATGGGCAATTTTCTCAGTGGAAGGGAGTGGACAGTGGAGTGCCTCAGGGATCTGTATTGGGACCCTTACTGTTCAATATATTTATAAATGATCTGGAAAGAAATACGACGAGTGAGATAATCAAATTTGCAGATGACACAAATTTGTTCAGAGTAGTTAAATCACAAGCAGATTGTGATAAATTGCAGGAAGACCTTGTGAGACTGGAAAATTGGGCATCCAAATGGCAGATGAAATTTAATGTGGATAAGTGCAAGGTGATGCATATAGGGAAAAATAACCCATGCTATAATTACACGATGTTGGGTTCCATATTAGGTGCTACAACCCAAGAAAGAGATCTAGGTGTCATAGTGGATAACACATTGAAATCATCGGTTCAGTGTGCTGCGGCAGTCAAAAAAGCAAACAGAATGTTGGGAATTATTAGAAAAGGAATGATGAATAAAACGGAAAATGTCATAATGCCTCTGTATCGCTCCATGGTGAGACCGCACCTTGAATACTGTGTACAATTCTGGTCGCCGCATCTCAAAAAAGATATAATTGGAGACCGGTGACGTCACCCACCAAGATGGCCGCCTAAGACCTCGGCTCCCCCCTCCTCCGCTGCTAATCCGCCTTCATCGCGGTATCCTCCGGTCCAGGGCACTAACATATCGCCGATCCAAGGTCTTTAGGCGCTAAGGATGGCTACCCCCCGGGAAAAACCAGACCTCAACCGCTTTTCTTTCGCGGCAGCGAGCTCTGCCGCGGCGCTCGGGGAAGGGGACAAGATGGCGCCGGTCCCGGAGAGTGCTGCGGAGACGGAGCCTACAGAGACGCTCCCAGACTCCGAGGTCCCCACCAGGTATGAGTTCCGGACCTGGTTTCAAGAGCTGAGAGGGGATATGGCCCGGTTTCGCCAAGAACTCGGCGATATGCTTGAGAATACTAAAAGGGATGTCCGGGAGCTGGAGAGGCGCGCCGACGAGACTGAGCGCGGCCTGCAGGAAACGCAGACGGAGCTGGACTCAGTGCGGGAAGAGCTGGGGCAGCTTAAGGAATCCCACGATGAACTACAATCTCACGTCGAAGACCTGGAGAATAGAAACCGGAGAGTGAACCTACGCTTTAGAGGGGTACCGGAAGGAGAGGACTTTCGTGATTGCACACAAGTGGTGCAAGGCATCTGTGCCCACTTGCTGGATCCTGAGGGGACCGCAGAGAAGCCGAGGGAAGTGGTTCTAGAACGGGCACACAGAGCTTTTGGCAGTCCGCGGAATAACCAGACCAGGGATATAGTAGCCTGTTTTCACAGTTTTCTGGTTAAGGAGGCAGTGGCCCGGGCAGCGAGAGACATGGGCACTATACACTGGAAGACCTGTAAAATTGAGGTGTTTCAGGACTTGGCTATTTCCACTATCCGCAAACGGCGGGAATTTAAAGATGTTATTGGCATTCTCCGCTCCCATAATATTAGGTACCGATGGCTCTTTCCCTTTGGCCTCCATTTTACTATTAATGGCGTGGGATCCCGTGTGCAGCGAGTAATGGAAGCTGAGGATATCCTGCGGGCAGCAGGCCTACCAGCATCAGATCCGGAGGGACTCCGTGATGCCTCTACAGCGACTTGCAATCGGAAGAGTGACCGGCCTAGGTGGAAGCGAGTGGACAATGGCGGTAAACGGCTACGTCGTAGATCTGGGGGTCCAGCGGAACTCGAAGAACCAGGATGAGTTCACAGGGGACTATGCTCAGGTTTTTAATTTTCTTAGACTGATCAGCCTCTGATGGACTGAGACTCAGTGTGAGTGCTTTCATAAGCGGCACCCGCGGACTGCAGTGCCTTATCACGGGGCTTAAGTTCAAGGTTTGGTTGTTATTGTTTAAGTTCTGCAGGTTGAAGTTTTGAGCCCATGTTTTCCTTTATGTGAAGGGCGTTACATTCTAAGTGGTTATATATGCAGAGGAGGGGGGACCTAATTCTGGTCAAGCGGTGACGTCAGGTCTCCACTGGATGAGTTCCACTCGAGGCAGAGTGGCGAGCAGTTGGGAGGGAATGGGAGGGTGGGGGGGTGGGGGGGGGTTGTGGGAGTGGGAATGGGTTGGGGTTAGATATATTTTCTAAGGGTAAAGGTTGGTCTACTACGAGCTGGGTACCGGGCTCGGTTCATGTTCTCTCCGGGAGTGTCCTGGGGGGCATAGCAATGTTCATCCGCAATTCGCTATGAGGCCATTAAAACTGCTTTCTATTAATGTAAAGGGTCTCAACACTCACCACAAGAGACAAATGTTTATGCGGGATATGGCCCATCATCAGGTGGATATTATCTTCTGCCAAGAAACACATCTTAGAAAACGCTATGCTCGGTTATTAGCCTCTAAAGGGTATCCACAAGTTTTCCACGCATCAGCTACTCCTCAATATAAATATAATGGGGTAGGGATCTTGTTTGCCAGCTCTGTAGTGGCGGATATTTTATCTGAGATCCGGGATGTGGAGGGTCGATATGTTTTGGTGAAAGCCAAAATTAATGAGGAATTGTACACCTTTTTAAATGTGTATGCTCCAAATGCCGAACAGTCTGGGTTCTTTACTAAGCTGTCGACTGTTATTAGCGAGTGGGCGGAAGGTCGTCTTATAGTTGGGGGTGACTTTAACATTACGAGATATCCCTATCTGGATAACACCCATAGTGGTTGTGTTGGGGGGAAAGTAGCACGGAAGTCACTTAAACACCTTATTGAAGATCGGGGGCTTACGGATATTTGGCGATTACGCAACCCCACTGTGAGGAATTATACGTTCTATTCTCATCCTCATAAGTCCTATTCTAGGATTGATTACTTTCTGATTGATAAGGATACCGTGGGGAAGGTCTTGGAAGCGGAGGTGGGCACCATCACTTGGTCAGACCATGCCCCGGTGTGGCTTAGGCTGCAAACCAGGGATACTCAGATGGGCACCAAATTTTGGAGGCTAAATGACAGCTTATTGGACGACAAGGAGTTTGTGTCTCAGCTCAGACAGCGGATTATTGAATTCCTGGACATTAATGATACTGGGGAAGTCTCCCCAGGGGTGATTTGGGACAGTCTGAAGGCCTATGTACGGGGTCTTTGTATAGCGCGGGCAGCTTATGTAAAAAAAGCAAGGGACCAGGAACGACTACGCCTTCTGGAGCGGGTGGCTAAATTGGAGCTGAGACACAAGCGAACCTTAGATCCAGATGCTTTACAGCCTTTAGTGGCGGCTCGTCAAGCCCTGCAAGCTCTGGAAGGGGATAAGATAGCTTATCAGTTGCAACTGCTGAAACAGCACCATTTGAATGGGGAAAAAGGCAGGACGTTACTTGGCCAGGAAGCTTAAGGAAAAAGTTGCCCAGTCTCAAATAACTAAAATAAAGGGGGCTCAGGGTCACTTTGTCTACTCTCAGAAAGATATAGGGCACTGTTTTAATCAATTTTATCAGAACTTGTATGACTCCGAGACTTTGTGCACGCCGGAGGAGATTGCTCAATATTTGCAGGATGTCAAGCTGCCAGAGCTCTCCCAGGCACATAGGGATACTCTTAATGCGGATCTGAGGGAAGGAGAGGTGTCGCTGATCATTAAAGATCTCAAAGTGGGGAAAGCCCCTGGGTTAGACGGGTTTACAGGGAAATTCTATAAAGTATTTAGCACAGAGTTGATTCCGCCTTTGGTGGCTATGTTTAATGATGTACGGTTGGGAGGAACATTTTCAAAAGAATCCAATACAGCGGGCATTACGGTCCTTGCTAAGCCGGGCAGAGACCATACCCTGTGCGGGTCATACCGGCCGATATCTCTGATCAACATTGATCTGAAAGTCCTGGCACGGGCGTTGGCTCTCCGTTTGGGCAGAGTAGCTCCCTGGCTGGTGGATAAGGATCAATCCGGCTTCATCCCGGGCCGACTCGCCTCGGATAATGTGAGGAGGGTGGTGGAACTTATGTGGTGGGCTCAGTCCCAAGATATCCCGGCGGTGCTACTTACAGTGGATGCCGAAAAGGCGTTCGATCGGGTGCACTGGCCATTCCTATTCCAAGTCTTGCAAGCTATGGGCATAGGGGAAACTTTCATTACTTGGATACAAAAGCTTTATAGCCATCCACATGCTAGGATAAAAATTAACGGGGCTTACTCGGACCCATTCGAAGTCAAACGGGGTACCCGACAGGGTTGCCCATTGTCCCCCCTGCTATTTGCTCTCTCATTAGAACCTCTAGCGGAAAAAATCAGAAGGCGGGAGGATATCCTCGGAGTACAAGTAGGGGACACGTCTTACAAGATCTCGCTTTTTGCAGATGATCTTTTATTCACTCTTACTAGTCCGGAGACCTCCCTGAGTCTCCTCCTGGAGGAAATGCGGGCGTTCGGACGGCTATCTGGCTTTAAGATTAATGCAGATAAGTCTGAATTATTGAATGTTTCCATGCCGGACGCACAATTTGGCCTCCTTGGGAAAGGCCTACCTTTCGCTGTGCCAAGGACTCTATAAAATATTTAGGGGTTAAAATAGGGCCCCGTCTTGAGGAGCTTTTTAGACTTAATTATGGGCCTTTGTGGTCTCAGATTCAGCAGGATATGGACAGGTGGGATCGGACGGATCTCTCCTGGTTTGGCAGGGTGGCCGCCCTTAAAATGAACATTCTACCTAGGCTTTGTTATGTATTCCAAACATTACCTATCCCAGTGCCGGAGGGGGTTATGAGGATTTGGCAAAGAAAGCTGTTCCGCTTCATCTGGAAGCACAAACCCCCGAGGGTTTCTCGTTCTATTTTGTATAGGGATAAACTGCGGGGTGGCCTTAATTTGCCAAATTTAAGTTGGTATTATACTGCGATTCTGCTAGGGGTGATTGTTACTTGGCATGATACAAGGGAACCCAAGCCGTGGGTGGCTATAGAACAGGCAGTCTCGGGTGAAGTCCCACTGGCGCATAGGGCGTGGAGTAGTGAGTGGGGGTCAGTTATCTCCCACTCACTCACACCGTTTACTAAGGCTGTTTTACAGCTTTGGGGCAAATGGAGGTCCCGGTTAGCAGGATCCAAAAGTATTTACTATCTTACTTCAATTCTGTGGGACCCTGGGTTTCCCCCGGGTATGGATAAGGCCTTTTCACATCGGTGGACGCAGCTAGGCTTGACTAAGACTGGGCAATTTTGCAGGGGGTCCCGAGTTTTGGATCTAGCGGAGCTACAAGATAAATATGGTGGATCCCCGGGAGATTGGTATGCATTACAGCAGATTACTCATTTTCTTCGCTCGGTGGGGGCGCCAGGGGAGATAGCTAAGGGTAGATCCCTCTTCGAATCCTTATGCGAGCAGCATGGGCCTCTTGGTAAACCTATCTCCCGACTTTATCAACTCCTTAATTCTGGGGATAAAGCTAAGTTCCTATCAACTTAATTGGGAATCTGATCTGGGACTAACTCTTCAGGACTCCGACTGGGACAAATGTCATATGATCATGGGGAGGAGTTCCGTTTCTGCTAATGTCAAGGAAAATGGCTATAAGTTACTATATAGATGGTATATGTCCCCGGCCCGATTACACCGAATGAACCCTAATATCGGCGACTCTTGCTGGAGGCGGTGCGGTGAAAGGGGTACATTTTATCACATGTGGTGGACTTGCTCCAAGGTACAGACCTTCTGGGCTTTGATTACGGGGTATGCCTCCGAGCTGCTTGGGGTTGTAGTTCCATTGGACCCCAGAGGCTGTCTCCTTAGTCTGGTGGATGGGATGCGTAGTGATAAGCATACGTTGCTTTTGCTACAAATTTATATTGCTGCGCGAAGTGAAATCGCCTTCAGGTGGAAGAACGCTGAGGTCCCTTCTATGCTGCAGGTTTACCAGAGGTTGGATAGGCTGTACCAGATGGGTCGTTTAACTGCGCTTAAACATGACCGTATTCACAAATTTCAGGATGTGTGGGCTCCGTATACAGCATGGTTGGCAAAGAGACCATGACGTAGATCACCTTGCTTGCGGAATTCTGCAGGGACGGGGGGAGGGTTGGGGTGGGGGGGGGGGAGGGGGGAAACCTGGAAAACGATATTGCTCATGTATAAAATTAGCTTGACGGTCTGAGCTCATAATTTGTCATGCCACTGGTTGTTCAGACTTCTTTTTCCTCACCGCACCTCTTGTTGTACCCTTTCTATATGTTTGTAATGGGATGGCTCCTCAGTGTGGGTGACAGTTAGTTGGGTATTTTTGTGCCTATAGTCTGTTCAACTATACATGTATGGAACCCGGACCTCGTCATGTGTTGTAACATTTGTTTTTCATGCAAAATAAAATAAAAACTTACAAAAAAAAAAAAAAAAAAAAAGATATAATTGCGATGGAGAAGGTACAGAAAAGGGCTACCAAAATGATAAGGGGAATGGAACAACTCCCCTATGAGGAAAGACTAAAGAGGTTAGGACTTTTCAGCTTGGAGAAGAGACGACTGAGGGGGGATATGATAGAGGTGTTTAAAATCATGAGAGGTCTAGAACGGGTAGATGTGAATCAGTTATTTACTCTTTCGGATAGTAGAAAGACTAGACACTCCATGAAGTTAGCATGGGGCACATTTAAAACTAATCGGAGAAAGTTCTTTTTTACTCAACGCATAATTAAACTCTGGAATTTGTTGCCAGAGAATGTGGTTCGTGCAGTTAGTATAGCTGTGTTTAAAAAAGGATTGGATAAGTTCTTGGGGGAGAAGTCCATTACCTGCTATTAAGTTCAGTTAGAGAATAGCCACTGCCATTAGCAATGGTTACATGGAATAGACTTAGTTTTTGGGTACTTGCCAGGTTCTTATGGCCTGGATTGGCCACTGTTGGAAACAGGATGCTGGGCTTGATGGACCCTTGGTCTGACCCAGTATGGCATGTTCTTATGTTCTTATGTTCTTAATGATTGGATGGAGAACAATATGTAAATCTACAGCTCTAACACTGAACTTCCAAAAGGGAAACTTTAATCAAATTAGAAAAACAGAAAATACCAGAAAGGTGCAGCTGCAATGGTACAACAGGCGTCGACATTGTTTAAAAACACCATCTTAGAAGCGCGGTCCAGATGTATTCCACACATTAAGAAAGGTGGAAGGAATGCCAAAAGATTACCGGCATGGTTAAAAGTGAGATGAAAGAGGCGTTTTAGCCAAAAAACAGTTCCTTCAAATATTGAAAGAAGGATACATCTGAAGAAAATAGGATAAAGCATAAGCATTGCCAAGTTAGATGTAAAACATTGATAAGACAGGCTAAGAAAGAATGTGAAGTGAAGTTGGCCGTAGAGGTAAAAACTCATAATAAAGACTTTTAAAATATATCCGAAGCAGGGGCAATCTTGAGCAGCGACCAAAATGGCCGCTTAAATCCTTTGCTCGACAAGATCTTATGATAAAAGGTGCTAAACCCACGTTTTATCACACAGAATACATTTTTATTTAACTTCACTGCACTCATGATGTCTAACTCTAAAGCTGGGAAGATTGAAGCCGCTTTTGCTGCCACTTTAGGCTCCAAATTCTGGTTGCCTCATCTCAAAAAAGATATAGTTGCAATGGAGAAGGTACAGAGAAAGGGGATGGAACAGCTCCCCTATGAAGAAAGGCTGAAGAGGTTAGGGCTATTCAGCTTGGAGAAGAGACGGCTGAGGGGGGATATGATAGAGGCATTTAAGATCATGAGAGGTCTTGAATGAGTAGATGTGAATTGATTATTTAGTCTTTTGGATAATAGAAGGACTAGGGGGCATTCCATGAAGTTAGCAAGTAACACATTTAAGACTAATCAGAGAAAATTATTTTTCACTCAATGCACAATTAAGCTCTGGAATTTGTTGCCAGAGGATATGGTTAGTGCAGTTAGTGTAGCTGGGTTCAAAAAAGGTTTGGATAAGTTCTTGGAGAAGTCCATTAACTGCCATTAATCAAATTTACTTAGGGGTAGATTTTCAGACGAGCGCGAACAGCCTACTTTTGTTTGCGCTCCAGGCGCAAAACAAAAGTACGCTGGATTTTAGTAGATACGCGCGTAGTCGCGCGTATCGGCTAAAATCCTGGATCGGCGCGCGCAATGGCTATCGATTTCGTATAGCCTGCGCGCGCCGAGCCGCGCAGCCTACCCCAGTCCCTCCTAGGCCGCTCCGAAATCGGAGCGGCCTAGAAGGGAACTTTCCTTTGCCCTCCCCTCACCTTCCCCTCCCTTCCCCTACCTAACCCACCCGCCCGGCCCTGTCTAAACCCCCATCCTACCTTTGTTGGGGGATTTACGCCCTCCCGGAGGGAGGCGTAAATCCCGCGCGCGAGCGGGACTCCTGCGCGCGGGGCCGCGACCTGGGGGCGGGTACGGAGGGCGCGGCCACGCCCCCGGGCCATAGCCACGCCCCCGTACCCGCCCCCAAAACGCTGCCGACACGCCCCCGAAACGCCGCGACGACCGGGCCCGCCCCCCGACACGCCCCCGACACGCCCCCCCTCCGAGAACCCCGGGACTTACGCGAGTCCCGGGGCTCTGCGCGCGCCGGGAGGCCTATGTAAAATAGGCTTCCCGGCGCGCAGGGCCCTGCTCGCGTAAATCCGCCCGGTTTTGGGCGGATTTACGCGAGCAGGGCTCTGAAAATCCGCCCCTTAGGGAATAGCCACTGCTATTAATTGCATCAGTAGCATGGGATCTTCTTGGTTTTTGGGTACTTGCCAGGTTCTTGCGGCCTGGTTTGGCCTCTGTTGGAGATAGGATACTGGGCTTCATGGACCCTTGGTCTGACCCAGCATGGCATTTTCTTATGTTCTTATATGAGTGAAGCAAGATCCGCCAATGCTGGAGAAGTCACTACCAACAAAAGCAATGCAATTAGCAGATTTGGTACTCTCTGAGCTGAAGCATCTCAAGGAAATTATCCAACTAAATATTGACGCGACTGCCGTGATTCGAGGAGATCTACAATCTATGTCCCAACAAATGTCCTCCTTTCAATCACGCCTAGAGGATGTGGAATCTTAAACCACTTCACTACTTGTTACTACAGCACCCCTCCCTCAGATCGTGCAGCAATTAGAATGACTCCAGCAAGAATATGAAGATCTCTCAAACCGAAACCGTCGCAACAATAAAATAGAAGCAATCTTTTTTTCTTTAGGAAGCTCAATGAAAATAAAAAATTTAAAAAACTAAAGATAAAAAACAAAATCGCCAAGAAAATCCATAAAAATGTTAAAAATACAATGGCAGCTGGGAGACAGAGCAAAAAATGTTCTTTCGCTTCAGTGGAAGAAAAAGGACTAAGGAGGCTCACATGGCCGTGGCTGCACAAGAACACCCGCACATGTTTAGAAACACTTCTACGTCTTTCTGAGCTCTAAAGAGAGGGTGCTTCATGTCAGCACCATGTGGTGATATCACCCAATTGTGTGGTTGTATTCATCCTTCTTGTCTCAAAGTAAGCAACCATTTAACATTGGGAGTGAGTGACAACAAATGATTTTACTTTTTTGGATTTGCGAGTGGCAGATCCAGACTGGCCACTGTCACAGAAAGGATGCTGGGCTCAATAGACCTTTGGTCTGAATTAACATGGTACACTTTATGTTCTTATGATCATGCAGAATCTACTGCACCCCTTTTCTTTTGGAGCTGTGTATGCTTTGAAATTTCCAGTCAGAGTTTGGTGCTTGATTCCCATCAGATCTCTACTTAAGCAATCAGAGTCCTGGTCTCAGCTCAAGTAGGGGGATTGAGATTTCTCAATTTCTCCTGGGCCTCTCCCTTGAACCATGAAGTAGAAGAGGCTGAAAGTCTCTTCAGTGCAGATGGGACACCAGCTCCATGGTTTTCGGTTCAAGCTTCCAACATCAGCTATAGGAACTGGACTTATTCACCAACATGGAAGATTCAGAATCTGAACTGTTCTAGATGATATCCTTCCATATCTTTCCATAGCAAGAGTCATTATGACTTTTTCACAGACATTTGTAGCAAATATTGTGATAAGGGGCCTTGAACATCTTCTGTTTGCCCTTGGGAAAGAACTTGAAATCATTGGCCTCCTTCTCTGAAATCATAAGAAAACTTGATGAGGCAAAAACAAATGAAGAAACTTTTCCCTTTAAAGAAGATGGTTAGAAGAATTGAAAAAAAATTTGATTGGGTTACTTCATGGCACAGACACACTGAAGAAAAGGAATGGCAAAGAAAAAGCAGAACTTTCAGAATGCTAAAAGCCCTAAGAGGTTAATTTAAGGGAATTTCAGCAAAGAAGAAAATATATCTTCTAACCTCTGTGGGGATGCAGCTAGGATAATGGATGTTTTTTGGCAGTCTCAATGAATAAAAATGAACTGAAGAGAAGCCCAGGGTCACTGCAGAGTGGGAACTGCCTCAAATGAGCAGTGAAATGCTTTTTTTCTTTTTCAGAAAGCTCTACAATAATTTGTCCTTTTGGTACCAAACATGGTCACATGACCCATTTGAATGCCTTGTCAACTGCTTATTTTCAAAGAATCAGAGCCTTAACAATTAAGAAAAGGGTTCAAGAAAAAGAAGAAGAAATTACTACTTACCTGATAATTTCCTTTTCTTTAATGAAGACAGGTTAATCCACGACCAGTGGGTTATGCACCTCTATCAGCAGATGGAAACGGATCAAAGCTGACTTCACGGTATATATACTTCTGCACTAGCATCAGCTCACCAGTATTCTCTGCATAAGCCAACTGTGAACAACTAAACAATACATGATCATAACTATTAACAGACAACCATTCAAACACTTAGTTAACAGGAAAATACTCAGGCCGATGCAATATGGGGGCCTAGAAAATGGGCGCTCAATTCTGAGCGCTCGCTTTCCTAATGCGCGCCCAGCCACCTCTCCTGGCCGGGTGATCCAATATTTAAATGAGGGACAGTGCTAAAAAGGAGGTACTAGGGTAAATTATGCATCCGTAGCGCCTCCTCGGCATCAGGCACCCAGGAGAGGTGGCTGTCAGTGCAGGATAGGAAAATGGATGTTCAATATGAGCGTCTGTATTCTCCTGCTACCCGACACAATATACACATAAGATACATGGCTTGGACCATGTATATGTGCATGTATATTGAGTGCCCAGAATTTTTTCTTTCAAAACCTTTTTTTTTATCTGGATCAGCTTTCTGTGGTTCTTTCTACTTAGTATCCTGAAACTACTAAGAAAAGGAATCACAGACAGCAGATTTCTTTGTTTTTTCCAATAAGCCCTTGAGGACAGCAGATCTTTACACCAGCCCCAAGCGGGAATAAAATTTGCCACATTGCAATGGGAGCATTGGCCGTGTAGTAAATTTTTTGAATCACGGGGATCAGCTAATAGCCTCATATACATGTACTTTACAAGTGATGAGTGCTATTAGCTTCACAGTGGTTTGGACGCGTGTTTTGAATGTTGCTAATCCCCGTATTGCATTCGGGGTTATGGACGCACATCCAAAACGCGCATCCAATTACATGTAAAGCCATGCGCTCAGGTGAACGCACTGTATTGCATTGTCCTGATTCAGTTCAGAAAAGGAGTGTAATATCACTAATCTAGGGACTGGATCTGACATTTACCAGTAATCCCCATAGACTCAGCCACTCAGGAGGACAATAGCAGCCAAGAGCGGGAAGGTAGATTAACCTGTCTTCATTAAAGAAAAGGAAATTATCAGATAAATAGTAATTTGTGCTTTCATTGCATTCAGACAGGTTAATCCACAACCAATGGGATGCACCAAAGCTACTCCCGAATAGGGCGAGAGGCTGCATTCTCCCAGGCCTGCACATCCAGGCAGTAAGTCTAGAAAAGATGTGTAAGGAGGACCATGTCACAGCCAGGCAAATCTCTGCCCATAACATTGCTTGAGCCCTAGTAGAATGAGACCTAACCTGACTAGGCATGCCTGCTCAGTATCCATATACTCAGCCATGATAACCTCCTTAATCAAGCTGGCTATTGTAACCCATAATACTGGCTCATCCTGTTTACCCCCGCCATGAAGTAGAAACAGCCATTCTGTCTTCTTGAGAAGTTTAGAAATCTCCAAACACCTCATGTTCTGCCGCTTGACATCCAAGGTCCATTACAGATGATATTCATCCACGTTTCTCTCCCTGTCTAGTGTCAGCAGGGAAATCAATTGATTGATGTGAAAATCTGAGACTACTATCGGCAAACAAAATGGAGCAGTTTGCAACTGGACTGCCCCCAGAGTCACTTGCAGGAATAATTCCCAGCAAGACAGAGCCCTCAATTCAGAAACTCTACATGCAGAACACCGTCCTCTAGTAAGTATCCTCAAGGAGAGGCTATGCATTGCTCAAAAGCTGGGACCTGCCAAAAAATCCAGAACCAGATTAAGCACCAGCAACCGCAAGGGGGGACGAAGATGCTTCATCCCTTTCAAGAATCAGGCCACATCCGGTTGGGCTGACAGGGGTACACCATTCACGTGACCTCAGAAACAGGCAAGAGCCACCACCTACACCTTCAAGGAATTAAGGACCCTTAAACAACTCATCCTGCAAAAAATACAAACTGAATGGGATTTTAAATGAATGAGGATGAACCCCTCATTCCTCACACCAAGCCTCAAAACACTCACCAAACCTGAACATAGGCTAAGGAAGTGGAGAACTTTTGCGCTCAAAGCAAGGTGGAAATCACAGCAGTGGATTATCCATGCTTCAATCACCGAGCCATCTCAAGGGCCATAGCGTAAGATAAAAATCAAGTCAGATCTTCAAGAAGAATAGGCCCCTGCTGTAGCAGATCCCTGTGGGTCAGTAATCAGATAGGAGAGTCTACCAGAAGCCTCCAAAATATGAATCCCACGGACTCCTGGGCCAATCTGGTGCCAACCGAAGCACCTACCCCATGTGTCTCTCAAACTGCCAAATCATTCTGCCCAACATGGGACACAGGGAAAGGCATATAGAAGCTTGCCCTCCGGCCACTCCTGTATGAAGACATCAATGTCCAAAAACTTCAGATCTCTCCTGAGAAGAAGCAAGGAACCTTCACATTGTGTGATGTCACTAGCAAGTCTAGAAATGGGAGGCCCCAGCGGCCCACTATGAACTGGAACACTTCGTTTGACAATTCCATTTTCCTGAATCCAGACTCTGCTGAAAAAGTCGACTCATATATTGTCTTTTCCTGTAAGGCTGAGATCTCCTGAAGATGTACTTCCACCCATTTCATGAGTTGGCTATTTCCTGCGATACTTGCTGGCTCTTGGTTCCTCCTTGGCAATTGATGAAAGCCACCATCAGCGCATTTTCCAACATCATTCGGACTGCTCAAGCCTGCAGTGGTCAACAAATCACAAGCTTGCCAATCAAACAGCACAGGCTTCCAGCCAATCGATGCTCTAGAGATACTCTTTTGTATTCCAGAACTCTTGCATTGTCAATTCCTGACAGTGAGCCCCCCAAGCCTGGAGGCTCGCATCCGTCATGAGTACTAGCTAATCCAGTGTTCATAGGGGAACACCCTTCGTGAGATGATCCACTTCAACTACCACTGCATATGAAAGCTGATCTCCACCGGAAAATGAAGCCAAATTGAGTAGTCCTGAGACTGTGAACTCCAACGTGCAAGCAATGTGTGCCGTAAGAGGACGCATATGAGCCCTTGCCCACAGAACCACTTCTAGGGTGGCTACCATCAACCCAAGCATCTGTAGCTTGGACCACATTGTCGGGCATATTATTTCTGTCAATAGTCGCACCTGCGCCATCAGTATCTGAATGCAGATCTTGGGCAAGAACACCCTGCCTTGCTTCATGTCGGAAACAAACACCAAATCATTCCAGTGTCTGGGATGGCTGCAGATTGCTCTTGGCCAATTTCACCATCCAAATTAGTTCCTGTAGCCTGGAGATCACCTTGCATGAGACCTGACGACTCTCTTTCATGCTCTTGGCCCAAATTAGCCAATCGTCTAAGTATGGGATGCCATCGTTTCTCAACACTGCCGCTACCACCATCATGACCTTAGAGAAGGTTCTGGGTGCTGTGGCTAAACTGAAGGGTAGTGCTCAAAACCGATAATGTCACTCCAAAACAGTGAAATGCAGAAAACCATTGAAGCAGACAGATGGGAATATATGCAGATAAGCCTCTGAAAATCCAGAGAGGAAAGAAACTCCCCTGACTGTACTGCCATTATCAGCGAGCATAAGGTTTACATGCGGGAATGAGTCACTTGCAAAAGCTGGTTGACTCTGGAGATTCCAGGATGGGGAGAAGGAACCTTCCTTTTCATGCACAATGAAATAAAGGAATATTGGCCCTGCATTTTCTTGTGGTATGGGCACTGGGATCATGGCCTACAGGCTGAGGAGTCTTGACAATATTCACTCCACAGTCTGTCTCTTCTGCAGAGAGCTGCAGGGAAACACCACAAAAACATCCTGAGGAATGCTGGAAAACTCCAGAACATAGTCATCTCTTATCACCTCCAGAACCCACTAGTCTGACATGATCTCAACCCACCCCCTGTTCTTGGGGGTGGGGTGGGACACCCTCACTGAGGGGGTCGGAGGGCACCTCCGCTCGAGCCTGCTCCCCATCTGGGCTGCCTGGGATGAAGGACTAAAACCTACACAAAGGTCGAGCTCTCTGAGAAGCCACTCCTTTGTAGAGTTGAAAATAATTGAAACTCCTGGGACAATCTCTTATGCCAAATGAGCACAGTATCAGCTTTTAATCCTCTTGTAATCAAGGAACCTGGAACTCACTCCACTTATTGGCCATTTTTTTTTAACTCCCCAACAAACATGAGTGATCCTTTAAAAGGCAATTTCATAAGATTAGACTGCAAAATTGTATCGGATGACATAATTGATGCCTGGTCACTATCACTGAAGCCATTCCTCAGGCAGAAGTGCAGACCAGGTCACAGTCCCCAACCACCAAAAGGCTGGCTGCTGATTCTATCGCTGCCCTGGAATTCAAACCAGACTCATCAACTTCCTGAGTGAGAAGCAAACATGAGTGTGCCACCAGGGAGCAGCAAGAGGCTATCTGCAAATTCATTGCCACCACCTCAAGGCCTGCTTAAGTATAGACTCACTTCTCTATCCTGTGCATCCTTCAATGCTGCTTCCCTTTCTACAGGGATAGTCATCTGCTTGGTGATGACACACACCAGCACATCCACTTTCAGAAGCGCAACTGCTCTCTTGCTGCCGAATCCAGAGGGTACAGTGTTTCCAAGGCTCATTCCCCTTTGAAATTAGCTTCTGGGGCACCCCATTCAAGGTCAATCAGTTCTTGAATAGAATCCACAATGCGTTACACAAAAAAACTAAAATGGAATTCTTCTTTGGCTCAAACATGGAATCAGCACCCAGCACCCTTAGCATTTCAGTGTCTGGGAGATCAGGGCAGGCAACATTATTCTATATGGTTCCAACCCCAGAGGAATTTCCCCATCCTCCAGGGAGTAAGAATCACCTTCATCATCTGTGCCATCTAGGTCCCTATCAGTGTGACCTGCAGTAGGTCTAGACATACTCCAACGCTTACCCACAGCACCAGGCATGTGGGGATCCGCAGTCTGTGATCCTGAATTCTTAGGCTTGGCCGACTATGCTGACTGTACCTGAAATACAGTAGTTGGAAGTGGATCATCTCACGAAGGGTGTTCCCCTTGAAAATTTTCCACCCAAGAATGGTTAGAAGGATCCATACCAAAACCAAGGGGTGTCGGTCCTGCACCAACTGAGTTACCTTCCCTTGCTGACAAACCAGATAGGGGAACCCCCAAAACCAGGTGAAACATCTGACAGATCCCCATTCGGTCCCATTCCCTCATCATGCTGGGAAGGGAAGGGCTCAGCAAAATCAGCCAGAGATAACTCTCCCTGAGCCTCTAAGCAGCGCTGACACGGTTAGAGGGGCCACCAGGCTGAGATGCCCAAATATGGCAAGCAGCCAAAGGGTAAGGCACCTAGGTTTCTTTGCTGCTGGTGCAATGGATAAACACCCACTAGCAGAACACACCCAAAGGCGTCCAACAATTATATGCCAACTGCTTGACCGCACAAGCGAGCCTGGACAGGGCACACAAAAAACAAGCTCTGTCCAATAAGCACACACTATGGACACCCAAAATTTAGGTGTCCAATATGCAGTCCAGGTAGGCACCCACCAGAGTGCCCATCTGAACACCCAACTGAGCGCCCACCCCAGCACGCAAGCACAAATTGACATCAGACACTGTTTTGTGACAGACTTTTATGTAGAAAAGCATGTAAACGCCGTCACGGCCTACCACGCAGCAACTGAACAAAGCCTAAGAGCAGGGTCTAGTCAAAAGGCTGCTCAAACCACCAAGCTGTCACAACTCCCCAAGCTTCCTCAGAGGTGAGAATGGATGTCGGATCGGCATGCTGTGGCTCGGAGACCGGAAGGGGAAGGGAATTCCTCACTCCTTTTTTATTTTACTCTTTACCTGAGCTCAGCCCGTCCCAGCTGACTATAGAGTTGGTCTCTGGCTGCAGGGGGAGAGGGCAAAGGCACCACTGTGCTTGGCTTCCTGCACCTGCTAGCCTCTCAGCTGTTTCTCTCTCTACAGCTAAGTCCACACTAGAAACCACTAGGGAGAGATCGGCAGATATCACCTCAAGAAATCTCGACTGAGGGAGGGACCACAAGGTAACACCACAGGAGAGTGGGGCGAATTAATTTCCTTCTTTTTTTCTCCTTTTAGATTTTTTTTAAGCAATCCCCAGCAGGGAGATGCATGTCCACCATCTGCTGGAAATGGAGAATACTGGCGGGCTGATGTCAGTACAGGAGTATATATACCGTGATGTCAGCTTTGTTCTGTCTCCATCTGTTGGTAGAAGTGCATAACCCACGGATTGTGGTTTAACCTGTCTGAATGCTGCATGTACCTGTGACTGGACTGGCATGGTTAGACACTTTGGTACTCATTAACACTAACTGAATGCTTATGTTGATAAGATTGTAAGTTCTACTTAGAAAGGACTTACTTTTATCTGTTTTTGTATAGTGTCGCCTATGCCAAGTAGCATTATAGAAGTGATAAGTAGCAGCAATAGCAGTAATCTGCTATTTAAGAATGCTTAAGCATTCTTATCTCTTCCTACCAGGATCTTGGGCAGTATAACTTTCAGGCTAACATTCTGCAAGAGGCTGACAAATGGTACTTGTATTAGACTGGAAGCAATTAAAAAGAAAAATAATTTTGATTTCAAAACTGTAATCAGATTACCATCAAAATATTACAGATTAACCATTATGGGAGAAATTCACAATAGCCTGCATTGTTTGCAATGCATGTGGGCACTTTTAACCCAGGTATATTGTAATCAATTTTCAAAGGCTGAAAATTATGCACACTAATGCTACCCATGTACTTTCCACTTGCTATTTCTGAGGACAGCCAAGAGGGGATAAAATAGCTCACATATATTTGAAAATGTGTGTATGTGTGCTTACACACACCCGCCTAAAAGTATGTACAGAATGGAAGGCCATGTGTACTTTTAGCCAGGAAGAGGAGAGCGATTTTCAGCTAAACCATTTTACTCAAGTAAACAGCTTTGAAAATTGTCCTTCCCATTTAATACTGAAAATACATCTTTTGATCTATTTGTAAATAAATTTATTTATGTATTTATAATTTTTATATACCGACATTCTTACATTAAAATGCAAATCATACCGGTTTACATAAAACAGAAAAGCAGGAAAAAATATTTCCATGGTCAAATACAGAGAACATTTATAATAAAATTGTTAACAAAGGCATAAGGTAGGAACTTGAAAAAAAGGTTACTTAACAGAAAACATAAAATTTTTTACCTTAAAATTCTTTTGGTAGGATTTGTACTGGAATGCCCGCTTTTGTAGATCTTCTAGAATAATCTGTAGGTCATTTAGTATTTGTTTTACTTTAGTTGAATCAGCTGAAATATCCAAAATCTGTGGATCCTGTATAATGGCAACATCAATTTGTTATGCTCTATTATTACAGTAGTTCACTTAAAATATGGTACAGCATGGGACCAATTTCAAAAAGCAATGAGAGTTCTGGGCATTATGGAGAGGATGAGAGAGGATGGAAATGGGAGAAGAGATAAGGAGAATGTGAAAGAAAGATGAAACAAAGAGGGGGCAGCTGGTTGTGAAGTCAGTGAGTCTCCCAGAGAGTGCAGGTCCGAGAAGAGGTGGGAATGGAAATGGGAGGGGGCTGCTTCAGGATAGGAAAGAGCCTGAAGCAAGCAAAAACTTTACATAATGATCTGGCAAGGATGGGGATACTTACTGAGTGAGCACATGAGCAACAGCAGCAGCACAACAGTAGAATGTGTGTGTGTGTGTGTGTGTGTGTGTTTCTAAGGGAGTATGTCTGTGTGTGTCTGAGAAAGTGTGTCTGCGTGAGAAAGGGTGCGTGCATCTGTGTCTGTGACAGAAAGAGAGAGAGACTGTGTGTGTGTCTGTGTCTGAGTGTGTATCTGTGTCTAAGTCTGAGTCTGAGAATAAATCTGTGTGCATGTTTGTGTCATAGTGTGTATACTAAGTTTCCTCAATCTGAAAAGCTGCCTGTGTGACTGAATGTGTGTGTTTATGCCTATGTCAGAGAGCGTGAGTGTGTATCTGTGTCTGAGAAAGTGTGTGTGTGTGTATCTGATAGTGTGTGGATGTGTGTGCACCTGAGCCATTGTGATTTTATTATTGCTTGGCAACTGGTTTAATAGCTGAATTGTTGGCAAGAGACTTTAAGGCCAGGAATCAAGACATATATGAGAGATGTAATCAGACGTGGGGAGGGGAGTCCACAATCGATTGCATGGATGGAAGAAGGATTGCAACACAGTTTGCTCATACCTGGTCTAGAGTGTGCTCTATTTCATAATTATTTAGAAAAAAAAATGAAATTTATGTTAGAGATTTGTTGGCTGAATTCTCCCAGGAGAAGCATATGTGCTCCAGGTTACATGATGTACCTCTCAAGGGTCAGCTTGATGTGCTTTTGGGAGCTATTGAAGAACATGCTACACAGAAAGTACATGAAGAAGTCAAAGATATAGCCCATGTATTGGTTTTGAAAAAATCCCCCAGGCTGAAGTTTTCCTACAAGTCACCCTCCTGGAGAAACAGTGAGATGGGGGAATAGGAGGCTTGTATGAAAGAGTGAGAGATGGAGAGCCTGGGAAAGACAGGAAGCATGTAAGGGTGGGAGATGGAAAGTGGCAGAAAGGCAAGAGGTGAAAAGACAGAGAATAAGAACTGAGAAGGACAATGAACATAAGAGACATAGGATGGAGATTATAGAAATGTAAGGCTGATGACAGAGAGAATCGAGGGAAGGTGCAAGACAATAAAAGATATGTAAGATAGCAACTAGGGAGAAATAAAGAGATAGTTAAGGTCAAATCACAAGAGAGGGTAACTGGAGAGTATGCAGGGGTGCAAGCAGATTTAAATTCTTAACTATATTGTGCTGATCCCATCCCACCCTGCCCCTACACACTGGGAAGATTGACTAGCACAATAGGCCTTTACCTGCTATCCTTTACAATGTTGTTATAAAAAAAATCCAAATAATGCAGGGGTGTGTCAAAACAGATGAATCATCTACAGGCACAAAACCATAGTAGAGTAGGAAAGGTATTTATTCACTCAAAATAATTGTCAGGCAGACATATCTTGTATTTGAGAACAATAGGATAATTAACTATAGTAGCGCTGTTGGTCCCCCGACACGGCCGTGTTTCGCACTGGCTGCATCAGGAGGGACAGAGCAGGAGATCAAAACTGATCTTCATCAATGTGGTTGACAGAGAGATCTTAACAGACCTGGTCAAAAATACAGAATTTTTAGGTTTCCGTACAGACGGTTAAAGAAAACATTCTGTAGTTAAGCACCAGGCATCAGATACTATGAAACAGCTGGGAGAGATTCCGTGTTAAAATGTTTGTTTTATTTTTAATAACACCTTTATATCACCACATTATGTTCCTTCACATGCAAGCGACTCACCATCATAAATACCTGCCATTTAATATTAGTAGTAGTAGTAGTCATTTGTACAATGCATACCAGATGTATGCAGCACTATAAACAGATATAAAATAAAGAGTCCCTACTCATTGGAGCTTACAATCTATTAAAGATAGGCAGATAAGACACACAACAAAAATTAATAAGATGCTTTGCATTAAGAGAGCAAGGCCCTGACCTAGGAGGTTTAAAGTAGGAAGGATCTAAACCAGGTGGGTTGTAGGTAAGCTTAAAAAGTGCAGGAAGTAAAGTGATAAAGAATCAACAGTTTATCTAATTGTTGAATCAGCCAAAAATCATCTTTGCCCCACAAGCAATCTAGATAGGAAAAACAGAACATGGAGGGTGTGAGTGAGGGAAGAAACAGAGTAGACCACATTCAAAGAGCATTTTTAACTATACTGTAAACCCAATATAATGTGGGCAACGGGGTCCAAAAATGTGGTCAGCATTATAAGTAAGGCTGTGTATATATCGAGGTAATATATATTGTGCTATATTAGATAAGAAAGATGTGTGAATGTTATATTATAATTTTTTTGATCAAAACAAAGAATTCATGGAAATAAAGAAGTCGATTTTAAAAGCATTGCCCATGTTAAAATGCCTTCATTCATGTGTATATGGGCCACGCACGAGCTATGCAGATTTTAAAAGCCATGATTTAAGTGCATATATGTGCATGCATCAGCAAAAAATAAGGGGGATTGGAAGGAGGCATGGGTCAGGGCATGGGCAATCCCAGGCAAGGCCAGCTTTTATTTTCGAAACTCCATTTTATAAAAGTGGAGGACGCAGCGCACAATGGCTTATTATCCACATAACTTTACTGCTGCTCCTGATGAGGAGCAAGTCTGCAACCTTTCACTTTTTAGGGCTTACACAACAGGAGGAGGGGTTCAGATCAACTGAGGGTCATACAGGATGAAGACCAGAGGGTTGTGGAAGACCTTGAGATTGAATGGGCAAACTAGTGGACTAATTAGTAAAACTGGGAATGTCCCTCACATGAGCATGTTTTAAAACCTGCTTTCATATGCGTGTTAAACCCAGCAAAGTCCTATGGAAGCAGTGGTGAAGCCATAGATGGGCCTGGGTAGGCCATGGCCCATACACTTTTCGCTCAGGCCCACCCACTCAGAGTTACCCGGCATCTGAGAAGAGAGGCCCGATAAAGGGCCATCGCGAAACTCATCCCCCACAACCTGAGGCCTGACCTGACCTTGGCAGAGCCATTGAGGAGCTCATCCCACGCAGCCCCAGAGGAGATGCCTGACAGTTGCAGGGCTGTTGCATTTCCTATATATTTGTATTTTGCTTATTCTTCAATCTTCCAGTGTTCACAGTAATTGGTTTATTTGCTTTCCATTTCAATTTTATCTGCATGTTTCTAATTTATAGTCACTTATTCTGTATTATGTAAGGGTTGGTCTGTGCTCTGCACATGTGACAGAAGTGTAGAATTTTGGCTAGCGTGTTATTATTTTTGTAGGGCTTTATAGCAGTCCAGCTTGTTGTTTGCCCAGCGGGTGGTGTATTAGTATTCTAAGGCCTGGTGTAATGTTTGCCTTGCTGCCTTTTCATAGATAAGGTTGCTGCTGTCTGAATCCTGAGAGTTACTGCTGTTATGGTATGGAATGGTAAGGTTCTAGGTGGCTTTTTATTATATTTTTGTAAGGGTTGTGTTACTTAACAATGCTTAGACCTGGAGGGAGTTTATTGTACTGTTACTGAGGTGATACCAGAATTTGAATATTTGTTTTGCATATTGGGTTGTAATATGAACTGTTCTAGTTCTGTTGTGCATCCATTGCAAATCTTAAGTTCTTATAATTATTGCTGTTTTATTGTAGTTATAATATACTCTGCATTTTTGGAAGGAGTATTTATAAAGGAATACATTGATATTTGTTTTATTACATGATTGAATCTGATGACTTTGTTAAAGGAAAATTAGTTCTTACCTGATAATTTTCGTTCCTGTAGTACCACAGATCAGTCCAGACCATGGGTTGAGCCCCCCTTCCAGCAGGTGGAGATAGATCAAAGTTCTAAGGGTAGCCTATATAAGGACGGAACCCACCCTGGAACCCTCAGTATAACCATTGTCAAAGCAGAAAGTACAAGATCAAGCAAGTAACAGGATAACTAGTAATTTAATTTAAACCAACAAAATAACAGAACAATTGAATGAACTGAGTAACTAAGCGCTCTTGTATATCTACCCCTGACCATCGTAACGATGCTTCCGGTGCCTATCAATAAATTCCAGGAAGACGATGTAGAGACAGAAAAACGAAAATCCTATAAGAAGGAAAAAAGAATTTGAGCGGACAGAAGAAACGGGCGGGCATCTGGACTGATCCGTGGTACTACAGGAACGAAAATTATCAGGTAAGAACTAATTTTCCTTTCCCTGTAAGTACCCGGATCAGTCCAGACCATGAGGTGTCCCAAAGCTTCCCTACAAAGGGTGGGACCCAGACAGCACCACTCGAAGTACCTGCCAACCAAAGGAACCAAAGACTGGAGCCTGAACATCGAGACAGTAGTGACGAGCAAAAGTATGAAGAGATTTCCATGTCACCACCCTACATATTTCTTGCGGCAACACCGATTGAGACTCCGCTCACGAGGCCGCTTGAGAACGTAAATAATGAGCTTTAAGGCCTTCAGGAACTGCTCGGCCCTTGCAAATGTAGGCAGAAGAAATTGCATCCTTCAACCAGCGAGCGATTGTAGCCTTAGAAGCTTGCTTTCCCTTGTTGGGTCCACTCCACAGGACAAAAAGATGATCGGAAACCCGAAAATCATTAGTGACCTCAAGATAATGCAATAGTACACGTTTGACGTCGAGACGACGAAGATCACTACCACCAGACGCCGCGATATCCTCTGGCGAAAAAGCAGGAAGTTCCACGGATGGTTAACATGAAAAGACGAAACAACCTTAGGTAAGAAAGAAGGTACGGTCTTGAGAGAGACGCCTGAGTCCGAGAAATGCAGGAAAGGGTCTCTACAGGAACGAGCTTGAAGCTCAGACACTCTCCCAGCTGAAGAAATAGCAACCAAGAAGACAGTCTTGAGAGTCAAGTCTTTGAGAGTGGCACGACGGAGAGGCTCAAACTGCGCCATACAAAGAGCTCGAAGTACCAAATTTAAACTCCACAAAGGACAAATAGACCGGACAGGTGGTTTCAGATGCTTAGCACCCCTGAGAAAACGAACAACATCAGGATGAGAGGCAACCACCCGACCTTCAATGGTGCCCAGGAGGGAACCAAGAGCCGAAACCTGAACTCTCAGGGAACTGACTGAAAGACCCTTGGAGAGACTGAAGAAAAGTGAGTATTTCCGAAACTAAAGGAGAATGTGCTGAAACACCCAACTCCTCGCAGGCGTTTTCAAAACTTCCAGACCCGGACGTAGGTAAGCGATGTTGACTGTTTGCGAGCCCTGAGGAGGATGGCAATAACTTCCTCCTTATAACCTCTGTGCCTCAAACGTCTCTGTTCAAAAGCCATGCCGCTAGACAGAAGCAATCCGTCTGCTCGAAAAATACGGGACCCTGTCGCAGACGATGGGACAGGTGACCGAGACGAAGAGGGCTGTCTGTAGTGAGATTCACCAGATCCGTGAAACACGGCCGTCAGGGCCATTCGGGGGCCATGAGAATGACCGGTCCGCGATGGAGCTCTATTTGACGCAGAACCTTCTCCACTAACAGCCACAGTGGGAACACGTAAAGTAGAACGTCAGAGGGCCAGGGAAGAACCAGCGCGTCCACCCCTTCCGAACAATGCTCCCTCCACCGGCTGAAGAACCGGGGAGCCTTGGCATTGGATAGCATCGCCATGAGGTCCAGGTAAGGGGGACCCCACCTGTGCACGATTAGATCCATCGCTACGTCTGACAACTCCCACTCGCCGGATCGAGAAGTTGTCGACTGAGGAAGTCGGCTTGAACATTCTCCTTGCCCGCTATGTGTGAGGCCGCAAGGCGATCTAAGTGCCTCTCTGCCCAGAGAAAAAGCTTGCTGGCCTCTAGCGCCATTAGGCGACTTCGAGTTCCCCCCTGTCGATTTATATAGGCCACCGTTGTGGAATTGTCTGAAAGCACCCGGACCGCTTTGTGGTGAATCAAAAATTTGAGGGCCAGGCGAACCGCTCGGGCTTCTAGACGATTGATGTGCCACCATGACAGGGACAGGGACCAGAAACCTTGAGTCATTTGGGATTGGCAAACAGCCCCCCAACCGGAGAGGCTGGCATCCGTCGTCACTATGACCCAAGAGGGAGTGAAAAGAGGCATCCCCTTGAGAAGGTGTGCCGGGGAGAACCACCATTGTATACTGGCAATGGTAGAGTCAGAGAGAGGGAGAATCTGCTGGTACTGCTCGGACATTGGCTTCCAGCAGGATAACAAAACTTTCTGTAAAGGACGCATATGAGCAAATGCCCAGGGAACGAGATCGATCGTGGAAGCCATGGTCCCTAGAACCTGCAGATAATCCCACGTCGTGGGAAGTGGTAGTGGGTCCGAAAGAAAAACTTTCCTGAACCGGGTGTTGAAAAGAGCGCCCAGGAACTCCAGCTACTTTTGAAGTAGTTGATTATCCAGCCGAGGGAAGTGAGTAGGGCTAATACTCTGTCGTCGAGATAAGGATGAACTAATATCCCTTCCCATCGGAGAGCTGCCGCAACAACTACCATAATCTTGGTGAAGGTACAAGGAGCAGTGGCAAGACCGAAAGGGAGGGCCCTAAACTGGAAGTGCTGGCCTAGGATCTGAAAACGGAGGAACCTTTGATGTTCCCAACGGATGGGGATGTGAAAATATGCCTCTGTCAGATCTAGGGAAGCGAGGAACTCGCCGGGACAGACCGCTGCAATCACTGCATGCAGGGTTTCCATCTTGAAACGGGGAACCTTGAGGGCCGATTGACCCTTTTGAGATCCAGAATGGGATGAAAGGAATTGTCCTTTTTGGGAACAACAAAGTAAATTGAATACTGGCCGACGCCCTGTTCCTGCACAGGTACCGGAAGGTTCGCCCCCAATTCCTGAAGTCTTAACAGGGTGTGATAGACCGCAGGCCGCTTGGAACGGCCGCAAGGGGACACGATATATAGATCCGGCAGGTCCCTGGCAAACTCTAAAGCTTAGCCGTGTTCTATCACCTCGAGGACCCAGAGATCGGAAGTGATTTTGGCCTACTCCTCGAGAAACAGAGAAAGACGCCCACCTAAATTTCGAGCGGAGGAATGGACCGGCCGAATCTCATTGGGGAGCTGACTTAGAGGTCGTGAGTTGCTGATGGCCATCTCGGAAACCTCGACGGCCGCGAAAGGAATGGAACCAAGACTGGGACCCGGGCATACCTCCCCTGGGGAAAGAGCCACGGGCCCTGTTGCTGTAACGGTGGTTCCCTCTGAAGTGAGTGTGAGTCGGGATAAAAGACTCTGACTGTTTGGGACGGTCTTCTGGTAGCATATGGACCTTGTTTTCACCCAAGGATTTAATAAGCTGCTCCAGGTCCTCACCAAGGTCCTCACCAAGCTGCTCCAGGTCCTCACCAGCTGGGCACTCTTCCTTGAAAGGAAGAGTGCCCAACTGAGCCATAGAAGAAGCATCAGCGGACCAATTGTGTAGCCAGAGAAGACGTCTAGCCAAAACCGCAAAAACCATGGCCTTTGCTTGGCCCCAAAGCAAGTCATAGAAGGCATCAGCACCATAGGCTATAGCGCCCTCCAAACGCTCAGCTTGCTCAGCCTCTGCAGATGGGAGGTCCTGGGTGCTGAGTAACTGTTGCATCCACCTAAGGCTTGCCCGCTGCATGAGACTGCTGCAAATTGTCGCCCGGACTCCGAGAGCTAAAACCTCAAAAATGCGTTTCAAATAAAATTCAAGCTTACGGTCCTGTACATCCCTTAATGCTGTGGTTCCCACCACTGGAATGGTAGTACGTTTCGTCACCGCGGTAACAGAAGAATCTACCTTAGGAATTTTTAACATGTCAGGAAGCGGGTAAAGCTTTTCCATAGCCCTACCAACATGAAGACCCATCTCAAGGGACTCCCATTCTCGGAGGAGGAGCAAGCGGTGCATGGGATGAAACGGGAAGGTACGCGGTAACGCTCTGAGTCCCGCCAGGACCAGGCCCGCATTTGGCGTCATCGCCGTCGCCACCGAATCATCTGGTGGGACATCAATTCCTGGAGCACAAAAGGAATGAGAGGCTCCAGTTCCTCCCGCTAAAACAAGCGCAAAACACGGGGATCGTCGCCTTCTAGCGGGAGGGCTTGGGCTATCACTCTCCCCTGCATCAAAAGGGTCCATGGGAGGCTGGGGGTGGGGTCTGCCGGGGAGGGGGGCTCCCGGGACCACCCGAACCCTAACCAAGCCCTGAGGGTCCTGAATAACAATGGGGGGCGTCACAGGCAAAGGAGGAAGTTACGGGGGAGGGGGAACTGTTGGGGGGGTCCACCTCCCTCTGTAAACTAGCCAAATAAGATTCGTGAAGTAAAAGAACAAAATCTGAAGAAAAACGGGCCCGGGCCGAATTTCCCACAGGGGGAGGGGGGGCGGATGAGGTGAAGGGGGAGTCCGAGCCACCTCCCCGAGAGCGAACTGGGCTCAAATCGGGGGGAAAAAGTGGAGAAATCGGATCCCCTACCCCTGGAGAAGCAGGAAGTGTTTCCTCAGAAACACCTAAAATGGCCGCCGTTCCCGTGCATTCCCAGGATGGGAACAGCTTGGCAATATGTCGGGGAGCCCGTCCCCGAGGTCTAGTAGGTAGCGGCCCCAATGAGGAGCCTTCCCCCCCCTCCCCGAAAGATACCTGGAGCATACCCCCTAGCGGGAGAGTCGGGAGGCCGACTCTCCACCAGCTACACAACAAAGCAGCCGTGGCATGGAGTAGAGAATCAGCCGGGAACTAATTGAAAACAGCTGACCAGGGAGCCCCTGAGGAGTTGGGCAGGAGATCGAACCCCGCTCCCTCCACACAAAAAATCATCTTCTGCCTCTTTTTTTTTTTTTTAACAAAGACCAAAAGTTAATATTTAAAATTTGCTTTGTAAAACTCTGTGAAAAAAATGATACTCTTAATAAAAAATAATATATTATTCTATTTTACTCACAGGGGCAGGGGAATTTTTTTCCTCCCTGAAAGCTCAACCGAGGAATGGGTATCTCGGGGCATGGTAGCAGAGTAAAGTGGGGAGAGGGACTGGCACCACCAGTATCGCCCACACTAGGTCACCGGGAAGGGAACCTAGGCTGATAGAAATCAAGGGGCAAAGCCCCCCTAGGAACCCCAAGATCGAGGGAGATAAAAAATGTCTGCCCTAACAGTCAGTCAGAGAAAAAAAAAATGTACTTGCGTGAGCTTGCCCCAGAAGAAAAGAAGAAGAAAGCACAGAGGGCAAGCTAACAGGGAACCACAGGGTGAGCTGTTCCACCTGCTGGAGACAGACAAATACTGAGTGTTCCAGGGTGGGCTCCGTCCTTATATAGGCTACCCTTAGAACTTTGGTCTGTCTCCACCTGCTGGAAGGGGGGCTCAACCCATGGTCTGGACCAGGGGTGGGCAGCTCCGGTCCTAGAGGGCCACAAACCAGTCTGGTTTTCAGGATATCCCTAATGAATATGCATGCTGCAAATCTCTCTCATGCATATTCATTAGGGATATCCTGAAAACCAGACTGGTTTGTGGCCCTCGAGGACCGGAACTGCCCACCCCTGGTCTGGACTGATCCAGATACGTACAGGGAACTGTTCTTTGTTTAGTTTTTACATGATATTGTGCACTTATAAACTGAAAATATAAAATAAATTAATATAGATTAATAAGACGTTTTTAATGTTGGTAAGTGATTGAAATATTAGAATTAAAATATTTTAAAACATCACTCATAATGCATGATGGCTGTTGCAGACTACTTAGAAATCTATTATCAGGTGCATTCTATGGCATTATTTATCAATAAGACTACAACTAGTAGCACCTAGACCTGTTTGCCTACTGCCCAACCATGTTAACCTTCGGCCCTCAAAAATTCAGTTCTGGCTATGCCACTGTATGGAAGATACACGAAGTAGACTGGCTCAAGTAACTTCTTAAAATTAGGAGCATATTTATGCGCAGAGGTTTAACTGCTAAGCAAAAATGCTAAAAACAAAACACTTGCACTCTATCATTATCAATTTTAAAAACTCATGAAATAACAGCATGCAGTAACCATTTTAACATTGAAAAAAATGGAAGACAACCTTTGATCACATTATAAGCAATTTCAAGTTATATCAAGCTGTGTTATATCAGGTCTACATAATGTTGAGATCCAGCATTAACGCTCCAATGTATCCCCCCCCCCCCCCCAAAGGTCACACCCGCAACACAACAACAACACAGAATGAAGTGCATGAAAAAGGCCGCAACTTTATTGTTGACAATATAAGAGTTAAATATGCAATCCCGGACGAGCCAAATATGCTCCCGGCACCAAACTGGTGGCCCCCGGGCTGCCAGCCATTATGCCTAGCAAAGCAGCCCATGATGCCCGGGCCTCCGCTGTGTTCTCCAAGCAAGGGGGCCACCAAGGCCGACAAGGTCACTCCACCGACTTGTGTACTCGCCTAAATAGCTGAGACAGTTGAATCGATGTACAGCATTAACAATAACTCTAACATAACTCGACTAACTATATCATTCAATCATAACGGTAGGAAAATTAAATTTGGCCAGTGATAAGATGCAGAGGTAGAGACCTCGACCTTAGGGAGGGTGGGTGGAAATCATGCCGGCTGGGGAAGAGAAAGGGCCGGTGAATGCATGCCTGGCCATTTAAATCGGGCCGGTGACGTCATCGCCGTATGCCCATCCCCAGCCGATGATGTCGCTGTGCGGTCACCTGAAATCCGGGGAAGGGTTTAGCATGCGGCATGCGTCACCCTTGCATAGCAATTCAAGCTGGGGAGAGAGGGGAGGGAGGATGGTTAGCCTGGTGCGGCCCGGCCTTGGCACTGGCACTAATCTAGAGATCCGGCACTGATGCCCTAAGTCATCCTCCTCCTCCCCTATAGGGTCGCACTCACAACACAACAACAACACAGAATGAAGTGGCTGAAAAAGGCCACAGCTTTATTGTTGACTATATAAAAGTTAAAAATCCACTCCCGGCATGAGCCAAATACACTCCTGGCACTGGACCATTGCCCCCCGGGCTGCCAGTCATTTTGCCAAGCAAAGCAGCCCATGATGCTCGGCCCTCTGCCATGTTCTCTGAGCGAGGGGGCCACACTGGCTGACAAGTTTGCCTCACCGGCTCGTGCACCCGCCATTGGCATGAGGTAGGACACTTGCCTTATGCCCTCCACATAAAGCTGCAGACTTCTTCACAAGAAAAAGGATTCGAGCACCTCCTGTATCGTGTTATTAAAGAGGTCATAGCCGATATCGGAGAGGTGTATCCAGTTGAGTCGATAGAGGCTGTCACAAGGGTCCTTGGCCCATTTGTGCTTTATCTGGAAACCGCCGAGCTTAAGCACCCATTGACCAACTTGCCAATTGATCTTCTTGCGGCCATGTTTCCATAGTCTGCTGTCATTCAATCTTATACAGTGAATGATGTCCGACCACATGAGATATGTACTGGGGAAAAGAGATTCTAGCTTGCTTAAATCAGTCTTCATAAGGCAAATTAACCACATGCAGATCATGGACCTGATGTCATTGCCACCCAAGTGTAGCACGATGATGCTGGGCTTGACCATCGTGTCCTTTTTGAGCTGTACCAGTGGAAGGAGCTGATCCCAGGACATGCCTCTTTCTCCCATCCATAGAATTTGCACATCCTGGACGGCCAACCCCAAGTGAGCCCCGTATGATCGATCAAGAGCCCTTTTCGTGGCCCAGTGAACAAAGGAATGTCCGATGATCCAGAAAATTCTTTGCCGTTGTGATGACTCTGTATATAGAGACTGGAGAAAGAAAAGAACAGGTTATAAATTCATGCTTGCTCTGTCCTAATTTAAGAGTACATGGCACTGAACCTCCACCAACAATTTTCTGAATGGCATCAATGTGCAACCCCACCTGCGCCGCACTGGTAGCCGTTCCTATTCTAAAAGAGTGCATTTCAAATTCTTTGGCGTTCTGTCCTACGATGGACAGTGCCCTATTTAAGACGGCCAAAAACTGGTATGTTGTAAGAAGTAAGTGATCAGCATGGATCAAGAGAAACAAAAAAATTCTGCAAGTTTTGTATTGGACAGGTGACCTGGGATGATGCGTGTTTAAGGCATAACCTGCAACCTCAGGCTGTTTGATTTGTTTTCAACCTTTGATGGTTAGCTGAATGGAATCGGCAGATAGTTTGATGCTTTGTATCAATAAGCAGCCACCAGTTCATTGATGCACAGTGCGCCAAAAAAGGCCAGGAAAAATGTGGCGCGGAAAAGTTTGACTTCGAATCAGAGGCGCAGATGGACGGTAATACCTGAAATAATTGAAAGAGCAGGTTTTGCGTGATTTGGCGTCTCGCGTCGTGTGCAGGCTCTGACTTTCTTGCCCACCCTACCAACAACTTCTTACCCAAAATACCTTTGGAAGGGTCTCCCGAACCTTGGGCCTTAGAAAAGAAAGAAAAACCGGCTATCTGCTTCACCACTGCACCTATAGATTTTGCACGATCCTTGGTCCAAGCTATATATTCTGCCATTAACCCCTCATCTATGAGCCCACCGGCCTAGCCGCGATATTTCAAAAACTCATACACGGCCTTGTAAGATCTGCAGTAAGCCTTCCATGCAGCCGGGGTTACTGATCTCTGAAGGAGGTCTTGTGTTGTGGTGCTCCAATGTGGTGCTCCAATGCTCCTGTTGGGTTCGTCGGACTCAGCTTCGTCCTACATGCCTCACCTCTATTTCAGCCTTCTCCACCAGCCTTGGGAGAATGGCGTCCGTAGCATCTCCTTGCTGCACCCTCCGGCGTCCCTGGAACGGCTATGGCGCGACATCCTGCCACGTTGTACCTGAGGACTCCTAGGGTGCGCGCGCCTCACGTCTTTATTGCAGTATTGGCGCGAACCTCGGGGGCGTCCCCCTCGAGTGACGTCACTGCTTCCGACTACTAAAGGTTGCCTATTTGCTGACTCTCGCCAAGTTAGCAACGGATTTGATTAGTTCCGGTCTAAGCTGCTCTACTGCTGGAAGCTACCTTCACCCTCTGAGGTTCTACTACCTTGGGTACCCGCTCTTCGGGGGCCCTTTGCTTATTTCCAGGTGCCTATCCTGAATCCAGGTACTCGCTCCTCAAGGGCCTGTGTGTCTATCCAGGTGCCTGCTATCAATTCTTCTATCTGCTAGAACTCTACCTATACAGCTACAGAGAGTGAGTACTACGTTCTCCCAGTCTGTCTCATCTACAGCTCCTCGTCTATCTGCATCGGGCCCTGCACCACCATTGTGGAACGGGTCTCCTCCGCCGAGGATCACAGACTGTTGCTACCTATCCACTCTCTACTGCTCATTGGGAACTCTATCTATACAGCAACAAAGCAGTGAGTAATAACATCTGCCCATCTGTCTCTCCTACAGCTCCTCACTGGATATCTGCATCGGGGCCTTATACCACCATTGTGGGATGGGTCTCCTCCGCCGAGGATCACAGACTCTTGCTACCAGAATCCACTCTCTACTGCCACCTCTGGTGAACCATACAAGCTGCATAATAAAAATATATTCTTTGTGTTTGTGCATCTGAGTCTAGCATGGTGCTACAGTTCCCAACGGGGCTCCCCACTGTGGGAGTCACTATCACTGTTGCCCCTAAGAATCCACCAAACACCTCGATATCATAACAGCTCTATATATGCTCCGGGACTGGGATTCCCCCCTTGTCCACTCCGGGTACATGTTTATAAAACAGATTCCATTTAGCTCTTGAGAAAGTGTTTGCGATGCTATTGTGCATTCCGGGGTCGTGGTGTGCGCGTATAATTGTATTAAGGTAGAGACTGGTAAGTACCACCTCCTGCAGCAGCTCTCCGGCGTCCCCGGTCCAGCTTGGGCGCTGCATCCCACCATGTTGTCCAGGTACCATAGGGTGCGCGCGCTGCATGGCCCTGCTTCTTATTCTCTTTTGCGCGAACCTCAGGAATGTGATGACGTCACGCATCCCGGATACAAAAGCCTACACATTTTGCTAGCTAATCGAGTTAGCAACGGTCAGGATTTCCTTTCGGTCGGGATCTCCTTAAGGATAGGATTCGCTCTCCTTACCTAGCTACTCAGCCTCTCCAACTTTTGGACTTTATCCTAATGGGGTACCCGCTCCTCAGTTCTCGCTCCTTGAGGGTCCATGTTCCCTGACTCGCTGCCTGAACTTTTCTCTTCTGCTTGGAAGAAACCGCTGCCTACATCATCAGTGAGTTACCAACTTTATTACCTCAGAGCTGTTCCCTGGAACCAGGTACTTGCTCGAGGGCCTGCCTCTATTCCAGCTTCTGCGTCACCTTCCGGGAGAAACCGCTGTGTGAGTAACTATACCAAGGAGGCTCCGTACCAGAACTCTGTGTATGCTCCACTGTACTCACTATCTCAGTTTTCTCCAATACAGCACAGCCATAGAGGGAATCGCTGTTCCAGTATCCTGAGGAACCCTAGCCCAGCCGGGCTTCATCTCTACGCTCTACTACCACCTCTGGTGGCTTCTCAAATCTGTCTAATAAAAGATATCTCTGTGTTGTGTGTCCCAAAGCTGAGCCTGACCTGTGGCCCCTAACGGGACTTCCCCCCATGGGCGTGGTCAGCTGCCACAGTGTCCAAGGGTCCACCCAAAACCTTACAAACAATAACAGATTGCTAACTCCATGGATCCGGCACAGCTCAATGCCCTGCAGGCTATTTCAGGCCTGGCCCTGCATATTGCTGAACAGCAAGATGCTTTGGAGAATCTCACTTCAGCGTTACATCAGCTGCACGCACAGAAGACTCAAGGCGCTACTTAGAGTAATGAAGGTCAGTTACCTGAAGTAACTTTAAAGACTACTGTACCGCTGGCTGCCCCAGTTCGTTTCTCGGGAGAGATTCAGAGAACCAGGGGCTTTCTAAACCAGTGCTGCATGCATATTGCATTACAGTCTTCTCACTTCCCCACAGCTTTTGCCAAGACTACTTACATTCTTGATGGAAGGGCCTTGTCTTGGGCCTCAACACTGTGGGAACTGTGGGCCTCAACACTGTGGGAACGCAAGAACCCTATTTTGCAGGCTATTGACGGATTTTTGCACTTATTTAAATCGTTTTTGGCGATCCTGCCCGAGTGACCGTTGCTGGTTCTGCTCTGGTGGACCTGAAGCAAGGCAACCGACCACTGGCTGATTTTGCGCTAGAGTTCAAGACTCTTGATACAGAACTCTGCTGGGACACCAAATGCCTGAAAACTCTCTTCTTCGGAGGCCTGGATACTCGCTTGAAAGACGAGCTGGCCGCTCATGAAACACCTGACTCGCTGGATGATCTAGTGGCTTTGGCTACTAGAATTGACCAACAGCTTCGTGATAAGGTGAAAGAACTCCGACTTAATAGAGGATCAGGTAAGAAGGAGGCTAGTGCTAAACCCGCACCACGGATGGTTCCAGTAATTCCTGTTGCCAGTGGAGATGAACAGATGCAACTTGGTCGCAGTCATTTGACTTCTAAAGAGAGAAGACTTCGGAAGACGCATGGTCTGTGTATGTATTGTGGACAGGCTGCTCACGATGTCCCAACATGCCCAATTTGTCCGGGAAACGGATGGGCCTAAGTCCTGCAGGAGGACTGTTCTTAGGCCTTACTACACCCTCTCCTCTGTTCTCTCTCCCAGTCTCCTTGATCTGCAGACCCTGGTGGATTCAGGGACAGGAGGCAACTTTATTCATTGACGCCTAGTGGAAAATTTGAGGATTCCTCTCGTCACTTTGAAGGTTCCATTACTCCTACCTTCCATCCATGGGGGGGGAGCCCTTACTGGGTGACGTGACTTGCCAAACCAAACCGGTAACCCTTCACACTGGAGCTCTCCATACAGAGTCCATTCCCTTCTTTGTGTTAGAGAAGGCCATGCACCCTGTCGTCCTGGGGTTACCCTGGTTGCAGTCACACCAACCACAATTCGACTAGGTTTCCTTGGAACGTTCCCGCTGGGTCCCAGGTTGTCATGGAAAGTGCCTTAAGGAGATTGTTCCTGTCATCTGCATGCCTACAAATCCAGCGATGCCGGGATTGCCGCCTCAATACGCATATTTTAATCTCGGAGCTGTTTGACCGGCTTCAGGGGGCCAAAATATTCTCAAAACTTGACCTGAAGGGGGCCTACATAGTTCGCATTTGCAGTGGCGACGAATGGAAAACAGCCTTCAACACTTGAGATGGCCATTTTGAGTGCTTAGTAATGCCCTTCGGCCTGTGCAACGCACCTGCTGTATTTCAGAACATGATGAACGACATCTTGCGGGACCTGTTGTACAAGAGTGTCGTGGTATACCTGGATGATATCCTGACACTTTCTCAGGATTTGCCCACTCATCTAGAGGATGTCAAGCAAGTACTACGCCGACTCCGTGAACACCGGCTCTACGCCAAACTATCCAAGTGTGAATTTCATAAAGACTCTGTGCCTTTTCTTGGCTATATCGTGTCTAAAGATGGCTTCCAGATGGATCCGCAAAAACTAGAGAGTATTAAAAATTGGTCCCAACCTACTAGCCTGAAGTCTGAGACAATTTTTGGGGTTTATCAACTATTATAGAAGCTTTAAAAAGAACTACTCTTCTTTAACAGTGCCCTTGACCACAATGACCCGCAAGGGTGCCAAAGCTTCAAAATGGTCTGCGGAGGCCATTTCCGCTTTTGAGAAATTAAAGACTGCCTTTTCAACAGAACCATGCTTGCGTCATCCTGACCCCAACAAACCATTCATCATAGAAGTTGATGCTTCGGATGTCGGTGTGGGGGCTATATTGAGCCAAACTGGAGACTCCAAATCCTTACGTCCCTGCTCTTTCTTCTTATGATGTTTTTCCCCAGCAGAGAAGAACTATGGGATCGGAGATAAAGAGCTCCTGGCTATTAAGCTAGCATTTCAGGAATGGCGGCCTTGGCTCGAATGCGCTCAACATCAAATTACCGTATTCACAGACCATAACAATCTAGAATATCTCCGCCCTGCGCAACGTCTTAACCACAGACAAGCTAGATGGTCCTTATTCTTCAATCCCTTTGACTTTGTGCTTAAATATCGCCCCGGAGACAGGAATATCAGAGCCGATGCATTGTCACACTCCTTTCTCTCGGAGGATGTGCCTGAAGAACCTCAGCACATAACTGACCCGAAGAAAGTCATCTTAGCGACTACATATTCATGCCCGCTGGTAAAACCATTGTGCCTAAACACCTCAGGAAGAAAGTGCTCTTTTGGGCGCACGATTCCAAGCTGGCTGGCCATCCTGGTCAACGCCGCACCTGCTCAAGATCCAGAAGTTCTATTGGTGGCCTACTATCAAAAGAGATACACTATCCTATGTGGCATCTTATACCAATTGTGCCAAACACAAACCCGCTTCTGGCCAACCGTGGGGATTGCTGCAACCACTGCCAGCTCCGTAAAAGCCCTGGTCACACATCGCTACTGACTTTGAAGTCGATTTACCCCTTTCCGGAGGAATGAATACCATCTGGGTAACAGTCGATCGCTTCAGCAAGATGGCCCATTTCATAGCGCTGCCTGGCTTACCTTCAGCCTTGGAGCTTGCGAAGCTCTTCATATCGCGCATTTTCACCTTCACAGCCTAACAAAACACATAGTCTCAGACCGAGGATCCCAATTCATGGCAAGATTCTGGAGGGCCTTGTGCAAGCTATTCGACATCTCTCTAGACTACACTTCAGCCTATCATCCGCAATTAAATGGCCAAACAGAACGGATGAATAGAACCTTAAAACAGTTCATTCAAGCCTACGTGAGTTGCCATCAGAATACCTGGGCTGAACTGTTACCTTGGGCCTAATTCGCCATCAATTCTCATCCAGCAACATCAACTGGATCAACACCTTTTAAGAACATACGAACATAAGAAAATGCCATACTGGGTCAGACCAAGGGTCCATCAAGCCCATCATCCTGTTTCCAACAGTGGCCAATCCAGGCCACAAGAACCTAGCAAGTCCCCATTAGCGCCTACCTTAATTTTTTAATTTTATTTTCATTTTTTTATTTTATTACTTACACGTCATTCATAGCAGAAGTTAAATTACATGGTAGGGGACCCAGTAAATATTTGTACACCTAAGTATTTATGCACTGGTTTCATTCATAAAACCAGAAATGCTCATGCCCCACCCAGATCACATTCATGCCCCATCCCTTTTTTAGAAAACAATTGTGTGTACATACCAGGAGATATGTGCGAAGGGGGGGTGTCTTTTATTTTTTTTTTTTTTGAAACCATGTTTTATTGGTGTTTTATGAAATAAGAATTACAGTATCAGTGCAATAAAATAACAGTGAGAAACACAGGAGGTCAACATTGTACATGTCTGATGGTACAAATACATAATAACGCTGAACATCAAAACAGTATACAGACTTATAAAGAAAGCAGCGTTGTTGTCTAACCATATTAAACATCTGAGACATGCGAACCGTCAGGTAATAAAATAAGGAAACATATATTAACAATTCCCTCCATGAAATCCTAGTGGTTTTTGGCTTCTCCTTTCTTAGTTGCTTATAGATGCATATACCCCCCTCCTATCCCCCCTTCCTATCCCCCCTCCCCCCCTCCCTCCTAGTTCCACTTCAGTCTGAGGCTGATAATAACTAGCATAGGAAGTTCTGCATTGGTCACAGCAAACTCGAGATTATAATCAGAGTCCGAGTCATAATCAGAAACATATGCAGATAGACAGTAAGGTGAGAGAAAGCGAATCAATCGATAGGGTCCAATAAGCACTCTATTATTATTACAGTATAGTGTGATGGACCTGAATCGTGGGTGACAAGTAATCTGTTAACGGGGCCCAGATAAGCGGTATGAGAGTCGAAGTCTTTGCAGTTTTTGTCCGCGCTACTGCCAGTTCAATCGCACAGAGGTGCACCAACTGTTTGAACCACATGTCTTGGGTTGGTAGTAGATGGGACGTCCAAGTCTGCAGTATAGATTTTTTCCCTATCAGGCCGGCTTTTTTTAAGAATGAATGATGAGGGTCACTCAAGAAGGCAATCGTATTTGGCAGCGTTCCAAAAAGCCAAAGAGAAGGATCGAGAGGTAACGTTGTGTGTAGCAATTGCGAACAGAAGCTAGAAATCTGTGTCCAAAAGGATAGGATGTTTTGGCAGTCCCAAAAGCTATGGTAATAATCCCCAGCTGCTATCTGGCACTTAAGACATTTGTTGGTGGGAACAATTCGCATGTGGTAGGCTCGAGTGGGTGGAATATAGACTTGCCACATAAATTTGTAATGGGTTTCCCGAAGTAATACATTGTCCGAGAAGTCAGACGTAGCTACAACACTTCTTTTGAAGTCATCCAACGTAATTGTACAAGTAGGCCACTTTGTCCATTTATGGTATAGCTGATCTAGGTGTGGCAGGGGTGATACCTCTAGTAAGGACTTCGTCATTTTGGAAATAGAGAGTTTTTTTGCTGGACCCGGATGAAGTAGATCCTGTATACGCTGAGAAATTTGTAAGACTTGCATCGAGAAGTTTAAGCTGCTGATAAAATGTCTAACTTGTTGATAGGCAAAGTGGTCCAGGTTTGTAAGCTTATAGGCTGCTTGTAGTTCAGGAAACGTTAATGGTCGACCCGTAGCCACCTCGAACAGTTGGTAGACATAGGTGAGTCCCGCTGTTCGCCATCTGTGGAACGGGCCTTTGTAGTATCCAGGTTCAAAAGTTGGGTTACCTACTATCTGTAATAAGGGGGTCATGCGAGATGTTAGGTGATGTTTGGTGCAAAGCATAATCCAGGCTTTCCGGCAGGTGCGTAATAGTAAATAGTTTTTGAGATGGTTTGGGAGCCTGGTGAATGGTAAATGCAATAGTGGATTTAAAGCTGTAACACTGTACCACTCCAAAAGGTGGGCGTAAGGAACAAACTTTGATGTGGAGTATAGCCAATCAGATACATAACGCAGAGTGCACGCTAAGTTGTAAAGTAGCAGATCCGGGCACCCCATACCGCCCGCATCCACCGGAGCCATCAGTACTGCCATAGGTAGTCGTGCTTTTTTGCTCCGCCACAGAAAGAGACGTAGTGCCTTCAGAAATGTTTTGTAATCCTTTTTGGTAAGCCACAAAGGGGCCATTTGCAGAATGTAAAGCCACTTAGGGAGTAATATCATTTTGACCAGTTGAATCCGTCCAAAGAGCGATAGAGGCAGGGATGCCCATTGATGTAACTTTGTGATGGTTTGGTCTAAGAGTGGTTGAATATTTGCCTGATATAAGAGGTTAATATGAATGGGTATGCGAATTCCTAAGTACTTGAGTTCCTTAGCTACCCAACGCAGGGGAAAGTCCCCAGTCCATATGTTGCGTACAGAACCCGTGACGTCGATGACCTCCGATTTATCCAGGTTGATTTTTAGACCTGCGAATTGACCGTACTGGTGCTGCAATCGTAGCACTTCAGGCAGTGAGGTAGCGGGTTGGGTAACAAAAACCAAGATGTCATCCGCGAAGGCCGCTATCTTGAAGACCTGCCGGGGCCCCCCAAAACCTTGGATGGTCGAAGTTTGGTCCAATTTACGCAGCAAGGGGTCGATGGCTAGGATATAAAGTAAAGGGGACAATGGACATCCTTGTCGCACCCCACGCCCCAGGCGAACATCGTTAGATAAAAAACCGTTGGCCAGTATGCGGGAAGTGGGAGCACAGTACAGCAGTTGAAGGTATTGCAGAAAATTCCCGCAAATTCCAAAGCGTTGAAGGGTGGAAAAAAGATATGACCAGGCTACCCTGTCAAATGCCTTTTCAGAGTCAAATCCTATAGCTAGAGCAGGGATTTGTTGAGATTGGCATATTTCCATGGCTGCCACCAGCTTTAGAATGTTGGCATGCGGGGACCTGCCTTTTACGAACCCCACCTGGTGATGTGATATTAAAAAGGGCAATAGAACGTTCAGGCGGTCTGTTAAGACCTTCGCTAGGAGCTTTAGGTCGCAGTTTAGTAACGATATTGGGCGATAGGACGAGGGTTGCAGAGAGTCTTTGCCAGGTTTTGGTAACACTGTGATGTGAGCTGTGTTAAAAGATGGAGGAAAATGGCCCTCTGCGAGACCAGCTGTGTAAAAGTTGGTAAGGGGGACAGCTAAGTGGCGGTGGAGTATTTTATAGAAATCATAGGGCAGGCCGTCAGGTCCCGGAGACTTCCCAGCCTGAGTGGAAGATATAGCCTGAGAGACCTCGTAAGTTTGGATCGGTCTGTTGAGAAAATCCTGTTGAGGGCCATTGAGGTGTGGCAGTGTCAGATTATGAAAGAAATCTTTCTCCTCTGCGTCCCCCGTCCCATGGTCTGGGGTGTAGAGATGTTCATAAAACGTGCGAAATGATTCGCAAATCTCCCGTGGATCAGTGGTGATGGTCCCAGCAGTGGTATGCATGCTAGTAATGAACGTTTTTTTCCTGGCAGCTCGGACTAGGTTCGCCATCAATTTACCTGATTTGTTTCCAAATCGAAATAGGTTCTGGTCTCCTTTCTGAAGGAAAGCTTGGGCTCTCATATGTAGGAGTGCATTCAGGCTGCCAAGGATACTGTAGTATGCTTTTCTACGCTGAATGGATGGTGACATATTTAGGTCATGTTTGCTTTTGGCAAGCATTTGCTCATGATGCAGTATGTTCTTGTTTAGTTGTTTATTTCGCTGATGGACATAGGCGATGATGTCTCCTCTTAATACCGCCTTTCCTGCTTCCCAAAGAAGTTGGGGATCGGACATGTGTTGTTGGTTGTTATTCATATAATCCGTCCACTTAAGCTGTAGATAGTCCTTAAATTTAAGATCGTCCTTAAGATAACTCGGGAATCTCCAAATGCGGTCCCCTTGTAAAATATAGGGAGAGGATAAACAAAGCGATATCGGAGCATGATCCGAAATCACCTGCGTTTCAATGGATGCCTTCTGTATCCGGAAAAAGAGAGTTTGTGAGATGAGAATGTAATCAATCCTGGATAGTGACAGGTGAGAACGTGAAACATGGGTATAATCTAATTCGCCGGGATGTAGAACACGCCAGACGTCCAGAAGTCGAAGTTGATGACAGAGAAAAGCGATGCCTTTCCTATTCGTAGTGGATGGTCTTTGGTGCGGGGGGCTCCTGTCGATGGAGGCATCATGTACACAATTGAAGTCGCCTAAAAGAATAAGTTGCCCCTGAGCATGTGTATGGAGTAAATTACAAATGGATGTAAAAAAGGAGTGCGAATACTCGTTGGGAGCGTAGACGTTACAGAACGTGACCAACAAGTTATTCCAGTGGCCAACCAGCAGGATGAAGCGACCCTCTGGATCCGCTATATTGGTAACGATTTGGAAATTCGCCGTTTTATTGATCAAAATTGCAACGCCCGCCTTTCTGTTGACTGCAGCTGAGAAAAAACAAGATCCGACCCAGTCTCTTTGCAGTTTTTGGCTTTCGGTTGTAGTGAGATGAGTTTCTTGTAGTCCGGCAATGTCAGTATGGAGACGCTTGAGATGGTCCAGCACTTTTCGACGCTTGATGGGCGAGCCCAACCCATTGACGTTCCAAGATATCAAGTTAGGCATAAGACCAGTTAGACACTTGCTGATACAGTTGTGAACATGCCCAAATGACGGCGGAGATGAGGACCCCCAGCCTGGCCCCCCCTCCAGTCAGATAGGGTTGGATTCTCTTCTGGGCGTGTACCTTCCGTCTGTGATGTTGTTGCAGAACAGCTGGTTGCAGTAGGTGGTAATACTGTTGGGTGTAAGAATTAGTGACTACCGAAAAGGAACTAGGTCTACTGAAAACAACCCTCCCCTCCCCCCTATACCTTTCCCCACCCCGTGGACTGTGATCCTGTATAGCAAAAAGCCTCAATCTTGGAGGCATGGAGGTCATTTGATTAGTGTACGAGTGCTGTGGCTCTATTTCGTGAGTCGTTGGTCCTTAGAAGACGAAATTTAAAGTTTAAGTGAGTTCAGAATGCTATGCGACAATTGATAGAAATTAGTAAAAGTACTGACTGGAGATCCAGAACATTTTAGGTGAAGTCCAAGCCAAAAATAGAGTAACAACATGGGGGCTCAGTCCACCCCCTCCCCCTCTGGGTGCGTGTAGTCCAACCTCTCTCGGTAGCCATCCATGATGGCAGCAAAAACATCAGGGAGACATAAACAATTCCGTGCCCCGATCAGTTTAGCTCTGGCCTGTTATGTCTGAAAGAGGAGTGACGGATTTCAAAAAAGCAGCCGCAGTATCGGGTGTTTGGAAAAGCTGTTGTGTATCATTGTGCCAGATCCTGAGCTTCGCTGGGTATTGGAGGGCAAATTTGATTTTTCGCTGAAAGAGCTGAGAGCATATGGGGGAGAAACCCTTGCGCAAGTCTGACACTCGTGCAGAATAATCCTGGAAAATCCGGATGTGATGTTTCCCATAGGAAACAGAAGACTTGCGCCGGTATGCTTTCCAGATTTCATTCTTATGGGTAAAGCTGAGAAACTTTGCTATGACTAGCCGTGGTCTGTCGATGTTTGTCTTTTTTGCCCCTAAACGGTGAGCCCTTTCAATTTTAAGGGACTCTTTGAACTGTGGCAGATCTAATGCCTCCGGGAGCCACTGTTCTAAAAGTTCTCCGAGGGCAGAGTCCTCCAGATCTTCAGGGAACCCCAGAAAGCGCAGGTTGGTTCTTCTCTCCCTATTTTCTAAGTCATCTACTTTGTCTAGGAGCTGGGTTATTAATTTCCCCTGATTGTCAGCTTTAGTTTCAGCTCTGAGTGCGTCATCTTCTAGGACTGAAATTCTGCCCTCAGCCTGTTCCAGCCGTGGGGAAAATTCAGCGATTGCAGCTTGCACCTCTCCTATCTGAGCCTTTACCCCTGCAAGTTTTTCATCCAATGCTGCTTTAATAACCTGTTCGATAGCAGGCAGCGTGAGCCCTGCCGGTGCTGGATCCCCAGCTATTTCGCCGACGGCGGCGGCCATTTTGGCTTCAGAGCCCCGCGTTTTTTCTTTGTCTTTTTTAGTAGTTCTAGAGGCCATCGGGGGCGGCGTTTTATTCATATATTTTGCGATGGACATATGAACTCACTGTGTCTCCGTTTGGTTGAATTTTAGAGCCGGATTCGCTGGTTTATATCGCGCTGAGGGAGTCAGGCACTCGGAGCTCAGGGTTTCCCGTCCTCCCCGGCTCACCACATCACGTGACCTCGGGGGTGTCTTTTAAAATCCACTGAGTACCGGCCCAGCTTCTGCATGTATTTCCCGGCTTTGGCATGTGCAGGGCTTTTAAAATTCACTTAATAACCAGCTGTTAATCAATTCTACAACTGCAGCCTATAAGACAGTTTCCAAATGTATGTATGAATTAAAGCTTCGGCTTCTAACATTTCATATTCGCATCTTAGCCATATATTCAGGTAGTCCCAACATCTGCTTTTTAAATAGGCAAGAACAGTGCTATGAATGCTTAAGAACATAAGAAAATGCCATACTGGGTCAGACCAAGGGTCCATCAAGCCCAGCATCCTGTTTCCAACAGTGGCCAATCCAGGCCATAAGAACCTGGCAAGTACCCAAAAACTAAGTCTATTCCATGTTACCATTGCTAATGGCAGTGACTATTCTCTAAGTGAACTTTATAGCAGGTAATGGACTTCTCCTCCAAGAACTTATCCAATCCTTTTTTAAACACAGCTATACTAACTGCACTAACCACATCCTCTGGCAACAAATTCCAGAGTTTAATTGTGTGTTGAGTAAAAAAGAACTTTCTCCGATTAGTTTTAAATGTGCCCCATGCTAACCTCATGGAGTGTCCCCTAGTCTTTCTACTATCCGAAAGAGTAAATAACCGATTCACATCTACCCATTCTAGACCTCTCATAATTTTAAACATCTCTATCATATCTCCCCTCAGCTGTCTCTTCTCCAGGCTGAAAAGTCCTAACCTCTTTAGTCTTTCCTGATAGGGGAGCTGTTCCATTCCCTTTATCATTTTGGTAGCCCTTCTCTGTACCTTCTCCATCGCAATTATATCTTTTTTGAGATGCGGCGACCAGAAATGTACACAGTATTCAAGGTGCGGTCTCACCATGGAGCGATACAGAGGCATTATATTTTCCGTTTTATTCACCATTCCCTTTCTAATAATTCCCAACATTCTGTTTGCTTTTTTGACTGCCACAGCACACTGAACCGACGATTTCAATGTGTTATCCACTATGACACCTAGATCTCTTTCTTGGGTTGTAGCACCTAATATGGAACCCAACATTGTGTAATTATAGCATGGGTTATTTTTCCCTATATGCATCACCTTGCACTTATCCACATTAAATTTCATCTGACATTTGGTTGCCCAATTTTCCAGTCTCACAAGGTCTTCCTGCAATTTATCACAATCTGCTTGTGATTTAACTACTCTGAACAATTTTGTGTCATCTGCAAATTTGATTATCTCACTCGTCGTATTTCTTTCCAGATCATTTATAAATATATTGAACAGTAAGGGTCCCAATACAGATCCCTGAGGCACTCCACTGTCCACTCCCTTCCACTGAGAAAATTGTCCATGTAATCCTACTCTCTGTTTCCTGTCTTTTAGCCAGTTTGCAATCCACAAAAGGACATCGCCACCTATCCCATGACTTTTTACTTTTCAAAGAAGCCTCTCATGAGGAACTTTGTCAAATGCCTTCTGAAAATCCAAGTACACTACATCTACAGGTTCACCTTTATCCACATGTTTATTAACTCCTTCAAAAAAGTGAAGCAGATTTGTGAGGCAAGACTTGCCCTGGGTAAAGCCAGTTTGTCAATCAGGCCTACCACATCTTCTAGGTTCACCGTGATTTGATTCAGTCCATCTGAATCATTACCCATGAAAACCTTCTCCATTACGGGTACCTCCCCAACATCCTCTTCAGTAAACACCGAAGCAAAGAAATCATTTAATCTTTCCGCGATGGCCTTATCTTTTCTAAGTGCCCCTTTAACCTCTCGATCATCTAACGGTCCAACTGACTCCCTCACAGGCTTTCTGCTTCGGATATATTTTAAAAAGTTTTTACTGTGAGTTTTTGCCTCTACAGCCAACTTCTTTTCAAATTCTCTCTTAGCCTGTCTTATCAATGTCTTACATTTAACTTGCCAATGTTTATGCTTTATCCTATTTTCTTCTGCTGGATCCTTCTTCCAATTTTTGAATGAAGATCTTTTGGCTAAAATAGCTTCTTTCACCTCCCCTTTTAACCATGCCGGGTAATCGTTTTGCCTTCTTTCCACCTTTCTTAATGTGTGGAATACATCTAGACTATGCTTCTAGAATGGTATTTTTTAACAATGACCACACCTCTTGGACATTTTTTACCTTTGTAGCAGCTCCTTTCAGTTTTTTTCTAACAATTTTTCTCATTTTATCAAAGTTTCCCTTTTGAAAGTTTAGCACGAGAGCCTTGGATTTGCACACTGTTCCTCTTCCAGTCATTAAATCAAATTTGATCATATTATGATCACTATTGCCAAGCGGCCCCACCACCGTTACCTCTCTCACCAAGTCCTGTGCTCCACTGAGAATTAGATCTAAAATTGCTCCCTCTCTCGTCGGTTCCTGAACCAATTGCTCCATAAAGCTATAATTTATTCCATCCAGGAACGTTATCTCTCTAGCGTGTCCCGATGATACATTTACCCAGTCAATATTGGGGTAATTGAAGTCTCCCATTATTACTGCACTACCAATTTGGTTAGCTTCCCTAATTTCTCTTAGCACTTCCCTGTCCGTCTCACCATCTTGACCAGGTGGACGGTAGTATACCCCTATCACTATAGTCTTCCCCGACACACAAGGGATTTCTACCCATCAAGATTCAATTTTGTATTTAGTCTCATGCAGGATGTTTATCCTGTTGGACTCTATGCCATCCCGGACATAAAGCGCCACACCTCCTCCCGGGTGCTCCTCTTTGACATTGCGATATAATTTGTACCCCGGTATAGCACTGTCCCATTGGTTATCCTCTTTCTACCATGTCTCTGAGATGCCAATTAAGTCTATGTCATCATTCACTGCTATACATTCTAATTCTCCCATCTTACTTCTTAGACTTCTGGCATTAGCATACAAACATTTCAAAGTTTGTTTTTTGTTTGTATTTTCATTCTGCTTTTTAATTGATAGGGATAAGTTAGAATTTTTTAGCTCAGGTGAGTTTTTAGTTACAGGCACTTGGACTACTTTTCTAATTATTGGAACCTCACTGTCGGGATGCCCTAATTCTAATGCATCATTAGTATCCTTTGAAGACTCCTCACTCCGAGCCATGCGCTGCTGAGCGACTGTTGGCTTTCCCCTTTGTCTTGTTTAAAAGCTGGTCTATCTCCTTTTTAAAGGTTAGCGCCAGCAGTCTGGTTCCACCCTGGTTAAGGTGGAGCCCATCCCTTCGGAAGAGACTCTCCCTTCCCCAAAAGGTTCCCCAGTTCCTAACAAAACTGAATCCCTCTTCCTTGCTCCATCGTCTCATCCACGCATTGAGACTCTGGAGCTCTGCCTGCCTCTGGTGACCTGTACGTGGAACAGGGAGCATTTCAGAGAATGCTACCCTGGAGGTTCTGGATTTAAGCTTTCTACCTAAGAGCCTAAATTTGGCTTCCAGAATCTCCCTCCCACATTTTCCTATGTCGTTGGTGCCCACATGTACCACGACAGCCGGCTCCTCCCCAGCAATGTCTAAAATCCTATCTAGGTGACGCGTGAGGTCCGCCACCTTCGCACCAGGTAGGCATGTTACCAGGCAATCCTCACGCCCACCAGCCACCCAGCTATCTACATTCCTAATAATCGAATCACCAACTATGACGGCCAACCTAACCCTTCCCTCCCGGGCAGTAGGCCTTGGGGAGATATCCTCAGTGCGAAAGGACAATGCATCACCTGGAAAGCAGGTCCGTGCTACAGGATCCTTTCCTGCTGCACCTGGTTGGTGCTCTCCCATCATGAGACCTTCTTCCTCCAAGGCAGCACCAGGGCTGCCAGTCTGAAGTTGGGACTTAACTACTATGTCCCTGAAGGTCTCATCTATATACCTCTCTGTCTGCCTCAGCTCCTCCAGGTCTGCCACTCTAGCCTCCAGAGATCGGACTCATTCTCTGAGAGCCAGGAGCTCTTTGCACGCATGCACATGTAAAACTTCTCACCGGTGGGTAAAAAATCATACATGTGACACTCTATGCAAAAGACTGGGAAGCCCCCCTCGTGCTGCTGGACTGCTGCCTTCATCTCAGTTTTGATCAGTTCCTAGTTAAGTTTTAGGTTGCTATGGGGTAAGAATGTGTCTAACGTCCTTTAAATGTATTAGTGAATTCACTATGTGTCTGGTAGTAGCCTCCAGATGTCCAGAACGTCCAGATGTGGTATATGGATGTTCACCAACACCGCCACTTCCACTGAAGCTATCAATGACGTCCCCAGCAGCTCAATCTACTGCTGATGAAATCCATAATTTGTGGACTCAGACGAAAGACATGCTAATTAAAGTGATCATGCTAAGAAGTTTTATGATGCTCACCATTCTCAAGCACCTGTCTTCAAACCTGGTGACAAAGTCTGGTTATCCACCAAACATCTCAGACTAAAATTACCCTTCACTCGATTCCAGCTTCTGTGTCACCTTCCGGGAGAAATCGCTGTGTGAGTAACTTTACCAATGAGGCTCCATACCAGAACTCTGTGTATGATCCACTGTACTCACTATCACAGTTTTCTCCACTACAGCACATCCATAGAGGGAATCGCTGTTCCAGTATCCTGAGGAACCCTACCCCAGCCGGGCTTCATCTCTACTCTCTACACTCTGGTGGCTTCTCAAATCTTTCTAATAAAAGATATAACTCTGTGTTGTGTGTCCCAAAGCTGAGCCTGACCTGTGGCCCCTCACAGGACTTCCCCCCATGGGCGTGGTCAGCTGCCACAGTGTCCAAGGGTCCACCCAAAATCTTACAAACAATAACAGCATGGGATCTTCTTAGTGTTTGGGTAATTGCCAGGTTCTTGTGGCCTGGTTTGGCCTCTGTTGGAAACAGGATGCTGGGCTTGATGGACCCTTGGTCTGACCCAGCATGGCAATTTCTTATGTTCTTATGATGACTCTGACGACGAGAACTCAGATGATGAGCTGCTGGAGCTAGACCCTGAATGGGCCTTTCGCCTGCGTTTATTCTTTTGCTTGCCCCCTTTCCTAGTTCTCTCGCACTATCTGCATCAGATTTTTTGCACACGAACCCTGATGCTTCACCTGCAATTACGCAATCGGACTCACCTAGGCCGACTCCAGAGTCGAGAGATGGTGCAGACATCGCACTTGAGCACTCAGCACTCAGGGTTGCCTCATTCGAGCGATGCATGTTCTAAGCTTGGGGGAACGGCACCATGTGTTTGGTTGGCCAAGTGTGGTCTTCACACCTAAGTAATTCAGAATCGTTGTAGGATAGTGCTGAGCCCAAGATTGCATGGGGGGCCAGTTTAAACCATTGAGGATGGGCTAAATGCTGGTTCCAGCCATGTGGCATTCCATCCTAAGGGTAACGGCTGCGAAGTTAAGGCCGCGGCACTAGATTTTATTTTATTTATTTATTTATTTAATGAGTTTTATATACCGTCATTCGGAAACGTCAAAATAACGCCATCATAACGGTTTACAAAATAGGTTATAGGGAAATGGGGGGTTAACAAGGGTTGTAAAGTACAAACTGTTATTAGGCTTAGGAGGTAACATAAGTAATGATTAAGTTCAGTTTATGAGTTCTTTCTTATTTACGAAAAGTATAGATGTGATGAATTTCAATTAGTCATGAGGTTGTATTGGAGGGCAGTGATGTTTAGATGATCCTGCAGGCGCCGGCAATTGAGAGAACTGATCCCAGCTGTGAGGGCTGTGTGTGCCGGGTGTCATCAATCTGCGCAGGACTATAACATCTCGCGAGAAGCGGTGCTTAGTCGCCGCCGGCGCATCGCCTAAGCCGCGCGCGCCGAAGGGGCGCGCGCGGCTTAGACCGGCTTTGACCGTCTTTGGCTGTTTTGGCTGCTGGGTTCTTTTAAGTTGGATATATGGGGCGGAAAAGGAAGGCTCGAGCTTATACATCTTCTCCGGTCACCCCTATAATCGGGCCGATGGACACTCTTCTAAATAGACTCAACAGGCCATTAGAGGACGTGGATAGAGACTCTTTTGAAGTCTCATTGAGTCCTGGCCTTGGACCTGCACCCTCCCAACCCCCTGGACCAGCAACCGTGGAAGGGTCCACAGGAAGTGAGACTGCAAACGTAAGTAGAGCTGAAACCCCTTCCGAAGTGGAGGGAGCAGAAGCTCTACATCATTTGTCTTCTTTACATCAGGAAGGTGAAAGTGGGAATACATCTCCACTTCAAGTAAGCATCCAAGCTGTAAAGTTGGATGCATCCAAAGTTACGTTAGGGGATCTTTGGAGGATGTTATTGAGACTTGATAACAATGTTACCCAGATGAACTCCTCTCTTTCAAAGATGGTTAATAACAATAAGGTATCAATCGCTGATCAGGGAAAAAAATTATTGGATATAGATGAGAGAGTGAATAACTTGTTAACAAATGTCCAAAGTATACAGAGTGTAGAAACGATACGAGTAGCTGATAATGTAATGCTGCATAATGATGTTGAAAATCTGGAAAATAGGATGCGGATTAAGAACTTGAGATTTGTTAATTTTCTATATACAAGGCTATTATCGCCGTATGAAATGTTTATTAAATATCTTAAAGAAAATTTAACCTGTAGAAATGAGGATATACCTCTTATATCTAAGATTTATTATTTCCCATTTAAGGTTGATATGACAGGGGGACGGGAGGATATACAGTCCCCTGGAATATCAACTTTCCTGGAAGAATCCTTAGATACAACCAAGTTTTTAACTCTTTTTTAAAAGTTTTTAGGTTTTCTTGAATTCTTAGCTTAGTCGGGAGGGAGTTCCAAAGTTTTGGGCTACCAAGGGAGATTGCTCTATTTTGGGTAGAGGTGAGTTGATTTGAGTGCATTGGTGGTGTTTTTAGGAGTCCTTTATTTGCTGACCTCAGGTTTCTACTTGGGGTATGTAGGTGTATGTAGGGGCTTAGCCAATTTTTTTGTTCTTCATATATAATTTTATGTAGGATGGAAAGGACCTTGTATTCAATCCTGTATTATATTGGTAGCCAATGAAGTGAAATAAGGGTTGGGGTGATGTGGTCATGCTTTAGGGGGACCATCCCTGCTAGGGCACGGCCCATCAATTGGCTGTCTGTTTGTCTCGGCTGGAGGCGCAATGACGGATGTTTCAACAATGGAATTTGGATGAGGGCATGCAACGGGCATGTTGTGGACACCAGAGGGGTATGGTATCTCGTGCAGCACGGGCACTGAAGTCTCGAGGGAGGTCAGGGGCAGGATCAAGCCCTCTGCCTCTCTAACAAGGTGGTCATCGGTGGCCACTGGTTGCACTTGCTTGGGTGCCCTTGTGCATTTCAATCTTTTTGGGGTCCCTCCCGTGGCTCGTCGGTGCCCCCATGTCTCTGTCTCAGGCATGTTGGAGTCGGTTGCTGCGGACATGCCCCAAAACTAACTTTAGTGTGTTTAATCTGCTTTAAAATTCGGTCCTTTTTTTTTTTTTGTTACCCTCGCAGCCCTATAGCACTCCAAGTACAAGTACCTGCACACACCAAAATTAAATTGCCGTATGAAGGAAAGAAAATTGAAGCCTAATAAATGCCCCCATGCAAAATTGATGCCTGCTGGCCTCAGTATTTCCCAAACCCCAGAGGACTTAGAATCTAATAGGGTCATTTTCCAACTCGCGAAATATGTCTAATCACATGCGAAAAGCACCATAACGTATGGTGCAATCCTAATTTTTAAAAGGGGAGGGATTGGGGAGGAGTCAGGGGTGGGGATTTTGTAAAAGTAGGCTGGCTTTGCAAAGTGCAAAGCCATAACACATATTGCACAGTTTTAATGCCAAAAATAACTACACCTTTTTCATTAGCGTTAAGCTGTGCAATGCCATGCGATATGCCCATAACGCAATTTGCGATTTTTTCACAAATTCCATTTTGGGCATTTTTAGGCTGGGGAAGTGAAAGGGTCAGTGAATGCGTGCCGGCCGTTTCAATTGGGCCAGTGATGTCATCAAAGTGCGCCCGTCCCTGGCCAATGACATCATCACGTGGTCACCCGACATCCGGGGGGGGGGGTGTTTGAGCATGCGGCATGCGTCACCCTTCTCCTCCCCTCCATACATAGCAATTTGAGCCGGGGAGGGGGGAGGAGGCAAGGGAGCCTAGTGTGGCCCGGCCTCGGCATCCAAGGCGGGGCCATCACGCATGTCGGTTCGTGGACCTGGCACATATATTATGTAACTTTTCCCACACCAACTAAAACAATCCACTGCCCTATAAGACAATCTATAGCTTACATAAAAAACCTGCATAAGGAAAAGTTGTTAACAAGCAATGTGACAAGGCAATAGCTAAAACCACAAGAATGCTGGTCTGCAAAGAGAGAGGAATAACCAGTAAGAAAAAGGAGGTGATAATGCCATTCTATAGGCCCTTGGTGAGGTCTCACCTGGAATACTGTGTTCAGTTTTGGAGCCAATATCTCAAAAAGGATAGAAACAGGGTAGAGGTGGTCCAGAGAAGAGCGACCAAAATGGTGTGGGGTCTGTATCAGAAGACTTATAAGGAAAGGCTGAAGGTTCGGATTAAGTATACCCTAGAAGAGAGTAGGTGCAATGGAGATATGACACAGACCTTCAGATACTTAAAGGTTTTAATGATACACGAACTTTAAACCTTTTCCGTTGGAAAGAAAACAAGAGAACTAGGAGTCACAAATTAAAACTCCAGGGGGAACAACTCAGAACCAACAACACAAAATATTTCTTCACGGAAAGGGTGCTTGATGCCTGGAATTCACTTTCAGAGGAGGTGGTGAAGACGAAAACAAAGAATTCAAAGGGGCATGGGTAAAAACTGTGGATCTCTAAAGGCTAGAGGATGGAAATGAGAAAAGTATGTAGGGGAATAAATTACTGGTGTGGCAGTTAATACGCTTAGCAGAAGGCTTGGGCATTACTACCGTTAACCAATATGCCTTGATGCTTTTAATGCAACTACAACATTGCTCCTCGCTTACACAGCAGGGAGAAAAAGAGGAATTGGATTCCGACTGCAACTGAGGACCCCGACTTACACGGGCTTGGATACTGGTATGCAGATATAAGGGGATAAGCACAGGACTACTTCTACAACCGAGTCCCAAAGGAAATGAAGAAAGCATACATGGGGTTCACTTGCTAGTATGGTAGTTCCTACCCTTAGCAGAAGACATGGAGATTACTAACCTTACCCAATAAACTTTGAGCTTTTACTACAACATTGCTGCCTGCCTTAACGGCAAAGGAAAAAGGGGAATTAGAGTCAGGCAACAACTGAGAGGGCCCTGACTTCTATAGTCTGTGATACTGATATGCATACATAACTGAAAAAGCATAGGACTGCTTCTATGGCCAAGTCCAGAAGCAAAGCATGACAAGCAGCACCATCTCAATTTTCAAGAAAACTCATAACCCAGTAAAAATGTTGCTAGCTGCAATTTTGTATGGGTTATCATGAGGCTTGGGGCTAAATGCATGGAGTGGCAGTTGCTAATTTAAGAAGCTTGCTGGGCAGACTAGGTGAACCATTTGTTCCTTTTCATCCGACATTACTATGTTACAATCTACCTTATAAATGGGCTCTGATTGACGGCCCGCAAATGCGCAGTAGAGAGCAGCTCTACCGCGCGCGGAAGGGAGAGCACGTCGGTCACAGCAGAGCTACAATATGGCGCTGGGAGGAGCAGGAGTGGCGGAGATATCGGGAGGAGCAGCGGCAGTATTGAAGCGTTGGGTGGACCAGCATATGGTGCTGGGAGGAAATGCAGCGGCGTGGAGGAGCAGCAGAGGCGCGCACAAGTGAGGGATCCCCAGAGACCTCCTGTCTCCGTGTCTGCGCCATCCAGCAAGAGCGGGGCCGCACTGAAGAGAACAAGAGAGAGAGAAGGAAGGGGTTGTGGATGAGGTGAGAGGGGAAGAAAAGGGAAGATGAGTGGGGATGGAAGAAAAAGGGATGTGAGTAAATGGGAAGGATAAGAAGTTGTGGAGAACCGAAAAAGAGGGAGTGGAGGAGGGCTGAGGGAGAGGAAAGGGGTTGTAGATGAGCTGAGAGGGGATGGGAGGGGATGAGAGTGAGGGAGGGGATGAGCGTGAGGGATGGGAATGAGAGAGGGTGGGGAGTGACTGAAGGAAGGGGAGGGAGTGGGACGGAGAATGAGGGGGGAGGTGAGAATGAGGGAAGGAATGTTTCAGTGAGAGGGGAGACAGGCAGTGGGAGAAAGAGGGTAAGACTGAGGGAATGGAGTTTGAGTGGGGGCAGGGGAGGGAAGGGGGAGGGAAGGGGGGTGACTGACCGAGGTGAATGAGCGAGGGGAAGGGGGAGTGAGGGAGAAGTGTAAAAGGGTGCAATGTCTGAAAATGGACCGAAAATTTTTTTTTAATGTAGCCCATTGTTACGGGCTTACGGCTTGTGTTATATGTTAAAAATAGAAGAAAGTAATTTAGAAGAAACAAAACTTAGAAATCTACTCAGCTTCACAAGTAACAAGCATTTAGGTGCCTTCCCCTAGCCAGGAGGTTCTATAGAGATTTGTACTCCATATTCTAAACATTTCAAAAAATCTCTAAAAACACACATTTCAAATTGCATTCAAAACTCCACTTACTAAATAACATAATCTTACCTCTCCCTTTTCTCAAATTTCATGGCACTCTATTATACATTAATATTGTTTGAGTTATATTAATAATTTTTATTTTTAATAGTTTTTTTTCTATTTATTTCTTTTTGTAATTTTGTGCTTCATTTTAATTTTATGCTTTTATGAATTTAGTCTTTTTTCTTTAATTCATTTATGTAAACCGTTTTGATTAAACATTGTTTGTAAAAGCGGTATACAAACACTTTTAAATAAATAAATAAATACTGCTTACACTGGTCTATATTTGAAAAAATCTTTTCTGCTGGCCTAATTATTTTTGCTGATTTTACCCAAATGAAAGGTGCGGATTCCAAATATGAAGTAAAAAAATATGCAATACGTCAAATTTTTTCACAAATGAGAAATGTTTGATTAAAGATTATAAAGTCGAATATCAAGGGTAATAAGAAGTTCTGAAGAAGCGATAGCACGCAATATATTTGTTTCATGCAAAAAACGAGTCTATCGTCTAAGAGAGCAATAGTTGTGTAAATTTTAATTGTTAGGGAGAAATTTTCTCTGGAACAGTTATGATCAGGGTTGTCACGCTGTAAACACCAGCAGTAGTCTGCCATCATGTTTGTCTTCCATCTGCCTTGATATCTATGTTCGATGGTCTTCATGTCTTGGTGGAAGTATTCTCCTTGTTCTTCACTCATAGCTCCAAGATTTGAGGGGAAGTAGTTCAGGTGGCTATCAAGGAAATGCAATTTGACACTCATGTTTGCTCCCAGTCTTTGGAAAGCAATCAACAAAGTTTGAACTAAAAGGTTATAATTTTCGGCCCTGAAGTTGCCAAGAAAGTCTGTAATCACATCAGAAAAAGCAAACCAAGCATCCTTTTCTATGATTTTCATGGTATTGAGAAATTCTCTGTCTTTGATTAGAAGCCTAATTTGCGGGCCATCAAATATGCCAGCTTTCAACTTCTCATGTGAAAGAGCAGGAAATTTGGTACACAGGTACTTGAATCACTCACCATCTTGATCCAAAGCCCCAATGAAACTTTTCATGAGTCCCAATTTTATATGTAATGGAGGAAGCAACACTTTCTGAGGATTAACAAGTGGTTCATTCTTAATGTTGAGATTACTTACCTGGTAATCTTCTTTTCCTTAGTGTAGACAGATGGACTCAGAACCAATGGGATAGTATCCGCGTGCTAGCAGTTGGAAACGGATCTGACGTCAGCACGGGGTATATAGCCCCACAGGAAGCGCAGCGATTCAGTAATCTTCCTTGCAAAAGCTGTTATGGATGTGTGTACTGACGCTCATTGAAAAGTGAAAAGCGAAAACAGGATTCCCTTGACCGATTGACAGTAGCTGGAGACCGCCAGCATTCACAACCGGAAAGCGCTGATACAGGTAGAGTGTACGCTCTTATGTAAACAGATGACACGGCTTACCTGGAACCGGTGAAAACACATGTACACAGGCAGCTGGGCGGGATGCTGAGTCCATCTGTCTACACTAAGGAAAAGAAGATTACCAGGTAAGTAATCTCAACACTTCCTGGCATGTAGCCAGATGGACTCAGAACCAATGGGATGTACAAAAGCTTTACTCCCCGCCGGGGCGGGAGGCTGCCTGAGGACCATGTAGTACCGCCCTTGCAAAAGCCGAGTCCTCCCTGGCCTGGACATCCAGACGGTAGAACCTGGAAAAGGTATGAAGGGAGGACCACGTCGCTGCTTTACAGATGTCCGTCGGCGACAGCATCCCGGATTCAGCCCAAGATGCTGCTTGCGCTCTGGTAGAATGAGCCTTAACCTGTAGAGGCGGAGCCTTCCCAGCCTCCACGTAAGCTGCTCTGACAACTTCTTTAATCCAGCGGGCAATGGTGGGCCGAGAGGCCGCTTCACCTTGCTTCTTCCCGCTGTGTAGGACGAACAGGTGGTCCGTCTTTCGCAGGTCTTGGGTCACATCCAGATACCTGGGCAGCAATCTACCGATGTCGAGATGGCGTATTAAATGGCCTTCTTCAGATTTCTGCAAACCTACCGTGGTAGGCAAGGATATAGTTTGGTTAAGATGAAACTGTGAAACCACTTTAGGGAGAAAGGAGGGAACCGTCCGAAGATGGATAGCCTCCGGAGTGATTCGTAGAAAGGGATCACGGCAGGACAGTGCTTGTAGCTCAGAGATGCGTCGTGCGGAGCACACCGCCAGCAAGAACACCAACTTCAAGGTGAGAGACCGGAGAGATAAGCCCCGAAGGGGTCGGAAGGTGGATCCCGTGAGGAAATCCAAAACAACATTAAGGTTCCATAAGGGCACAGGCCACTTTAGTGGCGGACGAATATGCTTGACCCCTTGCAGGAAACGAGAAACATCTGGATGCTTGGCGATGGTCTTGCCATCCCTTCTGGGACCATAGCAAGACAGTGCCGCAACCTGAACTTGATGGAGCTGAGGGAGAGACCCTTCTGAAGCCCATCCTGCAGGAAATCCAATACGATAGGTATGGTGGTGGCATGTGGATTGGTGCCATGAGTGTCGCACCATGCTTCAAATACTCTCCAGATCCGTACGTAGGTGAGGGATGTGGAAAACTTGCGAGCTCGGAGGAGTGTATCAATCACGGGCCCCGAGTAACCTCTCTTCTTCAGTCTAGCCCTCTCAAGGGCCAGACCGTAAGAGAGAATTGAGCTGGATCCTCGTGGAGGATGGGACCTTGACGTAGAAGGTCCCGGAGAGGAGGCAGAGGAAGAGGCTCCCCTGCCAGTAGTCGTCTCATGTCCGCGTACCAGGGTCTCCTTGGCCAGTCTGGTGCCATTAGAAGAACTAGGCCCCGGTGCGTCTGAATCTTGTGGATGATGGCGCCCAGCAGAGGCCACGGAGGAAACGCGTACAGTAGAGACCCTGGAGGCCATGGCTGAACCAGGGCATCGATTCCGTGTGAGAACGGGTCGCGCCTGCGGCTGAAGTAGCTGGGGACTTGAGCATTGGACTTGTCCGCCAGTAAATCCATGGCCGGAATCCCCCAGTGATCGACAATCATCTGGAAAGCTGTGGGGGACAGCTGCCACTCTCCTGGATTTAGGCGTTCCCTGCTGAGGAAGTCTGCTGTGGTATTGTCCTTCCCGGCAATGTGTATGGCGGAGACGTCCTGCAGATTCGCTTCTGCCCAAACCATCAGTGGGGCGATCTCCAGAGAGACTTGTCGGCTTCTGGTTCCGCCCTGCCGGTTGATGTAGGCCACAGTGGTGGCGTTGTCGGACATCACTCTGACAGCTCTGTGCTGCAGTCGGTGAGCGAACCGCAGGCATGCCAATCGGACTGCCCGGGCCTCCAGGCGATTGATGTTCCACGTGGACTCCTCTCTGTTCCACCGCCCTTGCGCGGTGAGTTCTTCGCAATGTGCACCCCAGCCGCTCAGGCTGGCATCCGTGGTGAGCAAGGTCCACGTGGGCGAGGACATCTTCGACCCCCTGCTCAGGTGGTTGGACTGCAACCACCACCGCAGCTGGGTCCGAACGCTGGCCGGTAGAGGAAGGCGCTTGGAATAGTCCCGTCGACGGGGGCTCCAGCGAGAGAGCAGGGAATGCTGTAGAGGTCTCATATGGGCCCGCGCCCAAGGCATCACCTCCAGGGTGGAGGCCATGAGACCCAGAACCTGCAGATAATCCCAGGCTATGGGCCGACTGGCACCCATCAGATACTGGATACGCTGTCTAAGTTTCAACTGTCTCTTGGTCGTAAGACTGACCGTGTCCGCCCGAGTGTCAAACTGCACTCCCAGATACTCTATTGACTGGGAAGGCTGTAGGCAGTTCTTGCTGAGGTTGATTACCCAGCCCAAGCTTTCCAGAAGGGCGATCACTCTGCCGGTTGTCCGCAGGCTCTCCTCTCGAGATTTTGCCCTGATCAGCCAGTCGTCTAGGTAGGGATGGACCAGAATCCCTTCCCGCCTGAGTGCCGCTGCCACCACTACTACCACTTTGGTGAAAGTCCGTGGGGACGTGGCCAACCCGAAGGGTAGAGCCCGAAACTGGAAGTGGCGGCCCAGAACCTTGAAGCGCAGGTAGCGCTGATGATCCGGATGGATCGGAATATGAAGATATGCTTTTGACAGGTCTAATGCCGTGAGGAATTCTCTGGGCTGGACTGCGGCTTTGACGGAGCGCAGAGTTTCCATGCGAAACCTTGGTACCCGTAAGTAGCGATTGACTGACTTGAGGTCCAGCACAGGCCGAAAAGTGCCCCCTTTCTTGGGTACCATGAAATAAATGGAATAGTGTCCAGAATTCACTTCCCAGGCAGGTACCGGGAGGATGGCGGTCAAGGACAGGAGCCTCGCCAGGGTAGCTTCCAATGCTGCCTTCTTGTGCATGGGACATGAAGATTCCACAAACTTGTCCGGGGGAAGACGATGAAAGTCCAGATAATATCCTTCCTGGATAACGGCGAGGACCCACCAGTCCGACGTAATCTCGACCCATCTGGGGTAGAAGAGGGTCAACCTGCCCCCTATGGCTTCGTTCCCCAGATGAATCGGCAAATTCTCATGGCGGGGCGCGACCGGGGCCCGAGCCCGGGCCAGCCCCACGCTTGCGCTGCTTGGCCCGAAAGGACTGATTCCTGGCCGGAGGACGAGTCGCCTGATAGCGCCCTCTATACGGAACAAAGCGCTGGGAACTCCTGCCCCTGTAGGGCCGTGGAAAGGAGCGCTGCCCCCTCCTGGATCGATCTTCCGGAAGTCTAGGCACAGGAGAGGCACCCCAGGTAGTGGCTAGCTTATCAAGGTCACTGCCAAACAGAAACGAACCCTGAAAGGGTAACCTGGTGAGACGGGACTTCGAAGGCGTATCAGCTGACCACGGCCGGATCCAGATCTGCCTCCTGGTGGCTACAGAGGATGAAATCCCCTTAGCTGTAGTGCGAACCAAATCCGAGGCGGCATCGGTGAGGAAGGAAAGAGCGGACTCCATGTCAGCCGCTGGAGCGTTGTTCCTGACCTGAGACAAGCAGGCACGTGTCACCACCGTGCAGCAGGCCGCAATCCGCAAAGAAAGAGCTGCCACCTCAAAAGTTTGTTTCAGAATGGTGTCCATTCGTCTGTCATGGGGCTCCCTGAGGGCCGTCCCCCCTTCCACTGGAATAGTAGTGCGCTTGACCACAGCGCTAATTAAGGCGTCCACCTGAGAACATGCCAGCAGGTCGTGGAGAGCCGGTGCCAATGGGTACATGCCTTTCAGGGTCCGGCCCCCTTTGAAGGAAGCCGCCGGCGCCGCCCATTCCAAATCTATGAGTTGCTGAGCTGCCTGCAAGAAAGGAAAATGGCGAGCTGTAGGACGAAGACCTTCCAGCAGGGGGTTCTGCAAAGAAGGTACCGAAGCACTGGGACCAGTGATATCCAACTTCGCCAGACACTGATTCACGAGGTCCGAGAGGTCCTCCTTAGGGAAGAACCGCCTCATGGTTCTATATGGCTCAATCCCCGGGGGGTGGTCCCCCTCATCCGGGAGGTCGGACTCGTCCGGCGAAACCTCCTGGTCCGATTGATCCGGACTGTCCAGTGGCGGGAGGTCCCGCTCCCGATAAGGCTGAGAGGGTCCAGGCACAGGATCCCTAGGCGCTGCCACCGTAACGGCGGCCGCAGCCGGCGCCACAGATGCAGCCAGCGCAGGAACCGCAGCAACAGCAGGAACCACCGGAGCAGCAGGGACAGTAGGGCCGGGATGGGAAGCCGTCTGCATCTGGACGAAGACATGAATCCCCTTAAAGAGAACCACCCAGGAAATGGAAGCAGCCTCTAATCGTCGGGGTACAAGCTCCCCCGGGATTCCCGAATGGTCAAGACTGCCCCCCAAATCCGGGGTAGCCCCAGGTGAACTGTCAAGAAACTGCGGCTGAGACTGGTCCTGGCTGGAGGGTCCCCCTGCGGCCTCACATTGGGCACATAGTGAGTCTGGCTCAGTACTGCGTGTGGCTCTAAGGTGGCATACAGAGCAGAGGCCAAGGGCTGAAATGCCTGAGACAAGCGGCTGCGCCGCTGACGATGCGGCTGCGTGCTGATCCATACCAAATAGAACAAGCGCGCAATAATATGCGGCAGTAATAGGCGCGTAATACACCAGGCGCACAATAAGAATAAAATGCGGCAGCAATAGGCGCTTAATACAACAGGCGCACAATAGTAATAATACACGGCAGCAATAGGCGCTTAATACAACAGGCGCACAAGAACAATATGCGGCAGCAATAGGCGCTTAACACAACAAGCGCACAATAGTAATAATACGCGGCAGCAATAGGCGCTTAATACAACAAGCGTACAATAATAATATGCGGCAGCAATAGGCGCTCAATACAACAGGCGCACAATAGTAATAATATGCGGCAGCAATAGGCGCTTAATACAACAGGCGCACAATAGCAATAATATGCTTAATGGCATTCAATAGGCAAGCAGCACGTAAGCAGTTAGCAATATACGCTTAACGGTAGGCAATAGGCCAGTGATGGCTAACCTATGACACGTGTGTCAGAGGTGACACGCCGAGCCGTTTTGGCTGACACGCGCAGCGTTTCGAGGACTATCAGGAATTTTTTTTTTTTTTATCGGCTGCGCCGAGCCTTTTCTTTTTCAGCTGCGCCGAGCCTTTAAATGTGTTTTTTAGTTTCCCCCTACCCTCCACCAATGCCCCCGGGCGCAGGGAGGCTCATGCGTCGCAGCGATGAGGCTCAAGACAACGCGCTGATGCTCCTCCTTCCTGCCTGTGCGGCCCCGGAAGTAAACGTTGCCGCAGCCGCGTGGGCAGGAAGGAGGAAGCGAATCAGCGCGTGCAGAAGAGGAGGAGCCGCCGCGGGTCGCTGCGAATCCCAAGTCGCAGCGACCCAAGAAGAGGAAGAGGCCCGGTAGCAGGGCTGCCGCGGCCGAGAAGATCAGGGCCGCTGCAGAGCCCATCCTGCGGCGACCCGCAAAGAGGAGGCCCAGAGGTGAGAGAGAGGCTGAGGGCCCGTAGAGTGCGTGTATGAGGTGAGTTGAGAGAGAGGACCTGAATGTTTGCAGAGACAGCATGTGAAAGCGTGTGTGTGTGTGAGAGAGAGAGAGAGAGAGAGAGAGAGCATGTGCCAGTGAGAGCCTGTGTATATGAATGAGCATGTGCCAGTGAGAGCCTGTGTGTATGAATGATTGTATGAGAGAGAGCATGTGCCAGTGAGAGCCTGTGTGTATGAATGATTGTATGAGAGAGCATGTGCCAGTGAGAGCCTGTGTGTATGAATGATTGTATGAGAGAGAGCATGTGCCAGTGAGAGCCTGTGTATATGAATGATTGTATGAGAGAGAGCATGTGCCAGTGAGAGCCTGTGTATATGAATGATTGTATGAGAGAGAGCATGTGCCAGTGAGAGCCTGTGTATATGAATGATTGTATGAGAGAGAGCATGTGCCAGTGAGAGCCTGTGTGTATGAATGATTGTATGAGAGAGAGCATGTGCCAGTGAGAGCCTGTGTGTATGAATGATTGTATGAGAGAGCATGTGCCAGTGAGAACCTGTGTGTATGAATGATTGTATGAGAGAGAGCATGTGCCAGTGAGAGCCTGTGTATATGAATGATTGTATGAGAGAGAGCATGTGCCAGTGAGAGCCTGTGTGTGTGAGAAAGAGAAATGCATGTGAGAATGAGAACCTGACTGTGTGTTTGAGGGAAGAAGATGGAGAAAAAAGAAACAGAAAAAAAGACAATATAAAAGGAATTGGCAAAAAAATAAGAAAGGGAAGGTGAAAAAAAAGCCTGTGACCAACCAATTAGAAAACTAAGATCAGACAGCAAAGGCAAAAAAAAAAAAAAAAAAGTACTTTTTAGTGATTGGCACATGTACTCTTTGGGAATGTGCAAGAATAGCACTTTCTCAACGGATCTCACAATGTACGAGATCAGCATGGAGAAAGTGGAAGCCCACGGGGCCTGCACAGAGGAGGCAGCAGAATGGACTTCAGTGTCAGTAGCAGCAATCGGCACCTCCGCAATAGCCACGCGGCATCAGTGACAGTGGCAGCAGAGGAATGAGAGAGGTTCTGAGGTTGCTGGCAAAAGAAAGAGAGGGGGGGTCTACCTTTAGTGTGTGAATGTGTATGAATGGGACTCTGCCTGGGGGTGTATGTGTGTGAATGCATGGGTGCCTGCCTGGGGGTCTGTGTGTGTGAGAATGAATGTGTGCATACCTGGGAGATGGGGAGGGAGTGTTGTGAACATGAATGGGAGCCAATAAAAGAAACCGACTGACAGATGAAGTTTGTAACGCTTGCTTGGACTTGAAGTGTACGAAATACCAACCTTCAATTGAAGATTTAGCCAATGAAATTCAGCAACAAAAAAGTCACTAAGCAGGTAAGGTAAAGAATTATTTGTTTTTGCTTTATTAATAAATACAGTATATATATTAAAATTATAACTTTGTTGATTAGAGCTACAAATATCACAAAATTATGGATTTTTCTAGAAGTGACACACCACCCGAGTTATGCTCGGTTTTTTTATGAATTTTGACACACTGAGCTCAAAAGGTTGGCCATCACTGCAATAGGCAATCAGCAGTAAGCCGTGTAGCAATATACGCTCTATGGCATGCAATAGGCTTTCAATAATATGCGGCAAATACTCACAGTGGCAGCCAATATGCGAAAACAATACAATATACGCACAAGGAGGAAGAAAGCCGCGCCTATTACGGGCGCGGAATACCTGAATAGGGCCACAAAATGGCGTCCTCCACGGCTTGCCACCCCGCCGATCCTCTAGACTTCGGAGACCTGGGCGAAGATGTGTACGCCTTACCCGATCTTCGGCGCTTCTAGGCTGGAACACAGGCGGTCTCCGGCTGCGGGGGGAAAGGGCCGATACCTTTCACCGCCGCGAGTGGAGGAACTGCACCCACTACCTCGTCCACGCCGGGACCGAGGGCCTCGGAGCCACACCCGAGTCTCCCCCGGGAGGCTGTGTCCCTGCCGCAGTTCGGCCGGACCGAGGACTTTCCCACTGGGGGGGCCACGGTAAGCGCCCCGGGAAGCTCAACTGGGGGGACGGACAGAAACGGCCCCTGAGGAGCGCGGGGCTCGATAGTCGTTTGTAGAGAAGAAAAGTAGAATCTAGAATGAGAAAAAGAGAAAATTAAAGTAGGCTTGGAAAGCACGCTGAACCAGCGTGTAGGCACTCCAAACTGCTTTGGAGACGGAAATTACTGAATCGCTGCGCTTCCTGTGGGGCTATATACCCCGTGCTGACGTCAGATCCGTCTCCAACTGCTAGCACGTGGATACTATCCCATTGGTTCTGAGTCCATCTGGCTACACGCCAGGAAATATTCTTTTCATCGATCTTAAATTTCTCTCTAGAGGGCCATTCTTTCCTTGGACATGTTCTGCCTTTCTCGGCTATCCCAAAGGCACAAGAAGCAAGGAAATTTTGTGTAACCATTTTGTTGTCCTAGAAGCTTCGATCACCACATAAAATCCAGCAATGATCATTATATTTGAATTTTTGGAGAATGGTTCTCATGGATTCATAAGTTTCTTTTATATTTACCGAGTGAGCAATAGGAATGGAAGCTTATTTATTGCCATTGTGAAGCAACACACACTTTAGACTTCTTTTTGAACTGTCAATAAAAAGCCTCCATTCGTCAGCTACATAACTATCATATCCCATTGACTCAATAAGTCCTTTGACGTCCATGCAGTATACAAGCTCCTTGTCCATATGGAAATATTTCAGAAGATCTTTCTCTCTGTTACAATACATAAATGTGGTACCAGGAGCCAACAAGTTCTTTTCCTTTAGCCTTGAACCCAGTAACTCTGCTGATGACTTCGGCAGATCAAGATCTTGTACTAGGTCATTCAATTCAGCTTGAGTGAATGGCTAGCACAGTCTGGCATCAACTTCTGAGGCCACGAAATCTTCGTCGGAATCTTTGGAAAAATTGGAATGACAGAATTCATAGTTGTCGGAACTTTCTAAAGTACTGAAGATAGGTACAGGGGCTTCGTCGCAGTGAGCAACCAGTCTTATAGCTGAGGGGAGAGTTGGGTACTGGATGGAAGATTTTGTCTTTATGTTCATGCCTGTAATAATTACAATAAGGAAGTAGCAGTCATCAACATGGTTTTGGGGCTCTCGCCTCACCATTGGAACTCCGAAGCTGAGACTTTTTCTCTGACCTTTAGTCCACTGTCTCAGGTTTTCAACACATGTCCTGCACACTTTATGTGATGCCCAAGGTTTGTCCTGGTCACCCAGTTTAACCATAAAATATGCATGATAAGCTTTTCATACAAAGTCAGATATATTTGTCCTTTGTTTGCGTGTTGTATATATCAGGATCATTCTGGCATTCTGAAAAATGCAACAAAACCAGATTTAACAGAGTTAAAATTGCTGCGACTTCTAAGCCACTTGAATGACTGAATGCTGCTGTCGGTTTTCACGCTGCTTATATAGCAATAAAATTCTGATGGCAGCAGTTTTAAATTGTTTAATACAGCGGTTCTCAACCGGTGTGTCGCGACACCCTAGTGTGTCGCCAAGCACCGGCAGGGGTGTCGCGTGGCTCCGGGTCCCTCCCGCTGCTCTTTCTTCCCTGCTGCCGTTGCCGCCGGGCTATAAGAAAATTATTCCTTACCTGCTAATTTTCGTTCCTGTAGTACTTAGGATCAGTCCAGACAGTGGGTTATGTCCCCCGTCCAGCAGATGGAGTCAGAGCAAACTTCGGAGGGTGCTGACATATAAGCAGGTGCACCCTCCAGGGATCCTCAGTATCGAGAATATCAAAGCCAAGAGAGAACACTTGACAGAAAAGTAGGATGGATCAAGCACCAATCAAATTGTAGCCACATAAACAAATAACCAATGCAACTTGCAAGGAGAACTGTGAAAGAACTAAGCAACAACAAAAACATCAGAATGTAGGAGAGTGAGGGACAGGAGATAGAACGTACACGAGCAGGCGTCTGACCAGCACTTTGGAAACCCGGGTGGGCGTCTGGACTGATCCTAAGTACTACAGGAACGAAAATTAGCAGGTAAGGAATAATTTTCTTTTCCCTGTACGTACTAGGATCAGTCCAGACAGTGGGATGTACCAAAGCTTCCCTAAACCGGGTGGGTCCCTGAAGACCCTGCTCGGAGAACTCTGTCCCCAAAACAACCCGAATCACCTAACGGAAGTTGCAATCGGTAATGCTTCGAGAAGGTATGCAGCGACTTCCATGTTGCTGCGCGACAGATTTCCTGAATTGGAACATGCTGAGACTCCGCCCGGGACGTGGCCAGGGCACGCAACGAATGAGCCCGGATTCCCGCCGGGGGAGCCTTCCCGGCACCTATGTAGGCAGAGGATACCGCTTCCTTGAGCCACCTTGCGATAGTTGTCTTAGACGCTTGCAGTCCCTTCTTGTTACCGGACCAAAGCACAAAGAGATGGTCGGACGCCCGGAACTCATTGGTCACTTCCAGGTAGTGCAGTGGAGAGCGCTTCACGTCGAGGCGCCGGAGAGACTGGGGCGCATCCGACGGGAAGGCCGGCAGCTCCACCCACTGGTTCAAGTGGAAGGAAGACACCACCTTAGGCAGGAACGAAGGAACTGTTCGAATGGAGACTCCCGAGTCCGTGAAGCGTAGAAACGGCTCCCGACACGAGAGCGCCTGAAGCTCGGAGATGCGCCTCGCCGAGGCTATGGCAACCAGGAACACCATTTTAAGTGTGACGTCCTTAAGGGAGGCCTGCCGCAGTGGTTCGCAGGGAGCCTTCCCAAGGATCCTGAGAACCAGGTTGAGATTCCAGGAGGGATAGGGGTGCCGCACCGGCGGCCGCAGGTGCTTGACTCCCTTGAGGAAACGAGAGACGTCCGGATGAGACGAAGGATCTGGATTTCCCGTGGTACGAGCCAGGGAGGCTAGAGCCGAGACTTGCACACGCAGGGAGTTGTAGGAGAGACCCTTCTCCAAGCCCTCCTGGAGGAAGGCCAGGACCTGACGTAGCGAAGCTGCGGTCGCGGAAACTCCATGTCCAGCACACCAGACCTCAAACACCTTCCAGACCCGTACATAGGCGACTGAAGTGGAGGTCTTACGTGCTTTGAGAAGAGTGTCTACCACGGTGACTGCGTATCCCTTGCGCAGGAGACTCTGCCTTTCAAAAGCCAAGCCGTGAGACAAAAGTGTTCTGCCTGGTCCGAAAATACCGGACCCTGATGGAGCAGCCGCGGAAGGTGTGATAATCGCAGAGATCCGTCCACTACCATGTTGAGCAGATCCGCAAACCACGGGCGCCGCGGCCATTCTGGAGCCACCAGGATGACCTTCCCTGGATAATCTTCTATCCGCCGTACCACCTTGCCCACCAGAGGCCACGGGGGGAAGACGTACAGCCGAAGATGAGGGGGCCAGGGTAGCACCAGGGCGTCCACTCCTTCCGCCCCGTGGTCTCCTCTCCGACTGAAGAACCGCGGGGCCTTTGCGTTGCCAGACGTTGCCATGAGGTCCATGGCGGGTGTTCCCCAGCGCCGAGTGATGATCGACATTGCCTCGTCGGAGAGAACCCATTCCCCGGGGTCCAGCGTCTGACGACTCAGGTAGTCCGCCTGAATGTTGTCCACGCCTGCGATGTGTGAGGCCGCCAAGCGGTCGAGGAACCGCTCCGCCCAGGCCATGAGGCGGGCCACTTCGATGGCCACCCCCGGGCTCTTCGTGCCTCCCTGTCGGTTGATGTAGGCTACCGTGGTCGCATTGTACGAGAGAACTCGGACCGCCCGTTGTCGGATGAGAGGCAGGAATTAAATGAGCGCCAAACGGACTGCTCTGGTCTCCAGGCGGTTGATCGTCCAGGACGCCTGTTCCTGTGTCCACTGCCCCTGGGCTGAGCTTCGGAGACACACGGCCCCCCAGCCGGTCAGACTGGCATCGGTAGTGACCACAATCCACTCCGGCGACTCCAGAGGACAACCTTGTGCCAGGTTCCTGGGGTCTAGCCACCAACGAAGGCTGAGCCTGGCGGCCGGCGGAAGAGGTAGTATCGCCTGATAGTCCTGCGAGACCGGTTTCCACCGCGAGAGTAGCGCCATCTGTAGGGGCCTCAGGTGTGCAAAGGCCCAAGGTACCAGGTTGATGGTGAAGGCCATCGATCCCAGGATCTGCAGGTAATCCCTCGCTGTTGGAACTGGGAGAGAGGCAAAGTGGAGGATTTTCTCCCTCAGTGACTGGGCCTTGTCCGGACGCAAGAAGACCTTGCCTTGAGCCGTGTTGAAGCGCGCTCCGAGGAAGTCCAGCTGACGAGACGGAAGGAGACCGCTCTTGCCGAAGTTGACTACCCAGCCGAGGGACTGTAGGAAATCGACCACCCTGTTCACCGCCTGCTGCCCCTGAGAGAAGGTCTTTGCTCGGATGAGCCAATCGTCCAGGTAAGGGTGTACCAAAATCCCCTCTCACCGCAGCGCGGCCGCCACGACCACCATTATCTTGGTGAACGTCCTGGGTGCCGTCGCCAACCCGAAGGGGAGGGCCTGGAACTGAAAGTGTTGCCCCAGTATCTTGAAGCGGAGGAACCTGTGATGGGCCGAGCGTATCGGAATGTGTAAGTAGGCCTCCGTCAGGTCCAGGGAGGCCAGGAACTCCCCCTGATGAACCGCCGCGATGACCGAGCGGAGGGTTTCCATGCGGAACCGGGGTATCTGGAGGACCTTGTTGACTTCCTTGAGGTCTAAAATGGGACGAAAGGATCCATCCTTCTTGGGCACCACGAAGTAGATGGAATAATGACCCGAGCCCACCTCTCCGGCGGGGACGTGTGAGATGGCCCCCAGGGCTAGGAGCCGGTCCAGCGTGCTTTGTACTCCCAGGCGCTTGTGACTTGACCCGCAGGGTGAGAAGACGAATCTTTCTTTGGGGAGATGCCGCAAATCCAAAGCGTAACCGTGCCTTAGAATATCCAGGACCCATTGGTCCGTGGTGATGTTGGCCCACTCCTCGTAAAACCAGGCTAGTCGTCCTCCGATCCTCGGGAGAGAGGAGTGGACCAGCCTGACATCATTGGGTGGACTTGCCGGAGGCGCCCTGCGCCGACGAGTCCCTGGGTGGTCTGCGGCCACGAAAGGACCGGGTCCATGACTGAGACCTGTTTGAGGGGTTTCTCAGACCCTGAGGCCTGGAGCCCCGAAATCGCCGTTGAGAGCGGGACCGATTCCTGGAGAAGGAATTAGATGGACGATATGACCGCTGGCGGTCCTCGGGCAGCCTATGTACCGAGTTTTCCCCCAGGGATTTGATGATCTGGTCAAGATCCTCGCCGAAAAGGAACATACCCTTGAAAGGTAGAGCCTCTAGGCTGGATTTGGACGAAGCGTCCGCCGCCCAATTCCGAAGCCACAATAGGCGCCTGGCGGAAACAGCCGAAACCATGGTCCTTGCCAGGACCCGCAGCAAGTCGTGGAGGGCATCGGCCCCGTAGGCAATGACGGCCTCCAGACGGTCCGCTTGCGCCGCCTCCTCTGGTGGCAGTTGCTGTGAAGTAAAGAGCTGCTACACCCACCGAAGACCGGCTCTCTGGGTAAGAGAGCCACAAATAGCTGCGCGGACCCCCAGTGCCGAGACCTCGAAGATCTTCTTGAGGCAGACTTCTAGCTTCCTGTCCTGGATATCCCGAAGGGCCGTTCACCCTGTGACGGGAATCGTGGTCCTCTTTGTGACGGCAGAGACTGCCGAATCGACCTTGGGTACTTTAAGCAGGTCCAGGAAATCGCCGGGGAGAGGGTAGAGCTTGTCCATTGCTCTGCCAACTCTGAGAGACGCCTCCAGCGTGTCCCACTCCCGCACCAGAAGGTGTAGGAAAGACTCATGGATTGGGAAAGTCCGCGCCAGGGGACGTAGGCCCGCCAGGACAGGGTCCCCTTTTGAGCTCGCTGAGGCTACGGAGGGGGCCGGGGGCCCCGGCGGTTCGACGGGCGGGTCGAGATCCAATTCCTGGAGGACGTGTGGGATGAGGTCAGACAGCTCCTCTTTACGGAAAATCCGGAGCACCCTCGGGTCGTCACACTCCAGGTGCGCTGCCAGAAGCGAGTCATCGTCAGCCGTCGAAGCCGGGTCACTCCCAGGATCCTGCGTTGGAGCCGCTCCGCTGGGTGGAAGGGCCAGGAGCACCCTATGGCCGCCCCCCGTGGGAGCTGGATTGGCCCCCCCCCACCCCCACCAGCCGGGGCATCTTCGCGGGCGTGGGGTTCGCTTGACCACCGACTGGTGGCCCCCCCGCCGGCTGCAGGCTCTGGAGGTACGCCTGATGCATCAGGAGGACAAAATCCGCAGTAAAACCCCCCTGCCGGTGGAGGAACGGTGAGAGCAAGGTCCTTGGGGGGGGCCGGAGTGATGGGGGGGGAAGATGGAGCTCGAATCGGCAGCAACCGCGGCAAAAAACCATGCTGAGACTCCTCAGCATCAGAATCAAAGGCGCTCTCCAGCTCCAAAATGGCCACCGCTCCCGCCAAAGAAGGGGGCGGGGCCCTCCCCCTGGTGCCGCGGCGCTCCGAGCCTGGCGGCGAAAAAGTCGGGGGAGCTGGACCGGTCTTCCCCCCGGGAAGACCAACACCGGAAGAGACATCCCGCGATCCGCCCTGCCCCGGGTCGCCGCCGGGAGACCCCTTAAGGCGCTGCATGGCGCGCGCCCGGGAGGGAGAATCCCCTCAGCGTCAGCACCGGGGTCCGGATCCGAGGAATCCGCGCCGCGGGAGGAGCGGGCTTGTCCGCCCAGGCTCAACTCGACCGACCCTCCCCTCAGGAGCAGCAGGGGAATGGGACTTCCCTGCTGCCGCGGCCCCGGGGAATGTAAGCGTCGCAGGGCCGAGGGGGAGGGGTCCGAATCGCGGCGCGCCGAAGGGGAGAGGCTGGCCCCACCAGCATCCACCTGTGCCGTCCAACGGCGAAGCTGTGAATAAAACAAGACAGCAAAAAACTTACCGCCGGAGAGAAGAGAGAAAGAAGGACAGGCAAGAAGAAAAACAGTCCCGCTGGCAAGCTAACCAGGGCTGTGAGACCCGGGCAGGGGCTCAAAGAGACACCCTCAAAGTGAGAAAAAAAAAAATTTTTTCCTATTTATTAATTTAAGAACCCAGGCCTGCTTGATCCTGTCCTGAAAGAAGGAAAAATGAGAGAAAATGTGGAGCAGAAGCCACAAACTGGGGAAGCAAAGGTTCCCCCGCTCACATCTGCTGGAGTCAGAGAGATACTGAGGATCCTTGGAGGGTGCACCTGCTTATATGTCAGCACCCTCCGAAGTTTGCTCTGACTCCATCTGCTGGACGGTGGACATAACCCACTGTCTGGACTGATCCTAGTACGTACAGGGAACAGCACGTTCAAGCCCAGCGGGAACGGCAGCGGTGCAAAAAAAAAAAAAAAAAGCTGTGGCATCCGCGGCTGGCCTTTTCTTCTTCCCGCGCCTGCCCCCCCCCCCCCCCCCCGTGACCCGGAACAGGAAGTGATACGCGGTGCGCGGGAAGAAGAAAGGCCGTGCCGCGTGATAAACTAGCAGCAGCCGCTGCAGCATCGGCCCCCAAGCTATTGCAGCAGACGGTAATCGGGAAAGGGGAGAGCAGCGTGAGCCTCCCGCGATCGATGGAATTCTTCCTTCTTGGCCTGCGGGGGCTGGAGGAGGAGGAGCAGCTACCGTTTGTGCTCGGGGGGAGAGGAAGTGAGTGACAGAAAGAGAGAGAAGCAGCCAGCCAGCCTGTGTGTAAGTGAGAGAATGTGTGTGATTGAGAGCCTGTGTGTAAGTGAGAGAATGTATTTGATCGAGAGTATGTGTGTGATTGAGAGAAACTGGTCAGAGAGCTGATGTATGTGTATATGTGAGAGACAATGAAAGTGACTGCTCAAGGAGATGACTGATGTGTATGTGAGAGTGTGAGACAGCCAGGGATGTGTGTGTGTGTGTGTGTGTGAGAGAGAGAGAAAAAGCATGGAAGTGAGAAATCTGGGTATGTGAGAAAACATGGGAGTAAGAAGCCTGGTGTTGTGGGGGTGTATGTGAAAGAAAGCATGGGAGTGAGAAGCCTGATTATGTGAGAGAGAGCATGGGAGTGGGAAGCCTGTGTGTGTGCATGTATATGAGAGAGACTGGTTGGTAAGGTGACGGTGTGACTGGTGTGTATGTGAATGTGAGAGAGAGAGAATGTGATTCAGGGAATGAGAAGCCTGTGCACGTGGAGAGCGAGCATGGAAATGAGAGAGAGACTGGGTGTGTGTGTGTGTGTGTAACAGAGAAAGTGATTATGGGAATGAGAAGCCTGTGCATGTGAAGAGAGTGAGCATGGGAGTGAGAACCTGGGTGTGTGTGAGACACAGCATGGGAGGGAGAAGCCTGTGTATGTAAAACAGAACATGGAAGTGGGAAGCCTGTGTGTGTGTGTGTATGCATGAGAGAGATCAGTTGACGGGTGTGTGTGAGAGAGAGAGAGAAAGTGATTATGGGAATGAGAAGCCTGTGCAGGTGAAGAGTGGGCATGGGAGTGAGAAACCTGTGTGTGTGTGAGACACAGCATGGGAGTGAGAAGCCTGTATATCTGAAAGAGAACATGAGAGTGGGAAGCCTATGTGTGTGTGTGTATATGCATGAGAGAGATCAGGTGACTGGTGTGTGTTTGTGTGTATGTGAGAGAGAGAAAGAAAGTGATTATGGGAATAAGAAGCCTGTGCATGTGAAGAGTGAGCATGGGAGTGAGAAAGCTGGGAGTGTGTGAGATACAGCATGGGAGTGAAAAGCCTGTATATCTGAAAGAGAACATGGGAGTGGGAAGCCTGTGTGTGTGTATGCATGAGAGAGATCAGGTGACTGGTGTGTGTGTGTATGTGAGAGAAAGAAAGTGATTATGGGAATGAGAAGCCTGTGCATGTGGAGAGAACAAGCATGGGAGTGAGAGACTGGTGAGTGTATGTGAGAAAGAGAAAGTGATTATGAGAGTGAGAAGCCCATATATGTAAGTGGAACACGGGAGTGGGAAGCCTGTGTGTGTGTGTGTGTGTATGGCATGAGAGAAACTGTTCAGGAAGGTGACTGGTGTGTTTGTCAAAGACTGGGAGATGATTGGTGTGTGAGAGACAGAAACTGGTCATGGGGGCATGACTGGTATGGTGTGTGTGTGTGTGAGAGAGACATGGGCCCTAAGGAAGAGGACCATGAGTATAGAGCTTAGCCACTACTGCTGCTTCTGGTGTGTGCTACAGCCTGCATGGAAGAGGAGTAGGAGAGCTGCTGGAGGGGGTAAGTAAAGGTGGTTTTTTAAGTTTATTTTTCTTGATTGATTGCCATTTTAATTATTTAATATTATGTGATGTGTCTGCTTTTTTTGAAATATTTTATTGGTGTTTGGAGAATTTTTAATAGTTTTTATGAGTTTTTAATTGTTGGATGTTATTCTGTTCATAGTTGTTGTGAAACATTAGTATAGTTTTACAATTATTTCTGTGTGGGGATCTATAGCTGCTTGCTAGTTCTGTTTTCCTAATAAGAGGTGTATTGGTTTTTAGGGCCTGATTTAATATTTGTAGTGTTGCCTTTTCATAGATAGGGTTGCTCCTGTTTGAGTGTATTCCATAATACAGGTGTAACTGTGTGTGGATTAGTTTATGTGCATTACTACAGATCCTGGGAGTATGTTAGGTCGGTTCTGTGTCTGTTACAGAGATATTTTACTAGCATGTAAGTGTTTTATCGGTCTTATTTGTTGCGTTTTCTCAAGAGGACATGCATTGGTGGTAAACTGCTGTCTTTTCATAAGTAAGGCTATTGAGCCTGAAAGTAGAAGGAGTTTGAGTTGCTGTTACTGAGATGACACCAGAACCAGAATATCTTTTTTGTAGAGTGAGTTGAATGGGGAATGTCATAATTCTGCTTTACATCCATTATTGTGGATCAGGGGAGTTCCCGTGGATGCAAACTGTACATTTACATCTAGCCCTGTGACAATCATGGGTCAGTGTGTCACGCATGTGAGAACCATCTGTCAGGTGTGTCCCGACAGAAAAGAGGTTGAGAACCACTGGTTTAATAAGCAGTCTTCCTATTGGTTACACCAACTGCATATTCAGCATGTCTTTCTGCGCATTAATTTTCTTTTTGCGTATTCAGCATATCTACATAATAATGTTATGTTATTGCTATAAGAGTTATGAGTAGACAGCATTTTGTGGAAAAACCGGACGTGACTGGAAGAAACGGATGTGATTTTTGGATTCAACTCACTAAAATACATAAAGATTACATGTTATCTTGTAGTCAGCAAAGTTGATATAGACCAGTGTTATTTAATCCATCCATTACAAAGCACTTGAGCCTGTGCACTACTGGACATTGTAGTTCACTTACTCAGATCTGGGCCATGCCAACCTCTTTGTTGTTATGACCACAACTGTACATCTGGACGGAGTATCAAAATTATCATAAATAGATTTTATAAGATTCTTTGAGCATTCTTCTGCAACCTGAATATGAGTTTGATATTCTCCTTGGTGGTCAGATGAAAGAAGAACTGTTGCTTGCTTGATCAAGTTGTATATGTACCATGTCATTTGAAATAAGTGTGCTGACACCTCTGCTCTTCAGCAACAGATTGGACAACCTTTTTATCTATTTTGTTTAGAAACTTGTAATCCTTACCTGTAGGATTATTATAATATATTTTTACTATTTTTCCCTACGTAATGCTGACTTTAATGTGACAGAATCATGAGGAAGTTGTACCTTCTTGTGGCCAGGTCAGTACCTAACTTTGGGGGTCATTTATCAAAATGCGATAAGGCGTTTTTGCATGCGCTAAGGGCTTATCGCATGCAAAAAGCCCCGTTAACGCATGCGATAGGCCTTTAACGCATGTGAAAATGTGTTTAACGCATGCGATCGCACCATATCGTATGGTGCGATGCAAATTCAGAAAATAGGAGGAGTTAGGGGCAGAGAGTGGGCTGGGTTAGCCTGTCTGCAAAGGGCTATCGCACAGCCATAACGCCGATTTTAACTACACCTCTTTGACTTGCGTTAGGCTGTGCGACTCTCTACCTGGGTAACATCAAGCTAGGTTGAGAGAACATTGCCCAAATCTCATCTTAGAGTGAGTTTCCTCACTCCGAAGGCCATCAAATCTTCACAAGAGACCACTGTTCTGTTCGTAGGTGTCACATAGAATGTCAAGGTGGCCCCTAACCCCCTACACTCTTACCTAATCCCCACCTTGAGTTACTAGGTGGGCCTACCATAGCGATACAAATACCTACCTATGGGCCATGACATTATGGCCAGGCTTGCTCTCTCTCTCTCTCTCTCTCTCTCTCTCTCTCTCTCTCTCTATTAACAATGGTCCCCCAGTGGTTGAATGCAGGAAATACAACAGGTCGGCACTTATCGTAGAATCTGAAAAGGGTATCGCAATTTGCGCTAACTTAGCTCTTTACACAGGTAATTAGCGCAAATTGCGATAAATGGTATATTAGCATAAAACACGCCCCTTTTGCTATCGCATGCGGTACTTACCGCATTTTGATAAATCCAGGCCTTTGTACTTCAAATCTATTCTTCACACCACTGGTAATGCAAAAAGCAGATCTGCCCACATATTAAATTGAAGGTCTTTGTAAAACTTTATGAACTGGAAATTAATGGGATTGCTTTGGCACTTTCATCAACTTCAGAATACCTGGAAATTATTCTAGATTTTGGATTCATCTTGGAGTTGAAATAGTATAGACACAGCCATTTTCTGAATAAATGCCAGATAATACAAATACTCAGGAGGTGTAATGTTTATAGGAGTTTCTGGATATGTGTGTGGAGGAATCTCTGAAGAATCTAGTAATGATGGACAAGAAAAAAGCAGGGATGTGCAGAGGTAAAAATTTTATTTTGGTTTATTTGTTTTGTAGGTCACAATCATTCATTGGTTCACTTCAAACAGAAAATAATTGTTTTATTTCTTCCTTTGTTTCCTATTAAAGTCAATGGGGAATCAATACAGGTTGATAAATTGAGGTTTTCTAATCATTTCTACTGAAACTTGTGGGTATTTATTTATTTATTTAAAAACTTTTCTATACCGTCATTAAGTTGGTTAACCATCACAACGGTTTACATAGGGGCACAACAATAAACATATGGGTGGTATAGATTACTTGTTAAGTGCCATCATTGTACGGTAACAATTCATAATTATAAATAAAGTGTGTATGTTAAGCTTGATTGTTGGGATCATTTAGGCGGTTTCGTTTTACCATTACGATGCATTGTTAGTTTAAAATAACAGCTTCTGACTTTGGTGTGCCTTTATACCTCATCTCTTTTTCTCGTTCTCTTTGTCTTTATCTTTATAGAACGCTTGTTTGAATAACCAGGTTTTCAGATTTGTTTTGAAAATTTTCAGGTTACTCTGCAGTCTTATTTCTAGTGGCATAGTAGACATCATCACAAGTGTGAAGGCACTCCAACGCATCAAGACTGTCAATGTCGCAACCAAAGTAGCATGAACAACCCAATACCCACAATGGGGTTGCTATTCCTAATTCAAAACAAGTTCAGAATAAGGGTATTTGATGGATACAAAGCTTACACTTTGGCCACAAATAAAACAGATGGTAAAAAATTCCTATTTTAAGCTTCAAATGCTTAATGGGCTTTGCCCCTATTTAAGTGAACAAGATCTAAAAACTATTGTCTACAAAATGCTAATTTCATCTATTGATTACTACAGTGTGTTCTATTTGGGTTTGCCCTATAACATGATGAGGTCATTGGAGTATATTCAAAATTCAGCTGCACGAATAGCGTCAGGGATTCTGCTATTCCAGGATATAATCCCTAGGTTAATAAAGCAGCATTGGCTTCCAGTGATACAAACGGTCAAACTCAAAGTCATTATGTTAGTTTTTAAAAGTATGAATGATAATGCCCCTCCAAATTTTAATGCAGCTTTGAAGCTGTATCGAACTACCAAAACTTTAAGGTATGCTTTGCAGACTTTGCTGGAAATTCCATTTTTTTAAAACTGCAGCTCGATGAAACTCGTGAATGTCTATTTATTGTTCAGGGCCCTATACTATAGAATTCATTCTTACAAGACCTGAAGAAGGACGCCTTAACTACTAAATTTAGGAAAATGCTGAAGGCTTTTTTTATTCAAGCAAGCTTTTTTTCTTTAAGTGCAATAGTTGAATAAGCGCAGATAATGATGCAATAGTTTTTGGCTGTATTTACGGCAGGTTTCTTTCTGTATTTTCTTTTATGTATTCTGAATTTATTATGTATTATTTATATTTTGCATTGGTTTTAACTATGTTAAAAGGTGTTATACACATTTATTTTGTTATGTCTTAATTGTGTTTTAATTTTTTATCTTATTTATTTATTTATTTATTTAATAGCTTTTATATACCGACGAACGTTGTGAACATCTCGTCAGTTTACAGAGAACAGAACTGAGCAACAGGCTTTACAATTATCATATAATTATATAAGGAACATTAAAAAACATACAATTAACAGAGTAGAATATACAATAAATAATTAACTAAGTGGTATGCATGATAGAGGTTATCCATCCAAACGGGGGGGGGAGGGGGGCAAAGAAATTCTGATAAATAGGAAGGATATCAACATTTGTAGGCAGCATATAAATATATTTGTATTTATATATATATATTTGTATATATATTTGTAGGTGGCATATAAAAAGATATATATTTGTAGGCGGCATATAAAGGATATCAATATTTGTAGGCGGCATATCTTAAATGATTGCTCTTATGATTATGAGAATAAGATTGGAAATGACCTAGAAAAGTAGATAGGAGATTAAGACATTTATAAATAAATAAATGGGACTAAACATAAACATCAGTGGCAGGAGTTCTCCAACTGCCATAGGTGCAAACCAGCAGTAAGAATGACCAGAAGATCCCAAGGCTGCAAAAGAGTGACAAAGCGCACCAATAATAGTGGCATGAACCCCCCAAGGTTGCATGAGAGGGGCAAAGTGGCACCAAGTCTGGCATGAACAGCACAAGGCACCATGAAGGCAAACAAAGTGCCAAAATAGGCAAGAAAAACCTCAAGACATAGATAGAAGGTCAAAGCAGCAGAAAGAGTGTCTTGAAATTATGTGGCAATGTGCCTGGGCATGTGCCGGGCACGCATAAGTATTTACAAGCACATATGTTGGCTATGCCCCAAAACATCTATTCCCTGCCCAGACCATGCTCACACCACACCCCTTTTTGATATCAAGTGAGATGTGCGCGCAGTGGAAGATTCGCACACATTTGAACGGCTTTTAAAATTGTATGGGTGCGCATGCAACTCCTGATTTTGGAACGTGCCAGCCTTTTAAAATTCACTTTAATATGAATGTTGCCCACTGGTTCCATATTTTCAGGACATGCTGATCCGGTCCTGATTTTACTCCACTGCAAGCAGTAGCTCTGATTTTCCTATTGCATTCACTAAGACTACAAGTACCATCATGCAATGGAGTAAAACCAGGACCGGGTCAACCTGTCCTGAAAATCTGGAGTCACCTGATAACTCTAGAATTGCTCAGATAAAGTGAAACAATGCCCCAGGAAGGCCCCAGTGCTGCCTTATTTAACCAGGTAAATTGTATGTGGGTAACAAGTTACCCAGAAACAATTTAGCTAGAGAACATGGGAAATATTCAGATCTTGGGTTTTATATGCTAACTTCTAAAGATAGCCAGACAAACCCTTTGAATATAAACTTCAAAGTCTGAAAGAATACAACATGTGAACTTTGGCAAACTGAAACGGGCATTATAAAATGTGAATAAATAAATAATGCATACCTGTGACCGATTTCTTATATCTTTTAATTCGATGTCAAGCTCTTCAATATCTTTATCTAAGAGTCGACAGAATTTTATGATGCTGCCATCTCTTTCAGCCACTGACTTATCAATTGCATTTCGTACTAATCCAATGGATGTTTTAAGAGTTGCGTATAAAGCAAAATCTTCAGGAGGTGTAGGTACTTGGTATTGCTCTATAAGTCGATACATCTGTGATACTACATTAGCATCTTCTTCAAGACTTTCAATCTGAAAATGTTATAATAATCAGTGTCAAAATATGTTACTGTATTACCCATTTTCTAAGTAAAACATAGACAAGTAAAATCACTATGTGCTCAATTCAACCAAATTCATCATGTAAAAAAACTTTCTGAAAAAGCAATTCACTAAATCTCAGGCCACATGCTAAAAATCATATAATATATTATTATTTTTCAGCACATTTTTTAACTCAAGAATCCCAACTAGATCTCTAAGCTGTCAACAGTTTATACATGACCCAACTCCATAAGAATCAGTAGGTACAAAGGAAAATAAAAGAAACACAAACATATTTAATTACTGAGGGAAAAGCACTATCAGAAGAATAATCAAGTTAAATGGAATAATATACAATAGTTAAGGAAGGTTCTAATATATGAAAAAGAAAAGAAAAAACTATCTAAAATCTAATATATATGTCTTGAATTGATCTCATTTTCATAAGTGCAACATATCAAGAAGGTCCAATGAAACAAACCGGAAGGTGGTCCCACGTAGCCAAGGCAAAAAAACAGAAGGGACTACCTTACACCGTGGAAAGACTTTTATTAGAATTGCCCAAAAAACTATGACATCATTTCCTGTGAAATGTGTCAATCACGTAGTCAAGGAGACAAAATTCCAGAGAACCAATGTCGATATTAATCAAAAGCATGGCTATTTTCACTGCACCAAAATAAACATTACATCATTTCCTTTATTGCACGGTTTATGTATATTTATGAAGGCTGACACTTAAAAAGAGGACTGTGTTGTATATATCTAGATATACCATGATCGCTACTGTGTCTATATGAAACCAGGCTTACTATGTAACGTTTAAAACAACAGAAGGAAAATTTATCCTTGTCAAGATCGCTACAGAGTAGCGCTTAAAGAGGAAAGCAAATGTTGCTTACCTGATGTAACAGGTGTTCTCACAGGACAGCAGGATGTTAGTCCTCACAAATGGGTGACATCGAGGATGGAGCCCACCACGGAAAACTTCTGTCAAAGTTTAAACAGAACTTTGACTGGCCCCTACTGGGCATGCCCAGCAAGGCACTGACCCTGCAGCCAGCAGGGGTCTCCCTTCAGTCTGATTTTCAAAGCTACAGGCAGTGCCTAGAAAGTAAGAATAAAACGAACCCAACACCGCGGGGAGGCGGGCGGGTTTCGTGAGGACTAACATCCTGCTGTCCTGTGAGAACACCTGTTACATCAGGTAAGCAACATTTGCTTTCTCACAGGACAAGCAGGATGGTTGTCCTCACAAATGGGTGAGTACCGAGCTGAGGATGTCCCGACTTGCACCAAATGTACCCAACGGTGTGCAGCAGGCACAATAAGTGAGGAGAAATTTGGGAAAGGGCATCCGCACCCAACCGGGTAGGTGGAAGGGTGTTGGTACATCAGGTTGGAAAAAGGTTACGCAAGACAGACTGGCCGAAGATGGAGTCCTGTCTTCCAGCCTTGTCCAAACAATAATGGGCTGCAAAGGTATGGAGAGAACTCCAGGTTGCAGCTTTGCAGATGTCAGGAAGCGGCACCGATCGAAGGTGTGCCACTGACGTCGCCATGGCCCTCACAGAGTGTGCTTTAACACGGTCTTGAAAAGGAATGCCAGCTTGCTCATAGCAAAAAGAAATGCAGTCCGCCAACCAGGAAGAAAGAGCCTGCTTACCCACAGGTTGTCCCAACTTATTAGGATGGAAAGAGACGAATAATTGAGTGCTCTTCCTATGGGAAACTGTACGGTCTAGGTAAAAAGCTAGAGCTCGTTTACAGTCTAGGGTATGCAGGGTCTGCTCTCCAGAGTTGGAGTGGGGCCTGGGAAAAAAGATAGGTAGTATGATGGATTGATTGATATGAAACTCAGAAACTACCTTAGGTAAAAATTTAGGGTGAGTGCGGAGTACCGCGCGGTCCTGCAGGAGCTTAGTGTAAGGCGGATAGGTAACTAGGGCCTGTAATTCACTAACCCTGCGAGCTGAAGTAATAGCCAAAAGGAATAACACTTTCCAAGTGAGATATTTAAAGTCACAGGAGTGCAGAGGTTCGAAAGGAGGTTTCATAAGACGACCAAGAACCAGGTTAAGGTCCCAGGATGGGGCCGGAGGACGCAAGGGCGGCTTTAGATGGAGCAAGCCCTTAAGAAAGCGTGTTACTAGGGGTTGTACTGAAATAGGATTACCCCCAATACCCTTATGGAAGGCGGCTACCGCACTGACATGCATTCTGATAGAAGAGGTTTTAAGACCTGATTCAGAGAGATGCCATAAATAGTCCAAGAAATTGGAGATTGGACAGGAAAGGGGATCAAGGGACTGAGAAGTGCACCATGATGTGTACCTTTTCCATTTGTATGAGTAAGACTTTCTTGTGGAAGGCTTTCGTGAAGCTATCAGGACCCGAGAAACGGAATCTAAAAGGTTGAAAGGCTGAAGGACTAACCTTTCAACATCCATGCCGTCAGGGACAAGACTTGGAGGTTGGGATGGAGGAGGCATCCGTCGTTTTGAGTGAGCAGATGCGGGTCCTTTCCCAGAGGAATGTGCCTGCGGATGGAGAGATCCTGGAGTATTGGAAACCATACTTGGCGTGGCCAGTAAGGTGCTATCAGGATTATGGTTCCTCCGTCCTGGCGTAGCTTCACGAGAGTCTTTGACACAAGAGGGAGTGGAGGGAATGCATAGAGCAGACCGGTTGTCCACTTGAGGGAGAAAGCATCCCTCGGCCGAGAGTGCTGGCTCCGAATGAGAGAGCAGTAATCGTCCACTTTGTGGTTCTGAGGGGACGCAAAGAGGTCTATGCGGGGAGAACCCCACTCGTGAAACAAAGAGGTCGCTACCAGAGGATCGAGTGACCACTCGTGTGGTTGGAAGACACGGCTCAGCTGGTCTGCCAATACATTGTCTACTCCCGGCAGGTAAGTGACCCTGAGGTACATGGAGTGGGAGAGGGCTTCCGCCCAGATCTGCGCAGCTTCCTGACACAGAAGGAAGGAGCCTTTGCCTCCCTGCTTGTTTATGTACCACATGGCCACTTGGTTGTCCGTCTGGATTAAGATTATCTGATGAAAGAGATGATCTTTGAAAGTGCGGAGCGCATAGCGGATTGCTCGAAGTTCCAGGAAATTGATCTGGTGTTCGGCTTCCTCTTTGGACCATAACCCTTGGGTTTGAAAGTCGTCCACATGGGCTCCCCAACCGATGTGAGAAGCGTCGGTGGTTAGGATTACTTGCGGATCCGGTGGAAGAAAGGGTAAGCCCTGAAGGAGGTTGACCTGAGTCGTCCACCAGGTTAAGGATAGGCGCAGGGCTTGTGTGACTGTGACTATGGAGGACAGAGGCTGAAAAGCTTGAATCCATTGGTGTCGTAGAGTCCATTGTGTTACTCTCATGGCTAGTCGGGTCATGGGAGTGACTTGAACCGAGGATGCCATGTGCCCTAAAAGAATGAGGAACTGGCGAGCCGTGGCAGTGTTCTGAGACTGGAGCTGGCGAGCCAGGGACATTAGGGTGTGGACCCTCTGAAGAGGAAGGTAAGCCTTTGCCTGTAAGGTGTCCAAGTCTGCCCCAATGAAGGATAAGGTTTGAGACGGGACTAAGCAAGATTTCTCGTAATTGACGAGAAACCCTAAAGAAAGGAGTGTTTGAATTGTCAATTTTAGGGAGGATTGAGCTATCTGTTGGGTGGAGGCCCTGATTAGCCAATCGTCCAGGTATGGGTAGACGTGGACACCTTCCTTCCTTAGGAATGCTGCTACCACTACGAGACATTTGGTAAAGACTCGTGGGGCAGAAGCCAGACCGAAAGGGAGGACACGGTATTGATAATGGTCGTGGCCTACTAGAAACCGCAGATATTTGCGATGGGATTGTGTGATCGCAATGTGGGTATAAGCGTCCTTGAGGTCGAGAGAGCACAGCCAATCCCCTCTTTGTAGCAGAGGGAGCAGCGCGCCTAGGGTTACCATTTTGAACTTCTCTTTTTGAAGGTATTTGTTGAGGGCTCGAAGGTCCAAAATGGGACGTAGTCCCCCTGATTTCTTTGGTATTAGGAAGTATCTGGAATAGAATCCCTTGCCTCGTTGAGAGGGAGGAACGGGTTCTATAGCATTTGATTGCAGAAGAAGGGATACTTCCTGTTGTAATTGAGCCAAATGGGTGGATAGACTCCACGCTTGAAGAGGCGGGGAGTCTGCCGGAAGAGTTATGAAGTTGAGGTGGTAACCCTGTGCGATAATTGTTAGCACCCACTGATCTGAGGTGATCTGCAACCAAGGTTGTAGAAAATGGTACAGTCGACCTCCCACAGGGATGTCCGGAAGAGGGGTTTGGCATGTGTTCCCTACAGGGGAGTCAAAGGCCAGCCGCAGGCCCAGGAGGAGGGGCTACAGTAGGCCTTTGTTTCCTAGGCTGACGCGGCTGAGGCCTAGTAGAGGATCGAGCTGGACGAGGCCTGGCCGATGGAGGGTAATAACGGCGTGGTCGAAAGAATGACTTCTTAGAGTCTTTCTTTTGCGGTTGCTTGGAGGTCAGCTCAGGTGGGACAGATGAGAGTTGTTTCAACGTCTCATGGTGGTCTTTTAACTCCGCCACAATCTGCTGAATTTGCTCTCCAAACAAATTATCGCCTAAGCAGGGTAAATCAGCAAGACGATCCTGAACCTCTGGGCGAAGGTTGGATGATTTTAACCAAGCCCAACGTCTGGCTGAGATGGCTGTGGCTGAAACTTTTGTGGAAGTATCGAATATGTCGTAGGCAGTCCTAATCTCGTGCTTCCCTGCCTCAAATCCCTTGTGAAGAAGGGCTTGAAGCTGCGGTTGGTATTGGTCTGGCAACGTGTCAGCATAGTCTTGCATCTGCTTAAGGATGGCTCTGTTGTACTGAGTCATGTAAAGTTGATATGAAGCTATGCGTGAAATCAACATAGCTCCATGATAGACTTTCCGTCCAACACTATCTAGGAACTTGTTGTCCCTGGTAGGTGGGGTAGAAGAGTGTGGCTTAAGACGCTTGGCCTTCTTCTGCGCGGACTCAACCACAACAGAGCGATGATCCAGTTGAGGTTTTTGGAAACCTGGTGCTGACTGGACAAGGTAGGTGGAGTCAGCTTTTTTGTTAACTGGGGACCCTGATGAAGGAGATTCCCAGTTTTTCTTGAGCAGATCCAAAAACACCTGGTGTATAGGGATGGAAGCGATGATTTTTGGAGCATCCAGAAATTGAAGGAGTTCCATCATCTGGTGTCTGTCATCAGCTTCAGATTGTAGTTGAAAGGGTACAACTTCTGACATCTCTTTCACAAAATTAATGAAAGATAGATCCTCAGGAGGAGATCTTTTTCTACTCTCTGTAGGAGATGGTGGCGAAGGCAAATCTGTGTCAGAAGATGTATCATCATCATCACCCCAGGTATCGTAGGGATCAAGTGGGGCTTGTAGCCCTGATGGACCTGGCTGAGGCTCTGAAGGCATCGATGGAAACCGAGGTGGAATCGGTGCCGTAGGTGGAACCAGAAATGGCATCGATGGCTTCGGTGCTGCCGATGGAATCGGTGCCTGGCGTGGAATGGATGGAACCGAAGGATATATCGGTGGAGATATACCAGAAGGCACCGATGGAACCACCCCGGAAGGGAGAATCCGGAACGGTGTTTCTCCTGCCGATGAAAATCCAGTCGGAGACGGTGGTGTTGTCGATGGTACTGGAATCACCGATGGAAGGGCCGTCATGAGCGCCTCCATGCGGCTCAGTAGCGGTGCTAGCGCTTGTATCAACGGCTCGGTGGTCGGTTCCCTCCTCGGTGGCGAAGCCGGTGCCGGTGTCGGTGTCGGGGGCGGCACTGGTACCGGTGCCGAAGACGGTGCCGATGGAGGTTGCAAATTCTTCATCGCTTTCTCGATGGCCTCCTGGACCAGCCGGTCCAGTTCTGCCCGGAGACCAGGGGTAACCATACCCGGCTCGACGGGAGAGGGAGGCTGAGGCAGGGCCGGAGGAACCACCGTAACCGGTGGGATCACGGCCCCCGCACCCCGGGAGGGTGAGGGTTTCCTCGATGCCGGCGAACGAGACGTGGAGGGTGTCCGGTCTGTTCGCGGCTTCTTTGTCGGTGGCTCGGCTTGAGCAGAGGTCGATGGCTGTGGATCCTCGACAGGCCGAGACTTGTGCCGTCGATGGCGGTGCTTTTCCTTCCGATCACCTCGCCCATCCGGGGAAGGGACGGGAGTCGACGGCCGAGAAGCGATCGATGGCGGACGGTCACCGGAGGGTTGACGATGATGGTACAACTTCGACGGTGCCGGTTCCGATGACGTCGATGCTATCGATGGCGTTGGGGTGGGTGCATGGAAGAGGAGCCCCATCTTCTCCATCCTGGCTTTGCGACCCTTGGGTGTCATTAAGGCACATTTGGTGCAAGTCAGGACATCATGCTCACTACCCAAACACATTACACAAACCCTGTGGGGGTCTGTGATGGACATAGTCCGGGTACAATCCGGACAACGGCGGAACCCCGTTGCCATGGCCTGAGGCCAAAATTGAGGCTGGGGATCGGTAAGTGCCAACAGGCCTCAAGGGCCAAAATCGACGGTAGTCGATGGAAAAAGGCAAAAAACTTACCGGGTTCCGTAAGATGACTAGAAATTTGTCGAAGGGAGACCCCTGAGGGGCAAATTTTCTTAGGAAATTAATTTCCAAATTCCTGTCAGGAACGTGGTTAGAGAGCTCCTTTCACCGCGTGGCAACTGCTGCGCGGAAAAAAGAAGACTGAAGGGAGACCCCTGCTGGCTGCAGGGTCAGTGCCTTGCTGGGCATGCCCAGTAGGGGCCAGTCAAAGTTCTGTTTAAACTTTGACAGAAGTTTTCCGTGGTGGGCTCCATCCTCGATGTCACCCATTTGTGAGGACAACCATCCTGCTTGTCCTGTGAGAAAATATGTGTCTATATCAAACCGGAGTCATTATATAACATTTGGACCATTGATTTCTACTTTTCAAACACTGGTCCTGAAGGATATTGAAAAGTTAGAAGGTAAACGTAATTTTGTCACACATAATATCACTAAAGAAGAAAGGATAGCTATTGAAAATTTACAAAGGAATGAGAAAATTGTCATAAAACCGGCGGATAAAGGAGGGAAAATTGTGATTATGGATAGGGAGAAATATACCACAGAAATAAACAGACAACTTTCAGACCCAACTTTTTACAGTAAACTACAGGCCAACCCAACAGATTCTATTAAAAAAGAAATAGACGACATTTTAGATGTAGCAAGGAAGACCAATGTCCTTACTAAGAAGGAACTAGATTTTTTAACTGTATCCAAACCAGTTATGCCAACTATATACATCCTTCCGAAGATACATAAATCTGTAACAGCACCCCCAGGGAGACCCATAGTTTCTGCTATGGGTTCATTATTGGAACCAATTTCAAAGTTTATCGATAAGTTTTTGAGACCTCAGGTACCTAAGATTGCCTCATATGTTAAAGATTCCAATGATATTATCAATACTTTAGAAACCTTGGACCTAAAAGAAGATGATGATATTACCTTGGTTTGTTTGGATATTGAGTCCCTTTATACAAACGTACCTCAATCAGAAGCACTCTTGATCATAGAAGACGTTCTACATAGACGCGAAGAATGTAAGCGTATACCTACATGGTTTATTTTAGAATTAGCAAGGATAGCACTTACAAAAATTTTTTTTGAATTTGAACATAAATATTTTCTTCAATGCAAAGGTGTAGCCATGGGCGCTACCATGGCTCCCTCGATAGCCAACTTGTACGTCAGTGTTTTTGAAGATAAAATGAAGCTAGACCAACAACATATGCAAAATATAGCTTTATGGCGTAGGTACATCGACGATGTTTTTATGATTTGGAAAGGTGACATGAATGACCTCCCTTCTTTTTTGGTTTGGTTATAGATACCAATCTCAAATTTACTATGACATACTCCAAAGAAACAGTTTCATATTTGGATATCCAAATTTCAGTACAAGACGGTAAATTTAGTATGGACCTGTATAAGAAACCGACAGATACTAATAAATTTTTAGATTACACTAGTTGTCATAATAAATCCATGAAAAATAATCTTCCTTATTCCCAGTTTCTAAGGATACGAAGATTGTGTACAGATGAGGATGTGTTCCAACAAAGGGCAAGAGAACTTGAAGTGAGGTTTATACAGAAACATTATCCAGCACCACATATAAAGGCTGGATATATGAGAGCACAGACACAAGAAAGACACACACTTTTGAAATCCAAAAAGAGAGAAACAAAGGATATTGTGGCATTCCCCTTAACATATAATCACATGACACATAGAATTGTTGGAATTATTAGAAAAAATTGGGAAATTGTGCGGAACTTAGAGTGCTTCGAAAACAGCAGCCTTGTTATAGCTAACAGACGTGAACGCAATTTAAGAGATTTTCTTGTCCCCTCTGCACTTCCACGTAAACAGTTCAAAGATTTGAGACCTCAGGGCCACTACCCATGTGGTCACTGTTCAGTGTGCTCTGTGAATCCGAAGGCTAAACAGGTTTTGTTCAATAACCAATCAGAACCATATAAATTGATGAAATTCACTAACTGCAAAAGTGAGGGTGTGGTCTATGTAGCATATTGCACATGCAACAAATTTTACATTGGTAAGACCATTCGACCACTGAACAAACGTTTGATTGAACACAGGAGTGCGATCAACAGAAAGCTAGAAGGTAAACCAATGGTTGAGCATTCCAGTCAAGCTAACCATAATTTTGAAGACTACAAATTCTGTGTATTATATAAACCTAATTTGAACTGGAGAGGTGGAGATCTGGATAAGGTCTTACTACGCATAGAACAACGTCTTATTTTTAAATATAATACTGTAGAACCGGCAGGGTTAAATCAAGAAATAGATTTTTCTGTTTTCTTATAATAGATTTTTCTGTTTTCTTATATTTTTTTAGACAAGTGACCCGCTTTCACCTATATATATTCAGTTGCACTCCTGTGTTCCGATCGCCAGACAGTGACCCTGTTTTAAAGGAGATGCATTATTGATAGTATCAGTTTTTCTATTTTTTTTTTAAATTTTTTTTTTAAATTTTAGACAAGTGACCTGCTTTCACCTATATATATTCAGTTGCACTCCTGTGTTCCGATCGCCAGACAGTGACCCCGTTTTAAAGGAGATGCATTATTGATAGTATTAGTTTCTCTCTTCCCTTCCTTCTTTGGGTTTTGCACGTCACTTAGTGAACCCGTCACTGATATACAACTAGTTTATCCTTCATTGTTATAAAGAATCACTGATATACAACTAGTCTATTCTTCGTTGGTCCAAATGTTATATAATGACTCCGGTTTGATATAGACACATATTTTCCTCTTTAAGCGCTACTCTGTAGCGATCTTGACAAGGATAAATTTTCCTTCTGTTGTTTTAAACGTTACATAGTAAGCCTGGTTTCATATAGACACAGTAGCGATCATGGTATATCTAGATATATACAACACAGTCCTCTTTTTAAGTGTCAGCCTTCATAAATATACATAAACCGTGCAATAAAGGAAATGATGTAATGTTTATTTTGGTGCAGTGAAAATAGCCATGCTTTTGATTAATATCGACATTGGTTCTCTAGAATTTTGTCTCCTTGACTACATGATTGACACATTTCACAGGAAATGATGTCATAGTTTTTTGGGCAATTCTAATAAAAGTCTTTCCACGGTGTAAGGTAGTCCCTTCTGTTTTTTTGACATATCAAGAAGGAACATTTCATTTACGAACAATGAATCTTAGGTTTCTACAGCATTAAAGCCTCATTCTCCACTGAATGCTTCCTAGAGTAGCATACACCAAAAGCTCTATATAGTAATAAAATAATCAAACATAAGAAATATATTTTGTAATATGGTCTCTTTGAAAAATTGAATATAATATTTTAAGTAAAATGACTTTATGAAAAAAGTTGATGGACAGCGTGATTGTGAAATGGCTCTGATTGATACTCATTTTTTCATGAATTCTTAAGCATGCCTAGAACACAAATGGGTAGATTTTAAAAGGAGTGCACGTGGTATACATGTGCGCAAGCTCCCCGGCGCACACACATGTGCACACACAAGTTATAAAATCAGGAGTCGGCAAGGGGGTGCACAATTGTGCACGTTGCGCGCACCAAGCCGTGCTGCCTTCCCCTGTAACCTAACCTTCACACCCCTTCCCCTAACCTTTCCCCCCGAGCCCTACTCTAACCCCCCCAAAATTGTTATCTTACCTTTTGTGCCTGCCTCTGGGCAAGCGCAAGTTGTGCACGCCTGCGGGTGCTGGCAGCCTGTCGGCACGCAATCCTTCGACAGAGCAGCAATGGCCACTGTGTCGAAGGATCGCCCTGCCCACGAACCCTCACCATGCCCCCGCCCCGCCCCCGGACTGCCCCTTTTGTAAAGCCCTGGGACTTACACGTGTCTCGGGGCTTTATGTGCATCGCCAGGCCTTTTTTAAATAGGCCCGGCGCGCGTAACCCGATTTACGCGCATAGAGCTTTGAAAATCCAGCCCAAATTGTTCACCTGTAATGGGTGTTCTTAATAGACAGCAGGATAAAGCAGCCATACAAGTAGGTTGATGTCATTCAATTGTGCCAGCACAAACATATTCTCTCAGAGCTCAGAAAGAAAAGATTTACAGGTGAATTTTCAAACATATTGTACTTAAAAATTAGTACTTCCATGCATAAAATAGTACATATGCAAATACATGCTATTTTCAAAACCGCAACTTAAATACATATATTGGAGTCTCTAAGTAACTTTTCTTGTGTAAGAAAGGGGCATGCCAGGAGAGTTCTGGGTCTGGGGCCAACAATTACACAAATAAGTTGCTATTTTAAAACTTGGCAAAGTGACGCACATACGTCTTTTACATGCGTAAATTTATTTCTGTTCAATATGTTATGTGAGCATAAATATTGGGTCTGGTTGCAATTGGGGACTTCAGGTGAAGAGCCAGGAGGGTCTTCATGAGTTGCAGATGGACTGGGTGAACTAGTAGATGAATTGATAAAACTAGTTATTTCATTGCCACACACATGTTGTAAAATACTCTGACTTACATGTCTAAAAGACAAGTTATGTGGGTAAAAACACAATTAAAATCTACATGTTTAAAAGAGAATTTTAAAAAATCGGTGTGCTCCAAAACTGAGAGATACATGAATATGTCAGGTCGGTGTGTGCCGATCAGATTTAGGTAAACGCATACGAGCATATCCCCTGCTATGTGCACAAATGAAAAGTTCCGAAAAAGGGTCTGGGTGGGGCATGAGTATTCCTAGATTTCAACATCAAAGTTGCACGTAAATACTTACACGCACAGATGCATGCTGGAGTCCCCTGCCTTGCAACTTTACTTTTGCTGCAAAGGATGTGTACGTAACAATATAAAGAAAAATAGATAGATTGATGGGGTTTTAAAGGTGGGTAGTAATAAGGGAAATGAGAGGCTATTAAATTAGTGGGGGTTGGAAGTCCTATCCCTTACTTGGATGAAGTGGGAAAGAACTGGGAAAACTGGTAATGGCATCGGCCCACCACTTAAGTGGTAGAAGCGGTATTTGCGCACACAGGCGCGCGTACACTTAAAATTGTGCACACGTGCACACGGTCAGTCCATTCTGATGGCGAAACTGAATGACGGTATACAAAACACATTAAATAAATAAATTAATTAATTAATTGATTAATTTATTTATTTGTTTATTTATTAATTAATGCATATGTTATAAAATGGCCATGTCCCTGACCAATGAATGTGCACATATATGCACCCACACACCTGTTTAAAAGTCACCATCTTATCCTTTTAAAATTGAAAGTACAAGATTTATCCAGCTAATTCACAACTTATTTGGATAAGTAGCACGTTTCCTGCTACTTAGATGGACAAATTTGAACTTATTTAGATAAGTAGCAGCACTCATCCAGCTATATTCCAATTTATCTGGCTAAGTAGCATCAGGCCCACATAGCTGGTTAAGTCTGAAAAACGCCACTTTTCCATCTATGTAGCACTTTTTGGACTTATCCAGCTATGTGCCACTAATTAGCTAGATAAATTGGCATTTATCTGGATAAGTCTGAACTTGTGCAGCTCGTGGTTTTTACAAACGCATTTATGCATGCATATGTTCTCGTATTTTATAACCTGCACATATTCTTTCCATGGAGATTATAAAATACAGTAGCAACTTTGCATGTGCCCAAATACATGCTTAAGTGTGTCCATGCAAGCAGTTTTGAAAGTTATCCTCCCTCTGAGCATGCACTCAAGTTCCCATATAGTGGCCCTGCCTGAGACTTCTCTAAGCTTCAATTCTATGGGGAGGTAGGTAGGTGGGATAGACTGCCTGATTTGTTCTGTTCTCTATGGAGATCACCCATTACAGGAGAGCAACTTCACTTTCATCATTGACAAGCAGGCCAAATATAGTCACACCAGTGGGGACTCCCAAATTGAAGATTCCTCCAGACATGCTTTTCTGTTGAGGTTTCATTCAACTATCAATATAATGATAGATGGTAGAGCTGAAGCTACTTATTAAATACGTTTTTGAGAATTGCTTGGCCAAAGGCAATATCATGTTTTGAGTCTTGCTCTAAATAATAATGTTTCATGAAGATGTGGACAGAGGAGTGGATGTCTTCAATTGAAATCAATCTCTGAAAAACTACCAAAGCTGAAGTAGCTGATATGCTTTAGCTTTGATAGCAAGGTTTTTTCCTGCTCTTTTGTAACAGAATGAAATGCAGTCAGATAGACATGTAGAAAAAGTCAGTTTTGTAACAGAATGGCCTGAATTGTTTGGAGCATATGCATTGAACAACTGAGTTTTCCTGAACGGTGTTGTCCTTGCTAAATAGAAAAGTATAGCCATTCTGTGATCCAGCATATGAATTATCTTTCCCTGTACATACCAGGATCAGTCCAGGACACCTGGGTTGTGACCCCGCACCAGTAGATGGAGACAGATTAAAACTTGTGGGCGGAGCTACATATGCTCCTGTGCCAGTCACAGCCCCTCAGTCTTACTCTGTCTCCAGTAGGTGGTGCAGGTGTAGTCACAGCCTCTGGGTGCCCTGAGGACTGATTCTTAGTTTAGTCAGGGTTATTTTAGTTCTTTTACTAATTTTCTGCTCAGTTTGTTTTTTAAGGTAAATTTTTAATTCTAATTCTGGTTAGAGTAGTTAAACGGAAGCTGTCCGTCCTGCCTCCCAGGGGGGTGGGAAGGTTCTGAGAGGACCATCCCCCCCTGGTTGAGGCCGCTGCTGAGGGTCGAGGACCCGAACTGCCAAAGCAGCAGCGTTGGAGTGACACCGGGGAGCCCGGTTCACTCACCCCCAACAGGAGCAGGAGCCCCAGGACCCTGGACAGCGGCAGGTTTGTTTTAAAAAAAAAAAAAAAAAAGTGTATTTTTATTTTTCTTTGTTTGTGTCGGCTCTCCGTTTTCTTCTTCGCCGGGGGGGAAATAGGTCCTCGGTTCGGCGAGGGGAGGGGAGTTTTTCGGCGCTTTAAATTTATTTTATTTTTAATTTTCCTTTGCGTTCCCGCGCGACTGTGAGGATGCCTTGGGGTACAGTTTGCCGCGCTTGCGGCTCGGCGCGCGCGCGGCTCTCCCGTGAGGGGATTTGTTCCGCCTGCGTTCCAGGCGGGGAGGGACCTTCTACAACAAGCAGGGGGGTCCGTTCCCGGTCGGTGCGGTCGCCGTCGCGCACTCCCGCCGTTCCTGTCACGCCAGCTGACCCCTTCCCGCTCAGTGCGGGAGCGGCGGCCATCTTGGCTTCTGTTCATGAAGTCAGGCAGGAACCTGCAGGGGATTCTGCAGTGCCTCCCGTGTTGTCGCCTCAACAACGGTCTTCAGGGGGGGGCTTCCACCGGGGGGGCTAAGTCCCCGGATGAGGATGGTGATGATTCGGTCACCTCAGATTCGGAGTCTTCGTTTTCGGCGGATTTTGCCCTCCTGCTGTGCAAAGTTTTAAAATACAAGGGCCGCAGGCGCAAGGAGCTGCATAGCCACTCCAAAAGGGACACTCCAAAGAAGAAAAAATCCCGGGATGACCCTGCGACAAGAAAACGGACACCAAGAGGTGTCCCGCAGGATACAGATACCGACTCCACCTCACAAGATGAGGTGGATCCGCCCAACGAGCCCCTGACGGGGGTCGATGGCGCGAAGGGGGACAATTCTGCCCAGTCGGGGCCGGGCAAACCTTCGCAAGCCGGTGATGGGGACGACTCTAAGGTGGTACGTCTTTTCCGAAGGGACGAACTGTCCCCGCTTATTCTGGCAATTCTCAACGAGTTAGGGGTTGAAGCCCCACCGACAGTTTCTCGCCCCGGAGCAACTATGGATCCAGTCCTGCTGGGACTCACTGGTCCAGCGGTAGCCTTCCCATTCCATTTCTCGGCATCGGACATTTTGTTTCGGGAGTGGGACACTCCTGAGCTGGGACTGAAGGTAACCAAAGCTATGGATAAGCTCTACCCCCTGCCGGAGGACGCACTGGAACTTCTTCGGCTTCCAAAGGTGGATTCTGCGGTGTCAGCGGTAACAAAACGTTCCACGATTCCGGTCACTGGGGCCACGGCCCTTAGAGACATACAGGACAGGAAGCTGGAGGTGCAGCTCAAGAAGATCTTCGAGGTCTCAGCATTGGGAGTCCGAGCTGCCATCTGTAGCAACTATGCCATGCGGGCTAGTTTGCGCTGGGCCCAAGTTCTACAGGCGAATGCAGGTCTTTCCCCTGAAGAGGCCACACAGGCAGATCGCCTAGAGGCTGCCATTGCTTATGGTGCGGATGCTCTTTATGATCTACTACGTACTTCCGCTAGATCCATGGTTTCTGCTGTCTCGGCGCGCCGCTTGCTTTGGCTTCGCAATTGGGCGATGGATGGATCCTCCAAAGCTCACCTTCGAGCTCTGCCTTTCAAGGGAAAGTTATTGTTCGGTAAAGAGTTGGATGATCTGATGCTTTCTCTTGGTGAGAACAGGGCTTTTAAACTCCCAGAAGACAGGTCCAGAGCCCGGTCCTCTTATTCGGCCAGATCCCGGTTCCGAGGCAACAAGAAGTCTCGTCCACAGAGGTCCTCGGGTCAGTCTTATCGCTCAACTTCTTCCCGGGCTTCTTCATGGCCACAGTCCTTTCGGGGGAAACGTTACGGCAGACAGGGAGGCACCCCGTCCAGCACGGGGCCCAAAGCCTCTCAATGAGATACGGCGGGTCCATTCCTTACGGCAGCCGCTGGCCTCCGTTCCAAATGTAGGGGCGAGGCTGACCTTGTTTTTCGAGGAATGGGCCAAAATAACTTCCGATCAGTGGGTCCTCAACATCATAAGACACGGTTACGCGTTAGATTTTGTACGGACTCCAGCAGACAAGTTCCTGATGTCGCCCTGCAAGTGCCCAAAAAAGACGACGGCAGTGCTAAGCACCCTCCGGCGCCTGGAAGATTTAGGAGCAATCGTTCCCGTTCCTCCCAATCAACAAGGCACGGGTCGTTATTCCATTTACTTCATCGTGCCGAAGAAGGATGGCACGGCCCGACCGATTTTGGACCTCAAAGGAGTAAACAAGTGTCTGCGTATTCCACACTTCAAGATGGAAACGATTCGGTCAGTGATTGCCTCGGTTCGTCCAGGCGAATTCATGGCCTCCTTAGACCTCACGGAGGCGTACCTCCACGTCGGAATTCAGCCGTCTTTCCAGAGATTTCTCAGATTTTGCATCTTGGGCAGACACTACCAATTTCGGGCTCTTCCCTTCGGCCTCGCCACGGCTCCGCGAACATTTACAAAAGTGATGGTAGTGGTGGCGGCTCACCTTCGACGAGAGGGGTTCCTGGTGCACCCCTACTTGGACGATTGGCTGATTCGAGCCAAGTCCGAAACCTGTTGCCGTCAAGCGGTAGCCAGAGTCCTCCAGTTGTTGCAGACCTTAGGTTGGGTTGTCAATCTCAACAAGAGTCAGCTTGTTCCTACCCAGTCCTTGGAATACCTGGGAGCTCTTTTCGACACGAAGCAGGGCAAGGTTTTTTCTGTCTGCGGATCGTGCACGCAAGCTTCAGTGTCAAGTGCGTCGATTATTAAGTCTTCAGCTGCCGCTGGTTCGCGATTATCTGACGGTTCTGGGATCTATGGCGTCCACACTGGCGTTGGTTCCTTGGGCTTTTGCTCATCTGCGACCATTACAATTTGCGTTGCTCTCCCGATGGAAGCCGGTATCAGAAGAGTTCCACCTACCACTTCCACTCACGACTCAGGCGCGGGAGAGTCTTCACTGGTGGCTCGATCCGGGCCATCTCTCTTGCGGAGTGTCTCTGTTGGTCCCCGACTGGACAGTGGTGACGACGGATGCCAGTCTCTCCGGTTGGGGAGCGGTCTGCCTAGACAAGTCGGTACAGGGCCGATGGTCCTCCGTCCAGTCGCAGTGGTCCATCAACCGTCTGGAAACCAGAGCGGTGCGCCTGGCTCTGCAAGCCTTCCTCCCGTTGGTCCAAGGGAAGGCGGTCCGTGTGTTGTCGGACAATGCAACAACAGTATCATACATCAGTCGCCAAGGAGGGACAAGAAGTCCACTTGTGGTGGAAGAGGCAAAGCTTCTGATGAGTTGGGCAGAGCGCCATCTCAACTCCATAGCAGCATCTCACATAGCCGGGGTCGACAATGTTCAGGCGGACTTCCTCAGTCGACACCACCTCGACCCCGGAGAATGGGAGCTGACGGAAGATGCCTTTCATCTCATTTGCGATCGGTGGGGGCTGCCCCACATGGACCTGATGGCCACGTGGCACAACGCGAAGGCTCCTCGGTTTTACAGTCGACGTCGGGAGCGAGGAGCCGAGGGCGTCGATGCGCTGGTTCTTCCTTGGCCAACCAATGTGTTGTTGTACGTATTCCCTCCGTGGCCAATGATAGGCAAGATCTTAAGGCGCATAGAGTTGCACCCGTCCAAAGTGATCATGGTAGCGCCGGAGTGGCCAAGGCGCCCTTGGTTTGCGGATCTCGTTCAGCTGTCGGTGGATGCTCCCCTTCGGCTACAGGGGTTTCCGGGGCTCCTTCGTCAGGGCCCCGTTTGTTTGGAGGATGCGGATCACTTCTGTCTCGCGGCATGGCTTTTGAGAGGCAACGTCTAAAGAAAAAAGGCTATTCAGATGCGGTGGTAGCCACGTTACTGCGGTCCAGAAAGCAGTCTACGTCCTTGGCTTATGTACGTGTCTGGGTAGTTTTTGAGGAGTGGTGTATCAGCCGAGGGCTAGATCCCATTTCCGCTTCCGTCTCTGATATTCTGGCTTTTCTTCAGGCCGGTCTAGCCAAAGGGCTTTCTTGTAGTACCGTTCGTGTACAGGTGGCGGCGATTGGTTGTCTGCGGGGTAAGGTTCGCGGTTCCTCTCTGGCCCTGCATCCCGATGTCTCTCGTTTTCTTCGGGGGGCTAAACATCTTCGTCCACCACTACATCATCCATGTTCCTCTTGGAATCTTAATTGGGTCCTTTCTTCTTTGTCTACGGCTCCGTTCGAACCCTTAAAACGGTCTACTCTTAAGGATCTTACTTTAAAGACCGTTTTCCTGGTTGCGATTACCTCGGCTCGGAGAGTCTCGGAATTACAGGCTTTGTCTTGTCGGGAGCCATTCCTGCGGATTTCAGATATGGGAGATTCCCTGCGGACGGTTCCGTCTTTTTTGCCAAAAGTGGTGTCACCGTTTCATTTGAACCAGTCTATTGAGCTTCCCGCTTTCGCAGGTGCTGAATATTCGGACCCGCAATGGAAAGAATTGCGGAAGTTGGATGTGCGGAGGGTTCTCCTCCGTTATCTAGAAGTCACTAACCCTTTCCGGGTGTCGGATCATCTCTTTGTTCTATTCTCGGGCCCAAAGAAAGGGGGCCCGGCTTCCAGGACGACAATCGCACGGTGGCTTAAAGAGGCCATCGGCTCAGCGTACGTGTTACGAGGGAAGCCTATCCCGAACGGTCTCAGGGCTCATTCGACAAGAGCTCATGCTGCGTCTTGGGCGGAATCTTCTCAGGTTTCGCCTCAAGAGATTTGTAGGGCAGCTACCTGGAAGTCCTTACATACCTTCATTAGACACTATCGGTTGGATGTTCAGGCTGCAAATTCTGGGGGTTTTGGAGAGAGGGTACTCTGAGCGGGACTCTCTGCTTCCCACCCTCGGTAATTTAGCTCTGGTACATCCCAGGTGTCCTGGACTGATCCTGGTACGTACAGGGAAAGGAAAATTAGTTTCTTACCTGATAATTTTCGTTCCTGTAGTACCAAGGATCAGTCCAGGATCCCGCCCGTACTGTTCTGAAGAAACGGAGAGTCCGCTCGTTTCTTTGTTAACTTTTCCGGTTATTGCTTCGTTCCCTCGTTTTGGGGTTCTGTTCCGGTTGGGGGTCCTTGAATGGCTCCCTGTTAAAGTTAGTTATTTAGTTTGGTTGTTCTATTTTTTGTCTACTTTGACATTACGTATGACTGAGGGGCTGTGACTGGCACAGGAGCATATGTAGCTCCGCCCACAAGTTTTAATCTGTCTCCATCTACTGGTACGGGGTCACAACCCAGGTGTCCTGGACTGATACTTGGTACTACAGGAACGAAAATTATCAGGTAAGAAACTAATTTTCCTGTTCAGCTATACTAGCATGAGGCTTTGGGAAGAAAGTAGGAAGAACTATTGATTGATTCAAGTGACATAATATAACAAACTTAGGCCTAGATTAATCATTTTTGCATGGATAACGCAGGGCTAATGCTAACATTAGTAAAAGAGGTGTTTCCATGTAATTGAAGGAGTTAACATTTTGCTGTGAAAAGTTTCGCAGACTGTGATATTATCACAGTTCGCGAAACATCTTCGTAGTCTGAGAAATGTCATCGCATTTTGTGAAACATCATCACGTTTTGCAAAAAACCTACAAACTTTATCGCGCCGCGCGATAATGTATCAATGTATAAAAGCTAACTTCCTGGCCCTCCTCCTTTGAGGGTGTGGAAGGAGTTCGATTAGAGGAGGTAGGTGTTGGAGGTGCTTTAGAGTTCTAGTGATTACTGATTGCGGAGTCTTGTTTGCTGTTGTCATCTGTTTCCCTTAACCTTTGTCTTTTGTCATATCTGTTGGAGTGAAATCTAGTTTGTCATGTGTTTGTCTTTTTATGTGAACAGTGGTGTGAAGGAGGAGGTGAGGCATGGAGGACTAGTGAGGAGGAGGAGGTGAGGTGTAGAGGGGGAGGTGAGGTGTGGAGGACTGGTGTAGAGGAGGTGAGGCATGGAGGAGTGGTGTTGAGGAGGAGGTGAGGTGTAGAGGAGGAGGTAAGACGTGGAGGACTGGTATGGAGGAGGTGAGGGATGGAGGAGTGGTGTGGAGGAGGAAGTGAGGTGTGGAGGAGGTGAGGAGTGGAGTAGTGTTGTGGAGGAGGTGAGGAGTAGAGGAGTGTTGTGGAGGAGTGTTGTGGAGTGGAGGAGTGGTGTGTAGGAGCGTCAGAGGAGTGGTAAGAGAGGTGAGAAGAGGAATGAGGAGAGTAGAGGGAGGAGGAAGGAGAGGGAGAGGGAGGAAGAGGGGCGTAGTGGTAGGGGAAGGAGGAGTAGGAGTAGGGACAGGGGTAGTGTGAGAGACAGGCAGGAGGGAAGGGATAGGAGGGTGGAGGTGGGGGAAGGGGTTAGTCAGGTAAGAATGGGGGAAGGAGTTCCTCAGGATAGGGATAAACAAACAGGCCAGAGGGGAAGGGAGTTGGAAGTACAGGGTCAGGTGGGGGGAGGATGGGAGTGGAGAATCTGGTGGGACAGAGAGTGAGGGCTGGGAGGACACCCCTCAGGAAGTGGCACCCCCTTCAGGCAGCCAGGCAGCTGCAAGGCAGAGACAGCGTGCAATCCACTTCAGCACAGAGGAGAATGATCTTCTGATCGCTGGTGTGCTGCAGCACTATGCCCACCTATTTGGAAACCGTGCAGCCAAGACCTCCAAAACAGCGAAGGTTCAGCTGTGGACCAGCATAGCCCAGACCATCAGCCGGCACAGTGGCATAAGGCGCAGCTGGGAGCAGGTTTCTCATCGCTACTGAGATGACAAGGCACAGCTCAAAGGAAAGATTGCAGAAAGAAACAGGTTTCAGCATGAAACTGGAGGAGGGGCCCCTTGCCGAATTTTATTCACCGATATGGAGACCCAACTAATGGAATGGCTGGGACCGGATGTATTTGAAGGGATGGATCAGTGGCTAGACACCTCACATCTCGCTGCTGGCAAGTTGTGTACTGTCCTCTGGGCCCCCAAACCTTGAGCTAGACAGAAACTACATAAAGTTCAAAGCACATTGCTATGTAAGAGGATTACTAGGTCAAATAAAAAGCTGCACCTCTCATGCAAACAAACACATTGGTACTTATGTACTCTCTCCTGTTTTCCCTCTATTTCCACAGAACACTCCGGCCCCAGCCAGGAGCGTCCAGGATCCAGCTGGGAAGGCCCAGGGACGAACCATGATCCCCCGGGGATGAGCCGCCCACCCATGTTAAACAGGCCCCTTTCAGTGGATGCCCAGTCACAGTGGTAGTCGGAGGAGGAAGAGAAGCAGTCAGTTGTGAGCCCCCCTCCCTCTGTGGAATGCATTCATCAGCAGAAAGAAGCCCCCTCAATCTTTCCTTAGAAATGCACTCACTAATGGAGCAGCATGATTGGGAAGTTTCTGAGGAGCCTCCTAGCAGCACCCCACATCGCTTAAATGTCAGCCCGGTGATGTCAAGCTTGCAGCCATTCATCCCATCAACAAGCCCTGTACCACAGCCAACCTCCCATGTACCTGTGCCTCCAATACCTCCAGCACCTGCACCAGCACCACCACTATTGGGCCCTGCTCTGTTGGCCCCACTGGCAGATCCCATGACAAGCACACATGCAGAGCAATTTCGTGCAAAACTGCGTGGGGTATAGCAAGCCCTCACCCGCCAAAATTGACTGAGGGAGCTTGGGACAGCAGCAGCAGTCACCCAATCAGGGAACAGCATAATGGCAGCTCTCAGCACCCTCTCCAACATTATGCTCCAGATTTGCAGCGGATGCCAGAGCAGCAGTCTGGGTCCTCAGCAGGTTCCATCCCATCAACACCTCGCAGCAGTCCCTCAGGGTCCCGAGGGCACAGGGGGCATCCGCCCAAGACCATACTACCTCCAACAGGTAAGCCGCAACATGGCAAGGGTCCATGAGGGCAAAGTATGCATAATTACACATGGCTAGGGCACTAAGCAAAATTGCTTACCTTGTAATAGGTGTTATCCCAGGACAGCAGGATGTAGTCCTCACATATGGGTGATGTCAGTAACGGAGCCCTAGTGCGGGAAAACTTCTGTCAAAGTTTCTAGAAACTTTTGACTGGCCCTGTGAGGCCACTGAGCATGCCCAGCATGCCATGATATTCTCTGCCACAGGTGTCTCACTTCAGTCTCGTATGTAGCAATAAGCCTAGAGAGACCATCCTGAACTTTTCCTTTTTGAGAAATTTGTTGAGATTTCTGAGGTCTAGGATGGGACATAGGCCTCCTGTTTTCTTTGGAATGAGAAAATATCGGGAGTAGAATCCTCTGCCCTGCTGAGACCTGGGCACCAGTTCTATAGCCCTGGATTTCAGAAGGGTGGATAATTCTATTTGAAGTTGAGAAATGTGAGTTTCTTTGTGATGAATGTGACTTTTTGGGAAATCTGATGGAATTGAAAGGAAATTGAGTTGATATCCTCGAGATATTATGGACAGAACCCACTGATCTGTTGTTACTGTTATCCAAGTGTTGTAAAATTTGGATAATCTTCCTCCTACAGGGAATTCTGACCAAGGATTTTCTGAGTGGCTGAGTTCCCTGGAGATGCCTTCAAAAGCCTGTCGCAGGACCTGTTTGAGTAGTAGGCTGGGGCCTGGGTGCTCTTTGCTGATGAGGCTGAGGTCTGTGCTGAGGCCTTGATTGTCTAGGCCTGTTTGCAGGAGGGTAAAATCGTTTTTGACAATAATAAGGTTTCCTCATTTCCCTCCTTTGGGTTCGTCTAGCAGCATGGGTAGTAGAGTCATGAGGTAGGGAGGAGAGCTGTCTTAAGGTCTTATTATGTTCTTTCATTTAGGAGACTGCTTCTTGGACTTTTGTGCCAAATAAATTGTCTCCTGCGCATGGGAGATCTACCAATTTTTCTTGGACCTCTGGCCTAAGGTCGGATGCCTTAAGCCAGGCCCACCTTCTGGCACTTATTCCTGAAGCTGCAATTCTTGATGATGTCTCGAAAGAATTGTATGCAGCTCGTACCTCATGTTTTCCAGCATCAAAAGCTTTGTGGATGAGGTTTAGTGCTGACTCTCTGTATTCATGGGGGAGAGATGGAATGAAATCCTCCATCTGCTTCCAGAGGTTTCGTTGGTATTGGGTGATATATAGCTGATAAGCTGCTATTCTTGAATTTAACATAGCACCCTGAAATACCTTACGACCTAGACTGTCCAGAAACCTGTTGCTTTCCCAGGAGGATTAGAAGAATGCACTCTTGTTCTCTTTGCTTTCTTCTGTGCGGATTCAACAACCACTGAAGTATGTGGTAATTGAGATTTCTGATATCCTGGTGCAGTTTGGACTAAATATGTTGAGTCCATTCTTTTATTGATGGGAAGAACAGAACATGGATGTTCCCACATTCTGTGTTGAAGTTGAAGGAGAACGTCATGTATGGGTATTGCCATAATTTGCTTGGGAGGATCAACAAATTGCAATACCTCAAGGGTCTGATGGCGAAGATCCTGCTCAGACTCTAACTTGAAGGGTATAGAGTCAGCCATGTCTTGAACAAAAGCCGAGAAGGTAAGGTCCTCTGGTGGGGACTGTTTTCTTGGGTGTGGTGGAGAAGGGTCAGACATAAGTTTCAGAAGAGTCTGACTGTGAATCACTCCATGTGTCGTAATCTGGAGTGTGTGGTCGTGTTTTTCCAGGAGCAGAAGGAGGAGGCACACCAGATGGTCCTGGAATGGGCTCTGGAGGAGAAGAGTCCTCTTCAACTGGATTTGCCGGTAAGGAATCCAGTAAATCCTGATATTTTCTGTGTATTGCTGAATATAATGCCGATTCAGCCGATACTGTATCCCCAGAAGGACCGGGCATCGATAATGTTGTATGTGGCATCGATGGCATCGTGGAGTTTGGGTCAGGAACCGATGGCATCGAGAAAAATCCCGTACACGTCATCATTGATGTCTGAATCGGATTCGAGGATAACAACGATGCCATAGTGGAAGAAATAGGAGGCATCGATGTAGATATCGATGAGAAAGCTGTTGTACGCTGCATCGATATGTCCCTCAGTATCAGAAAGGGTCCTGGTTTCAGGAAGGAATCCGTTGTATGTACGGTGCTCGATATCGAGAATGGATCTGGCACAAGGGCGGTGCTGGTCAACTGGACGGTGGTTGGCATCGAGACGGTGCTCGGCATCGGTACGGTGGTTGACATCGAGGACGGTGCCCAGCATCGGGATCGCACCCGGCATCTGGAGTTTTCCCGGAATCGGTGTCGTTGGTAACTCAGTCATCGGCACTGATTGTGCCGGCATTGGTGACATCTTAGAGAAGTCAGATGTCCCCGGCATCGGTGATGTCGCCGGCATCGGTGCAGGCACCAGTAAACTCTCTTTAATAGCCTGTAGGACTGCTTCCTTTATAAATGCGGTTAAGTCCTGCAGCATCGGAGTAGACAGCGGTGTAGGTGGAGACAACGCCGTTTGCGATGTATCTGCCTTGGTAGGCCTATCGGGCATCGAAGTATCAGTACGTTTGGTCCGCTTTTCGATCTGTTCTTCGCGGGTAGGTGTCGAAGGTAAGGCCAAGGCGTGTCGGTGGCGATGTTTATGTTTAGGCCTTACCTCTACCACTGAGTGAATCGATGATGTCGATGGCGTAGGCGAGGATTTTCCTGTCGAAGTCTCCAGCCGACGCTTTTTCAACAAAACTTTTTGAGAAGCACCTACCGGTGAGGACTTCTTGGACGTGGATGGAGAGGGAATTAACTGCAAACTGAAGAGTTGCTGGATTTTCTCTTGGCGCAGTTTTCGCCCTTTGGGTGTCATTTCTTGGCATTTTTCACACGATGAAATATTGTGTTGATCACCCAAACATCGAACGCACTCTAAGTGTGGATCTGTAACCGACATTGTTAGATTACAAGTCGGGCATTTTTTAAAACCCGACGCCATAGTATCATCGACGGCCGTCGATGACTGAAAATTAAAGGAGCGTTTATTCAAAATTTAACGCTGTTACTTCACCAGCCGGTGAGGTGAGACAAGTGAGATCCCGTGAGGGAGAATTTATAAAAAATAACTATGTTTTTATCGAAAAACTGAGAGAACTCTCAGGGGGCTCCGGTGTCCGTGCTGCTAGCCAGTGGCGCGGAAAAACGAAGACTGAAGTGAGACACCTGTGGCAGAGAATATCATGGCATGCTGGGCATGCTCAGTGGCCTCACAGGGCCAGTCAAAAGTTTCTAGAAACTTTGACAGACGTTTTCCCGCACTAGGGCTCCGTTACTGACGTCACCCATATGTGAGGACTAGCATCCTGCTTGTCCTGGGATAACATTAATATCTAGCACAGGGATAGCCTCCTCACAGAATTGCTGTGCTGTCTAGATGGAAGAATACGGATCAGCGTGCGTTCACCACAGAGCTGCTGTGCCGTCTAGATGGAAGAATACAGATCAGCATGCGCTCGCTACAGAGTTGCTGTCCTGAATAGATGGAAGAATACGGATCACCAAATACAAATGTGATGAAAACCATGTCACTTTGTGTACCTGCTGTGTGGTGTCCCCATCCGCTGCAAGTGCATGCTGCCTGCTGTGGGGTGCCATCTCTTCTCATCCGCTGCATGTGTATCCTGCACCAGTGCTTCTGGAATGCTCTCGCCACAGTGTATGCTATGTTGAAGAGGGTGGAGAGAGTGGAAGTTAGCTATCCTTGTCCACAGAGATATGCCCACTGCTGGGGTCCAGACCCTGTTGGTTTGCACAATATTCATCTGACACTAACACTGAACATAGTGTGCTGCAACTGTGTGACACGGCTTCCAGCAGAACTGTGGAGATTTGGCACCACTCTGTCAGCCATCCCTTGTGGCAGCTAATCATCCTGTGTGAATTTCCAGATGTGCTTTCTGCATGCCCCATTGATATGGTGGCCCACTCACAACAGTGCCATGGGTTATACTGCCCTGTGTCCCATTAGTAACCTCCAAGCCTTAAATGTCTTCTTTGACTGCGTAGGTCTGTTTGGCTGCGGTATTCCTTCTCCTGGGAAAAGGAGACTGGCTCAGCTATCAGTATTGGAACGAGCCATAAGTCCAATTCATGTCCAGGTCAAGCTTGTTTGTGCTCCATTCCCCCTACCTCTCTTTCTGTGTTTCTCCAGTCCACAACTACCGCACACTGCTCACGGCACAATTAATCAGTAAGTCATTTTCATGCAGCTCTTGGCTGGTAACTTCTTGCCGGCCTAGGCTAATGTGTCATGGCCGCGTCAGGCCTTGGATGCATTGCCATATTTCCCGCCTGAAAAAGGAGCTGTGTTCACAGTGACACATACATATTTCCACAACTGGGTGATGTGCTTTGTGCGGTCTTCCACCCTGTGGTTCTTACCACATAGTCTGGCAGTGTTTTTGACTGTAGAGCACCATAGAGTCTTCTACCTCTTCCCACATTTGCAAATAATGTTTTTCTGGAGTAGCATACCAGAGGCTGCCCTGTGTATACTAAAAATCATCATCTTCCCACACTCCAACCTCACACTGAACACTCAGCTGCTCTTCATTGTGCCCCTTAAGCACAACTGTCTGCCCAGAGCCTTTCTCCATCGGGATGGATAAGTTGCCATTTAAGAGATGCTAGCATGTATTGTGCACGCTCTTTTACCTCTGTGCACCAATTCATGCCCCTCCTGGACCACATGACAGTGTTACCGCACACTACACAGTTGGTCACCCTGCACATGTGTGTGGCCCAGTGGATGCTCCACTCACAATGTAGCCAGGCGTCCATGAGCCTCTTCCGTATTTGGGATGTCAGGTATCCCCTTACCAAGCCTCTCTCTGGGTGGGAGCATGTGCCCTGGTTGGAGAGGCCACACCCTAATCAGGTACTGCATGTAAACTCAAATTGTGCTATTGTGCCTCCTATATGGGTTAGGGAGGGTACGCAGATGCTGTATGTACAGAGGATCTCAGTACTAAGTAGCAAGCTCTGTACACCATCTACTACTTGTCACAGCGTGCTATCAAATATGCCTGCTCCATGTGAGCTGGTCATGTGGACAGCAAGACAGCATAGCTATGTGGCAGCACCTAAAGCATGGTGGCACAGTCTCCTCAACAATGCTCAGAACAGTCCGTGCTGATCTGGCTCTGGTCCCAGTGCAGAGACATGCTGTTTTGCACTGTGTACCTTGCAGGCAGGACTAGCAGAGTAGTGGACAGTAGGAGCCTACAATAACATGTCACATAGAGTAGGATAAAGACAGCTACTTTTGCCTACATCTAACACCTGAGGGTGGTGTGCTACATGAAGTTGTTGCCATGTAGCCATGTAGGTTAGCATTGTAGTTGTTGCCATGTAGCCATGTAGGTTAGCCTAATGACCTCCATGTACAAAGAGAACAGTGAACCAGTTTTTCATGCCTTAGCACAATCATGGGGGTGAGGCCTCTGCTTCCTCAGGTCGGGGAAGGCTTGCCAACAGCTGGAACTGCACCGGGCCACCATGACGCTCAATGTACAGTATGCCTACACTCGGTTCCGATCCCAAATGTGTACACTATTATGATAGTGGAGGTAATTTGCATGGGCACCTGTCCAAAATTCCTTACTCAGTATTATTCCAACTAGCAACAGCAGAACCTCCAGTCGCTGGCCCTCTATGTGTCTCCGGTAGTGAGGCCAGCCTGAAAGCCTTCCACCTACAGGTCATAAAACTTGAAAAGATGGACATTCTCCACGTGCAGTGGACAAAAAGGCTCGCACCCTTTACCCAGACACACAACGAACCTGAACAACTTTCTCTCAATACGCGCCTATTCTGGCTATATGACCAGTGGCATGCAGAAGCACAGGAGTACAATCAATTGTTACCAAGAGGGAGTGGGTGGCTCACCCATTTTAGTGTTGTCCTGGATGGCCCTCTTTTAGGAGGGCTTGCCTCAAAGATTTCAGCCTCTGCATCCTCCTGTTGTATGCTGGGACCTCGACATGGTGCTCGCATGCCTAATGCACGCTCATGTCAAGATAATGGGCTCCTGCAACCCATTAACATATGACAAGGAAAGTCAGGTTTGTGAAAGCAACCACCTGTGCTGGCAGGCTCTGTGAGTTTCAGGCATCATAGACCTTTTCTGCATGGAAATGGTTTACACATCATATGGTGGTTTTTGTCACCTCTGATTAGGTCCTTTCTCAGGGGCCACAGCTTCTAAAGGACTCCATCGGAACAAGGGAAACACTGTCTACGGGCTCACTTTAAGCGTGCTGTAGCCCTTTAACCTGCAATGGCTGCGGTGCATCCGCCATTCCACAGTACTCTTTCTGTCCTATGATAGAACAGATTATGGTTTGTTGGGGCCTAGCACACCCTGTTCAGCAGCTTGTCGCACTGTGACTTCCTTTGACTTGAGAATAGGGAGGGAGTGCGCTCAGAAGATAGCTCTACAGGCACACTGTTAGAGGCATGGCAGCCTCGCGGCTTACTTCCCCACATCCCATTTTTAGGATAGATCCAAGGCCACAACATGCTTTACTTTACACACATTTGCTGTGCACATCAGGCCACATTTGATTCCACACTATCACTGTTCCTTACACCTGTCTGTCCCCTGTTTCCTCTTCCCTGCTTAAGAAGGGCAATCTTTACGCCTATAGACCACTGTACAGCTTCATCCAGTCTCCCTTTAGGCCACAAGCACATCAGTTGTGCTGCTTATCAAATGATGTGGTGCTTGTTGCTGACAATAGTCAAGGGCCCACTTTGGCCCTTGTGAAGCTGACATGTGTGTGGACTCCCATGTGGTTGCTCATTGCAGACTGCACAGTTGATTACTGATATCATGTGACATGGTATGATATATGCATGTTAGTGCTGCAGAAAAAGGAGCACCACCCACACAGTGTATGGGTCTCCATACTGTGTATTCTGAATCTTTCAGAGTCTGCAGGTTTATGTTTAATGAATGAACAGAACCATGCATGCACAGGTGCCTATTGTCTTGCTTGACATGCTCACTGTGCCCTTCAAAGAATAGATAACCTTTCAGTAAAGCTTTCCATGACAGACTCCATCAGATTATGTCTCCCATCTGTGACCACAACCATGAATAGCATGTAGGAGAACACCTATTAGAGGTCAGTACTTTCAGGTCATGAACAAAACCTCTCCATTCAGCACTACATGCAAGCATGCGTTGCCATTGGATTATCTGTCCCTGCACACAGCTGTTACTGTAAAGGGTATCATCAAGGTGTGAAGATTAGCCCAAACCGGACCAATGGTGATTTTCCCATAATACTACTACTTTCACATCTGACCTTGTACTGTTACTGAAGACATGAGGCCTAATGACTAACATACTAACATGGGGCATTAACAAACCTAAAACCACTACTTCACTTCCAGGACTTCAGATTCGTGCTGCAATCCATCATCATGTCAAAATTGGACTATTGCAACTCCCTTCTTCTCGGTCTCCCGGCCAACTCCATAAAACCCCTTCAAATGGTTCAGAACTCCGCAGCCAGGATCCTCACCAATATCAAAAAAAGGGAACATATCACCCCCACCCTTCAGAGCCTCCATTGGCTACCTATCAAATACAGGATCCTCTTCAAAGTCCTCATAATCATTCATAAAGCTAAAAACAACCTCACATCTCTCCACACTTCTACTCAACTAAGACCTCCTACCTCCTCTAGACCAATCAGGAGTGCCTACAAAGACACCTTATATGCCCCTCAAGCGAAAACATCCCTAAGAAAACGCGCCATATCGACAGCAGGACCCCATCAATGGAATGTGTTACCACCGGACCTCAGACAAGAACCTTGGCCATCTGCTTTCAAAAAAAAACTTAAAACATGGCTATTCAGCCAAGCCTTCCCAGACACTTAATCTTCCCTCACTTGCAACCTCTCTTTCTCAAGTAAAGTTTCCAATCGGACACCATAGTCCAGCTCATTATTTCCGCTGTCTTTATCCAGTTTTCATCTCATCTGTTTGGAGTTGATTTGCATTGAGTTATCATGTTAGGACATGTTTTGTTATGACCCGTTTTACCGTTAATTGCCACCTCTGTTCTTTGTATCGCCCTGAGCGAACGTTTTAGTTGCATTGTAAACCGATGTGATATGTATATTTCACAGGAACGTCGGTGTAGAAAAGCTAATAAATAAATAAATAAATAAATAAATAAATACTGTACTTATATTCACATAGCATGTGCATGTAATATATGATCATGGGCACCTAAGCACCTCTGCCCTTGCAAAAAGCAAACATAGAAATGGTGAATGTAAGGCTTGCAAAACCAAAAGGCAACTTTTTACAGCAGTTCTAGCCATGTCCATTTACTTCCACATTACTGGTGCAACATTTACAGACAGATACCACTCCATGAAATGAACAGCAAATATCGTAGTGTGCCTAGCCATTAGCTATACAACCCAGACTTCATATAAATGGATATGCCGTGTGAGGGAGGCCGGTGAAGAATGTGTGTGAAACGCACACAGTGAGTGATCAAGGCAGCCATAGTACAGCATTTCACAGTAAGAACAGTCAAATATGTTTCCAGTATGGACTACATGTCTGTATCCAAGCAGATACTCCTTATTATGGCCCATGTGAATGCACTTTTTGCTATTTTGTGCGACCCCGCTCTGGGTGACCTTACTGTTACAGCAAATGGGTCAATGGTACTCCTTCATGCACAAATAATCTGTATAGCAGCTTGCAGTAAACACATCCGTATGCATGCCACACCATAGATTACTGTCATTTCAGGAAGGTGCAATAACAGAAGATTGTCAGGATTTAGGATGTTAAGCAAATCACTGACATTCACACAAGTATATGCAGCAGCAGAAGCTGTTTATTCTCACACTCATTAATGAGGCATCATGATGTGGTAGGCCTCCTTTGTGTTCCCTGGTTGACATTGCTGTGTATTGAGTATATGCTGGCAAGGCCTTCACACATACCACTTGCAGACTGAAAGGTTATCATTGTAGCTGCAAACCGCACATGACGATGATATTGAGGCAACATAGATCTCGGCATAGTGAAGGTGCACATGAGTCTGTATGCCTCATTAGCCAGAATGACCTTATATGATCCAGCCATATGCATATGACAGTGATGTCACTAGTGAGAGACAGAGGTAAGGCCCATAAAATGTACACATATAGCAAATGTTGCTTACCTGTAACAGGTGTTCTCACAGGACAGCAGGATGTTTGTCCTCACATATGGGTGACATCACAGGATGGAGCCCAATCATGGAACACTTTTGTCAAAGTTTCCAGAACTTTGACTGGCCCCTACTGGGCATGCCCAGCATGGCACCAACCCTGCAGGTAGTGCCGAAAAATAAACATCAAACATTACGAACCCAACACCGCGGGGCGGCGGGCGGGTTTCATGAGGACTAACATCCTGTGAGAACACCTGTTACAGGTAAGCAACATTTGCTTTCTCACAGGACAAGCAGGATGGTAGTCCTCACATATGGGTGAGTACTGAGCTGAGGATGTCCGAGCATGCACCAAATGTACCCAACGGCGTGCAACAGGCGCAACGACTGCGTTGGAATTTGGTAGAGGGCATCCTGAACCCCACCGGGTAGGCGGAAGGGTGTTGGTACGTCACGTTGGAAACAGGTTACGCAGGACAGACTGGCCGAAGATGGAATCTTGTCTTCCGGCTTTGTCCAAGCAATGGTGAGCTGCGAAGGTATAAAGAGAACTCCAAGTGGCAGCCCTGCAAATGTCAGGAAGTGGCACCGATCATAGGTGTGCTACTGAAGTCGCCATGGCCCTCACAGAGTGTGCTTTAACACGGTCTTCAAAAAGGAATGCCAGCTTGCTGATAGCAAAAAGATATGCAGTCTGCCAACTAGGAGGAGAGAGTCTACTTACCCACAGGTTGCCCTAATTTGTTGGGATGGAAAGAGACGAATAACTGAGTGCTCTTCCTGTGGGCAACTGTACGGTCTAGGTAGAATGCTAGAGCCCGTTTACAGTCAAGGATATGCAGAGCTGTTCCCCTGGGTTGGAGTGGGGTGGGGCCTGGGAAAGAAGATAGGTAGTATGATAGATTGATTAATGTGAAACTCCGAAACTACCTTAGGCAAAAACTTAGGGTGAGTGCGGAGTACCGCCCGGTCCTGCAGGAGTTTAGTGTAAGGCGGATAGGTAACTAGGGCCTGTAACTCACTAACCCTGTGAGCTGAAGTGATAGCCAAAAGCCATCCGAGAACCAGATTAAGGTCCCAAGAAGGGGCCGGAGGACGTAAAGGTGGCTTGATATGGAGCAAGCCTTTCAGAAAACGTGTTACGAGGGGTTGTACCGATATAGGGACATCCCCGACACCTTTATGGAAGGCGGGCTACCGCACTGACATGCATTCTGATGGAAGAGGTCTTTAGACCTGATTCCGATAAATGCAAGAGATAGTCCAAAAACCTTGGGATTGGACAGGAAAAGGGATCAAGGGATTGCGAAGAGCACCATGATGTATACCTTTTCCATTTATAGGAATAAGATTTTCTTGTGGAAGGCTTCCGTGAAGCAATCAGGACACGAGAAACTGAATCTGAAAGGTTAAGTGGTTGAAGGATTAACCTTTCAACATCCATGCCGTCAGGGACAAGGCCTGAAGATTGGGATGGCGTAGACATCCATCGTTCTGAGTGATCAGAAGCGGGTGCGTTCCCAAGGGAATGTGCCTGCGGATGGAGAGATCCTGGAGTCTGGGAAACCACACTTGGCATGGCCAGTGAGGTGCTATCAGGATCAGGGTTCCCTTGTCCTGATGGAGCTTCACGAGAGTCTTCGAGAGAAGAGGAAGTGGAGGGATGCATAAAGCAGACCGGTTGCCCACGAGAGGGAGAATGCATCTCTGGGCTGAGAGTGTTTGCTGCGAATGAGGGAGCAGTAACTGTCTACTTTGTGGTTGTGAGGGGACGCAAAGAGGTCTGTCTGGGATAACCCCATTGCCGGAAGATGGAGTTCGCTTCCAAGGGGGTTGAAAGACCACTCGTGAGGTTGGAAGACACGACTCAGTTTCTCTGCCAAGACATTGTGCACCCCCGGCAAGTAGGTGGCCCTGAGGTACATCGAGTGGGAGAGCGTTTCCACCCAAATCTGTGCAGCTTCCTGACACAGAAGGAAGGAGCCTGTGCCTCCCTGCTTGTTGATGTACCACATGGCCACCTGGTTGTCCGTCTGAATCAGGATTATGTGATTTGATAGGCAATCCTGAAAAGCTCTGAGAGCATATCACATTGCTCGAAGCTCCAGGAAATTTATCTGGTGTTTGGCTTCCTCTGGTGACCAAGATCCTTGTGTCTGTAGATCGTTCATATGGGCTCCCCACCCGAGGTTGGAAGCGTCGGTGGTGAGAATGAGTTGAGGATCTGGTAGTTGAAAGGGCAGTCCCTAGAGGAGATTGTTCTGATCTTTCCACCAGGCGAGAGACAGACAGAGTGAGTCTGTGATGTGGACAATGGTCGACAGAGGCTGAATAGCTTGAATCCATTGTGACCTCAGAGTCCAATGCATGAGCCTCATGGCCAGGCGGGCCATTGGTGTGACATGGACTGAGGACGCCATGTGTCCGAGAAGGACGAGGAATTGCCGAGCTGTTGCTGTATGCTGAGACTGCAACTGGTGAGTGAGAGACACGAGGGTTAGCGCTCGTTGTTGAGGTAGAAAGGCTTTTGCCTGCAAGGTGTTCAAGTCTGCCCCAATGAACGACAAGGTTTGAGATGGGACTAAATAGGATTTCTCGTAATTGACGAGAAATCCTAGAGAAATTAGAGTGTGTAGGGTCAAATCCAGGGACGACCGAGCGGCTTGCTGGGTTGGGGCCCTGATTAACCAGTCGTCTAGATAGGGGTAGACGTGAACACCTTCTTTCCTGAGGAAAGCTGCGACAACTACGAGACATTTGGTAAAGACTCGTGGTGCCGATGCTAGGCCGAATGGAAGCACTCGGTATTGATAGTGCTTTGGGCCTACTAAAAATCTGAGGTATTTGCGATGAGCTGGAGATATCGCAATGTGGGTGTATGCGTCCTGGAGGTCCAGAGAGCAGAGCCGGTCTCCTCTTTGCAGAAGAGGTAGAAGCGAACCCAAGGTTACCATTTTGAACTTTTCCCGCTGGAGGTACTTGTTGAGGGCACGTAGGTCCAGAATTGGACGAAGCCCCCTGGATTTTTTGGGGATCAAAAAGTACCGGGAATAGAACCCTAGGCCTTGCTTCGAAAGTGGGACGGGTTCTATTGCTCTTAACTGGAGAAGAAGGGAAACCACCTGCTCCAGAAGGAGAGAGTGGTCGGGTACTCTCCACGCTTGCAGAGGTGGTGAGTCCGGTGGAAGAGCAAGAAAGTTTAGGTGTAACCAGGAGCAATGATTGCTAGCACCCATTGGTCGGTTGTGATTGATTGCCACATGCGTGAAAGTGGCACAATCGACCTCCCACTGGTATGCTTGGCAGAGGAATCAGGCTGCTGCTCTCCAAGAGAAAGTCAAAAACCTGAAGCAGGCCCCGGCTGGGGAGCTGCTTGCGGCTTTTGCTTCCAGGTCTGGCGAGGCTGAGGTTTTTGATAAGGCCTCGTAATTTGGGACCTTGGTGGTGAAGGATAGTACTTCCTTGGGTGGAAGAATGACTTCTTAGAGTGCTTCCTGAAGGGCTGTCTAGAGGGGAAGTCAGAAGGTATCGATGAGAGCTGTTTGAGGGTCTCATGATGGTCCTTTAATTCAGCCACTATTTGCTGAATCTGTTCACCGAACAGATTGTCTCCTACACAGGGCAGGTCAGAGAGCCTGTATTGTACTTCTAAGCGAAGGTCAGAAGATTTGAGCCAGGCCCAGCGTCTTGCCAAAATGGCAGTTGCAGACACTCTAGTAGAGGTGTCGAAGATATCGTAAGCTGTTCTTATCTCATGCTTTCCTACCTCAAACCCCTTGTTGACAATGATTTGAAGCTGTTCTTGGAATTGTTCAGGCAGGGTTTCAGAGAAGTCCTGTATCTGCTTGAAAAGGACCCTGTTGTATTGGGTCATGTACAGCTGGTAAGAAGCAATTCTGGAGATGAACATGGCCCCTTGGAACACTCGTCGACCAATATTGTCTAGGAACTTGTGTTCCTTAACAGGAGGGGTAGAGGAGTGTGGCTTCGTCCTTTTTGCTTTCTTTTCAGCTGATTCTACCACAACTGAGTGGTGGTCGAGCTGAGATTTTAGAAAGCCAGGGGCTGACTGCACTAAATAGGTAGTGTCAGCCTTTCTGTGTTCTGGAGCAATGGATCCAGGGTTTTCCCAGTTCTTTTTTAGGAGGTCAAGAAGAACTTGATGAATGGGACTAGAAGTGATCACTTTAGGGGCATCCAGGAATTGGAGAAGCTCCATCATCTGGTGCTTATCATCCTGCTCTGTTTGAAGCTGAAAAGGGACCAAGTCAGACATTTCCTTCACAAAATTAATGAAAGAAAGGTCCTCTGGAGGAGAACGCTTTCTACTTTCAGTAGGAGAGGGAGGTGAAGGTAAATCATCGGTGTCTGTGGAAGTATCATCTCCCCAGGTGTCATAAGGATCAGCTGGCTGACTTATAGGACAAGAAGGGGGTTGGATACCCGAAGGGCCCGGCTGAGGCTCCAAGAAAATCGAAGGAATCACCGGGGGCACCGTGGACGCCCTGGAGGGTATCGGTGCCGGCATTGATGGCGCCAATGTGCGTATCGCCCCAGATGAATGAATCGGTGGCGAGGGACGACATGGCATCGATGGCTGAGGCAATACCCCTGAAGGAGGAATGCGGAACGGTGTTTCTCCTCCCAATGAAGCTGACAACGGGGAGCGCACCGGAGTCATTGGAGACCCGGGAATCACTGGTAGAAGGGCAGTCATGAGCGCCTCCATCCGGGATAGCAGCGGTGCCAGCGCTCCTGGAATCAGGTCGGTGACCGGTTCCACTCTCGGTGCCGATGGAACCTGGAGCCGTTGCATCGCCTTGTCGATGGCCTCCTGGACCAGCCGGTCCAGTTCTTCCCGGAGACCTGGAGCAAACAGCCCCGGCTCCATGACGGAAGAGGGAGGTGGAGGCACAGTCGGAGGGACCACCTTTACAGGTGGAATAGCGACTCCCAAACCCCGATCGGGTGAGGGTGGTATCGATGTCCCGGTCGCAGGAATGGTCGGTGCCATTCCTGAACGGGCCTTCTTCGATGGTGGCTTGGACGGTGGCGAGATCGATGATTTCGCTCCCTCGACGGTCCGAGACTTACGATGCTGATGGCGATGTTTCTCCCTACGATCCCCTCGATCTTGAGGGGGAGAAACGGAAGTCGTGTCGTGAAGACTCGATGGCGGGCGTCACCGGACGATGGTCGTATGCTGGTGCGACTTCGATGGTGCCGGTTCCGATGACGTCGATGCGATGGACGGCGTCGGGGTGTGAGCACGGAAGAGGAGCCCCATCTTCTCCATTCTGGCTTTGCGACCTTTTGGTGTCATGAGGGCACATTTGGTGCAAGTCCAGGATATCATGCTCACGGCCTAAACACATATACACAGACTCCATGAGGATCTGTGATAGACATGGTGTGAGTACAGTCCGGGCACCGACGAAACCCCGACGCCATGGCCATAGAAAAAATCGAGCTGCGGTACGGTCGACGGCCAGTAGGCTGCGAGGGCCAAACTCGACGGTAATCGACGAAAAATGGTCAAAAACTTACCGGAGTACCGCAGCCTGAGAAAAGTTGAGGCGGGACCCCTGTGGGGCAATTTAAATTTAATTAACTCCGTGAGGAAAATTCCTGTCAGGAATCTCTTCAGAGCTCCTAAACCGCGAGGCTACTGCTGCGCGGAAAAAAGAAGACTGAAGGGGGACCCCTGCTGGCTGCAGGGTTGGTGCCATGCTGGGCATGCCCAGTAGGGGCCAGTCAAAGTTCTAGAAACTTTGACAAAAGTGTTCCGTGATTGGGCTCCATCCTGTGATGTCACCCATATGTGAGGACTACCATCCTGCTTGTCCTGTGAGAAATGATCTTTTCCTTTCTGATCAAAGAGTTGAGAGCTGTCATTTTGCTATGACTGATGAAGTGAAGGGTGTAGACTACTTCGGCCACTGCTGTTACCTTCACTATCCAGAAAGTGCTTGGTCATATTGCAGTTAATGCTTACCACACATAGAGCACATCAGCAGTGGCACATCAATAGTGAGACATCTGGCTGCACTCATTGTATCCCTGGCTGCCATTTAGGGGTGCATGGTTTCGGAAAGAGAAAGGGTAACTCAATACACAGTGCAGTAACTAACACACCCATCATTATAAGGATCATCAAAGCGGTAAGGGAAGATATAAAAGGTTAAATGTCTCCTTTGTGCTGTCTGTGGCCATGTGTGCTGAATGGCTACAAAGACCATGCTGCTATTTGAATGACATGTAAGCTACTGCCCCACTCTACCAACCTCCATTCTGTCGACAGGTATCTATGCAGTTCCTTAACCCAGTGCTACATCCATGGTGAAGTACAGAACCACAGGGGGAGGAGTTAGCCTACAGTGTTTGCACCGGAAGCATGTGATCCAGTAACGTGATTACAGTGTGTCGTCTCCTTTTCTGGGTATACGACAGATGCAGCCATGATGGCATTCACGGCATATGGTCATACACAGCCATAGCAGACATGCCTATTTTAAAAAGGGAAAGGGGCTGAAATGAATGTCATTCACATGTACACATGTTCACATACAGAGTCAACTATTTATTATATGTACCCTGTTATGGACCATCACCTAACATTTAGAGGAACAGCCCCAAGAATGTTTTGGCTGAACACACTCAGCAAGCCATGCAAGTAGCATTACACAGAAAAGATGTTCCCAGTACAGGGGCTCCTACCTAGAGTCCACCAGACCTCCCCTGCTGGGGGAAAGGATAGTCCCATGCCTTAGTTAAAAGTGTGTCTGTAAAAGGTGCTGGCGAAGCTGGCTGCCACTGACTATGTTTTCCTAGAGTTGTGCATGTACACATGGGGGATCAGGTCTGAGATCAGGATGTATAGCCATTGGTTTTCCATGGCAAGCCAAACATCGAAAGCGGCTTTTCAGAAGACCGAAGGTATGTTCTATGACTGTGCGTGTGGCACATAAGGCATCATTGTATCTCATATGTTGCGGCATGTCAGGCTGGAGTATGGGCGTCATAAGCCGTGGCCTGCACCCATACCCTGAGTCTCCTGTAGCAATGACAGATTGAAGCCATTACACTTCACCGTCTTTGTGTCAGATGTGACTATTTTATTTATTTATTTATTTGACAGTTTTATATACCGAAGTTCTAGTAACAAAGTTACTAATCAATTCGGTTTACATTACAACAATAAAATTGACAGTATATAGAATAATGTCACCAATACATCCTGTAGCACTATACAAGATCAGCTGTCCCTTTTTTGAGTGTTTTGACCAGATTCTGGCTACTACATGTTTGCTGTTAGCTACAACAGGTGTGGTGCAATTTGGAGGTATAGCATGACCTAATGCTGTCACGGTTCTGGGACATATGTGCTCTTATTTATTTCCATGTAGCTTACCTTTCAAAAATACATACATGGGTAACAAGGTAGGCCAGCGACATGCACAGCTGAATGATAGTGGTACAAGGCTCTGACGAGGATCATAAACCTCAGGATCTTAGGGACACCTCAGTAACTAAGCACAGCTAACATCATGAGGCCAGCTATGGGCACCATTCACAGTTGACAATGACATGAACCCTTGCAAGAGTAGATAAGTGGAGGAGGCCAACTAGTGAAATCAAGTAAGAAATGCATGCAACATATAGGCCGCTTCATATTGTCCATTCAGTGGCTTGTGTGAAACAGTACATTGGCAGGCCATTATGAAGCATACAGGCCATTATGAAGCATACAGGCCTGGTTTGATGGCAACATTTGGGTCTAACCTCACAGGCCTAAGCATCCCATTTGGGTGGCATGACACACATACACATAGACTAAGAAGGTATATATCTGGAAAAGTGTCTCTTACCTACAAGCCAACCTTCACCGTACATGCCGGCCTCAAAATTTTGAAAGAGAACAGATTGCCTGAGTATAAAGGAATCGTACGCTGCTCCCGGGAACCTGGCCATCACATTGAGGATCCGCATACCAGCATCACAGACCACTTACATGTTGAGGGAGTGGAAGAGCTTTCTGTTGCGGTACACCTCCTCCCTTTCACGTGGTGGAATGATGGCTACATGAGTGCAGTCAATAGCTCCAATGACATTAGGAAAGTGAGCAAAAGCATAGAAACCTCGCTTCAAGTCCATCAAATCCTGCCTGTTGCGAGGAAAGTGTACATATCGAGGCATGTGGTCTATTACAGCTTCAATGACATGGTCCAGACATCGTGAAAAGGTGCTTTGGGACATTCACCAATGACAGCTACTGTGGATTGGAAAGAGCCGATTGCGGTGAAATGCAGGGCAGCCAAGAGTTTGGTGAGGCCGGGGACAGCACGAGACCTTCTGGTTCGAGGGTCAAGACCACCTCGTATGTCTTCATATAATTCACACAATTTCTGGAGAAAAGGAGTTGCCAATAAATTGCTTTTGATGACAAAAACCTTTGGACCTATAGCTTCTTTGCACTCCTTGTGGATTGGATATTGTAATTTTGGAGTGCTTCCTTTGCTCCTTCTTCGTATTAGAATGGAGATATTAAAATAACCTTTGGATTGTCCTGTCAGAGCTTCAGAATTGGTTTTGTTATCAAGAGTATTGGGTAAAATCATACATTAGGCTTTCAGACCACGGGATTGCTAGTGCTAGTGCTCTTTTTTAGCAATAGATGGAAATTTGTGCTTGAAGGATGTTGCAAAGAGATCCACTTGAGGCTCCTGAAAAATTCTTTGAAGAGTGTTCCTGTTGAGAGACCATTTGTGAGGTTGCAAATATTGGTTTAAAGAATCCAGCAGAATGTTTGCCTTCCTCAGTATGTGTGTGGCTGAGAGATGTATTTTCTATTAGAGATTAGAAAAGCTCCTGATAAGTGCACGTCAGGGAAAACTTTGTTTGCTGAAAATCTCTATATAAGAACATAAGATATGCCATACTGGGTCAGACCAAGGGTCCATCAAGCCCAGTTTCTTGTTTCCAACAGTGGCCAATCCAAGTCACAAGTACCTGGCAAGGACTCAAACATTAAATAGATCACAATCTACTATTGCTTATTAATTACTGTCACAGCAGTTTAAGGATTTATCCTCTAAGAAAGTATCCAAACCTTTTTTAAACCCAGTTACACTAACTGCTGTAACCACATCCTCTGGCAATGGATTCTAGAGCTTAACTATGGGCTGAGTGAAAAATAATTTTCTTTGATTTGTTTTAAATGAGCTATTTGCTAATTTCATGGATTGCCTCCTGCTCCTTCTATTATATAAGAGAGTAAATAACCGATTTACATTAACTTGTTCAAGTCCTTTCATAATTTTGAAGACTTCTATCAAATCCCGCCTCAGTCGTCTCTTCTCTAAACTGAACAGCCCTAACATCTTTAGCCTTTCCTCATAGGGCATCCGATCCATGCCCCTTTCTCCAATGTAGCTATATCCTTTTTTAGATGCAGTGACCAGAACTGCACACAGTATTGAACTAGCAGTACAGACTGAATACATGATGGCGTTTTGCAAGTTATCTTTCAGTGTTGGTTCACAGTGACCTTCCCTTGATGATTTTATACTCATCTGAGATTCTTGATTGTCCAAGCCCCTGAGGCAGCGGCTGTTGAGCTGCGAAACTCGGCCTGAGTCGGGCATTTTTATGAATACGTCTATACATCTTTACTTTAATAAATATTTGGAAAAGATTAAGGCATCTATTCTTTTTTTGTTTACCTGACGGCCATTATAGATCGCCTACCTCTTTGTTTTCTGGGTCCCACAGTATTCAAGGTACAGTCTCACCAAGGAGCAATACAGAGGCATTATGACATCCTCTGTTTTATTTTCCATTCCCTTTTTAACAATTCCTAACATTCTGTTTCCTTTTTTGATCACCACAGCACACTGGGCTGACAATTTTAATGTATTATCCACTATGATGCCTAGATCTCTTTCCGGGGTGGTAACTCCTAAGACAGACCCTAACATTATGTAACTACAGAGAGGGTATTTTTCCCTATATGCATAATTGTCCAAGTTAAATTTAATCTGCCATTTTGAAGTCCAATCTTCCAGTCTGGCAAGATCCTCCTGCAATTCATCACAATCCGCTTGAGATTTAACTATTCTGCTTAACTATTCCGCAAATTTGATCAACTCACTCATTGTACCCCTTTCCAGATCATTTATAAATATATTAAAAAGCACAGTTCCAAATACAGATCCTTGAGGAACTCTGTTTAACTTTTGCAACAGTGAAAACTGACAATTTAATCCTACTCTTTGTTTCCTGTCTTTTAACCAACTTGCATTCCACAAAAGGACAACATCTCCTATCCCATGACCTTTTAGTTTTCTTAGAAGCCTCTCATGTGAGCCTTTGTTGAATGCCTTCTGAAAATCCAAATATACTACATCTTCTGGTTCACCAATGTCCACATGTTTATTCACCCCTTCAAAAAAACGTAGGAGATTTGTAAGGCAAGACTTCCCTTGGGTAAATCCATGCTGGCTGTATCCCATCAAACCATGTCTATCTAAATTTTTTGACATTTTATTCTTTATAACATTTTCCATGATTTTTCCTGGCACTGAAGTCAGGCTCACCAGTCCATAGTTTCCCGGATCATCCCTGGATCCCTTTTTAATTATTGGGGTTAAACTGGCCATCTTCCAATCTTCATTTACATCGGATGATTTTAATATGTTACAAATTTTTACTAATAGGTCTGAAATTTCATTTTTTAATTCTTTCAGAACCCTGGGGTGTATACCATCCTGTCCAGGTGATTTACTACTCTTGTTTGTTAATCAGGCCTACCACATCTTCTAGGTTCACCGTGATTTGGTTCATTTGATCTGAATCATCACCCATGAAAACCTTCTCTGTGTTAGAGCTTCCCGCAGCAGCCGTCTGTGGCTGGCCCCTCCTACCTCCCTCCACGGCATCGGGACCACCACCGGCACCTCAGCGGCGGCAGGAAGGCATCCTCGATGTGGGCTCCTGCTCTCTTCCCTCCGGGCAACCCCACCTGCCGAGATCCTGCCGTGATCCACGATGGAAGGAACGTCCCTCGGCCTCCTCTTCACGGCATCAGGCTGCATGCCAGCACTTCCTGCTTCCTTATCGGGCCATCCTCCTCCTAGGTGCAAGGCCATGCCCACTGCATCCAGTTAAAGGGCCCTCATCACCAAATCATCTTCAGCTACGAAGATGATGTCAAGGCTCAGGGAAGTATTTATGGAGGCTTCCTCTTCCTGTTCTTCGACTTGGCAACGAGTCTGCTTGCTTCAGTGAGTTCTCTGTGTCCCTGGTGCTCTTGTTCCTGGTTCCTGCCTCTCCGAGTCCTGCCCCTGACTCTCCAAGTTCTGCCCCTGCCTTTCCGAGTCCTGTACCCGTTATTCCCGCTGCAACTCCTGGACTGACTCTCTGGCTTCTGACCTCGGACTGGCGTTTGGCGACCCCCTGGCTTCGGACCTCGGATTGACGACTGGCGATTCTCTGGCTTCTGACCTCGGAGTGGCGACTGGCGATTCTCTGGCTTCCGATCTCGGACTGGACTTCGACGAACCTTCCATCTTCCCAAGGGCCCACCTAAATCCAAGCGGCTCGGGTCACCAAGGGCTCAACCCGGGGGGACCTCGGGCTTCCAGTGGTGAAGCTTCCGTCGGCCCTTGCTTCAGCTCAGCCTCGCCTCCCGACGGTGGGGACCTGTGGAAGTATGCTTCCTCAGGTAGTACCAACTCCTCCTCGGGTAAAGGGTCCACATCTTCTCGGCCTTCATCACACTCTGGAACAGGTATCTCTCTAATATCCTCTTCAGTAAACACTGAAGCAAAGAAATCGTTAATCTTCTCATGATGGCCTTATCTTATCTAAGTACCCCTTTAACTCCTTAATTATTCAACAGTCCAACCAACTCCCTAACAGGCTTTCTGCTTCAGATACACTTAAAAAAAAATTTATTTTTAGTTTTTTGATCTATGGCCAACTTCTTTTCAAATTTTCTCTTAGCCTGTCTTATCAATGTCTTATATTTAATTTGCTAATGTTTATGCTTTATCCTATTTTCTTCTGATGGATCCTTCTTCCAATTTTTGAATGAAGATCTTTTGGCTAAAATAGCCTCTTTCTCCTCACCATTCTACCAAGCCAGTAATTGTTTTGCCTTCCTTCCAACTTTCTTAATGTATGGAATACATCCAGTCTGTGCTTCTAGGATGGTATTTGCACACTTTTTACCTTTGAGGCTGCACCTTTCAGTTTTATTCTGACTATTTTCTCATTTTGTCAAAGTTTCTGTTACGATCCTGCTCACGGAGCCCATCCCGTGAGCAGGTCCTTCACTTTACCACCAGGGCTGCCACCCTGGACCGCCACTACCTTGCGGCTGACGCCACTCTTGCGGCAGGAGGGGCCGCCAATGTCTCTCTTCACGGCCTGTGAGCCGCCGCTGCTGACACTGCCTTCGCGGCCATAGTTACGCCGCTGGCCCGCGTCTTCACGGGTTGGTGCTGCCCCTGGGAAGCTTCCACCTTAGCGGCAAGAAGCCACTGCTGCCCAGACATCTCATGCAGCAGGAAGCCACTGATGAGTCCTCGCCTCGCGGCCTAGTTCCACCAATGGACCCTTCTTTTCTTCGCGGCAGGGACGCCGCTGTCCTCGGTGCTGCTTCACTTCCTGGTCCCTTCCTAGGCGCTGGTGCACACCTCTTCAATTAATTTAAAGGGCCAGTGGCGGGGAAAGCCCACAGCCCCACCGGAAGCCAGTCTCAGTTCACTTCCTGCTTCAATCCTATAAAAGGGCTCAGTTCATGTTCCTCAGGGCCTTCGATATGGATTTCACAGTTGTCTGTGCTCCTCTTCGGATCAAGGTCCTCCATGTTCTTCATTTGTCTAAGATGGCTCTTCATTCCATGTCTCGTTCCTCGTCAGAGCTCCTTCGTTGCCTTGTCCTAGGTTCCAGATGTCTTGATGTTCCAGATGTTCCTTGGTCCTGATGTCTAGAAGTCCTGATGTTCCATGGTTCTGTTTCCTGAACTCCTGATGTTCCTGAAGTCCTGATGTTCCGAATCTTCCAAGTTCCAAGTCTTCCAGCTCTTCGAGTCCTCCAGATGGCTACCCTGAGGGTAAATCCATATTGATCCGGTTAATGTTTCTGGTCATTGGAGCCTCGTTTGGTTGGATCCCCTTCCGGCGCTTGTCCCGCTCCCACGTGGTCCGCGACCAGCCTTCCCAGGTTGTGTAGGTGCGCAGTAGACAGGGTGGTCCGTGACCAGTCCATGGGGGGCTGTGTAGGGTACCCTGAAGGACAGTGCCCACCTGTACCTTCCAAGTTCCAAGTCCTCGTTTGGGTTTTCCAAGTTCCAAGTCCTCGTCTGAGTCTTCCAAGTTCCAAGTCTTCCAAGTTCCTGTCTTTGCCTGTTCTTGCCCTAAGCCTCCATCTGGCCTCACGCACTCATCGTTCCCATGCGGTGGGTCCGGAAGGGCTACCAAGTGGCCGGAGGGCTACTCCTGAGACCAGCATTGTGTTGCTGGGTCTCATTGGTGCGTGTAGGTCCAGCGGAGGGCTGACCTTGCCTTGTTCCTATTCCGAGTTCCTTGCCTTAGTTCCAGTCCTCCCTTGTTCCTGTTCCGCCCATGCTTGCATGCTCTCACCTCCCACAGTGTGCCTTGGGGTTCCTTCCTGAGTCATGCCGTGGTTTAGGGGCTCACGCTCTCCAATGAGCTAGTGACCGCACTCTCAACACCAGCCTTAGGCCACACCTGCAACAAGATCCGAAGGCCTTGCCGTCGCAACAGTTTCACTTTTGAAAGTTTAGCGCTAGAGCCGTAGATTTATATACTGTCCCCCTTCAGTCATTAATTCAAATTTGATCATATTATGATCACTATTGCCAAGCAGCTCCACACCATTATGTCTCTCACCAAATCCTGCGCACCACTGAGAATTATATCTAAAATTGCTCCCTCTCTCGTTGGCTCCTGAACCAATTGCTCCATAACACTTTCTTTTATTCCATCCAGAAACTTTATCACTCTAGCATGTCCTGATGTTTCACTTATTCAGTCAATATTGGGTTAATTGAAATCTCCCATAATTACTGCACTACCAGTTTGGTTAGCTTCCCTATTTTCTCTTAGCATTTCACTGTCCATCTCACCATTTTCAGGTGAATGATAGTATACTCCTTTCACTATTCTCTTCCCCAACACAGAAGGGATTTCTACCCATAAAAATTAAATTGTACATTTAGTATCATCCTGTTGGACTCTATGCCATCCTAGAAATAAAGTGCCACCCCGCCACCAAGATGCTCCTCTCTGTCATTGCGATATAATTTGTACCCTGGTATAGCACCATCCCATTGGTTATCCTCTTTCCACCACGTCTCTAAGATGCCAATTAAGTCTATGTCTTCATTCAATGCTATACACTCTAATTCTCCCATCTTACTTCTTAGACTTCTGGAATTAACATACAAATATTTCAAAGTTAGTGTTTTGTTTGTATTTACATTCTGCTTTTCAGTTGACAGGGATAAATTGGAATCTTTTAGCTCAAGTGAGATTTTAATTATAGGTACTTGGACTACTTTTCTTATTATTGAAACCTCTCTGTTGGGATGTCCTAACTCTAATGCTTCATTAGTATCCTTTGAAGATACCTCCCTCCGAACCATGTGCTGCTGAGCAACTGTCAGTTTTCCCCTTTGATCTAGTTTAAAAGTTGCTCTAGCTCCTTTTTAAAGGTTAGTGCCAGCACACAAGCTTCTGTTTGTTGCCTGACTTTCTGACTACCTATTTAAAATAAACACACAAACTTCTTGTTGCGCGCCCCGTCCGCACTCGGCCTGCGCATGGGCCTGTTCACCTTTCCAATTCCACTGCAAGTCCCGGGTCGGCCTCTCTGGCAGTAGCTACAAGCTCCTCCAGGCCTCGGCATCCCGCGGTGGCGGTCGCCGGGCCTTCCTCAGCGCACAAGCTTCACAGTGGGGCTCGGCGTCCTCTGTGGCGTTGGCCCCGCCCCCAGGTGCGCGCGGACTGCCCGGTCCAAGCTCCGCGGCATGCTCTGATTGAACATACTATTAAGGAAGTGTCTGCCTGCACTTCCTTGCCTTGGCAATCGGGTCAACACCGTGTGTGTACTGAGTTTGCCTCCGTGTCTCATAGCCTGTTCCAGTCTTGTTCCACAGCCTTGTTCCAGCCTATTCCAGCGTCCTCATGTTCCAGCATCTGTCTGTTCCTGCGTTCCCCCAGGTAGTACCTCTTGGACTGACTCTCTGGTATTGACCTTTGCCTGTCTCCTTGACCACGCTGATCGCTGTCCGAATTCTGACCTTTGTCTGTCTCCTTGACCACATCTGACCTCTGGAACCTGACCCTTGCTTTGGCTGACTACTCTCGGACTGATCCTTGGAACTTGACCCTTGCTTTGGCTGACCTCTCTCGGACTGATCCTTGGAACTCGACCTCGGCTATCCTTGACCACGCCTCCTTGATTCTGGCCCTTGCTCCTAGCCTTGTCATCACAGACACTGTACTGGCCGTCCTTGATCCCTCAGGCCTCCAGTCAAGACATCGACCGTGCACCCTTGATCTTGGTGGGCACACCTCTATACTTCCTATCAGGGAGACCCTGCGAGGCCCACCTAAGTCCAAGTGGCCCGGGACACCAAGGGCTCCACACGGGGGGAACCGAGGGCTTCCAGTGGTGAAGCTCCAGCTAGCCTCTGTCTCCTCCTGTGCTCCGCCACCTGGTGGCAGGTGCTTCCTGGGTCCGACCAGAGAGCCGTTCTACACTGCTGCAGGACAAGGGTCCACCTCCAAGCGCAACATTTCTGTTTGTTGCCTGACTTTCTGACTACCTATTTAAAATAAACACACAAACTTCTGTTTGTTGCCTGACTTTCTGACTACCTATTTAATATAAAACACACAAACTTCAGTTTGTTGCCTGACTTTCTGACTAACTTTTTAAAACAAAACACACAAGCACACTAAGTAATTTACCCCAATAGTTTTCTTCTCCCCAATAATTTTAAGTTTTAAAAATTTCTCCAAGCAGTACTTACTTACTTTTTACAGCCACCAGCAAGGTGATCCTCTCCTCTCAGTGCTCTCACTGGATCTCTACTGTTAAAAGCCCTACCCCTCTATCTAACCACTCTAAAGCTTGCTCTTCTAAAATACTCTCTAAGGTAGATAATTATAGAAATTGGTAACAAGGCAATTTTCAAATCTTTAACATATTAAAAATGACAGGAGTCCAGAGGCACTTTATAGACTAACCAATTTATGCTTCAATTAATTGGTTAGTCTATAAGGTCCCACTCGACTCCTGTTATTTTTTGCTAAACTAGATTAACATGGTTATCCCATCAAAGAAATTCTATATCAAAATACATGAATAAAATGACTATTATTTAATGTAACAAATGTGTTGCCTTTGTCTTAAGGTAAATCATCTGGAGGCTTAGGGTTGCTCCATTTGTTCACAATTCTCTTCAATGAAAAAAGAGTTGATTCAATTTAAAGCAGAATTAGCTAAAATTAAAAAAAGAATTAGAAAACAAAAAAGAAGCCTCTCCACTTTACAGCATTTAGAAAATTTGCCCCCACTACCGCAAAAGAATCAGAAACCCAGGAATGTGGTTTACAGTGGGCTCTGATAGTAACCCAGAGGTACTCACTCTTCCCAACTGTGCAGCATGAATGTCCATCCCAACTCCCACACAGAATTCAGAAACCAAGGAATAAATATAGAAACATAGAAACATAGAAATGACGGCAGAAGAAGACCAAACGGCCCATCCAGTCTGCCCAGCAAGCTTCACACATTTTTTTTTCTCATACTTATCTGTTTCTCTTAGCTCTTTGGTTCTATTTCCCTTCCACCCCCACCATTGATGTAGAGAGCAGTGATGGAGCTGCATCCAAGTGAAATATCAAGCTTGATTAGTTAGGGGTAGTAACCACCGCAATAAGCAAGCTACACCCATGCTTATTTGTTTTACCCAGACTATGTTATTCAGCCCTTATTGGTTGTTTTTCTTCTCCCCTGCCGTTGAAGCAGAGAGCTGTGCTGGATATGCGTGAAGTATCAGTTTTTCTTCTCCCCTGCTGTTGAAGCAGAGAGCTGTGCTGGATATGCGTGAAGTATCAGTTTTTCTTCTCCCCTGCCATTGAGGCAGAGAGCTGTGCTGGTTATGCATGAAGTATCAGTTTTTCTTCTCCCCTGCCGTTGAAGCAGAGTGCTGTGCTGGTTATGCATGAAGTATCAGTTTTTCTTCTCCACTGCCGTTGAAGCAGAGAGCTGTGCTGGTTATGCGTGAAGTATCATTTTTTCTTCTCCCCTATATTCTCCTTTTCCTATATATTACAGTGGGCTCAGTAAAGATAAGATTGCAGTGGGCTCTGGAAAAATAAGCTCCCCACGCTCTCAAATGATACTGGTACAAAATGTTTTTTTCTATATTGCAAAATGAATATGCTCTAGCAATGGAAGCAGAAGTGGTATCTGAAAGGAAAGCTGATATACCCAATGCACACAGAAATCCTATAACACTATCAAAATTCATAAAAGAAAACTCCTTTGCTTGAAGACTTGATCATCAGAGGCACAAATATGGAAATTCATATTGAGAAGAACATATTAGTTAAATGCTTTCGAGGTTCCTCAGCTGATAGAAATGTCAACCAGATCATCGATGCAATTAAAGAAGTAAGGACTCTAAAAGCAATATCATCATCCATCTGGGGACCAATCACCTTGGTAGAAACTGCATCTGTTACGATCCTGCTCGCGGAGCCCATCCAGCGAACAGGCCCTCCACTCACTGGCCCAACGCCGCCAACATCGGGGACTTGCTCTGCGCGGCTGAGTGCTGCAAGCATTCCTTTTCACGGCTTGTGAAGCTGCCGCAGCTGCCTCCACCTACGCAGCCTGAACGCCGCCGCCAGGATTCCCCTCCAAGCAGCAGGAAGCCGCCGCCGCCGCCTTTGCCTCTTCCTATGCAGCCTGAGCATCGCTGCCATTTACTGTCTTTGCGGCAGGAAGCTGCCTCCAGCCTTGCCTTTTCACATGGCAGGACGCTTCTGTAGACTTCTTCACCTTCGAGCTCCTCTAGGCGTGGGCACAAGCCTCATCATGATATTTAAAGGACCAGCGGTGGGAAAAGCCTGCGGCCCCACTGGATGATGTCATCAGTCCTTGCACTAGTCCAGCCCTATAAAAGAGCTCAGCTTCACTTCCTCGGGGCCTTCGAATCGGGTTCCATGGTCGTCCATACTCCTCTTCTCCGGTCAAGGTCTTTCATGGTCTGCTCCTGTCCAGTTGGTTACATGTTCTACATGTTCCTGGTCTCTTTCATCTGCTGTTCCTGGTCTTGTTCCTCATCGGAGCTCCCTTGTCGTCTGTTCCTCATCCAGAAGTCCTGATGTTCTTCGTCCAGAACTCCTGATGTATAAGGAAGAAGATATTGGATATATTGTGCCTGGGGCCATGTATGAAATTGTAAAAGGCTATATATTAAAGATGGCTTACAGCGAGGCGAGGAGAGTTTTACCAACGATTGGACTGGAAAGTTTTTCCTGAAGATTTATTTCCTGTGGCGGTGGCTACTTGCCAGACAGTATTGGAATTCCTGGTCCGGACTGCCGCGAGGGTGAGATTCTGAGAACCAATTACCTGCTTCCACGTCAATAGGAGGGGCCGGAAGGGAGCATTAAACAGCCCCCTTACGGCGCGCAGCTGCCGAGGCGCGCCACCGAAGCCTCTGACCGGCTCCGCCTGGAACGCATGGAACTACTGAGAAATGTGACGCTTTGAAAAGAATGGACTGTTTTGAGTCTCTCCCACATCTCTAGGTAGGTTAAGACATTATATAATTTAGAAAATCAAGTAAACTCCTCGATCTCCATAGAGAAGTATATTGAAATCAGTAAGTTCACATCTGCTTCACCAGACTACAGCTCTTTGTCGTTTTATTATATTTTCTGATCGAATTATTCTATGCCTCATACCAAGAGAAAGACCAAGATAAGGCCAATCTCAAGTACTCCGACAGTTGAGCTGAGTCAAAGGACTGTCACAGATTGGTTGAATTCTCCACAGAGTACCCCTGTTGGGGCCGCTATAGGGATGGATTCAGAGCAAATCCCACCCCTATTGGCCTACGACATCTCATTAAGTCCAGGGGCACCAGATATACCAACACCACCTGGCAAAGAAGGGATGATATCCCTCAGTGTGCCGGATACCTCTCAAAGAGACCTAGAGAGTGTGGAAGATGTCTGTGAAATTGCTGGGGAACAGAAAGGGATATCAAAAAGTAAGACTTCACTGCCCAAAAAAGTGGATCAAAATCTAGATCGAGATAATGTCTCCTCTAAATCTCAGAATAACTGTCAAGGTGTTGAAAACAAAGAGAAGATTGACCAAGAAGTAATAATTAGACCTGCAAATGTTACATTAGAAACTTTATGGATTTATTTGACCAAATTGGATTCTTCTATTAAAAATTTAACAAAAGCTGTAAATGAAACAAATTTAGTAGTTAAAAGTAATGCTGATGTTTTGGTAGCTCAGCAGAAGCAAGTTAACGATATGGAACAACGTTGTAGAGAAAATACAAGTTCATCAAATTAAAAGCGAGGGCGAACTACAAAGGAAAATTGAGAACATAGAGAATTATTCTCATATACTAAATTTGAGGATCATAAATTTTCCCATTACTAGTAAAATGAGTCCGCTAGATCTATTTAGATCTTATGTAAATCAAATTCTAAAGATCCCAGATCAGTATATGCCTACAATTGTTAAAGCCTTCTATATTAATATCTCTACTACCAAATTGAAAGAACAAGAAAAATCTGGAATAAAAAGTAAAGATTTAGAAGATCAAAAAAATAATGAGCCTTCAATAGACCTATCAGACTTCCTTGAAAAATCTCAGGATGAGATGGTTATTGAGAAAAGAGGGAATTTGTTAGTAACGTTTGCATTTATCTCAGATAAAGATAATATCTTGAAGTACATCTTTTGAAATAGGTCTAAAACCTTTTATGGTTACAAGATCTGGATTTATCCAGATTTATCCAGATCTTGTAAAAACTACACAGTTTAGGAGAAAGAAATTTCTTGATCTAAGACATTATGTAATTGAACAGGGTGGTCAATTTTTACTTCGTTACCCCTGCAAATGTGTAATTAAAATCAAAGGTCAGACCTATCATTATACTGATCCAGAACATCTTAAAGTACTCTTGGGGGTAAATCAGATGGTGGATAAAGGTAATATGGAGAACTAACTTACATTTTCAAAGTTTATATTATTTCACTAGGAATTGCTCTAGATAGATATACTTCTCTAATTTTCTTGCAATGATCACAGAAAAGTTTATCGTGTAAAACGTACCACTTATATTTTTTTCATTGTTAATGTATTCTCTCTCTTTTTCTGTAATTTCTATACTGCAAATAATGCTTGTATTGTATTTTTAAAAAATTAATAAATAAAGAATTAAAAAAAAAAAAAGACTAACTTATATTTTCAAAGTTTATATTATTTCACTAGGAATTGCTCTAGATAGATATACTTCTCTAATTTTCTTGCAATGATCACAGAAAAGTTTATCGTGTAAAACGTACCACTTATATTTTTTTTTCATTGTTAATGTATTCTCTCTCTTTTTCTGTAATTTCTATACTGCAAATAATGCTTGTATTGTATTTTAAAAAAATTAATAAATAAAGAATAAAAAAAAAAAAAAGATGGCTTACATCTGTCCATTGCAGGAAAAAGCATTCTAAGAGAAAAATTCAAATTGTATGTCATATGGCATTTAAACAAGAGGATGAGGGTGCCAAAGGAAGTTGGAAGGTCACTCCAACAGAGGAAGTAGATGGAGAAATTAACCAAAATCAGCTCAATAAGGCAGAAAAAGTGTCAAGAAAGAGCAACTATTGTGTTTTTAGACATTTTAGTCAGTTTTAAAGAGGATGTGTTTAGCATTGATATCTATAAAAAGCCAACGGATACCAACAAATGTTTACATTACAACAGCTGCCACAATAAATCATTGCTCAACAACCTACACTATTCTCAGTTTTTAAGACTCAGAAGATTGTGTTCAGATGAGACCACCTTCCATGTAAGAGCAAATGAAATGAAACAGAGGTTTATTGATAAGAAATATCCGGTCAAACATATAGAAACTAGGTACAATAGAGCATCCAAGCAGAATAGATCAGATCTTCTCAGGAAGAAAGATAAAAAAATGGTTGATCGCATTGTATGTCCAATCACTTATACTCAAATGTCGCATAGTATTATAAAAAGTTTGAGAACATATTAGCCTATAATGCAAGTGTTATCCAGCTTCAAAGACTAGGAATTGCTAGTGGCTAATAAACGAGAAAAAAAACCTGAAGGACCTGATATCGCCATCAGCATTGCCACAGATTTCAATCCAAGATAAAAGACCACCAGGCCACTACTCCTGTGGCAGATGATCTGTATGCAGTGCAAATATTAAAACAGATCCCAGGACAACAAAGAGTTTTTAAATTTAAATCCTTTACCAACTGTAAAAGTAAATGGGTCTTGCAGGAAGACCTTGTAAGACTGGAAAATTGGGCATCAAAATGGCAGATGAAATTTGATTTATTTATTTATTTATTTATTTGTTTATTTATTTATTTATTTATTTAACAGTTTTATATACCGAAGTTCTGGTAACAAAGTTACTAATCACTTCGGTTTACATTACAACAATAGATTGACAGTATATAGAATAATGTCTTACAATGAACAAGGTAAATAGAACTTGGAAAAATAAATAATAATAACTTACAAAGGGCAAGGAGAGTAAATATATACAAAATAGTGGACCGTCATGAAGATCAAAGCTTAGATATTGGGATTAGGATTAAGAGAAAGCTTGATTGAACAACCAGGTCTTGAGTCTCTTTTTAAAGGTGGGTGTCGATTGTTCAATTCTAAGGTCTGGTGGGAGAGAGTTCCAAAGTTTAGGGCTGGCGGTGGAAAGAGCTCTTCTGCTTAGTGATGACTTGAGAGGATGTGGATAAGTGCAAGGTGATGCATATAGGGAAAAATAATCCATGCTATAATTACACATGTTATGTTCCATATTAGGTGCTACAACCCAAGAAAGAGATCTAGGCGTCATAGTGGATAACACATTGAAATCGTCATGGAGGGATGCAGCGCCCAAGCCGGACCGGGGACACTGGAGAGGATGGCAGGCAGATGCCACGGCAGGCAGATGTCCATTAGCTGTGGGAGGAGGCGCAAAAAGGGTAAGGTGAGCGGAGTGGAGACATCGGTCAGCAACAGTCATAACAGACTGCTTCCCAGCGCTCTCACAACATCCAGATAGGTAAATACCAAGCTGCAGGCTGGCCCCAGAAATGTACAGGTGCAACAGACACCCAATAACTTGCAACAGATACAACAACAGGGGTGCTGCTGGCAACAATGGGAGGCAGCATGAACCACACATTGGGCCCTAGACAGAGAGAGTTGGGTTCTCACACTTGGAACAGGTTACAAAGAATAGACTGGCCAAAGGTGCTGTCCTTTAACCATCCTTGTCCAGACAGTAGTGGGCTGTGAACTTGTGGAGGGAACTCCACGTTGTGTCCTTGCAGATATCAGCAATAGGGAGCGCACAGAAGTGGGCACCGATCCTGCCATGGCTCTCACTGAGTGCACCTTTCCTATGCTTTCGAGCAGAAGGTCCGCTTGCTCAAATAAGAAAGCTATACAGTCCGCCAACCAATTGGTCAGGGTCTAGGGAAGATAAGGCCATCGTGGAAAGATTAAATAATTTCTTTGCTTCGGTGTTTACTGAAGAGGATTTTGGGGAGATACCCATATCGAAGAAGGTTTTCATGGGTACTGATTTAGATGGACTGAACCAAATCACAGTGAACCGAGAAGATGTGGTAGGCCTAATTGATAAACTGAAGAGTAGTAAATCAACTGGACCAGATGGTATATACCACAGGGTTCTGAAGGAACTCAAAAATGAAATTTCAGACCTATTAGTAAAAATTTGTAACCTATGATTAGAATCATCCATTGTACCTGAAGACGGGAGGGTGGCTAATGTAATCCCAATATTTAAAAAGGGCTCTGGGGCAATCTGGGAAACTACAGACCAGTTAGCCTGACTTCAGTGCCAGGAAAAATAGTGGAAAGTGTTCTAAATATCAAAATCACAGAACATCTAAAAAGACATGGTTTAATGGAACAAAGTCAGCATGGCTTTACCCAAGGCAAGTCCTGCCTCACAAATTTGCTTCACTTTTTTGAAGGAGTTAATAAACATGTAGATAAAGGTGAACCGGTAGATATAGTGTATTTGGATTTTCAGAAGGCGTTTGACAAAGATCCTCATGAGAGGCTTCTAGGAAAGTAAAATGTCATGGGATAGGTAGCGATGTGCTTTCGTGGAATACAAACTGGCTAAAAGACAAGAAACAGAGAGCAGGATTGAATGGACAATTTTCTCAATGGGAGTGGGCAATGGAGTGCCTCAGGGATCTGTATTGGGACACATACTTTTCAATATATTTATAAATGATCTGGAAAGAAATATGACAAGTGAGGTAATCAAATTTGCAGATGATACAAAATTGTTCAGAGTAGTTAAATCACAAGCAGATTGTAATAAATTGCAGGAAGACCTTCTGAGACTGGAAAATTGGGCATACAAATGGCAGATGAAATTTAATGTGGATAAGTGCAAGGTGATGCATATAGGGAAAAATAACCCATGCTATAGTTACACAATGTTAGTTTCTATATTAGGAGCTACCACCCAAGAAAAAGATCTAGGCATCAAAGTGGATAACACATTGAAATTGTCAGTTCAGTGTGCTGCGGCAGTCAAAAAAGCAAACAGAATGTTAGGAATTATTAGAAAGGGAATGGTGAATAAAACAGAAAATGTCATAATGCCTCTGTATCGCTCCATGGTGAGACCGCACCTTGAATACTGTGTAGAATTCTGGTCGGCGTATCTCAAAAAAGATATAGTTGCGATGAAGAAGGTACAGAGAAAGGCAACCAAAATGATAAAGGGGATGGAACAGCTCCCCTATGAGGAAAGGCTGAAGAGGTTAGGGCTCTTTAGCTAGGAGACGTGACGGCTGAGGGGGGAAATGATTGCAGTGTTTAAAATCATGAGAGGTCTAGAACAGGTAAATGTGAATCGGTTATTTTCTCTTTCGGATAATGGAAGGACTAGGGGGCACTCTATGAAGTTAGCATGTGGCACATTTAAAACTAATCGGAGAAAGTTCTTTTTCACTCATCGCACAATTAAACTCTGGAATTTGTTGCCAGGGAATATGGTTAGTGCAGTTAGTGTAGCTGAATTTAAAAAAAGGATTGAATAAGTTCTTAGAGGAGAAGCCCATTACCTGCTATTAATTAAGCTGACTTTGAAAATAGCCACTGCTATTACTAGCAACAGTAACATGGGATAGACTGAGTTTTAGGGAACTTGCCAGGTTCTTACGGCCTGGATTGGCCACTGTTGGAGACAGGATGCTGGGCTTGATGGACCCTTGGTCTGACCCAGAATGGCATGTTCTTATGTTCTTACCTGCAACCTTAAGTCTATTTTTGTTAAAGGAGACAAAGAGTTGCATGGACTTTCTATAGGCTGCAGTGCGCTCCAGGTAAAACGCCAGAGCAAGTTTGCAGTACAAGGTGTGCAGAGCCCGCTCACCCTGGTGGGACTGTGGCCTCGGAAAGAAAGTGGGAAGCACAATAGACTGATTCAAATGGAAGTCAGTTACCACCTTAGGCAGGAACTGAAGGTGAGTGAATAACACCATCCTGTCGTGGAAGAACCTCGTATAAGGCGGATAGGTTGCCAGGGCCTGCAGCTCACTGACTCTGCGGGTGCAAGCAATCGCCACCAGGAAGATAACTTTCCAGGTGAGGTGTTTAAGCTCACAGGAGCGCATACGTTCAAACGGAAACTGCATGAGCCATGCTAATACCATGTTGAGGTCCCAGGGCAAAACACGAAGATGCAGCGAAGGCTTCAATTGTAGCAAGCCTTGCATGAAGTGCCCTACTAATGGCTATACCGAGACTGGAGTGTCACCCACCCCTCGGTGATAGGCGCTGATGGCATTCAGATGAACTCGGATCGAAGTAGTCTGCAATCCCGACTCTGAGAGATGCCATAGGTAGTCCAGGAGCCGTAGTGTGGGGCAGGTGAAAGGATCAAGACCTTGCTCTGCACACCAGACCGAGAACTTCCTCTACTTCAACTGGTAGGACTTCTGTGTGGAAGGCTTCCGAATAGCTACCAGGACCTACAACATGTTCTCCAAAAGGTCAAGGGACTGCAACACTAGCATTTCAACATCCAGGCAGTGAGGGCCATCGACCGAAGGTTCGGGTGGCGCAGCCTGCCCAGATACTGCGTGATTAGGTCGGGAAAGGTGCCCAGGCGTATATGCTCCTAGACCAATAAGTTGCGCAGGATCAGGAATCAGACCTGTCGCAGCCAGTGTGGGGCTATCATGATCATGAAGCCCCCGTCCTGCTGGAGCTTCTTGAGGGTCTTGCCTATCATCGGAAGCGGAGGATAAGCATACAGGAGACTTGCGCTCCACAATTGGGTGAAGGCATCTAAGGCTGGTTCTCTGTCCTCCCTTTACAGGGAGTAGAAGCAACTCACCTTGTGGTTCTCATGGGGATGGAGCGTCTGACTCAGTCAGTCTGCCACCACATTCTCCATCCCTGCCAGGTATACTGCACGTAGGAGCATGTCCTGGACAGGGCCCAGGCCCAGATCTGTGCAGCCTCCTGGCAGAGCAGATAGGAGCCTGTACCCCCTGCTTGTTGACGTACCACATATCCTCTTGATTGTCCATCTCAGGATAACCTTGTGGGACAGGTGGTCTGGAAAGCATACAGGGCATACCTTATTGCCCATAGCTCCAGGAAATGTATTTGGCACCTTGCCTCGGGCACTGTCCACACACCCTGCATGCGGAGGCCGTCCACATGTGCACCCCAACCGATTGTCGGTGGCATCGGTGGTAAGGATCACCTGAGAAGGAGGGGCATGAAGGGAAGGCCCTCACCAGGTTGGCCACTTGTTCCCACCATGCAAGGGAGTCCTCAAGCGGCCTGGTTATCCGCACCAGCGTGGAGATTTCCTGGGAGGCCTGGTGCCACTGGGAGCACAGAGTCCACTGCGTCTCCCTCATAGTCAGGTGGGCCATCGGGGTGACGTGCACTGATGCCACCATGTGGCCCAGCAGCTGCAAAAGCAGGTGCGGGCAGAGGCCGCTGCTGGCGATAAATGGACCAAGCTAGCCCCGCCAGAGTTTTCGCATGATCGCTGGGGAGGAATGCCCTGGCCACCGTGGTGTTCAGGTACGCCCCAATAAAGCTGAGCTGCTGGGACAGTGTCAACTGGGATTTTAGATAATTGATGAGAAAACCCAGTGCCTGGAGCACCTCAACTGTTGAGTATAGGGCCCAAAGGGCTTCCTCCCTTGACGTACTACTGATGAGCCAGTTGTCCAAGTATGGGAACACATGCAACCCCCTTTCAGTGCAGATGTGCCTGTACCACTGCCAAGCTCTTGGTGAAGATGGAGGTGAGAATGAAGGGCAGAACCCTGTATTGGAAGTGCCGCTGGCCACCAAGAAGCACGGGAATTTCAATGAGGCGGAAATATGGCGACCTGCGTGTAGGCATCCTTAAATTGAGAGAGCAGATTCAGTTCCCCTGATGAAGAAGGGGAATCAAGGTGCCTAATGAAATCATTTTGAACCGCTCTCACCTCAGAAACCTGTTTAAGGCTTGGAGGTCGAGGATGGGCCAGAGGCCGCCAGTTCTCTTTGGATAAGAAAGTACCTGGAGTAGAACCCCTGGCCCCGCTGGGCCTGAGGAACCAGCTCTATAGCCTTGGCCCATAATAGGCCGAGAATTCCAACTTGAGGGCTGTCGCACTGTTCCACGAGACCCACCCCGGTGAGGGAGGGGAGTCTAGTGGAATGCTGAGAAAATTCAGGCGGTTAGCCCCGTTTCACAGTGGTTAACACCCAGCGGTCGGTTTATGATGGGAGCCCAGCAGTCTGCAAACAGACATAACCAGCCCCCAACTTGGGGCTCGGGATCCCTGGGAACTGGAAGCGGGCTTGCTGCTCTCTCTGTGCCAGTCAAAACCCTGCCGCAGGGCTGGGTTGAGGGCACGGGCTGGGCCCAAGGCACCCGCTACTGGCGTTTGATCGCTCATAGGGGTAGTCCGAGATTGCCCTAGCCCGAGGGGACTGAAGGATAGTATCTCCGTTGCCTATAGAAGGGCTTCCTTGGGTCCCAACATGGTGCCTGACAGGTCACTGAAGGAGGGTTCGAGGTGCTGGCAGATAGCTGTTGCAGGGTTTCTTGGTGGTCCTTTAGTTGGGCCACCGCGTCCCAGATGTTGTCTCTGAACAGGTTTTGACCTGTACATGGTAGGTCGGCCAGCTTCTCCTGGACTTCAGGGAGGAGGTCAGAGGCCTTAAGTCAGACCCAGTGCCAGGCACTACACCAGCCACCGACACCCTTGCCACCATCTCAAAAACATCATAAGCTGCCCGAACTTCGTACCTGCCGGCCTCTAAGCCCTTCTGCACTATGGATTTCAATCCTTCCAGGAGCTGCTGCGGAAGACATTCAGCAAACTCCTGGACCTGCTTCCAGAGGTTGCAGTTGTACTGATTCATGTTCAATTGATGCATTGCTATACAGGCAATGAGCATCACCCTTGGAAGACTCAGTGACCCAGGGCATCCGGGGCCCTGTGTTCTTTTCCCAGGGGGGCAGAAGAGTGAGTGCAGAATCGCTTAGCCTTCTTCAGAGCCGACACCACTACCACCGACTGGTGCAGGAGCTGCCTCTTTTGGAATCCTGGGACTTGCTGCACTAAATAAATGTCATCCGTCTTCTAGTTGACCGGGGCGACGGAACCAGGGTACTCCCATAGCCGATAGAGGAGCACAGGAAGGACCTCATCACCGGGGTCAGCCACCACCTCCTTCAGGACATCGACAAATTGGAGGATTTCCAATATTTTATGGTGGGCATCCCCTTCAGTAAGCAACTGAAAATGTATAGTCTCCGCCATCGCCTGAACAAAGCTGGCGAAGGACAAACCCTCCGGGGATGAACGATGCCTCTTGTCCGGTAGGTGAAGACTTAGATGGGAGGTCACTGACGCCCTCCGAGGAAAACTCGGAGGAATCATCGCCCCAAGGTTTGTATACAGCCTCATCCTCACTAGCGACCCACGAGGTCGGGAGGGAGGCTAATTCCTGGGCCCCGAGGAACCAAGCACAGACGGTCTATAGGGAAGCCTCGGTGCCGGAAGCCACGCAGGCTTCAAGGGCACCGGGGGCATCAAGGGCCTCGATGGACCTGGCGGCTCTGGAGCACCCGATGACCTGGGAATGGGCTCAGGGAAAAACGGCACTGCCCTCGGTGGCAGGCGCAGAGCCCTTCCTCCTTCTCCAAGGATCCCAGTATCAGGATGGTATCAGAGGGGAAAACCGGTGGCACCCGGGGCCCCGAAGGATACCTGTGCACCGACTGCATCGGCAGGACTCCAAGCTGGACATCTAGCCACTCCAGCAGGGGGATGCTGGCTCTGGCGTCAGTATGGGGGGTCGGCGCTGGTGGTTGCTCAAGGCCCCGGAGGGCACAGAGCACCGCCCTACTATACCGTGTGTTCAACTCCTCCTGAAATTCAAGCCTAGAGAACGCCGATGAAGGAGGAGAAGGAGGGAGAAGGAGGATGGCGTTGTAATCAGAGCCTCCATGGGGTCCGTGGAGGCTCGGTACCTGGCACCAGAATTGGTGGGGAATGCCCTGGGCTCCCGGGTCTGGAGGAGGATGGGGCCTTCTTGCCCCGGGGCCGCTTCAAACGGGGTTCAGCTGACGCCGGTGCCCCCCCCCCCCCATCCCCCCCCCCCCCCCCCCCCCCGATATTGGAGCCGACACCGTGCAGTGATGGCCGTCATTGCTGGTGTCAGTGCTTCCCTCGGTGCTCGGCTCGGTCCTTCTCCAGAGCTGAGGTAGATGACTCTGAGGTCTTGGACTGGCTCAATGTGGGCGAGGGGCGATCCCCTGCACCCTTTTCTTCACGGCGGGACACCGAAGGTGATGGCCCGGGTTCACCACGATTACCCTGGCCCGACGAACCAGGAACAGGAGTCGATGGAGCCAACTGTCGAGGACCAAACAGGTGCTCCACTTATCCAGATGGGAGCGCCAGCCCTTGGGATTCATCTAGGCACAACTGGGGCACCGACGAACACTGTGGGAAGGCCCCAGGCAGAGGTCGCAATGTCATGCGGGTCCGTGATGGACATAGTCCGCAGGCATTTCCAGAAGCCAGTCACCATCGAAAAAAAGCTGTGGCACGTGGTCGGTGGCCAGTGCCCCCGAAGGGAAGAGACTCAGGAAGTGACCACAACAACGCAAAAAATGACTTACCAACGCCGGAGGAACCGACTCGCAAAGAGGGACCCCGGAGCAGGGAAGAACTGGTGAAAAATAACACTTTCTTCCGTTTAAGAAAGAAAACTGAAAGAGCTCCAAAGCCTGCAAAGAAACTGTACCACGGAAAAAAGAAGGCTGAAGGGGGACCCCGTGTGGGGGACAGGAAAATACCTACAGTACCTGAATGTACTCCACTTTGAAGTGCTGAAAAAAAGTGTGAAAAGCGGAATATAAAAATCAAAGTAAATAAAATAAAATAAATAAATAGTGGCAGGCTGGGCATGCTCAGTGTGCCAGTCAAAGTTTTCCATGCCGGGCTCCATCTGATGATGTCACCCATCTGTGAGGACTACCATCCTGCTTGTCCTAGGAGAAAATACACTCCACTACCTCTTCTGCGGAGAGTGACAGGGAGACACCATGAACATGTTTGAGGAATACTGCAAAACTCCAGCGCATATCCAACTCATATCACCTCCAGAACCCACTGGCCCAACGTGATTTTTACCCACCTCTGATAGAAGAGAGAGAGACAACTCCCTATCTCCTGCTCTCGGGGGTGGGTCAGCACACCTTCATTGGGAGGCTCGGGGGGGTTCCATTACCCGAGACCATGCCCTGTCTGGGCTGTCTGGGACAAAAGGACTGAGACCTACTGAAAGGTTGTGTCCTCTGAAAGGCCACTTCTCTGTAGGGATGAAAATGCTTGAATCCCCTAGCATAACCTCTCATGCTAAAGAAGCGCGGTGTCTGCTTCTTATCCTCCAGTAACCGAGGAACTGGTGACTCGCCCCACTTATTGGCCATTTTCTCCAATTCGCTCCCAAACAAGAGCTGGCCTTAAAGGGTAACTTCATAAGGTTAGAGTTGGAGGTCATATCGGCCAACCAATTTCTTAGCCATAATTGACGCCTGGCCACTATGAAGCACCCCTCTTACTGAGGTGCGGACCAAATCATAGCCCGCATCTGCCAAAAAGGTTGCTGCCGACTGCATCATTACCCTGGAATTCACACCAGATTCATCAACCTGAGAGAGAAGCAAACTGGAGCGATCCACCAGGGAACAAGAAGAAGCTATTTGTTTGGGACAAAATGACTGAGACCTCCTGAAAGGTTGAGACCTCTGAAAGGTTGAGTCCTCTGAAAGGCTAAAGAAGTTAGGGCTGTTCAGTCTGGAGAAGAGAGGATTGAGGAGGGATATGATAGAAGTCTACAAAATCATGAAAGGACTTCAACAAGTTAATATAAATTGGTTATTTACTCTTTCAGATAATAGAAGGATCAGGGGGGGCATTCCCTGAAGTAGCTCATTTAAAACTAATCAAAGAAAATTCCTTTTCACTCAACACATAGTTAAAGTCTGAAATTCATTGACAGAGGATGTAGTTTCAGCAGTTAGTGTAACTGGGTTTAAAAAAGATTTGGAAACGTTCCTAGACGTTCAATCCATAAACTGAAATATTAGCTTGTGATCTATCTAATGTTTGGGTACTTGCCAGATACTTTTGACTTGGATTGGCCACTGTTGGACCTTTGGTCTGACCCAGTATGGCATTTCTTATGTTCTTATGTTAAGTTCTTATGCTATTGCTTCAAATGCTTGATTAAAGATGGCCTCAATCCTATCATGTGCATCCTTCAAGGCCACGCCTCCCTCTACGGGGATAGTCGTCCGCTTGGTTACGGCACACAAAAGCACATCCACTTTCAGAAAACATAATGTTATGACCTTCGGCCACGGGTAGCCGCAGCCGAACCAACTCACATCTTGCCATGCCTGGCTCTCCACTCCAGGGGAACTCGCGGCTCTGGCCAGCCATTGTCACCGCATTGTTCCTGGATCTCTCGGCTTCGCAGGGTAGCTGGGATGCCGCCGGCCCACACTCCAACTCCTGGCCTGCCTAGGTGTGAGTGCGCCATCTTGGATCTATTTAAAGGAACATTGGCGGTAATCTCTGGGCCATATCTCACCGATGACATCATCACCTTGGAATATTTAAGCACCTCCCTTGGCTTATGCAAACTGACTTGGCAACGAGTTCCTTAGCCTCATTGGTGCTTCTTCCTGTCTCTCCGGACCCGTGGTTCCTGCCTTGGATCTCTACTTGCTGATCTGGACTCTGGCTCGGGTACCCGCTCCTCGGGGGCCTGCTTGTGATTCCGTCAGACCTGGTCTCTAGGCTTCCCCACTCCTCGGGTTAGCCCTGTGCTCCTCACCAGAGATCCTGCCTACTCACTTCCCCGCTCCTCATAAGAACATTAGAACATAAGAAAATGCCATACTGGGTCAGACCAAGGGTCCATCAAGCCCAGCATCCTGTTTCCAACAGTGGCCAATCCAGGCCATAAGAACCTGGCAAGTACCCAAAAACTAAGTCTATTCCATGTAACCATTGCTAATGGTAGTGGCTATTCTCTAAGTGAACTTAATAGCAGGTAATGGACTTCTCCTCCAAGAACTTATCCAATCCTTTTTTAAACACAGCTATTCTAACTGCACTAACCACATTCTCCGGCAACAAATTCCAGAGTTTAATTGTGCGTTGATTAAAAAAGAACTTTCTCCGATTAGTTTTAAATGTGCCCCATGCTAACTTCATGGAGTGCCCCCTAGTATTTCTACTATCCGAAAGAGTAAATAACCAATTCACATCTACCCGTTCTAGACCTCTCATGATTTTAAACACCTCTATCATATCCCCCCTCAGCCGTCTCTTCTCCAAGCTGAAAATCCTCGGGGATTGCCTCAGCACTGCCTCTAGAGATTCCACCTCTACGCCATCCAGCTCCTCGGGACAGCCTTCACCTTGCTACACCGGAGACTTGACCCTATGCTACCCTGCTCCTCGGAGCAGCCTCCACGTCAGTTCGTCTGATACTTTGACTCTCACTACACCGCTCCTTGGGGCAGTCTCCACGTTATTACACCAGTGACCTTCATCTACGCTCCCGGCTCCTCAGGGCAGTCTACGTCACTGCACCGGAGACTTTCCTCTGCGCTTCCCCACTCCTCGGGGCAGCCCCTACATCATTACCAGAGCCTCTGTGACTGTGCTGACCTGCCCCTTGGGACAGTCTCCACAGTCCTCATTCAGAGATCCTGTCTCCATGCTCCCCGCTCCTCGGAGCCTGATCAGCGCACCTCTGCCTTGGAGCTTCTTCCTCCGGTACATCGTACCTTCACCCTGCCTATAGTACTGTGACTCCTTCGGACTGTGCCTCTCTGTCCCGCTCCTCGGGGCACCTCACAGTACATCTCAGTGCAGGTACCTGCGATCACGTGGCAGTGACACAGGTCAATCTCACTCTACTGAACAAGTCATGTCCTTGCTGCAGATGACCTCGCCTCCCGACGGTGAGGACCTGTGGGTCCAATCCCCTCAGGTAGCATCAACCTCCACCTCGGGCCAAGGGTCCACAAATCCCATGAATCATAACAGATTTCCAAGTCCATGGACCTGGCAGAGGTCTCAGCTATTCAGGCCATTCTTGGCCTGGCACAAAAGATCATCGAGCAATCAAAAACCTTGGAAGCATTAGCAGCAGCTATTAACAATCTAAGCCTCCGCTTGGATGTCACCGCAACCAGGATGTCCTCCAAGCTTCTGCCTCCATGCCGGTTCCTCGACCGATAGTTCCTTTGCTGGCACACCCACAGTTCTCTGGGAACCCCCTGATGTGCAGGGGTTTCCTGAACCAATGTAATATGCACTTTTGCCTGCAGTCAGCCTATTTTCCAGACGTGATTACCAAGACCACTTACGTCCTCTCTCTCTCCTGGTTGGTAAGGCCTTGGCCTGGGCCTCCCCTCTCTGGGAACATACTTATCTGGTCCTACGAGATTTGCCCGGGTTCTTTGCTTTATTCCTCTCCGTGTTTGATGACCCAGGCAGGAAATCCGCATCTGGATCCACACTCCTTCATTTCCGTCAGAGCACCAGGTCCATGGCACATTACGTCATAGAATTCTGGACACTGGCATCTGAACTCCATTGGGACCTTGATTGCCTATGCTCCATTTTTCTTGAAGAACTGAGTTCCTGAATTAAAGATGAGCTGATAGCTCGAGAGTTACCCGCTTCCTTGGACTCTCTAATCGACCTAGACGGGTGAACTGACCGACACCTCCAGGAGCGTTCAAGAGAGATCCGGTCCACCAGAGGATCTACACCCAGCTCGTCTTATCGTCGTCGTTCTTCTTCCCCCAGGTTAGACACTGTCCAGAACAAACCTGAGGAAGAGCCCATGCAGATGGGTCGAGGCAAGCTTTCGCCTAACGAGCTACGCCGCCATCAGAAATCAGGTCTCTGTTATACTGTGGCCAGTCCAGACATGCCTTAGCCACATGCTCTGTTTCTCCGGGAAACTCCCAGGCCTAGGTCAAGCAGGAGGACTGCTCCTAGGCCTGAATTCACCCTCTCCTCCTTTGACCTTGCCTATATCCATCAAGCTGGATAACCAAGAGTTCCACACCCTGGCTCTTGTGGACTCTGGTGCTGGTGGAAATTTTATCCTAAGACAACTGAGGGAGCACCTCCGGATTCCCACCATCCGCTCCCCAGTCCCTCTACTTCTTTTGTCTATTCATAGAGAACCATTGCCTGGTCAAGTTATTTACACCACTGCTCTATTCTCCTTCGCACTGGTTCCCTGCATGTGGAGTCCATCTCCTTCCACATTTTGGTCAAGGCCATACATCTGGTGGTTCTAGGCCTACCATGGCTACAGAAACATACTCCCCAGTTTGATTGGGCCACCTTACAACTCTCTCGCTGGGGATCCTTCTGCCATACCAATTGCCTGGAGCCCGTCTCGCCGCTACCCTGCCTGAGTACTTCGATGTCACTTCCGGGCCTTCCTTCACAATGCGCTTCCTACGCTGATGTATTCTCCAAGAAGGCTGCGGACACTCTCCCTCCGCATTGAGCATTCAATTGCTCTATTAATCTTCTACCCAACACCGAGCCAACTCGGGGAAGGATTTACCCACTCTCGCTCACCGAGACTCAGGCCATGTCTGAAAACATCCGTGAGAACCTGGCCAAGGAGTTCATTCGCCCCTCCAAAATCTCCCACTGGTGCAGGTTTTTTCTTTGTAGGGAAAAAAGGTGAATCACTCCGCTCTTGCATCGATTACTGAAGTTTGAACGAGATCACCCTGAAAGACCGCTATCCTCTACCTCTAATCTCTGAATGTTTTAACCGGCTCCAGGGAGCAAAGATTTTCTCCAAATTGGATCTCAGAGGAGCTTACAATTTGGTTTGTATCTGCAAAGGAGATGAATGGAAGACAGCTTTTAATACCCGAGATGGCCACTTTGAATACTTTGTGATGCCGTTTGGCCTTTGCAATGCCCCAGCTATGTTCCAAAATTTAATGAATGAGGTCTTCAGGGATATGTTATATCGATGTGTCATGGTATATCTTGACGACATTCTGGTGTTCTCTAAGGACCTTCAGAGCCAATGTCTTGATGTCTCTCGCGTCCTCCAGCGCCTTCGTGACAACCAACTCTGTGCAAAACTCGAGAAGTGTTCTTTTGAGCAGGAGACCATCCCCTTCCTTGGATACATAGTCTCCAGTCAAGGGTTCAGGATGGATCCGCAAAAATTGAAAAGCATCAGACATTGGCCTCAGCCTATTGGCCTTCGCGCTCTACAGAGATTCCTTGGCTTCACCAATTACTACCGCTCTTTCATCCATCATTACTCCACTCTGACTGCACCCCTTATGGCCATGACCCACAATGGGGCCAGCCCTTCTCACTGGTCACCTGAAGCCATGACCGCCTTCCTCCGAGAGCCATGTCTCTGCCATCCAGATCCCAGATGGCCATTCACAGTCGAGGTCAAAGCCTCTGACATGGGATTAGGGGTGTTTCTTTGCCAGTACTCAATGACTCATTCCCTGCATCCTTGCTCCTTTTTCTCCAGGACCTTCTCCCCAGCGGAGAATAACTACACCATTAGAGATAAAGAAATACTGGCCATCAAGCTGGCCTTTGAGGAGTGGCACCCCTGGCTCAAGGGAGCCCAGCATCAGATCACGGTGTATACAGACCATAAAAACCTCAAGTATTTACACCAAGCTCAACGTCTGAATCATCGCCAGGCTCGCTGTTCCCTCTTCTTCACCCAGTTTAATTTCCTGCTACGCTACCGACCGGCTAACAAGAATTGCCGAGCTGATGCCCTTTCAAGATCCTTTGTCCCGGAGGATGTCCCAGACTCTCCTCAGCATATAATAGACCCTGCTAAGGTCATCTTAACGGCCAACTTCCCAGTCTCCCTGAGACGATGGTGGACCCTCACCAACTTCACCAGAAGGTTCTTCGCTGGGCTCATGATTCCCTTACCGCAGGACACCCAGGTCAGTCCAAGATATTAACCACTCTTCACCGCGTCTATTGGTGACCTACCAAGAAAAAGGATGCACAGGCATATGTGAAGCCATGTCCCAATTGTGCACGCCATAAGCCTCCCATGGGGCTTCTTGCAACCTCTGCCTGTCCCAAGTGATCCATAGACTCATATCGCAACGGACTTTTATCGTGGATTTCCCTCCTTTGGAAGGCAACACCATTTGGGTCACTGTCGACCGCTTCTCTAAAATGGCTCACTTTGTGGCCCTGCCTGGCCTCCCATCGGCTCCTCAACTTACACAACTATTCATCCGTTACGAGTTCCAACTCCATGGACTGCCCAAACACATACTCTTGTACCAAGGAGTCCAATTTACCGCCCAATTATGGAAATCCCTTTGCAAGAAGTTCAATGTCTCTCTAGATTTCACCTCCTCTAATTATCCCCAATCCAATGGGCAGACAGAGAGGATTAACAGAACTCTTAAACAGTTTCTTTGAGCCTATGTTAATCTTTGCAAAATGATTGGTCTGATCTGCTTCCTTGAGCTGAGTTTGCTTTGAACTCTCATCCATCTTCTTCTTGTTATTTTTTGTATGGTTTTGGGTGGACCCTTGGACACTGTGGCTGCTGACCACGCCCATAGGGGGAAGTCCCGTGAGGGGCCACAGGTCAGGCTCAGCTTTAGGACACACAACACAGATAGATCTTTTATTAACAGTATTGAGGAGCCACCAGAGGTGGCAGTAGTGATCAGAGATGGAGCCCGGCTGGGCTTGTAGTCCCTCAGGGCTCTGGAACAGCGATCCCTCAATGGCAGTGCTGTAGTGAAGAGAAACTGAGATAGTGAGTACAATGAAGTAGATGCAGGGTTCTGGAATAGAGCCTCGTTGGTTGAGTACTCACACAGCGGTTTCTCTCGGTAGGAAACACAGGAGCTGGAGTAGAGGCAGGCCCTCGAGGAGTGAGTATCTGGTTCCAGGGAACAGCTCTAAGAGATGGCTCTTCGTTCTGTGTTCCTGGTCTCCTCGTCCTGATATTCCTGGTCTTGCCCTCCGACGGAGCTCCTTCGTCGCCTCTTCCATATTCTGATGTTCCAAGTCCTGATGTTCAGTGGGTCCGTTCCTAGAAAGCCTGATGTTCTAGAAGTTCCGTGTTCTTGATGTCCTTGTCCTGATGTCCTTGTCTTCGCCTCTGCAACCAGTTCCCAGATTCCTTCCATCCACCTTTCCTGGCGGGTCACCGTCGTGGACGTGACTATGGGGGGCTGTGTAGGGTGCTTCGTGGTACAAGGCCTTCTTCTTGTTTTCAGCGCTTAACTCCATGAGACTATTGTTTTAATGTTCCAAGTTCCAAGTCTTGAATCCTGAGTCTTGAATCCTGTCTCGGTCTTTAGAGTCCCTTGCACCTGCTTCCGTCCATGCCCAACACTCTGCCAGAACCTGCTCTGCTTCAGCGTGGTCCGCGACAAGCCACAGGCGATTGTGTAGGGCGCGCCCCGGTGCAGGCTTCTACTGAATCTTTGTCATGTTCCAGTCTCAAGTTCAATTTCCTCGTCTGGAGTCTGCTTCGCGTTCAGCGTGGACCGCGACCAAATATGTGTAGGCTGCGCTGCAATGCAGTTCTCACCCAGTACTTTCGTCTGAATCCTGAATCCTTACCTGAGACCTTCTGAGTAACCTGAATCCTTGTCCGGGTCTCCTGAGTAACCTGAATCCTTTTCTGAGTTTCTGAGTTCCAAGTCCTCGTCTGGGTCCTTCCAAGTTCCAAGTCCTCGTCTGAGTCCTTCCAAGTTCCAAGTCCTCGTCTGAGTCCTTCCAAGTTCCAATTCCTCGTCTTGTTGCTGCCCTCAGCCTCCGTTTGGCCTCGCGCACTCATCTCAAGCGGCATGTCCGAAAGGGCTTTCGAGTGGTCGGAGGGCTACTCTCATGACCAGCATTGCATTGAGCATCACACTGGTGTGTGTGGTCCAGCGGAGGGCTGTTCCTGCTTTGTTCCTGCTCTGAAGTTCCTTGCCTTTGTTCCAGTCCTGCCTGGTTCCTGCTCCGCCCGTACTTGCATGCTCTCGCCTCCCGTGGTGTGCCTTGGGGCTCCTCCCTGAGTCGTGCCGTGGTTCAGGGGCTCACACTCTCCCATGAGCTAGTGACCGTGTCTGCATCAGGCTCCGTAGCCCGCAGTTGCAACAGGATCCGAAGGCCATGAGCTCGGTTTGCGTGTGTCTGCGATGGGCTCAAGTTTTCTGGACATTATTTATTTATCTATTTGTTTTTTATTTATCTATTTATTTATTTATTTTTAAATTTTTTATTTCTGAATTTTCAATACAAATAAAGTATTCATTTATAATAGAATAGAAACTTGATTAGTCATTAAATATAACATTCTTACAAAGCATATAAACCATAAAGTTATTCCATAATGGCTAAACTATAATCTCAAACTTCTCTCGTTGGGGGGTTTAGATTTGAGGAATAATAACAACAGATTGAAAGAAGAAATGGTATAGCCCTGAACAAGAGCAGTTAATTTTCTTTAACGATTCTCTATGAGGCACCATTGGCAGAAAAAGAATCAATAAAATCTCTTAAATGCTCAGGTGCAAAGAAAATGTAACAATTACTCCCCTTCCTTACAATACATTTACAGGGGTAGCGCAACCTAAAAGTTGCTCCTAAAGAAACTGTCTCCTGCCTCATACTTAAAAAGGCTTTACGCCTTTCTTGAGTGATCTTTGAGATGTCTGGGAACATACGTATAGTTATACCATGAAAGGGGGTGTTTAAATGCTGAAAATACTTAGACATAATTTTGCTAACATCCTGTTCTTCAATTAGTGTAACAATCAATGTAGCACATTCAATAATTTCTATTGCAGAGGTTTCAAGAAACATAGTAAGATTATCTACATCAAATTGATTTTGCTCTTGCGGAACATTTTCCCCTCTTTCAGCACTGGTTCTGGGAATGAAATAAACCTTATTTATTACAGGCATATCAGAGTCCAACATCTGAAGAGTCTCCCGGAGATATCTTTTAAAAGTTATTATGGGAAGTTCACCCATAATTTTAGGAAATTTGATCAATCTTACATTAAATCTCCGGTTCCAGTTTTCTAGTAATTTATTATTTATTTATTTATTAAAGGCATTTATATACCGACTTTCTTGATACAAATCAAATCAACTCGGTTTACATCGAACTAAGCAGTAACTATAACCAACCAATCAACAAGAGACAATTTGAAGGAGCATAAAGTTACATTATAACAAGGATGCCTTAACTGGGAGTAGGAAATAAGAAAGGGATAACGAAGATAACGTACTATATACAAGAGAGTATGGGAGGGAGGCAAGGAGCCTCATGATTACTTGTAAGCGTGATTTAGCGTTTATTTATTTACATAATTGCTGGAACAATTCTAAGTCAGGCTGTTGGGCTAGTGGCGGGGAAGGCTCGGCAGAACAGCCATGTCTTTAATTTATTTTTAAAAGTTAGTAGACAAGTTTCCTGCCTGAGGTCCGGAGGCATGGCATTCCAGATGGAGGGACCTGTGATAGAGAATGACCGGTCTCTGATGTTTGAGTGGTGCACAACTTTGATAGGAGGAACATGTAAGGATCCCTTGTAAGCATCCCTTAAGGGTCTGGCCGTCGAGTGCAATTTGAGAGGGTGTAGCAGATCAAGAGGGGTCTGATGGTGAATATATTTGTGGATAATTGTGAGTGATTTATGGAGAATCCAGAAGTTTACTGGGAGCCAGTGAAGATCTTTTAGAATGGGAGAGATATGCGCTCTCCGATTGGTATTCGTCAAAATTCTCGCCGTTGCATTTTGGAGCAACTGGAGGGGTTTTATAGTAGCAGCCAGGAGACCTTGCAAAATGGAATTGCAGTAGTCGATCTTGGAAAACAGAATGGCTTGGAGGACAGATCTGAAATCATAATGGAATAGGAGCGGTTTGAGTTTTTTGAGTACTTGTAACTTGTAGAAGCACTCCTTTGTAGTGTGTTTTATAAATTGCTTTAGGTTCAAGTGACTATCAATAATGACTCCAAGATCTCTAGCGTGGGATATTTGTATGTTACCTTGCAGTTGGTGTTGGAAGGGACTGCCTTCTGGAGTGATTAGCAATAGTTCTGTCTTGGAAGTGTTGAGCACCAGGTTGAGGCTTGAGAGGTGATGGTTGATCTTTTGCAGGTGAGAGTTCCATAACCTGAATGTTGAGTCCAGTGAATTGGATATTGGGATTAAAATTTGAACATCGTCTGCGTATATATAGAACTTAAGTTTTAGATTTGAGAGTAAGTGGCAGAAAGGGATTATGTAGATGTTAAACAGGGTGGGCAATAAGGAGGAGCCCTGGGGGACTCAGAATGGGGCGTTAGTGTGAGAGGATTCCTTGTTATTGATTTTAACCTTATAGCCTCTATTGCTAAGGAAGGAGTCGAACCATCTAAGAGCTGATCCTGCAATTCCTATGTCTGATAGCCGGTTTAGAAGGGTATTATGATTTACAGTATCGAAAGCTGCAGAGATGTCGAGGAGAGCTAAGAGGAACGACTGTCCTTTATCAAAGCCAATGTAAACATGATCAAGGAGTGAGATGAGGAGGGTTTCGGTCTTGTGATCTTTTTGGAAACCATATTGTGACGGGTGTAGAATATTATGGTCTTCTAGGTAATTTGAAAGTTGCTTATTTACGATTTTCTCCATGATCTTAGCTACAAACGGGAGATTTGATATGGGGCAATAGTTGTTGAGGTCTTCTGGGTCCAGGTTCGGTTTTTTGAGTATGGGTTTGAGTGTGGCCAGTTTGAGAGCATCCGGGAATATTCCTTGTGAGAGGGAACAATTGATAATATCAGCTAGATATTTGGAGATGTATTCTGGTATGAGAATCAGAGATTTGGAAGGTATTTGGTCTAGAGGGTGGGTCGAAGGTTTCATTCTTTTTATCAGGGTTTCCACCTCTAAAGTGTGAGAAGGATCAAAGGATTCCAAGCTTATGTCTGTGTTCAGTAGGTGGAGGGTATTCGGAGGCAGTGAGTTTGGGCTGGTAGGTAATCTAGCCAGGGTGTTGGAAATTTTGTTCTGAAAGAATAAGGCCAGATCGTTGGCCTTCGATTGGGCTGTATCGTCTGGGATTGTAGGGGGAGCAGTTTTGGTGAGTTCCGATACATACGAAAAAAGAGCTTTCGCGTCAAACATCATATCGTGGATACGGTGGGCATAGAAATCTCTTTTTGTTCGAAGCGTTGCTGTTCTGTAATGGTGGAGAGCGGCTTTGTATATGGTTAGAGAATGTGGATTGGGATTCTTCCTCCATTCTTTTTCTTTCCATCTTAGGTTTTGCTTCTGGGTATGGAGTTCATTTGAGAACCATGGCTGCTTGTTTTTTTGAGAAGGATTTATGGGTTTTTTTTGACAGTGGGCATAAGTTATTGGCTATCGTTTCTGTAATGTTTTGCCAGGAGATAATAGCAGAATTGGGGTTAGATAGATCCAGGTTAGAAAGTTCTTTGATCAGCGAGTTGCCGAGGTCTTCTGAAGGACATGGTTTCCTGTAGTACAGAGTGGTCGCCTGAGGGGGCGCAGAAGATCCTGTCAATGACCTAATGGTGGAGGTGATCATGAAATGGTCTGACCATGGAACTGGGAGGCATAGAGGGGGTGAAAGTGGAGTGAGGTTGGAATTTGTAAAGATAAGGTCAAGGGTATGACCTGCTTTATGTGTGGGTTGGTTGATGTATTGTTTGAAGCCCATGTCCGAGAGGGCTGATAGTAAGGCTTCACAGTTAGAAGATCTAGGATTGGCATCGATGTGAAGATTAAAATCTCCAAGGATTATTGCTGGAGAATCTAGTTTTAAGTATTTGGCTATGATTTCCACCATAGGAGAAGCATCTTGATCTAAAAGTCCAGGGGGAGCGTAAGTGAGGAGGATTTGGAGCGACTTAGATTTGAATAAGCCTACCTCCAGTTTAGGTATTGTATTGATAGGTTGTAGCGTGAGGTTAAGAGATTTTTTGGCAGCTATGAGACCTCCCCCTTTTTTCTTTTTTCTGGGTAAGGAGAAGACATCATATATCTGTATAGGAAGTTGATTTATTAAAGCTGTGTCTGAGGGCTTCAGCCAGGTCTCCGTGATAGCACAGATGTCTGGCCTGGCATCAAGCAGATAGTCGTGAAGGATGTGGGTTTTTTTGGTAATTGACTGGGCATTGAATAGTGTTAAAGTGAATAGGGCTAGCCCAAGTAGTAATTCCAATCTTCTGGACAATGCAGTTCTATCTTTTATTGTTGCCTGGTTGAAAGCTTGTATATTTCCTATTTCTGTTTCCATTCCATCCACTTTTTCTTTCATTACTTGCAGTGACGAATTTTGCTCAGAAATTTTATTGTTTAAAGAAGAGGCTATTTGTTCCATTCTCTGGTTGCTAGCTCTTACAGCAACTATGAGATTAGCAGAAAGTTCCCATAATGTCTCCATAGTTACCACTGCTGGTCTTATAGGGGTTTCTATAAGCTCACACGATGAAACTGATGTTCCGGTGGCTGGTGCACTGGCTGCCCCTTGACCGAAAGTCTCCCAAGAGGATTCCTCGTCAGCTCTGGCTGGGCAGCTGCTAGGGGTGTGCTTTCGTTTTCGCCGTATTGGCGATCCGCAACGTATATTGCACTATTCGTAGTATTCGTGGGGAAGCAAAACGTATTGCGATTCCCCACAAATACACGGATCTTCGCCGAATTATACGGCCACCTAAATAAAAATTTAAACAAACCCCCCACCCTCCTGAACCCCCCCAAGACTTACCAAAACTCCCTGGTGGTCCAGCGGGGGGTCCGGGAACCATCTCCTGCACTCACACCCTCGGTGCCGGTTTCATCATGGCGCTGATAGCCTTTGTCACAGGGGCTACCGGTGCCATTGGTCAGCCCCGTCACATGGCCATCGGCGCCATCTTGTGCTCCTACCATGTGACAGGGGCTGACCAATGGCACTGGTAGCCCCTGTGACATAATATGGGCAAAGGCTATCGGCGCCATTTTGAGTACTGGCATCGGACGGCCGGAGTGCAGGAAGTCGCTCCGGGACCCCCGATGGATCCCCAGGGCCTTTTGGCCAGCTTGTGGGGGCCTCCTGACCCCCACAAGACTTGCCAAAAGTCCAGCGGGGGTCCGGGAGCAACCTCTTGCACGCCGGCCGTCCGATGCCAGTACTCAAAATGGCGCCGATCGCCTTTGCCCTCACTATGTCACAGGTACCGATGGTCGGCCCCTGTGACATAGTGAGGGCAAAGGCGATCTGCTGCCAGTATTCAAAATGGCGTGGATCGCCTTTGCCCTCACTATGTCACAGGGGCCGACCGTCGGTACCTGTCACATAGTGAGAGCAATGACAGAGAGGAGCAGTCGGGAGGAGGTGTGGCGCTTTATGTCCGGGATGGCATAGAGTCCAACAGGATAAACATCCTGCATGAGACTAAATGCAAAATTGAATCTTTATGGGTAGAAATCCCTTGTGTATCAGGGAAGACTACAGTGATAGGGGTATACTACCGTCCACCTGGTCAAGATGGTGAGATGGACAGTGAAATGCTAAGAGAAATTAGGGAAGCTAACCAAATTGGTAGTGCAGTAATAATGGGAGACTTCAATTACCCCAATATAGACTGGGTAAATGTATCATCGGGTCACGCTAGAGAGATAACGTTCCTGGATGGAATAAATGATAGCTTTATGGAACAATTGGTTCAGGAACCGACGAGAGAGGGAGCAATTTTAGTTCTAATTCTCAGTGGAGCACAGGACTTGGTGAGAGAGGTAACGGTGGTGGGGCCGCTTGGCAATAGTGAACATAATATGATCAAATTTGATTTAATGACTGGAAAAGGAACAGTGTGCAAATCCAAGGCTCTCGTGCTAAACTTTCAAAAGGGAAACTTTGATAAAATGAGAAAAATTGTTAGAAAAAAACTGAAAGGAGCAGCTACAAAAGTAAAAAATGTCCAAGAGGTGTGGTCATTGTTAAAAAATACCATTCTAGAAGCACAGTACAGATGTATTCCACACATTAAGAAAGGTGGAAAGAAGGCAAAACGATTACCGACATGGTTAAAAGGGGAGGTGAAAGAAGCTATTTTAGCCAAAAGATCTTCATTCAAAAATTGGAAGAAGGATCCAGCAGAAGAAAATAGGATAAAGCATAAACATTGGCAAGGTAAATGTAAGACATTGATAAGACAGGCTAAGAGAGAATTTGAAAAGAAGTTGGCTGCAGAGGCAAAAACTCACAGTAAAAACTTTTTTAAATATATCCGAAGCAGAAAGCCTGTGAGGGAGTCAGTTGGACCGTTAGATGATTGAGGGGTTAAAGGGGCACTTAGAGAAGATAAGGCCATCGCGGAAAGATTAAATGATTTCTTTGCTTCGGTGTTTACTGAAGAGGATGTTGGGGAGGTACCCGTAATAGAGAAGGTTTTCATGGGTAATGATTCAGATGGACTGAATCAAATCACGGTGAACCTAGAAGATGTGGTAGGCCTGATTGACAAACTGAAGAGTAGTAAATCACCTGGACCGGATGGTATACACCCCAGAGTTCTGAAGGAACTAAAAAATGAAATTTCAGACCTATTAGTAAAAATTTGTAACTTATCATTAAAATCATCCATTGTACCTGAAGACTGGAGGATAGCAAATGTAACCCCAATATTTAAAAAGGGCTCCAGGGGCGATCCGGGAAACTACAGACCGGTTAGCCTGACTTTAGTGCCAGGAAAAATAGTGGAAAGTGTTCTAAACATCAAAATCACAGAACATATAGAAAGACATGGTTTAATGGAACAAAGTCAGCATGGCTTTACCCAGGGCAAGTCTTGCCTCACAAATCTGCTTCACTTTTTTGAAGGAGTTAATAAACATGTGGATAAAGGTGAACCGGTAGATATAGTATACTTGGATTTTCAGAAGGCGTTTGACAAAGTTCCTCATGAGAGGCTTCTAGGAAAAGTAAAAAGTCATGGGATAGGTGGCGATGTCCTTTCGTGGATTGCAAACTGGCTAAAAGACAGGAAACAGAGAGTAGGATTAAATGGGCAATTTTCTCAGTGGAAGGGAGTGGACAGTGGAGTGCCTAAGGGATCTGTATTGGGACCCTTACTGTTCAATATATTTATAAATGATCTGGAAAGAAATACGACGAGTGAGATAATCAAATTTGCAGATGACACAAAATTGTTCAGAGTAGTTAAATCACAAGCAGATTGTGATAAATTGCAGGAAGACCTTCTGAGACTGGAAAATTGGGCATCCAAATGGCAGATGAAATTTAATGTGGATAAGTGCAAGGTGATGCATATAGGGAAAAATAACCCATGCTATAATTACACGATGTTGGGTTCCATATTAGGTGCTACAACCCAAGAAAGAGATCTAGGTGTCATAGTGGATAACACATTGAAATCGTCGGTTCAGTGTGCTGCGGCAGTCAAAAAAGCAAACAGAATGTTGGGAATTATTAGAAAAGGAATGATGAATAAAACGGAAAATGTCATAATGCCTCTGTATCGCTCCATGGTGAGACCGCACCTTGAATACTGTGTACAATTCTGGTCGCCGCATCTCAAAAAAGATATAATTGCGATGGAGAAGGTACAGAGAAGGGCTACCAAAATGATAAGGGGAATGGAACAACTCCCCTATGAGGAAAGACTAAAGAGGTTAGGACTTTTCAGCTTGGAGAAGAGACGACTGAGGGGGGATATGATAGAGGTGTTTAAAATCATGAGAGGTCTAGAACGCGTAGATGTGAATCAGTTATTTACTCTTTCGGATAGTAGAAAGACTAGGGGACACTCCATGAAGTTAGCATGGGGCACATTTAAAACTAATCGGAGAAAGTTCTTTTTTACTCAACGCACAATTAAACTCTGGAATTTGTTGCCAGAGAATGTGGTTCGTGCAGTTAGTATAGCTGTGTTTAAAAAAGGATTGGATAAGTTCTTGGAGGAGAAGTCCATTACCTGCTATTAAGTTCACTTAGAGAATAGCCACTGCCATTAGCAATGGTTACATGGAATAGACTTAGTTTTTGGGTACTTGCCAGGTTCTTATGGCCTGGATTTGCCACTGTTGGAAACAGGATGCTGGGCTTGATGGACCCTTGGTCTGACCCAGTATGGCATTTTCTTAAGTTCTTATGTTCTTATGTTCTTATGTTCTTAATCTTGTCTAAAAAACTGTTACCGAACCTTATGGCACCTATGTAAAATGAAAGATTATAATTGCATTACTTTTATGTGCCTTTATGTAAACCGTTGTGACGGTACCCACCTTAATGATGGTATAGAAAAAGATTTAAATAAATATATAAATAAAAACTTCCTGCTTCAGCCCTATAAAAGGGCTCAGTTCCTTTTCCTCGGGGCCTTCGGATCGGACTTCATGGTCGTCCATGTTCTTCTGTGCCAGTCCAGGTCCTCCATGGTCTTCACTTCTCTTGATGGCTCTTCATTCCTTGTTCCTGGTCTCCTTATCCTGATGTTCCTGGTCTTGTCCTCAGTTGGAGCTCCTTCGTCACCTGTTCCATGTTCTGAATTTCCAAGTCCTGATGTTCCGTGGTTCCGCTCCTTTGTTGCCTGTTCCTAGTCCTGATGTCCAGATGTCCTGATGTTCCATGGTTCTGTTCCTAGAAAGCCTGATGTTCCATGTTCTTGATGTCCTGGTCCTGATGTCCTTGTCTTCGCCTCTGCAACCAGTTCCCAGATTGATTGCGCCCACCTTTCCCGGCGTGCCACCGTCGTGGTCCGTGAGCAGCCCATGGGGGGCAGTGAAGGGCACTTCGTGGTACAAGGCCTTCTTCTTGTTTTCAGTGCATACCTCCATGAGACTATTGTTTTTAATGTTCCGAGTTCCAGTTCCGAGACTTGAATCCTGAGTCTTGAATCCTGTACTGGTCTTTGGAGTCCCTTGCACCTGCTTCTGTCCATGCTCCAGATTTTGCCAGAATCTGCTCCGCTTCAGCGTGGTCCGCAACCAGCCACAGGCAGCTGTGTAGGGCGCGCCCCGGTGCAGCCCTCTACTGAATCTTCGTCATGTTCCAGTCTCAAGTTCCATTTCCTCATCTGGAGTCTGCTTCGCTTTCAGCGTGGTCCATGACCAGCCATTGGTGGCTGTGTAGGGTATGCTGCGATGCAGTTCTCACCCAGTACTTGCGTCTGAATCCTGAATCCTTGCCTGAGACCTTCTGAGTAACCTGAATCCTTGTCCAGGTCTCCTGAGTAACCTGAATCCTTGTCTGAGTTCCTGAGTTCCAAGTCCTCGTCTGGGTCCTTCCAAGTTCCAAGTCCTCGTCTTCTTCCTGCCCTCAGCCTCCGTCTGGCCTTGCGCACTCGTCGTTCCCAAGCGACGGGTCCGAAAGGGCTTTCGAGTGGTCGGAGGGCTACTCTCGTGACCAGCATTGCGTTGCTGGGTCACACTGGTGCATGTGGGTCCAGCGGAGGGCTGTTCCTGCTTTGCTCCTGCTCTGAAGTTCCTTGCCTTCATTCCAGTCCTGCTTGTTTCCTGCTCCACCCGTGCTTGCAAGTTCTCGCTTCCCACGGTGTGCCTTGGGGCTCCAACCTGAGTCGTGCCATAGTTCAGGGGCTCACGCTCTCCCATGAGCTAGCGACCGCGCCTGCATCAGGCTCCGTAGCCCGCGTCACAACAGACATTTGCCCCCCTTTTTATGCAGATATATTTTCCATGGAAAATAACAGGTGTAGAGATGAAAAATGCAATCTATATATGTGATTTTCTTTCCTTCTTCTAAATATGCCCCAGGGAATGCCTCCTCTAAATGCAACAGTAATAGTGTGTACTTTTTAGTTGTACTGATGGACGGCAATTTTCATACAATCAATTTATGTGTAAAAATTAAAATGGATTTGAAAATTGTCCTCCCCATGACTCATCTATACCATGCTATTCATTTCCCTGAGCCACTCTCACAGTTCAAGCTGAAAAAAATGAATCAAATCATAGAGATGAATCTTTGTATTCAAACAGCACTACACTTCTACTACTAGCTGGTCCAGTGGAAATGGGTTGAGGTCACTGATTCTCCAGCCCCTGCCATCTGAAATCTGTTCTAGTTTATGGGGCCATCTGTCTTACATGCTGGGTATAGGGGAGGGGGATACCTTAGCCCATACAAATAGTTTAGTTTATTAAAATTTTTTAATTGCCTTTCTGTCATCTGCTTCAGTACTGCTGTAGCATGGCCATATAATGTCACTGGCCATGCATTGTTGTGGGCATTTTTTTTAAGCAACAACTTCTATAGCCATCTCTTGACACCTTTTGTTTCTTCCTTGTTTAGTAAATTAACACACTACAGCTTTGATAAAATATGATTTGGAGAGAAAACAATGGGTTGTTCTTTTTCAAAAACACCATGAACCTTATCAGTAAGCAACAGGCAGTGCCCAAAGATCACATCAACACAAAAAAGGTAAGTCTCTTATTAGTAAATAAACAAGAGGGAACTCACAAAAAAATAGAGGAAATGATGATCTGAAAAAATATTGTCTGCAACTAACTCTGTGCTTCCCTGGCCTGGGGAGAAGATCCTTTGCTCATTCTCTTTCATTTCCTGGAACCCATAGCAGGAATTTCTAGCTCCAAACTGGCCATGTGACAGAGGAACCTACACGCACTCCATGACTATTTTTATAGCAGCCACTGTCACAGTCATGGGTCAGTCTTTTTTTTTTATTTAATTTTATTACATTTTCATCATATCTGATAGAAGACATATTACAAAATACAAAACCAAATAATAGAATTTTTTACAGATATTGCACAAATATTAAGCATTCCGTAAATGTCAAATCAATTATAGGAAATGGGAGACCAAGATGTAAATGAAGCAGTCTTAAAAGGAAATAAGGAAAAATAAATCCAAACCAGCTTATACAGTATAGTTAACCCATGTATACTAATTCTATGCCTAACCCTCAGTGGAGTACAATTAGGAATGAGAGTCTAAATATAAACGCAATTGTTCCGGTTCATTAAAAACGTATTTTGAATTTTGATAGACAATTATACATCTACAAGGAAAACGTAATGTAAATTTAGCTCCCCTTGATATGACCTCCCCTCTCATTGTAATAAACTTTTGGAGAAGTCATATGAGACTTTGGTAGAGTCTAGAGCTATATTACTGGTCCAGTTTACTTTTGCTTCGGAAAGGGATTATGTATTAAGAATGTTTTTTCGATACCAAAAGCAAAATTTTATGGTCAACAGGTTCGTGTATTGCCGGATTTAGCAAGAAATACACAAGTCAGGGTCAGTCATTTTTTATGTATTTTTTTTTTTAAGCATAACTTGTCTGCATAAAAGAACATTTTTTGGGCAAAATTCTTTCCAAAGATATCTTTTCTATATATGTAGGACAATGAAGTAAGTTCACACAAATGAAGTAAGTTTTCTACTAGAATACAGATTAAATTATTTTACTTTATTTAAATTGATTATCTTTATTTTATTTAATTTAAAAGTTTTGTGCTACAATATCATTTTCCAACATCACTAAACAGCCTCATCTGTAAATCATATTATAGCTGTAACAGTGGTTTTGCTCAGTTACCAAACAGCTTTCTCTTTTTTTCATTTGCTGGGAGAAATGTTGTAATTTTGGATCTTCTCTAGTTGATGGTCATCCCCTTGCTTTTGGAATTGATCAGTGCTCCCCTATAAATCATGCACATGCTCAGCTCAGTTCTTCAGTGCTTGTGGTTATTAGTTTGAGTTGAGTTGGAGTTGCTGTTATAGTTGTTGGTGGCTTACCTTTTGGGAAGATTAAAGGTCTTTTGGACTTTTGAGATCCCAGTGGGACCCCAGTCTACTACAAAGGGATATTTATTTATTTATTTATTTTTATATAGCGACATTCAAACTGAGATATCACATCGGTTTACAAAAAATAGGAAGTAGAAATTCCTATTTTTGTGCCCTCCCAGTCAAAAAGAGGATTCCTTGTGTTCAGAGGAAAGAAAGAAGAGATTTTTTCGACTTCAGAGAATGGGCCTGTTTTTTTATTTTTATCAAATCTTGAAGGGAAGGAGCAGATTTGAGGCTGGCAGGCTACCTAACCTTCAAAGGGGTTTCAAATGCTCATCAAGAGAGTTCTGGGCCAAAGATAAGCTATAGTGGGGCTCTTTCCATTTTGAGGAGCTGTATTCCCTTTTTCAATATTGGGAGGAGACAGGTTCAGTCTAAGGAAAGACAAGGATACAGTGATTTTAAGAGTGATTATTTTACTTTTCATGACGATTTTTCTGTAATCCTCTCATGGATACTTTTCTTTAAACTTCAGTAAACGCTTTTAATTTTGATCACCACTCCTTCATCTATGGCAGGGTTTTGAGTCTATTCAGAATTGAGAGAAAGCTACACCAGTGAGCACAGAGTGGGGCATTGTTAGTGAAAGACTGAGTGATATTGAAACCAGCAGCACTGAGGCAGAAAAAGACCACTTGGTCAAAATTCAATTTGTTTAATAGCAAAATAAATTCTTAACTTACCCTTTCCTGTATTTCATCAAGGAATATCAGACTGTTGACATATTCTAATGTTGCTGTCGGAGTAAATTCAAGTTTAAATTGGGCATCTTGTGCTTCAGCTATGATTGCATCCAATTTCTTCTTCGCCAGATCAGGAAGCATGTCATTAATGGCCTAAAAATACAGATATTACACATATAACATCTTTCTAGCATAGCTAGAACTAAAATACAAATAGAGGGCTAATCATTTTTAAAATCAAATATGTAGCATTATTGTTAAGAAAAGTTGCAATCCTAGAATTAGATTACAGTGGGCCCAATATTCAAAGCGCTTCAGTGGTATTTAGACGGATAAGCGGGACTTATGCGGCTTAGTGGCCGCTGAATATGCGACTACGTTCAACAACAGCCTCTTAACTGTCTAAGTAAGTCCCTTATACGTAGGGTTGCCAACTGGCTCAAGATTTTCAGAACAGGTTGATCCAGTCCTGGTTTTACTCCATTGCATGCAGGGATTTGCAGCCTTGCTTTTCTAATAAATTGCAATAGGGAAATAAGAACTACAATTCACTGCATGCAATGGGGCAAAACCAGAACTGGATCAACCTGTCCTGAAAATCTGGAGTCAGTTGGCAATGTTGAGAAGGAAAAGAGGGGAGAGAAAAGAGAGAAGAAAATGAAGGAGGTTGGTTAGGGGATGGTGAGAGAAAAAAATTGGAGAGATGATACAAAAGAGCAAAAGGACAACGTCGGGAATCTGAATAAAGTACTTCTTTAAAACCTTTTTAATATCAAACAACAGTTTGCTTTATGCTGGCTTTCATAAACTGTTTTCCCACAGGAGCTTTATTGTTCATTTCTTTCAGCTTCACTTTTTTTTTATATATATATCTTTATTTCTGAAGTTTTACATAACAGGTGTAAACAACAACATGATAAGTCACTGAAATGGAACCATAGACATAAACCCCACGTGGGGGTGCGAAAGGTATTGGCGGGACATATCAAGCCATATTACAAATGATAGAGAGAGAGACGCCGGAGAGATGGGAGCCGTGCCAGGCCTTCCTCCAGCGTCTACTAGGCATCCTGAGGCTCCGGGGGATCCAGCGGAGACATGGACGCCTCTATGGACACCTTCCGGCGTCTGCTAGGCATCCTGAGGCTCGGGGGGGATGGCCAGCGGACACCTACACGGACGCCTATATGGACACCTTCCTCCTGCGTCTAGAATTAGGCATCCCAGAGGCAGCTGATTGTAGTAAAAGCTTAAATAAGAACGCATAGCTCATTTATGAATAGTAAAAACTTAGCTAAGAACGCATAGCTCATTTAAAAATACAAACTTGAGAATCCAGTGTTGCATATCCATGTATGTACTGTTAAACAATTTATATGTGCTGCTAGTAAAACTATGTACCCCAGAGAATCCACAGTGTAGCATATCCATGTATGTACTGGGAAACTTTTTCTATTTGCCCTGCTAGGAAATCTATGTACACCCGAGAATCCACAGTGTTGCATATCCATGTACGTGCTGTTATAATTTAAATTTCTTGTGTTTGCCTCTGTTTTATTCCATGCAGGCACAGCACCATCGCACACGGACAACTCTGTTTGGCATGTGTGAGCGAGATGTTGTCCGAACCTACCGGCTGAGCTCACGGGCAATCCTGTTCCTCTATGAAGATCTGCGCTTCGACCTAGACCCTCTGGCCAATCGCCACCATGCTGTGCCAGGGTTGACAAAACTTCTTGGTGCCTTAAATGTTTTTGGTACCGGAAGTTTTCAAAACCCTGTGAGTGTCGTTGCAGGTATGACACAGGCCTCCATTTCACGGCATCTGTCACAGGTGTTGAAGACCATGATGAAGCGGATGAGGAAGTACATCATCTATCCTACAGATCCAGCGGAGCTGCAACAGATCCGCAGTAGGTTCATGGGTATTGCGGAGATGCCGAACGTGTTGGGTGCTATCGACTGCACTCATATTGCGTTTACCCCCAGGTCAGAGGAAGAGAGCACGTTCCGGAATCAGCCTTGAAAGCCTGACAAGTTTGTAGCAGTAGGGACATGGCGGAACCAAAAGGACGCCTAATTCTAGGCTTCAGCCTTGAGCGCCGAGAAATGTTGGTAGCAATACAGACATGGAGGGTGGCGAGAAAAAGGTGGGAACATCCATATTCACCGGCCATGTAACCTTCCAACGTCCGTGGCCTGCAGCGGAGGGGCCGCCGCCTTGAGCACCTGACAAGTTTGTAGCAGTAGGAACATGGTGGAACCAAAGGGACGCCTAATTCTAGGCTTCAGCCTTGAGCGCCTGAAAAGTTTGAAGCAGTAGGGACATGGCGGAACCAAAGGGACGCCTAATTCTAGGCTTCAGCTGTGTACAATTCTGGTCGCCGCATCTCAAAAAAGATATAATTCTGATGGAGAAGGTACAGAGAAAGGCTACCAAAATGATAAGGGGAATGGAACAGCTCCCCTATGAGGAAAGACTAAAGAGGTTAGGATTTTTCAGCTTGGAGAAGAGACGGCTGAGGGGGGATAAGATAGAGGTGTTTAAAATCATGAGAGGTCTAGAACGGGTAGATGTGAATCGGTTATTTACTCTTTCAGATAATAGAAAGACTAGGGGATACTCCATGAAGTTAGTGTGTGGCACATTTTAAACTAATCGGAGAAAGTTCTTTTTCACTCAATGCACAATTATACTCTGGAATTTGTTGCCTGAGGATGGTGTTAGTGCAGTTTGTATAGCTGTATTTAAAAAAGGATTGGATAAGTTCTTGGAGGAAAAGTCCATTACCTGCTATTAATTAAGTTGACTTAGAAAATAGCTAATGCTATTACTAGCAACAGTAACATGGAATAGACTTAATTTTGGGTACTTGCCAGGTTCTTATGGCCTGGATTGACCACTGTTGGAAACAGGATGCTGGGCTTCATGGACCCTTGGTCTGACCCAGTATGGCATGTTCTTATGTTCTTAGTTTGTTGCAGTAGGGACATGGCGGATCCAAAGGGACGCCTCAACAGACGCTGGGAGCAGGTGGCAGGGCGCTTGCATGTGTAACGCCACGCCCGGATGGCCATTTTGTTAATGATGTCCAAGATGCCCAGAGGGAGATTGCCGAACTTCACCCAAGGCGATGTGAGGCTGTTGGCCTCCCTAATTGTGGAGGCCGAATGGCACCTTTACTTCAGCCCTGGGTGCCCGCAGGACCAGGACAGGGCCGAAGAGGCCTGGCGAGCGCTCAGGACCCAATTCAACGCTCAAAAAGCCAAGTTTTTAACTTTTTAAAAAAATCTTAGACTGTGACTCCAGTCTTAACTTGGTAGGGTGTTCCAAATTTTTGGGCCAGCCAATGACAGTGCTCGATTCCAAACAGAGTTTAGATGCGCTAGTTTGGGAGATGGTATTGATAACAGAGCTTTACCTGATGAACGCAAATTACGTTGTAGTGTATGAATATATAAGATTGAGTTTAACCATTTTATTTTTTCTCCGTATAAAGATTTGTGTATCATGGATAGACATTTAAACTGAATTCTGTGCAAAATTGGGAGCCAATGAAGTTCTTTAAGAACAGGAATGATGTGATCTTGCTTTTTACTTCCAGTTAAGAGATGGGCAGCAGCATTTTGCAGGAGCTGCAACGGACGGATTGTCAAATTAGGAAGGCCCAGTAATAGGGCGTTACAATAATCAAGTTTCGAGAATAGGAGGGCAATAAACTGCTCACTTATTATTATTTAAAATTCCCAAACCAGCTCCTTAACAGTTACAGTCTAAATGTTATTCAGTCACTTCAATTCCAAGCATGAAGTAAGTATGACTGAATTATGAACGTATATGAAAGACGTACAAATGGACAGTAGCCACACAATAAGTGGTACTGTTCTCAAGTTTCAAATTTGGGTTAATTCAACCCCTTTCTGTGTTTATCACGAGTCCACAAATTTAATTTATTTGTTTAATTTATTTTATGACCACCTTCGCTATTCTAGAATATGGATCGAGATACTGGCTATCTTTTATATAGCAAATGTTGCTTACCTGTAACAGGTGTTCTCACAGGACAAGAGGATGTTAGTCCTCACATATGGGTGACATCACAGGATGGAGCCCAATCACGGAACACTTTTGTCAAAGTTTCCAGAACTTTGACTGGCCCCTACTGGGCATGCCCAGCATGGCACTAACCCTGCAGCCAGCAGGGGTTCCCCTTCAGTCTTGTTTAAAAGCTACAGGTAGTGCCGAAAAATAAAATAAGAAAATGTTACGAACCCAACACCGCGGGGCGGCAGGCGGGTTTCGTGAGGAGTAACATCTTGCTGTCCTGTGAGAACACCTGTTACAGGTAAGCAACATTTGCTTTCTCACACGACAAGCAGGATGGTAGTCCTCACATATGGACCGAGCTGAGGATGTCCGAGAAATGCACCATATGTACCCAGGTGTGCGAAGCACTAGGATTGGGATAAAATTTGGTCGAGGGCATCCTGATCCCTAATGGGCAGGCGGAAGGGTGTTGGTACGTCACGTTGTAAACAGGTAACGAAGGACAGACTGGCCGAAGATGGAATCTTGTCTTCTGGCTTTGTCCAAGCAATAGTGGGCTGCAAAGGTGTGGAGAGAACTCCAAGTGGCAGCCCTACAAATCTCAGGAAGTGGCACCAATCGTAGGTGTGCTACTGAAGTCGCCATGGCCCTCACAGAGTGTGCTTTAACACGTTCTTGAAACGGAATGCCTGCTTGATGATAGCAAAAGGATATGCAGTCCGCCAACCAGGAGGAGAGTGTCTGCTTACCCACAGGCTTCCCTAATTTGTTAGGATGGAAAGAGAAAAAAATTGAGTGCTTTCCCTGTGGGCAGCTATATGGTCTAGGTAGGGAATGCAGAGCCTGTTCGCCTGGATTGGAATGCGGCCTGGGAAAATAGGTAGGTAGTATGATGGATTGATTTAGATGAAAATCCGAAACTACCTTGGTTAAGAATTTAGGGTGAGTGCGGATTTGTTGTAATTGACGAGAAATCCTAATGAAATTAGAGTGTGTAAGGTTAGATTAAGGGATGACAGAGCAGCTTGCTGAGTGGGAGCCCTGATTAACCAATCGTCTACTTAGGGGTAGACGTGAACACCCTGAGTCCTTAGGAAGGCTGCAACCACCACGAGGCATTTCGTGAAGACTTGTAGTGCAGGCGCTAGGCCGAATGGAAGCACTCAGTACTGGTAGTGCTTGGGGCCTACTGGAAACCTCAGGTATTTGCGATTAGATGGAGTTAACGCAATATGAGTGTATGCGTCCTGGAGGTCGAGAGAGCAGAGCCAGTCTCCTCTTTGTAGAAGAGGAAGAAGCGAGCCTAAGGTTACCATCTTGAAATTCTCTCACTGGAGGTACTTGTTGAGGGCCCATAGGTCCAGAATAAGACGAACGCCTCCCGATTTTTTGGGGATTAGAAAGTACTGGGAATAGAATCCTAGGCTGTGCTGAGAGTACGGTACGGTTTCTATTGCTTTGGACTGGATAAGGAGGGAGACCTCCTGATCCAGAAGGATGGAGTTATTGGATGTTCTCCACATCGGTAGAGGTGGGGAGTCCGGTGGCACGGAGAGAAAGTTCAGATGGTAACCTTGAGCAATTATCGCCAGTACCCATTGGTCTGAGGTGATTGAGTGCCATATATTGTTGAAGTGGCACAATCGACCTCCCACTGGTATGTGATGCAATGGAAGCTGGCTGTTGCTCTCTAGGTAGAATGACAAAAAACAGGGACCAGCTAGCGTCCAATATATTGCCACCAAATAACTAGCTATGAAAGATTACACAAATTATGTTGGAAAAACATGCTGTTAAAAAACCGACCTTTATTAAACTAATGGTTATTTAATGAGAGTGAAATTCATTTCTTTTGAATATTTTTAAATATTTTTAAACAGAAACAAAGACCTCAGAACTGGTAAATCAGGTTTGTTAACCAAGATTTTTTTAAAACCAGTAAGCTCAATCATAGGTCTTTATAGTGTTTCTCTTTTTTTAATTTTTGCTAAAAGCACCTTCACTCTTGCAAAGAGTTACTTAGTAATCCTAAAGATCAACAATTTTTTGTTGTTCAATAATTGTAACAAATTGAATCTGGGTTATAAAATATTTTGAAACAGTGTGTATGAATTGCTTCAGCAGTAGTTAAACTTTTGAGTCAACTGTTTCGGCGACGGCTGATTTATGCCGCTGGCTGCCACACTGTTTGTCGGCGGCTGATTTTTACCGCTGACTTCCACACTGTTTGATAGCGTTTTCTCCACACAAAAATTTTTGTATGTATTTAAAAGCCCATGGTTAACTTTTCTTCATTTAAGGGACAAGATTATTGCAAAGAATCTTTGTCCCGAACCATAATGCACTTATCTTGAGACTTGTTGTGGTTCTTTCTCTTTTTGCCTTAAACAAGTCTGTGCCTGGATAGATTAATCTATCCAGGCACAGACTGTGCCTGGATAGATTAAAAAAATCTTGGTTAACAAACCTGATTTACCAGTTCTGAGGTCTTTGTTTCTGTTTAAAAATATTTAAAAATATTCAAAAGAAATGAATTTCACTCTCATTAAATAACCATTAGTTTAGTAAAGGTCGTTTTTTTAACAGCATGTTTTTCCAACATAATTTGTGCAATCTTTCATAGCTAGTTATTTGGTGGCTCTCTAGGTAGAAATCAAAAACCTGAAGCAGGACCTGGTTGAGGAGCTGCTTGCAGTTTTTGTTTCCGTGTCTGACGAGACTGGGCTTTTTGAAAAAGTCTCATGGAATGGGATCTGGCTGGTGGTGGGTAGGAATTCTTTGGGCAGAAGAATGACTTTTTAGAGTCCTTTCGGAAGGGCTGTTTTGAAGAGTAGTCAGAAGGTAACAGAGAGAGCTGTCTAAGAGTCTCATGATGGTCCTTAAGTTCTGCCACCGTCCGTCGAATCTGTTCTCCAAACAGATTATCTCCTACACAGGGTAGGTCAGATAACCTGTCTTGTACCTCAGGGCGAAGGTCGGAAGACTTGAGCCAGGCCCATCTCCTTGCTGAAATAGCTGCTGCAGATACTCTAGTAGCAGTATCAAAGATATCATAAGATGATCTGATCTCATGCTTGCCTGCTTCAAACCCTTTGTTTACTAGGGTTTGGAGTTGCTGATAAGCGGCAATTCGGGAGATGAGCACTGATCCCTGGAAGACACGGTGACCAATGGCATCTAGAAACTTCTGTTCCTTGCCAGGAGGAAAAGAAGTGTGAGGCTTTGATTTTTCTGCTCTTTTCTGTGCAGAATCTAGCACTACAGACTGGTGATCCAATTGAGGTTTTTGAAAACCTAGAGCTGACTGCACCAAGTAGGTAGTGTCAGCTTTTCTGTGGACTGGAGCAATGGAGCCAAGATGTTCCCAGTTCTTCTTGAGGATATCCAGAAGAACCTGGTGGATAGGGATGGAGGCTATTTCCTTGGGAGCATCCAGGAATTGAAGCAACTCCATCATCTGATGTCTATCATCCTGTTCAGTCTGTAATTGGAAGGGAACCATTTCAGACATTTCCTTCACAAAATTTATAAAGGAAAAGTCCTCTGGAGGAGAACGCTTTCTACTTTCAGTGGGTGAAGTTGGTGAAGGTAAATCATCGGTGTACGGGGAGGAATCATCAGTCCAGGTATCATAGGGATCAGCACCTGTCCCTCTAGGAGCTAGAGGGGGACGGGGTGGTGGGATACCTGAGGGTCCTGCTCTAGGCTCCGAAGGAATTGAAGGAATAATTGGAGGCACCGATGAAGGCCTTGAAGGCACCAGTGCAGGCATCGAGGACATCGATGGATGTCTCGGTGGCGCCGATGGGCGTATCGGCACCAATGGTTGGATCGGTGGCGAGGGACGTATTGGCATCGATGGCTGAGGCAGAACTCCTGATGGAGGGATGCAGAACGGTGTTTCTCCTCCCGATGATAAAGTAAGCGGGGAAAGCACCAGAGCCATCGGTGACCCGGGGTCCATCGGCGGAAAAGCGGCAATGAGCGCTTCCATCCTGGAGAGCAGCGGTGCCAAGGCTGCCGGGATCGGGTCGGTGGTGGGTTCCACAATTGGTACCGGTGTCGGTGCCGGAGGAACCTGGAGTCGTTGCATCGCCTTGTTGATGGCCTCCTGAACCATCCAGTCCAGTTCTTCTCGGAGACCTGGAGCAAGCAGCCCCAGCTCCAAAACAGAAGATGGCAGAAGCATAGCCAGAGGGACCACCGTTAAAGGCGGAGTCGCAGCTCCCGATACCCTGTCGGATGAGGGTTGCCTTGGTGACCCGGTCGCCTTTTCTGGACGGGGTTTCTTCGACGGCGGCTCGGACGATGGCGAGGTCGATGATTTCGCTTCCTTGATGGTCCGAGACTTTTGATGTCGATGGCGATGTTTTTCTCTACGATCCCCTCGGTCCTGAGGGTGAGTAGAGGGTGTCAAAGGCCGAGATGTCGTCGACGCTGGACAGTCACCGGGCGGTGGTCGATGCTGGCGAGAAGTTGACAGAGCCGGTTCTGACGACGTCGACGCAATGGACGGAGTCGGGGTTTGAGCACGGAAGAGAAGTTCCATCTTCTCCATTCTGGCCTTGCGACCTTTTGGTGTCATTAGGGCACATTTGGTGCAGGTCAAGACATCGTGCTCTCGTCCAAGACACATTACTCACACTTTATGGGGGTCTGTGATGGACATGGTGCGATTACAGTCCAGGCACCAACGGAACCCCGACGCCATGGCCATGGAAAAAATTGAGCCGCGGTACGGTCGACGGCCAGTAGGCCGCGAGGGCCAAACTCGACGGTAATCGATGAAAAACGGGTAAAAACTTACCGGAGTATCGCGGCTTGAAAAAGTTGAAGGAGGGACCCCTGTGGGGCAAATTAACTTTTAGTAATTCTGTGAGGAAATTTCCTGCCCAGGAATCTCTGCAGAGCTCCTTAACCGCGAGGCTACTGCTGCACAGAAAAAAGAAGACTGAAGGGGGACCCTTGCTGGCTGCAGGGTTAGTGCCATGCTGGGCATGCCCAGTAGGGGCCAGTCAAAGTTCTGGAAACTTTGATAAAAGTGTTCCATGATTGGGCACCATCCTGTGATGTCACCCATATGTGAGTACTACCATCCTGCTTGTCCTGTGAGAAACTTTGCATTTTGTCTTTCAGGAGAAACATAGCATATCAAGTAAAATAAAATAATAAATAAAACCCCATCTTAAGTTTTGACTGGGTTGCAGAGTGAGGCATTTATTTTTATGATGATAAAGTCTAAAGGCCTGCTGCTACTGGGAATAAGCAACACCCCAGAAACACTGGAAAAAGTGGCCAATGTAATAAGTCACGCTAAGCTATCTGCGTGTTTTTACTCTAATTTTTGCGCAGGTTTATTGACAGGCTTTAGCACTGAAAACCCCATTTACAAAGGGGTACATTTTAAAACATAGCGCGTGCGCGAACAAAAGGGATCGGCGTGCGCAAGGGGGTGCACATTTGTGCAAGTTGCGTGCACCGAGCCCTGCGTGCGCTGCCTGTTCCTTCCGCCTCCCCCTACCTTACCCCCCCCCCCCGGCCCTATCTAGACCCCCCTACCTTTATCTTAAAAGTTAATACTGCCTCCGGGCAGTGGTAACGTTTGGGGTGTGTCGGGGCACTCGGCCACACCCCCGGACCCCCCACACGCCCCCGATCCAAAACCGCGTCCCCTGACCACGCCCCCGGCCGCCCCTTTTTGCAAGCCCCAGGACTTGCGCGCGCCGCCGAGCCTATGCAAAATAGGCTCGGTGCGCGCAGGGGGGTTTTAAAAGGGTTACGTGCGTACCTTATGCGCGTAACCCTTTTAAAATCTGGCCCAAAAAGTATATGGATGGTTTAGTGTGGGAGCATGCAAATACTATGTAAACAAAGCAATTAGCTGTTGCCAGGTAATGCAGAGAGTCGCATTAGCAGGGAAAATTGTTGGTACCTGTTTTTCACACAGGTTTTTTAGCACCTGGGTCAGGGCAGAGGTAAAAGTTAAAGCACTTCTCTAGTGGCCATTTTACCTCATTGCTAGCATTTGTGTGGCTGTGTGTAGGTGCTTCTGTTGTAATCATGAATTATTTTTTTTTGATGCTTTGGTATATTTGTGGATCAGCCAAAGAATGAGTGGCAAAAGGTTTACAGTAAGAAAGAGAGAGGGAACAGTCTGAGAGAAGACGGTTTATTGCTGAAGAAGAGAGGAGGGCCCAAGAAGAACAGGCGGTCCTGGCTCAAGCCATTCACAGAAGGGAACGCAGGCAGTGGATATTCTGCCTGAGGATAACACTTCTGGAATTGCCAGAGACAGATGTGGAGCATACTTATAGATTGAGCTCCAGGGCAATTCTTGCTCTCTATGAAGAAATCAAGGATGATAAAAATGCCACTCCAGGCTTGATCAAGCTTCTCATCCCCTTGCATTTTCTCACCATGAGCTCATTCCATAACACAGTTGTATGATGGTTGGTATGGATGAATCAAAGTTTTCAAGGCATTTCAGTCAGGAACTGACAGCCATGATGAAAAGGGTCAAGTATCCACACCAGTTTACAGAGTGGCAGGAAAGGAAGTGAGCTTTCTTTGACATAGTTGGCATGCCTAATGTAATGGGCACAATTGATTGCACCCATATTGCTCTTACCCCTTCCCTCCACATGGGAGAAAAGTGGCATACCGCAACAAGAAGCATTTCCATTCCCTGAATATACAAATTATCTGCAATACACATATGAAGATCATAAGTGTTATCTCCAAGTTTGCTGGAAGCAACCATGATTCCTTCATCCTTGCGCAGTCAGCACTGGCCCAGAATTTCACTAAGGGGAAATATGGTGAAAGCTGATTGCTTAGTTAGTTTGAAGTACAAGTCAAAGCAAAGTATATACTTAAAAGTTGCAATGAAAGCTCTCTGGTGTGGGTACCAAAAACAAATTAGTGCACACTTTGAGGTGCATGTTTCTAGAAGCAGATACTATTCTGCTATAGAATGAAATATAGAACCAAATGTTTAGCTGAAAAGTTTCAATATAAGTTATCTGGGTGGATAGCAAAGTCAGAATAATATGTGCCAAAGCACATACTAATCTGCTTCTCATGTCAGTTCTCTGGGGTGGATACCAAAGGCAGATACCAAAGGCAGAATAGTACGTGCTTTCTGGTACACAATGGCAAAGCACATACTATTCCGCTATACATGTCAGCTCACTGGAGAGGGTACCAAAGGCAGAATAGTACTTGCCTTTTGGTACATGGTGCCAAAGTGCATACTAATACTACACACCAGCTCTCTGGCATGGAAATTTGCTGAAAAGTACTATACGGTTTACTAAATAATAGTACTCTTTTTTTTTCAGGAGATGCTGGCTACTGTTGCAAGGCATGACTACTCACGCCCTTGTCTGTGCTACATACAGCAGTAGAAATCCATTACAATGAGGCGCATGCATAACCACAGCAGTCATTTGAATGTACATTCAGGGGTGAATTTTAAAAGTGTTGCTCACATTAAAAGGCCCAGATAAGCGAGTTTCTGGGTCATGTGTGAGCAACAAATATTTTAAAAACTGCAAATTATGCACATATACACATGGATGCTAATAAAAGAAAAAGGGATGGAGTTAGGGCATGGCATGGGCATGGCAGGGACGTTCCAGGGTGAGCTGAAATGTCACACACGTAAATCGTGTTTTAATTCTGGCAGCTGCAGCACGCAATGGCTTGTTAGCCACGTATATTTACTGTTTCTCCTGATGAGGTGTAAGTCTAGAAATCTCCTTTTAGGCCTAAAATGGCAGGGTAGGGGGCTGTGTCAACTGGGGGGAGTGCTGGCTGAAGAACCAGACAGGTCTGGATGACCTTGAGATAGACTGATCAAATTGGTAAAACTGGGAATGTCCGTCACACTAGCATGTTTTAAAATCAGCTTACCTGCATGTGTTAAAGCCAACAAAGTCCTAAGAAAGATATGTGAAGTACATTAGCTCGAGTAATAACATAAAATTAGGAACACACATAAGTGCATTGGACATACTTTAAATCATATGTATGCCACTGCATGCATGATTTAAAATTCCAGATCCAAAATACCCAGAAAGGTGAATAAAAACTATCAATACTAAGAGCAATCCACCTTATTGTAATGTTGAGTGTAACAAAAAATATACCTCAACGTTACAATAAGGTGGATTGCTCTTAGTATTGATTTTAAATTCCAGCAAATGTTCACTCGCGCACACATATGTGCATGCATATGCAGCCACAAGCTCGTTTTAAACTTACTATCTCTGTATTTTGAAAAGCAGGTTCTGCTGCCTTCACCATCTAGAGATGTGCTGCAGTATTTGCCGGAGAAAGTAGTGAATATTGTATTGGTGTGCTGCATGCTGCACAATATCGTCCTCCAGCATGGCATAAATCAAGATCTCGATCCGGACCTGGCACAAGAGCCTGAAATGGTCACACATGCTGCAGACATAGACAACATAGCAAGAAAGAATGAGGTCCATCACAAGATCACTGCAGACTACTTTGGAGGTACATTTGTAAACATTGTGGAGGTGGGATACAATGATCGGTGGTGAATGAAGTGAGATTCTAATCTCTTCTCAGATCAGCACCAAACCCTAGGAAGATGAATGCCAGAAGAACATATCATTTTTTAATATGTTCAAATTGTAAAGATGCTGGGCTTGGCCTGGGTGTTTCATGGATGTCACCAGCCCAGCGCCCTGGCTCCATAAACTTTCACACCACTATGGAAGTCTGTGCAGCAAGGATGCTGGGCCTTTGACAACCATGAAACAGAGGACCAGTGTCCTTGGTCCAGAGATTTACGAGACTGATCTTGCAAATATCTGGACCAAGGATGCAGGATTGGACCACCCCTTGAGAGACCCTAAAGAAAAAAATCACAAGACACATGTACAGTTTTCAGATAGTTTACTTCAAAAAGCAATTGCACAAGTAAACATTTAGAACTGACTTCAAAGTGATTGCATAAAATCCAAGATTCCATCAACATGCCCTTAAACTGAGAGAATCCCGCTGAAAGAGTTGTAGATGATCCACTGTCTTTTCAAACCAACGGCAATGAGCGAGCTGGGAGGGAACAATCATCTCCACATACTGCAGTGATGAGTGCTAATAATGAAGATATACCCACCTACAAAAGAGAAAGGGAAAACAGAAAAAAATTGAGAAGAAATGCAGGGTATGAAGCTGTTGAGCCCACTGGGGAACCAGCAAGAATACATGTCTGTAATGTTAAAGTGTGAATACTCATGGGAAGAGAAAGACAAGTGTCTGCAGGCAGTGGGTCAGGCAATGGCAAAGATGAGGGCGGAAATCATCCATACCGGAAGGAAGAGTAGGAGTGCAACCACCATTTTCATACAGTGCAGTGACGAGTGACAATGATTCACCCACCTGCAAAAGAAAGGGAAAAAAGAAAAAAAAATTGAAAAACAATTCCAAAGCCATCCAGCGCCCACCAGGGAACCAGAAAGAATGATGCTGTAGAATGTTGGAGTGTAAATATTTATGTAAAGAGAAGAGATGAGCATCGATGGCATGTCAAGAGACGGCAGAGACGAGGGGAAGAAGCATCTGCATAGAGACAAAGCATTGAAGTGGAAGAAGCATCTGCATCAGAAGGAAGAGCAGGAAAGGCACCACCATTTGATCATACTGCAGCGCTAAGCATCAGTGATGCACCATAGGAAAATAATGTCTCTTCCACCATGCAGCCCTAAGAAGACAGTGCAGTAGTGTTCAGAGACAGTCACTGGTGGTCCAGCGTGGATCAGGTGGAGTTCAGAGACTACCATTGGTGGTCAATACACTGCCAATGTTTTCCTGTTCTCAAGGAGGGGTGATGTCCAGGTAACCTGACAGAGAACCATGTGCCAGCCATCTCAGCAAAACAGTAGTGATGAGTGAACCAAAAGGAAGCCGCCATCTCTGCACACTGCAGTGATGAGCATGGATGATGATGTACCCACCTGCAAAATCGAAAGGGAAAAGAGAAAAAGTGAGAAATCTAAAGCTGTTCAACCCAAGGGAATCAGCAGGAAAAGTATTGTTGAATGTTGTATGAAAATACTAATGGGAATAGAAGAGACAAGCATTGGCAGGCAGCAGGTTAGGCAATGGCAAACATGGGCCGGCTGAGTGGGAGAAACATCTGCGTAGAGATGGGGTGTCTGAGCTGGAGAAGCATGTGCACCGGAAGGAAAGCAGAGTTGCTTACCTGTAACAGGACAGCAGGATGTTAGTCCTCACACATGGGTGACATCATCAGGATGGAGCCCAATCACGGAACACTTTTGTCAAAGTTTCTAGAACTTTGACTGGCACCTACTGGGTATGCCCAGCATGGCACTAACCCCGCAACCAGCAGGGGTCCCCCTTCAGTCTTGTGAATAGTAAAAGTGCGTGTGAAAAATACAATAACAAATCAGAATCTATGGCAGTAAAGGACAGCAATGTTATGAATATATCAGAGTATAAGTTAAATCAACATGAAATCTCAGTACTGGATAAAGGTCTTTCCTTTGTACCTACGCCTAAGTATGATGCTTTTCAAACACGTATTGATGTATTCAAATTTGTACGGAAATTGAAGATAATGGAATTTTTTTCAAACAAATCAAGTTATGTTGACCAATCAATTGTTAAAAAATCTAGTAAGTGGCTACCTACTGGAACAACCAATCCATTGATTTCCACCTTCCAAACATTAGTTTTACAGGATATTGAAAAATTAGAGGGGAAACACAATTATGTGACACACAACATTGCAAAGGAAGAAAGGATGGCTATTGAAAGTTTACAAAAGAACGACAAGATTGTCATAAAACCTGCTGACAAAGGAGGAAAAATTGTGATAATGGATAGGGAGAAATACATTACAGAAATAAATAGACAACTTTCGGATACAACCTTTTACAGTAAATTAAAGAATAATCCAACAGATTCAATTAAGAAAGAGATAGATGATATTTTGATGTAGCAAAGAAGACCAATATGCTTACTAAGAAAGAAATAGAGTTCCTCACAGTATCCAAACCAACTATGACTACTATATATATACTCCCTAAGATACACAAATCAGTAACAGCACCTCCAGGTAGACCTATTGTTTCTGCTATGGGTTCCCTGCTGGAACCCATCTCAAAGTTTATAGACAAATTTTTGAGACCTCATGTCCCTAAGATTGCTTCATATGTTAAAGACTCAAATGATATCATTAACACTCTAGAAGCTTTTAATGTGAAAGATAATGATATCACTTTGGTGTGCTTGGATATCGAATCCTTGTACACCAATATACCGCAATTAGAAACACTTACCATCATAGAAGGAGTCTTACATAGACGTGAAGAATATAAACGTATACCTACATGGGTAATTTTAGAATTAGCAAGGATAGCCCTTACAAAAAAATTTTTTAGGTTTGGAAATGATTATTACCTTCAATGTAAAGGTGTGGCCATGGGCGCCACAATGGCACCATCTATTGCCAACCTGTACGTCAACGAGTTTGAAGAAAAAATGAAATTAGATCAGCAACATATGCAGAACATTGTTCTATGGCATAGATACATCGACGATGTTCTCATGATTTGGAAAGGGGATATAGATGGTTTGTCTTCTTTTCTAAGTTGGCTGAACAGTATAGATAATAACTTAAAATTCACCATGACATTTTCAAAAGAAACGATCTCATATTTGGACATTCAGATTACAGTTCAAGATGGCAAGTTGGTTATGGATCTCTATAAAAAACCTACTGATACAGGGGAGCCTCTTCGAGAGAACCACCCTCAGCTGGAGGGGAAACGGCCCGTGAGACTGTCCTGAGCCTGGGAACACCAACGCTACAGCTCCGTTTCGGAGCGAGTTGAGCCACGCCCCCCTGAGACGTCATCCACCGGCGTTTGCAACCGGATAAAACCAGGGGCCTGCGGCAGGTCAGTGGGAGCCTCTTCGAGAGAACCACCCTCAGCTGGAGGGGAAACGGCCCGTGAGACTGTCCTGAGCCTGGGAACACCAACGCTACAGCTCCGTTTCGGAGCGAGTTGAGCCACGCCCCCCCGAGACGTCATCCACCGGCGTTTGCAACCGGATAAAACCAGGGGCCTGCGGCAGGTCAGTGGGAGCCTCTTCGAGAGAACCACCCTCAGCTGGAGGGGAAACGGCCCGTGAGACTGTCCTGAGCCTGGGAACACCAACGCTACAGCTCCGTTTCGGAGCGAGTTGAGCCACGCCCCCCTGAGACGTCATCCACCGGCGTTTGCAACCGGATAAAACCAGGGGCCTGCGGCAGGTCAGTGGGAGCCTCTTCGAGAGAACCTCCCTCAGCTGGAGGGGAAACGGCCCGTGAGACTGTCCTGAGCCTGGGAACACCAACGCTACAGCTCCGTTTCGGAGCGAGTTGAGCCACGCCCCCCCGAGACGTCATCCACCGGCGTTTGCAAACCGGATAAAACCAGGGGCCTGCGGCAGGTCAGTGGGAGCCTCTTCGAGAGAACCACCCTCAGCTGGAGGGGAAACGGCCCGTGAGACTGTCCTGAGCCTGGGAACACCAACGCTACAGCTCCGTTTCGGAGCGAGTTGAGCCACGCCCCCCTGAGACGTCATCCACCGGCGTTTGCAACCGGATAAAACCAGGGGCCTGCGGCAGGTCAGTGGGAGCCTCTTCGAGAGAACCACCCTCAGCTGGAGGGGAAACGGCCCGTGAGACTGTCCTGAGCCTGGGAACACCAACGCTACAGCTCCGTTTCGGAGCGAGTTGAGCCACGCCCCCCTGAGATGTCATCCACCGGCGTTTGCAACCGGATAAAACCAGGGGCCTGCGGCAGGTCAGTGGGAGCCTCTTCGAGAGAACCACCCTCAGCTGGAGGGGAAACGGCCCGTGAGACTGTCCTGAGCCTGGGAACACCAACGCTACAGCTCCGTTTCGGAGCGAGTTGAGCCACGCCCCCCCGAGACGTCATCCACCGGCGTTTGCAACCGGATAAAACCAGGGGCCTGCGGCAGGTCAGTGGGAGCCTCTTCGAGAGAACCACCCTCAGCTGGAGGGGAAACGGCCCGTGAGACTGTCCTGAGCCTGGGAACACCAACGCTACAGCTCCGTTTCGGAGCGAGTTGAGCCACGCCCCCCTGAGACGTCATCCACCGGCGTTTGCAACCGGATAAAACCAGGGGCCTGCGGCGCGCAGCCGCCGGCGCGCTGCCAAAGGAGCGCGCCTAAGGGGCGCGCTCCTTGCGGAACCGGCGAGTTATACAACTGACTTCACTTGATATCTATGGGCAGGAAAAGAAAGATAAAATTTCCTGTTGTTTCTACCCCTCTGATGGTGAGGGGCCCTATGGACACACATGTGGTTCGAGGGAACTTGGAATCTCAAAACCCTGACCCTGAAGTCTCCTTTTCTTCAGGCTCAACACGGAGTCTCGGCCAATCTTCACCTTCTCCAAGTATAGGACCCGTTGGTGAGCAGAGTTTAAGTATGGCAAGTAATTTACTAGATGACTCTAATCCACAGCGGTTATCTCAGACTGGTGGGAATGTTACCCCTCCATTGTCTGGTCCTTTTTTAGATCTTATGGGGAAAGGGGATAACGTAATAGATGTTAAAGATGTCACATTATTAGATGTATGGAAGTCTGTTAATAATATGCAAAGAATGTTAATTCAAACAATGAATCAGTTTCAAACTTCTAATACTGAAATCAAGCAAACTTTACAAGAGCATAGTTTGAGATTGGAAAATTTGGAAGGAAATTTTGCCACAGTAAATTCACAGATAGTGAATATACAAACAGCAAATACATCTTAAAACGTGGCTATTCACGAAAGCCTTTCCTGAACTAAACTAAACCTATTCCATTATTACCTATTCGCTCAGACTTTGCCTTAATCATAGTAATTAATATCCCTACCTCATAAGGGCAATTCTTCAACGCTATAAGCACATTGACTGGCATATATGTTATATATATTTAAACCCCTGCTTCTTTTCTCTGATCCAAGTTATATTACTCCCTTGTTTTATTGTAACTGCATTCCTTAGCCTTCTCTTGTTTAACGTTTTTTACTACTATTACTATTATTTTATTATTATTATTACTTAGATCAATGTTATTTATTGCCTTTTGTTCCCTATCTACTTGTTAATTGTAAACCGACATGATGCGATTTTTATCGCGAATGCCGGTATAGAAAAACTTAAAATAAATAAATAAATAAATAAATAAATAAATCTTTTATGAAAGATAGTTTATCAACCACTAGGCAATTAGAATCTATGGAAAATCTAATAAGATCTAAGAATCTTAGATTCTTAAATTTTCCAATGACGAGGTTATTATCACCTTTAGAGTTACTAAGAAAATACATGAATGAAGTTTTACAGATTTCCTCTTATAGAGAAATTTTGATTTCTAAATTGTATTACATCCCCAAATCCAGGACCTCTCCAGGTCCGGAGGCAGGAATGGATACAATTCAAGAAAATAGTCCAAATTTGACTTCATTTCTTGAAGCGTCAGTTGACGATATCCCAATCAGGGCAACTCTATTAGTAACTTTTGGTATTGAAAGCGATAGGGTAATGGTATTGCAAAAATACTTCAAGAATAAGGACTTTTCCTTCTGCGGAGGGAAAATTCAGATATTTCCTGATGTGGCAAAAACCACACAATTAAGACGGAAACAATTTTTGGCATTAAAGAATAGAGTTGTCTCCTTGGGAGCATCATATATACTTAGATTCCCTTGCAAATGCTGTATTGTATTAGCTGGGAGTAAGTTTATCTTTTACGATCCCCTACATCTAGAGACATTTCTTTTGGATAAGGAGTCATCTAAGGGAAATTAGACTATACTAGAGATATTGGTGAAGTTAAGATAAAATTATATCTCTCTATAAGTGCATAAAAAATGCTGTTTTCTTTAAAGTGGTTTCATTTATAAGCTCCTCAATATTATGTGGACTAACAAAGGTTTGTAATTATGTGATATTTGTTTTTTTTTCCTAAGTATTGAAATTGGAAATCCTTTTATTTCATTGTATTTTATTGATGTAAATTGATAAAAATTCAATAAACTATAAAAAAAAAAAAAAAACCTACTGATACTAATAAATTTTTAGATTACACTAGCTGTCATAATAAATCAATGAAAAATAATCTACCCTATTCTCAGTTTCTCAGGATACGAAGACTATGTACTGAAGAGGAAGTATTTGAACAGAGGGCAAAGGAACTTGAAGTGAGATTCACACAAAAGAATTATCCAAAGTCACACATTGAGGCAGGATATATGAGAGCTCGTGCTCAGGAGAGACAAACATTATTGAAACCCAAACAGAAAGAAAAAAAGGATGTGGTGGCTTTTCCTCTAACATATAATCATATGACCCATAAAATTGTTAGAGTTATTAAGAAGAATTGGGAGATCGTGCGGAATCTAGAGTGCTTTGAGAACAGCAGATTAATTATTGCAAACAGACGAGAACGTAATCTGAAAGATTTTCTCGTCCCCTCTGCCCTTCCACAAAAACAGATTAAAGATGTGAGACCCCAGGGTCATTACCCATGTGGTCACTGTAGAGTGTGTTCGGTAAACCTTAAAACAAAACAGATTCTGTTTAATGACCAATTAGAACCGTACAAATTGACACAATTTACAAATTGTCAGAGCGAGGGTGTAGTGTATGTAGGCTACTTCCCATGCATGAAATTTTATATTGGCAAGACTGTTCGGTCCCTAAATAAGCGACTGATTGAGAACAGAAGTGCGATAAACAGAAAAATTGAGGGGAAACCGATGGTTGAACACTCTAACCAGGCAAATCACAAATTTGAAGACTACAAATTTTGTGTCCTATATAAACCTAGAATGAACTGGAGAGGGGGAGATTTGGATACAAATTTACTCCGTATGGAACAACGATTGATCTATAAATTCAACACTGTGGAACCTGTAGGTCTAAACCAGGAGATAGATTTTTCTGTTTTCTTATAAGTTTACATAGGATGGGTCTACTTTTTGAAAGGCTAATTTGTTTGGCAGTATAGAATCTAGGATAGTATTCAGGTTTGCCTATGCAAGGAATGATACATAATAACATTTTACACAAATAAGGTTTATTTTGATGTGCTACAATTGTAACACTTATGATAAGAATGTATTGCTTCTGACTAATAATGGCTGCAGTATCTCTGGACCAGACTTTGTAATTTATAATCTTTTTATAGAGTGAATTTATTCATTGAATGACAGAATTGAAGGAAATGACGTCACATTTTCTGACGTGGTAATAATAATACAAAAATTTTTTTTCTCACTAATGGATGCAGCATCTTATAATATCCTATTTTTCATTGTTTCATTTTCTACCGACTGTAGAGTTGATATATTTGTTTGATTGACATGTTTGGAAGGAAATGACATCATAGTTTTTTTAGTTTTTTTTGTTTGATTGACATGTTTGGAAGGAAATGACATCATAGTTTTTTTTTGTTTGATTGACATGTTTGGAAGGAAATGACATCATAGTTTTTTTAGTTTTTTTTGTATGATTGACATGTTTGGAAGAAAATGACATCATAGTTTTTTTTAGTTTTTTTTGATTGACATGTTTGGAAGGAAATGACATCATAGTTTTTTTGGCGCGGTTTTGTCTTGAGCTGTCTATATAAATGACTATATAGCTAATGAACTCCCTTAGTTGCAGTATTATTTGTTCTTTGACAGATCGCTGCGTTGTAAGGTAAAGACTGGTTCTTCTTTGTGTGAATGCTAAGAGTGGAAATGGTTGGATAATTATGTTGTAAAGATTTTAAGATTAGTAAGGGGTTTACACATTGTTTTATCGCTCTGTTATCACTCTGCTGTTACTTAATCATTGAATAGCATTAAGAGACGTCCTAGTGTTTGGTGCGATGTTTCTTGAAGAAGTGCTTATACTATCGTTATGGAATAAATCCTTTTAGAGATCTCTAAGGCTTTTTGATTAATGGTTGTAGCATTTTTAAGTATGTTTGAATATCTAGTTTTTTGAATTTTTAAAAGTTTGTATTTTACTTATTGATTTGACTGCAGAATACATTTTGACTGACATATTTGGATGAAAGTGATGTCATTTTTTATTTTGTCTGAGTGACTATATAAATAAATACATAGTGAATGAACCCTCTGAGTTGCAGTACTGTTTGCTGCCTTGAAAAGTTATGACTCTCCCGAATGAATGTTAAGAGTTGAAGTGATTCTGTTAAAGAATTTTTTGAGATCAGTAATATGTGTGTGTATATATACAATTTTTACCTACTTGCTGTCACTTAATCATGTTTTTTTGATTGAGCATAAATCTTAATTGATATAGTGACTTTTTTCCCCCCCTTTCTTTAAATCACAAGGTAGTTTCTATACTGTCCTATAGAGTGATGAGCATACATTATTAGTTTCATGATGCTATACACTGTCATACTGCATATGTCTGTGCTAATGATAATTAATATAATTATAAATATATTTTAATATTATGTATTTTTTAAGGATATGATTACATTAGTTTTGAGTAAACACAATATTCAATTTACTGTTGAGAATATGAAGTCAACCTAATCATATATAAGAATTTATAATATATGATTATTAATTTGTATAAACAACATTAAATTGTGTTTTTTGTTTCGTTTTATTGCAACAATCAATACACAGATTGATATATTGACTCTTACTGTGGTGAGAGTATGTTTACAGCATAAAGGTAATTATTCCCGCTTTTTTACCATTATATACGATTTGCTGGTTTGCATATGTATGAGAAATTGATAAGCACATCTTTAAGATTTTACTAGATAATATAAAAATGTTTGGTTATGCTTGTCATGAATGGATGCTTTTACATTTTTATGATGGTTCATTTTATGAAAAATGCTTAATATAGAAATAAGTATTTCTTTATGCTTTTTGCAAAAAGTGTTTTTTATGATATAGATTTTGGGTTACCAGAAGTGTTTTAATAATCCTTTTATATAAAAAATATTGATTGTTTTTTAACTTTTTTAGCCCCTGATGCAGCCTTGTTGGCGAAACTCAATTCAAGTCGGGCACCTCTAATAAAATCTTCCACGGTGTAAGGTAGTCCCTTTGTTGTTTTTTTGCCTTGGCTACGTGGGACCGCCTTCCGATTTGCTTTATTGGACCTTCCCCAGCAGGATGTTAGTCCTCACACATGGGTGACATCATCAGGATGGAGCCCAATCACGGAACACTTTTGTCAAAGTTTCTAGAACTTTGACTGGCACCTACTGGGTATGCCCAGCATGGCACTAACCCCGCAACCAGCAGGGGTCCCCCTTCAGTCTTGTGAATTGTAAAAGTGCGTGTGAAAAATAAAATAACAAATCGCAAGCGTACCCAACTCTGCGGGGTGGCGGGTGGGTTTCATGAGGACTAACATCCTGCTGTCCTGTGAGAATACCTGTTACAGGTAAGCAACTCTACTTTCTCACAGGACAAGCAGGATGGTAGTCCTCACACATGGGTGAATAGCGAGCTGAGGATGCCCGAGCAATGCACCAAATGCACCCAAAGAAGTGCAACAGGCACAACAACAGGGGTGGATTTGGGTAGGAGGGCATCCTGAAACCCTGAACGGGTCGATGATAGGATGTTGGGTAGTTAAGCTGAGAATAGGTTGTGCAGAACAGACTGGCCAAAAATGGAATCCTGTCTGCAGCATTATCCAAGCAGTAATGGGCTGCGAAAGTATGGAGAGAGCTCCAGGTCGCAGCTTGACAAATATCAATAAGTGGCACTGAACGGAGGTGTGCCACTGAGGTTGCCAGGGCCCTAACAGAGTGTGCTTTCACACGGTCCTGTAGCGGAATGCCTGCTTGCTGGTAGCAAAAGAAGATGCAGTCCGCCAACCAGGAGGAAAGGGTCTGTTTTCCCACTGGATTTCCCAATTTGATGGTATCGAAAGAAACAAATAATTGAGTAGATTTCCTGTGGGCCAACGTGCGCTCTAGATAAAAGGCTAGGGCACGTTTGCAGTCCAGGGAATGTAAAGCCTGGTCTCCTGGGTTTGAATGGGGTCTTGGAAAGAAAGTAGGTAAGATGATGGATTGATTAAGATGAAAATCCGATACTACCTTCGGTAAAAACTTAGGGTGTGTACAGAGGACCACCCTGTCGTGAAGAATTTTAGTGTAAGGTGGATAGGTGACTAGCGCCTGCAATTCACTAACCCTGCGAGCAGATGTTATAGCGAGAATTAAAATCACTTTCCAGGTGAGATATCGGAGATCACAGGAGTGGAGAGGCTCAAACGGAGGTTTCATGAGCTGTCCTAAGACCACGTTAAGGTCCTAAGCGGTGGCCGGGGGGGACGCAACGGAGGTTTCAAGTGAAGCAAACCTCTCATGAAGCATGTGACTAAGGGTTGTGGAAAATAGAGACATCTCCCATGCCATTGTGGAAAGCGGCTATTGCACTGACATGCACTCTTATAGAAGTTTGCAGGCCTGACTCTGACAGATGCCAGAGATAGTCCAGAAATTTGGCAGTGGAACAAGTGAAAGGGTCGACGGACATGGACGTGCACCAGACCGTAAATCCTTTCCACTTAGAACGATAAGAGCGTCTCGTGGAAGGCTTTCATGAAGCTACCAGGACTCGAGACACCGACTCCGAAAGGTTAAGGGGTTGTAGTATTAACCTTTCAACATCCAGGCCATCAGGGAGCGGGTCCGGAGGTTGGGATGGCGAAGGCACCCGTCGTTCTGAGTTATCACAAGCGGATCCTCCCCCAGAGGGACGCACTGGCAAACCGATAGGTCCTGGAGGATTGGGAACCAGACTTGGCGTGGCCAATAAAGGGCTATCAGAATCATTAAGCCCTTGTCCCTTTGTAACTTCACGAGTCTTGGATATGAGTGGAAGTGGAGGGTACGCTTGGAGACCGCTGGACCACGAGAGGGCGAAGGCGTCCCTCGGCTATGTGTGGCGAGTGCGAGTGAGCGAGCAGAAGGTCCCTACTTTGCGGTTGTGGAGGGACGCAAAGAGGTCTATTTGTGGATAAGCCCAATGTTGGAAGATTGTGTCTGCTACCGTGGGGTTGAGAGACCATTCGTGCGGATGAAAGGTCCGACTCAACTTGTCCGCCAGAACATTCTCCACGCCCGTCAAGTAGGTTGCTCTGAGGTACATCGAGTGGGAAAGAGCCTACGCCTATATATGTGCAGCTTCCTGACACAGAAGGTAGGAGCCTGTTCCTCCTTGCTTGTTGATGTACCACATCGCCACCTGGTTGTCGGTCTGAATCAGGATAGCTTTGTTTGAGAGGCAATCCTGAAAAACTCTTAGGGCATATCTGATCGCCCGAAACTCCAGAAAAGTTATCTGATGTTTGGCTACCTCTAGAGACCAGGTTCCCTGAGTCTGCAGGTCGTTGACATGAGCACCCCACCCTAAGTTGGAGGCATCCGTCATCAAGGTAATCCAAGGTTCTGGGGCTTGAAAAGGAAGGCCCTGAAGTAGATAGGAGTGTTGCATCCACCAGGCCAGCGACAAGCGGAGCTGTTTGGTAACGTGGACAATGCTGGACATTGGATGATAAGCTTGAGTCCACTGGGATCGCAAGGTCCACTGTGTCACTCTCATGGGCAGGTGGGCCATGGGAGTGACATGCACCGATGATGCCATATGACCCAGCAAGATGAGGAAATGACGAGCAATCGAGTAATCTCGAGCCTGGAGGTATTATGCCAGGGACGTGAGAGTGTGAGCTCAATCCTGAGGGAAGAAGGCCTTTGCCTGTAAGGTGTTCAAATCTGCCCCTTTGAAGGATAGGGTTTGAGATGGAACTAGTTTGGACTTGGCATAGTTGACTAGAAACCTGAGAGACAGAAGTGTATTGAGGGTTAGACGTAAGGATTCTTGTGCGTGTTTTTGGGTTGGAGCCCTTATCAATCATTCGTGGACATGGACCCCTTGACCCTTCAGGTAGGCAGCGACCACTACGAGGCACTTGGTGACGGCTCGGAGTTGCGGATGCTAGGCCGAATGGCAGCACCCGGTACTGGAAGTGCCTGGGGCCGACTAGGAACCGAAAGAATTTTCGGTGAGACGGAGTGATGGCAATGTGTGCATACGTGACCTGAGGATCTAGAGAGCAAAGTCAATCTCCTTTTTGCAGTAGAGGAAGTAGGGAACCCAGGGTTACCATTCTGAATTTTTCTTTATGCAGATACAGGTTCAAGGCACAGAGGTCCAGGATTGGACGAATGTCCCCCATCATTTTTGGGATGAGAAAATACAGAGAAGAGAACCCCTGCCCTTGTTGGGACAGGGGCACTGGTTCTATTGCACGGGATTTGAGAAGGACGGAAACCTCCTCCTCCAGTTGAGAGGAATAGTCGGATGATCCCCACGTCAGCTGAGGAGGGGAGTCCGTAAGTACAGTCAGGAAGTTGAGGTGGTAACCTTGAGACACTACAGCTAGTACCCACTGGTCTGAAGTGATTGTGTGCCATATGTTGGTGAAGTGGCACAGTCGACCGCCAACCGGTACGGATGGTAGAGGAGGTTGGCTTATGCTCTCTAGCGAGGAGTCAAAACCCAGCAGCTGGGCACAGTTGAGGGACTGGCTGGGTCTTCCGAGGTCTGGCTTGTCTAGGCTGACCCTTCTGGTAAGGCCTGGAAGGATGACCACAAGCAGCAGGAGGATAATATCTCCGTGGCTTGAAAGATGGCCGCTTAGAGTCCCTTCAGAATGTCCACTTAGAAGTGGACAGGAAATCAGAAGGTACCGACAAAATCTGGCGCAGCATCTCATGGTGGTCCTTCAGCTGTGCTACTGTTTCTTGGATCTTGTCTCCGAAGAGATTATCTCCAGCGCAGGGCAGGTCAGCTAACCGGTCCTGTACCTCTGGTCGTAGGTCAGAGGACTTTAACCAGGCCCACCTTCTTGCACTAATCCCCGCTGCTGACACTCTAGAGGCAGTGTCAAAAATGTCATAGGCAGCACGGACCTCATGCTTGCCAGCATCTAGGCCTTTCTGAGCCAGAGCATTGAGTTGATCCTGGAATTGTTCGGGTAAAGATTCAGAGAAATCCCGGATCTTCTTAAAAAGGTCTCTGTTATACTGGGTCATGTATAACTGGTAGGAAGCAATGCAAGAGATGAGCATTGAGCCATGGAAGACACGTCTGCCAAACGCATCCAGGGACCTCTGTTCTTTCCCTGGGGATATGGAGGAATGAGGTTTAGAACATCGTGCCTTCTTCTGGGCTGATTCCACGACTACAGAGTGGTGATCCAGCTGTGGATTTTGAAACCCAGGGGCTGTCTGAACAAGGTAGGTGGCATCTGTCTTTCGGTTGACAGATGGTACGTAGCCTGGATGCTCCCAATTCTTCTTTAGCAGGTCAATAAGGACTTCATGAATAGGAATAGACATGATTTCCTTAGGTGCATCCACAAACTGGAGTACTTCCAGCATCTTGTGCCTTGAATCCTCTTTTGTCTGAAGCTGAAATGGAATAGTTTCAGACATTTCCTTAATGAAATTAATAAAGGACAGGTCCTCTGGAGGAGAGCGTCGTCTTTCCTCAGGAGGAGAGGGCTCTGAAGGCAGATCATCGGAATCCTGGGAAGAGTCATCGGTCCAAGGATTGTAAGGCTGATCACCAGCTCCCACAGGATCAACCGAGGGAAGAAATGGTGTTAATCCTGAAGGATCAGGCCTAGGCATCGATGGCACCAGAGGAGATACCGATGGCATCGATGGCAGCCCCAATTGCGGATGGGGCGGCATCGATGTTAAAGTAGGCACCAATGGAACGGGGTGACATCAACGGGCGAGTCGGTGGTAAAAGTCCAGGTGGCCCGGGTACGGATTCCGGTCTCGGTGAATCTTCTTCCTCCAATGATAATGGAATCGGGGTAGAACGCGTTGGAAACACCGGTATCCTCGGTTCCTCTGGTGGAAATGCACCGATCAATGCATCTAACCTGCCGAGGAGCGGTGCAAGCACCGTGGGGATCGGGTCGGCGACCGGGGCTGGTCTCGGTGCCGGCACCAATGGATGTTGGAAGCCCTGCAGTGCTTTTTCGATGGCCTCTTGGATCATCCAATCCAATTCCTCGTGGAAGTTTGGGGCATGTAAACCCAGTCCCGGAGTAGGAGGCAGCACATGCGTAGCCGGAGGGTCCACCGATGGAAGGGAAATCGCGGCTCCCAGCACCAATGAAGGTGGGGAATGCCTCGGTGATCCGGCCACAGAGGAGGATGGGGCCTTCTCTGGATGGGACTTCTTCTTTGGTGGCTCTATCAACGCGGTTGTTGAGGGCTTTCCTGGATTGGCAGACTGAGCCTTTCGATACCGGTGCCGAAGCTTTTCTCGATGATCTCCTCGGCCCTTTTCCGGGACCGATGAGGAAGAGGTCGATGCCTTCGGAGTAGTCAGTACCAGAAGGGTAGCACCGGTGTCCCGCTGTTGCCGAGAAGTCAATAGCACCGGCTCGGACGATGTCGAAGCGCTCAATGAAGTCGGTGGCGTCACCTGAAAGAGAAACTCCATTTTCTCAGAATGTGGCTTACGGCCCTTCGTTGTCATTTGGGCACATTTGGTGCAGGTTAAGACGTCATGGTCCGACCCCAAACACAATACACAAACCCTATGCGGGTCTATGATGGACATTGTCCGAGAACAATCAGGGCATCGACGAAAACCCAACGCCATGGCTTCGACAAAAATTTAGCCGTGGTGCGGTCGATGGCTGTTAGGACCCAAAGGGAAAACTCGATGGGAATCGACCGCAAATGAGGGTAAATCCTTACCTTACGACCGCGGACTATGGAATCAATAGGGGGACCCCTAGGGGGTAGAAGCTGTTTGAAAAAAGTTCCGTGAGGAGATTCCTGTCAGGAATCTCTGGAGAGCTCCTTAACCCACGTGGCTACTGCTGCGTGGAAAAAAAAGAAAGAGATTGAAGGGGGACCCTGCTGGTTGCAGGATTAATGCCATGCTTGGCATGCCTCAAGGATATTGCTTGTATGCGTGGCTACCACCTCTGCATTTGTGTGGGGGGCTGCTGTGCTCTGTGGTTTTTGAGGAGGGGGATGTGCTTACCTCCTGGGAAAACATGGTCCTGATCAGAAGGTTAGTGTCCAATTTACAACTCGCAAACATGGAGTCAAAGCCAGGTAGGACACAAGCAATAGCATCAGATGAAGCGTGAATGCAATCCAAAATCACACTGACTGTAGCAGGGCTCTCCCTCATTGACATTCTGGCCTTTCTATGCATCTGTCACATTTCCTTTCACATGAGTTCCATTTCTGCATTTATAGCCCTCCATCTGGTCCGTTACACTGGACTCTCAAGTTCCTGCCTCGTGATACGTTCCACCACTAGCTGGTCCTCCATCACATCCATAAAGAAGGGTAATGCTTGTATCAATGAAATAATGCCATCATCTACGGGCCCACCACCAGCCACAGTATCACCTGGAGACCTGCCGCCCACACAGGTACAAGGTGTCACTGATCCATCTGAGATTTTATGCGATGATGTGTCTGGCCACATGAGGTAGTGCTCGACCAACTGACTGTCCTCTTGTGTGGCTGTTGCTGTCTCACTTATTAACTGCAGACTTATGGTTGGTTCTTCTTCTGTTCCCATGTGTGTATCCTGCGCCTGGCTGTATTCAGTCACGAATGGCCCCTCTATGGCAAGCCCCTCTGAGTCAGGCCCCTGTACAGTAGGCGCATCTGTCTCCATCATCTACTGATTCCCTCCTTCTACAGCGTCCAAATCTGGGCCCCCAGTATGGACAACTGTCACATAGTCCCACTGTAGAACCACCCATACCAAGTCTTCTGTCAGCATCAGCAGCATATCACATGGTGGGCCTCCTCCAATTTGGCGCAAGATCCAATCAATCTGTGCCAGCTTGGCCTTAACAGCCAACCTGGAGTCCCGCAATGGTGCTTGAGCTGGTCCACTGCCCTTGTGGCCATCAAAAGGCTGCTGATATTCTTCACAATGCTCTCCCATATCTTTGTATTCACCTTCATCTTGATAGTTGTCTTCTGACCAAAGAGCGCAGTGTGCTTTTCAGAAACCTGCTGAACCAGAAGGTCTTTCTCTTCTTATGAGAAGCGCACGTCATGCTGCCGCTGCTTCTCCTCCAGCTGTTGGCTGTTGGTTCCCACTTGTTTGTCACTGTCAGATGAGTGGTGTGAGTCCCTACCTTCTTGGGCATTACTCCAACTCCTAGCTTCTAGTTCCCCTTTCCCTATTCTAGCTTCTCCACCCACCTTCTTTTCCTCCCCGCTCTAGCTGCACCCACCCCTCTCCTCCCGCCTCATCTCTCCTCCCTGGCTTTGCTCAAACAACTAATGCACCACACACCTATCCATTCCATCACCACTCACCTGCCTACCATGATCATCCTTTACTCCACTCGCATCCCCTCTGTCATGCTCCATTCTCACCATAACCACAAACACTCACTCCACTCTTTCAGGAACTTAAATAAGCAGACAAAACTACAGACAAGGCAAGGCTAAATGAGACAGGCTGAGTAAGGCAAAACTACAGACAGCCGATGATAGAATAACAACCAGATGCACTCAAATGATTCATTCACTCAAATAACATAGAAAAAAAATAAAAGGAAAGGAATAGACTTCTATGCACACCAATTACACCTCAGTTTGGCTCATGACACTTTAAACAGACAATAAGGAACTCTGCAGCATACATTAGCAACAATTTTAGCACCAGTACAGCGACCACTTCTTTAGGAGCATCAATAAATTGAGGATCTGTAACATCTTATGATGAGAATCCTGCTCTGTTAAGAGCTGGAAAGGCACAGACTCCACCATGGCCTTGACAAACCCAGCAAAAGATAGATCCTCTGGAGGGGATTTACGCCACTCCTCCGGCACAGAGGGTGCAAGATGGCGATGTCTCCTCGTGGACCATGCGGGGAGGCCCGCCGCGGAGCTGGGACATCCACTGCGGAGCTGGGAGCAGCCCTTGGCCGCAACGGAGGCAGAACCAGGCGCTAGAGTAGGCAAATGGGGGTAAGAGGGCCAGGCCACGGGCACACGCAACATCCAGCACTGCTCAGGTAATAATACTGGAAGCAGACTGTAGAGTGTAAATGTACACTTCCAGCATTATTACCAGAATAATAGTGGAAGCAGTCAGGATTCCATTGCACAGCAATCCCAGCAAAGTGGGATTGCTGCTACAGTTACCAGGAGGGTGGGATAGCTTCTAGGGGATGATGTCAGACTGGGGGTATTTAGGGGGGGGCGAAGATGCAATTTACTGGCATCCTTAGTGCGGATGGAGGGAGAGGGATGGAGGCCTGGAGCTGGTTCCTAGCCAGCGAATATTTTGCAACTTGTTGCAACTTGTGCAGGTGAGTGAAAATCAGACCAGAAGGCCCTCAAATGTTACTTTTTTTTTTCAAGAGTGCTACTTAACTGGATATCTTTGAAGATATCCAGGTAAGTAGCTAGTTATCTGGCCACATAAGGCCGGATAACTTTAGGCTTAATGAGAGGCATAGGCTCAAGAGTTCATGGAGTAGAGTTGAAGGGTATCCTCCTTGTCCATTTCAGTCAAAGAAGAGAATTTAGTCATTCACTACTCCTGTTGCTACCATTAAGGTCCTCCACCATCTGCATGACTAAATTTTAGAACCCACCAAACAAATTTGGAAGAGATGATTCCTAAACAATGGGGAAATCCCTTCTATCATTTTATATACCCATCAGGGGGTTACAATTGCAAAATATTTAATAAAAAATACTTATTTATGATATTTACCTGCAAACAGCGCTTTGGTGATGGTACTAGTTTTTCTTTCAGTTTTTTAGCATCTATAAGTAGCAATCCTAAATTTCTCTTTTGCTGAATACCAACTGCATCCTTGAGCTCTCTGTGATATTTTTCCAACTGTTCAGCAAAAAATGCAACACCTGCATTTAAAAAAAAATAAAACCACACTTTAGCTCCATTATGAATACTGTGCATTAATAATGTTCATTTTTTAGTTACATTGCTGTTAGTTGAAAGAAACATAAAAACATAGAAATGTGATGGCAGAAAAAGATCGTTCGGCTTATCTAATCTGCCCATGCACATCAACCCACAGAGAAAGTCCAACTTTTTTCAGATTGCCTAGCAACTTTCTCTATAAGGTAATTCAGGAAAAGGGAAAAAAAATACTGTACCAGTTCAACAACAGTGAAAAATTCCTTCTCAAATATGGCTAAATTGCTGGAATAGCACTTTTCACTAATAGATAGCTATATCATTATACCCAAAATATTCTTTCTCTTCAAAAATGTACCCAGTCTACATTTGATTTCAATTTGGGTTACACATAAAGGTAGATATTCAAAGACCACTAAGTAGACAAAGAAATGCTAATTTTAGCCAAGCTCAAACTAGCCGGCAATATTTTCAGCTTAATTTTTTTCTTAAATCTTGTAAGCCCAAATTTAAATGTTACATTTAGCTGGTTATTGCTTAAAATCAGGTACTGATTAAGTTCTCTTTATCCTTATCCCATAGTTGTGATTTTGCAACACTAAATATTATAAAGGATGCCTTTGAATCCCCACAAAAAACAGTGATGTATTTAGGGGGTGCAAGGGTGCAGATGCATCCTATACCCAAATGCCCAAAAAAACTTCAAGTAAAGAAAAAAAACTGATTATTAAGTTATCATGTGATAAACTTATCAAGGATCTTATTTATAAACTCTAATAAAAACCATATACAAATAAACATATTAGGAAAATCAAGTAATACATTTAGAATAGTTACAACAGCACAGCTCAGCCCTTTTTTATTTCAGCGAGTTAGTACATAATTTCAATTTGTTTCTGTACATTGGACATACAAATCAATAGTACTCTTCACATTTCATACATGATATATAATCTGTTATCATGGGGCAGAAGGTGCAGTGTTTCTGAGTTCTTATTTGAGCCACATGTGGTCCTTCTAGAAGCTTGCAGCCCAAGGCAGTAATTGCAACTCTTACTAACATTCTCAGATGTTGCAGGTCCTGCAGTCTCTTTTTGATCTGTTGGTCTATGACTTCTTGCCCTAGAGAAACATGTTGCATCTAATTTTAGAAGGTCTACTCTTCCAACATGGATCGACTCCAATCCAAACAAGGAAGCTTGTGATGCACCCAACATCTATTAGATTAACAAAAAGAACCACTGGCCATCTTCTAGTCTTCCTCTTGCAGACTGCCATGCAGATCAAATGATCTAAATTGCTCATTTCTCCTTTATTTTTATTATAGTTCAAAATCATCTCCACTTTCTTTTGCACTCCTGCTACTTGATGCATAATGATGCATTGTAGAGAGCAATGGCTTTTGACTTTTTAGGGACATATTATATTTAGGTAAGGTTCCTATTAAAGCTCAAACTTGCTTGCATCTCATTGGGAATGTCTAGTTTATTCTTCCAGGTACATCAGATCCTTCTCCAATAGTCTTTTGGCAAGGTCTGTGGAGATGAAAAAACTGTCATCAAGACACCAATCGAATTTCAGTACTATAGGCTGACAAGTTTCTTAACAACATGGGTTCCCAGGTGGGTATACTAGGTTCTTTTCCTAGAAATCCCTAATCAATGGGTAGGATGTTACACCACCATATTTTGAGTCCATACTTGGATGGCTTACTAGGCATATACTACCTGAATGGACTGTGACAACTGAAGTCCACCAGCCCTTGCTTTTACTGAGATATGTATCCGTAACACATAATACTTTTTCAACTCATGCACAGAATCCACAACCAACCAATGGGACAGTGCTATAACGGGGTACAAATCATATCGCAATGACAGAGAGGAGCACCCGGGAGGCAGTGTGGCGCTTTATGTCCGGGATGGCATAGAGTCCAACAGGATAAACATCCTGCATGAGACTAAATGCACAATTGAATCTTTATGGGTAGTCTTCCCCTTCTGTGTCGGGGAAGACTATAGAGATAGGAGTATACTACCGTCCACCTGGTCAAGATGGTGAAACTGACAGTGAAATGCTAAGAGAAATTAGGGAAGCTAACCAAATTGGTAGTGCGGTAATAATGGGAGACTTCAATTACCCCAATATTGACTGGGTAAATATTGACTAGAATAAATGATAGATTTAAGGAGCAATTGGTTCAGGAACCGACGAGAGAGGGAGCAATTTTAGATCTAATTCTCAGTGAAGCACAAGATATGGTGAGAGAGGTAATGGTGGTGGGGCTGCTTGGCAATAGTGATCATAATATGATCAAATTTGAATTAACGACTGGAAGGGGGACAGTAAGCAAATCCACGGCTCTCGTGCTAAACTTTCAAAAGGGAAACTTTGATAAAATGAGAAAAATAGTTAGAAAAAAACTGAAAAGGGGCAGCTACAAAAGTAAAAAGTGTGCAAAAGGCGTGGTCATTGTTAAAAAAAAAAAATACCATCCTAGAAGCACAGTCCAGATGTATTCCACACATTAAGAAAGGTGGAAAGCAGGCAAAATGATTACTGGCATGGTTAAAAGGGGAGGTGAAAGAAGCTATTTTAGCCAAAAGATCTTCATTCAAAAATTGGAAGAAGGATCCAACAGAGGAAAATAGGAAAATGCATAAACGTTGGCAAGTTAAATGTAAAACATTGATAAGACAAGCTAAGAGAGAATTTGAAAAGAAGTTGGCCATAGAGGCAAAAACTCACAGTAAAAACTTTTTTAAATATATCCGAAGCAGAAAGCCTGTGAGGGAGTCAGTTGGACCGTTAGATGATCGAGGGGTTAAAGGGGCACTTAGAGAAGATAAGGCCATCGCGGAAAGATTAAATGATTTCTTTTCTTCGGAGTTTACTGAAGAGGATGTTGGGGAGGTACCCGTACTGGAGAAGGTTTTCATGGGTAATGATTCAGATGCACTGAACCAAATCACGGTGAACCTAGAAGATGTGATAGACCTGACTGATAAACAGAAGAGTAGTAAATCACCTGGACCAGATGGTATACACCCCAGAGTTCTGAAGGAACTAAAAAATTAAATTTCAGACCTATTAGTAAAAATGTGTAACCTATCTGTTGCGGTCCCGGGCCAAGGGGGTTCCCGGCCGGGATCTCCTACTGGGTTGGGTGGATCCCTCGGCGGTAGCCGCGGATCGCGCGGGCCACGGCGCATCTCTTCCTGCGTCTCCAGAGCAGCATCGGGGAGAGCGCGGCAGGACCTGCCCCCTTAAAGGGTCCGAGGCAGAAGAGTCGGGTCGGCCCCGGATGATGATGTCAGACGCCCGGGGAGATTTAAACCTCTCCCCGGGAAGGCTCAGATGGCTTTGCAACAGGGTCCTTGCTGGTTTCTTCTGGAGTTTTGCCTTGCCTGCCGCCTGCCTTGATCTTGCCTGGAACTGGACTTCGCCTTGCCTGTCGACTGCCTTGATCTTGCCTGGAACTGGACTTCGCCTTGCCTGCCGCCTGCCTTGACCTTGCCTGGAACTGGACTTTGCCTTGCCTGCCGCCTGCCTTGACCTTGCCTGGAACTGGACTTTGCCTTGCTGCCGCCTGCCTTGACCTTGCCTGGAACTGGGCTTTGCTTTGCCTGCCGCCTGCCTTGACCTTGCCTGGAACTGGACTTTGCTTTGCCTGCCACCTGCCTTGTATTCGCTGGATTGAGTTACCGCTCCACCTTCCAGAAGGGAATTCATCAGGACTACTCCTCGGTGAGTACCCTCCGGACCAAGGGTCCACTACTGATTGGGTTAGAATAGATTGCAAAGGCCATGGACCCGGTGGACTTGCATGGTCTCCAGGCTATTCCTGGCCTGGCTCAACAACTCATGCAACAGCGGCAACAACAACAACAGTGCCTTGAGGCTCTGACCGCCATGGTAGAAAGTTTGGCAAACCGGCTCGACTCAGTCCGAGGAGCAGAGGCTGCCGTCCCAACGCCTGCGACTGCAAGCCTTATGAGTATGGTAACCCATCTGCCTGCTCCACCTCGCTATGCTGGAGATGCCAAGAAATGTCATGGATTTTTAAATCAATGCTTCATTCGATTTTCCTTAACAGCAGTTTTCCTCAGATCGAATCAAGACATCCTTCATCATCTCCTTATTAGATGGGAAGTCCCTAGCCTGGGCATCCCCGATCTGGGAACGAGGAGACTCCATTTTGAACGACTTGCCACGATTTGTTCGGACCTTCTATCAGGTATTCGACGAACCAGGACGTCAGTCTACTGCCTCCTCTGAACTCCTCAACCTACATCAAGGCACTCGTACGTTGGCAGAGTTCGCGGTGGAATTCCGTACCCTGGCTTCCAAGTTGGGTTGGCAGAATGATTGTCTAAGACGAATTTTTTTGGAAGGACTCTCCCCTCGCATCAAAGATGAGTTGGCGGCGCGAGAGATTCCAGATGATCTAGAGGCGGGGGATCGACCTCACAGGTCGTATTGATCGTCACCTATAGCAACAAGCCAAGGAAGTGAGAGCCTACCATCACACAGTTCCCTTGGCTCCCACCTTCTCCCATCCTATGATTCCTTCTAACCCTCCTGAAGTATCCACTGAAGGCAAGGAGGAGCCCATGCAGTTGGGTAGGAGCCACCTGACCACAGAGGAAAAACAACGCCGAAGGAGAATGGGACTTTGCCTATACTGCGGTAATAAGGGGCCTCTTTTGGCTCAGTGCCCCGATCGTCCGGGAAACTACCGAACCTAGGTGTCTTGGAGGGGTTGACCCTAGGGAGCAGTCTCGCCCCTCACTGTACAGTTCTGGTCATGATACATTACCTTCAAGGATCTCTCACTATGTTGGCCCTAATCGACTCAGGTTCAGGAGGAAACTTTATTCTGGCAGAGCTGGTCCACCAGCTACAATTACCAGTACTTCATCATAAGTCCCCCTTATACATCTCCTGGATCCAGGGGGAGAATCTTCCGGGTCAAGTCACCACCTGCACTGCCCTGATAACTCTCCAGACGGGGATCCTCCATAAGGAGGAGATATCCTTCTTCATTTTGGAAAAAGCGGTTCACCCAGTGGTTTTGGGACTCCCCTGGCTACAAAAACACACACCCATTATTGACTGGGGACCAGAATGTTTCACTGCCTGTTTAAAGCAAAGACCTCAGCCCAGAATCCAACTAGCCACCTCAAAACTGCTACCACCATCACAATATGCAGATTTTTCGGATGTATTTTCCAAAAAAGAAGCAGAGATACTCCCAGCACATCGCAATTTTGATTGTGCCATAAATCTGCTTCCTAATACTTGTCCACCTAGAGGCCGGGTGTATCCATTATCTGGGCCCGAATCTTTAGCTATGTCCCAGTACATTAAAGAAAATCTGGAACGAGTATTTATTCGACCTTCATCATCTCCGGCAGGAGCAGGGCTCTTTTTTGTTCCCAAGAAAGATGGGTCATTAAGACCATGTATTGACTACCGTGGACTTAATGCGATAACTCGCAAGGACCGATATCCTCTCCCGCTGATTTCGGAATTACTAGATTGCCTTCATGGAGCTAGTATATTTACTAAGCTGGACTTATGGGGGGTGTACAACCTGGTGCGGATTAGACCTGGAGATGAATGGAAGATAGCGTTTAATACGCGAGATGGACATTACGAATATCTGGTGATGCCATTTGGTCTTTGTAATGCGCCGGCGGTATTCCAAAATTTAATGAATGAAATATTTTGAGACATGTTGAACCAAGGAGTAATCATCTATCTGGATGATATATTAATCTACTCTAAAACTCTGGCCGCCCATCGCATAAAAGTTCAAAAAGGTCTTCAACGACTACGAGAAAATCGGTTATTTGTAAAACTGGAGAAATGTCTATTTGAAAGACAATCATTACCTTTTCTGGGATATATCATATCCACCACTGGTTTTCAGATGGACCCTGATAAATTGGCTAGCATCCGAGAATGGCCACAACCAGTGGGACTCCGGGCCCTACAACGTTTTTTAGGGTTCGCTAATTTCTACAGGATGTTCATTCGTCGATTTTCTCACATTGTGGCACCTCTCACGGCTCTGACTAAAAAGGGAGCAGACCCCAGGAATTGGCCTGACGAGGCAGTACGGGCTTTTGAGGATCTAAAAATTGAATTTTTACAAAAACCCTGTCTCCATCATCCAGATCCCATGCGAACATTTATTGTGGAAGTGGATGCTTCTGATATGGCGGTAGGAGCAGTACTTTGCCAACATTCCAACCAAGGGAAATTACTCCCCTCTTCCTACTTTTCTCGCAAATTTTCCCAGGCAGAAAGGAACTACGGGATTTGAGACAAGGAATTGCTGGCCATTAAAATGGCCTTCGAGGAATGGAGGCAATGGCTGGAGGGAGCACAACATATGATTACAGTTTATACAGATCACAAGAACTTGGAGTACCTTAGTAAAGCACAACGACTGAACCCACGCTAGGCTCGGTGGTCGCTATTCTTCAGTTGTTTTGATTTTGTATTACGTTACCGACCTGCAACAAAAAACATTCGTGCTGATGCCCTGTCCCGGCTGCATGAGACCGATGACACACCTGACTCCCCCAGCTATATTATTGACCCGGCCAGAGTGGTACTGGCCGCCACTAGGACTGCGCCACCAGGGAAGGCAGTGGTCCCTCTTCGCCTTCGTCCCAAGGTACTCTCTTGGGCGCATGATTCTCTTACGGCGGGCCATCCCGGGAGAGCAGGTACATTGGAAATACTATCCCGCTACTATTGGTGGCCCAATTGTCACAAGGATGTGCGGGCCTACGTCGATTCCTGTCCAAAGTGTGCCAAACAGAAACCATTACCTGGTCGACCATGGGGCCTCCTCCAACCCCTACCACCCCCTCAGGAACCTTGGACCCATATCTCCACGGACTTTATTGTGGACCTTCCTTCTTCTTCCGGCAAGCAGGTTATTTGGGTGGTGGTCGACCGATTTTCCAAAATGGCGCACTTTATTCCACTGCCCAAGCTACCATCCGCCCTTGAGCTAGCAGAACTGTTTGCTCTTCATGTGTTCCGCCTTCATGGTCTTCCACTCCACATTACATCAGACAGAGGTCCACAATTTACCGCCAAATATTGGGGTGCATTGTGTAAAAAATGTGGGGTACAGTTGGAATTTACCACTGCTTTTCACCCACAAGGGAATGGACAGGCTGAACGCATCAACCGTGGATTGAAGACGTTCCTCCGCCTGTTTGTGAATGATCTTCAGGATGATTGGTCCTCGCTGTTACCCTGGGCCGAATTTTCACATAATTCACACACGCACTCGGCCACTGGGAATTCTCCCTTCCAGATTGTTTACGGGAAGCAGCCCCGACCTTCTCTTCCTTTGCCGGGTTTGGTTGCCTCTCCGGCGGCCCACCTTTCTGCATCACAGCTTCATGAAGCTAAGCTGTTACGTGCGGCTGCTACCTCCAAGCTGTTACGTGCGGCTGCAACCTCCAAGCGGATGACGGATAAGCATCGTCGCCCTTCTCCACTATTTAATACGGGAGACCGTGTTTGGCTGAGTACCCGTCACATACGTCTCCGGGTTCCGTCTATGAGACTGGCTCCTAAGTATATTAGACGTTTCTTTGTCAGCAAACGCTTGGGTCCAGTCACCTATCGCTTGCGGCTCCCGACCAGTCTCCGTATTCATAATTCCTTACACGTCTCCTTGCTCAAACCTGTGATCTGCTCTCCGTTCCATGCTGCTCCCTCTCGACCACCCATGGTTGCATCTGAGGACGATCCGATTTATCAGGTATGGGAGGTTCTCAACATCCGTCGTAACCACAGACGATGGGAATAGCTGATTGCATGGGAAGGCTTTGGTCCGCAGGAGAACTCGTGGGAACCATCCGTAAACATCTTGGATAAGAACTTACTCCAGAACTTTCATCTTTCACACCCCGGTAAGCCTGGTCCTTCTAGAAAAGGGCGAAAGAGGGGGGGTACTGTTGCGGTCCTGGGCCGAGGGGGTTTCCGGCCGGGACCTCCTACCGAGTCGGGCGGATCCCTCGGCGGCGGCCGCGGATCGCGCGGGCTGCAGAGCGTCTCTCCCTGCGTCTCCAGAGCAGCATCGGGGAGAGCACGGCAGGACCCGCCCCCTTAAAGGGGCCGAGGCAGGAGAGTCGGGTCAGCCCCGGATGATGACGTCAGATGCCCGGAGAGATTTAAACCTCTCCCCGGGAAGGCTCAGATGCCTTTGCAACAGGGTCCTTGCTGGTTTCTTCTGGAGTTTTGCCTTGCCTGTCGCCTGCCTTGATCTTGCCTGGAACTGGACTTCGCCTTGCCTGCCGCCTCCCTTGAACTTGCCTGGAACTGGACCTTGCTCTATCTGTCGCCTGCCTTGTATTCGCTGGATTGAGTTACCGCTCCACCTTCCAGAAGGGAATTCATCAGGACTTCTCCTCGGTGAGTACCCTCCGGACCAAGGGTCCACTACTGATTGGGTTAGAACACTATCATTAAAATCATCCATTGTACCTGAAGACTGGAGGATAGCTAATGTAACCCCCATATTTAAAAAGGGCTCCAGGGGAGATCCGGGAAATTACAGACCGGTTAGCCTGACTTCAGTGCCAGGAAAAATAGTGGAAAGTGTTCTAAACATCAAAATCACAGAACATATAGAAAGACATGGTTAATGGAACAAAGTCAGCATGGCTTTACCCAAGGCAAGTCTTGCCTCACAAATCTGCTTCACTTTTTTGAAGGAATTAATAAACATGTGGATAAAGGTGAACCGGTAGATGTAGTATACTTGGATTTTCAGAAGGCATTTGACAAAGTTCCTCATGAAAGGCTTCTAGGAAAAGTAAAAAGTCATGGGATAGGTGGCGATGTCCTTTCGTGGATTACAAACTGGCTAAAAGACAGGAAACAGAGACTAGGATTAAATGGACAATTTTCTCAGTGGAAGGGAGTAGGCAGTGGAGTGCCTCAGGGATCTGTACTAGGACCCTTACTTTTCAATATATTTATAAATGATCTGGAAAGAAATACGACGAGTGAGGGTAATCAAATTTGCAGATGATACAAAATTGTTCAGAGTAGTTAAATCACATGCAGATTGTGATAAACTGCAGGAAGACCTTGTGAGGCTGGAAAATTGGGCATCTAAATGGCAGATGAAATTTAATGTGGACAAGTGCAAGGTGATGCATATAGGGAAAAATAACCCATGCTATTGTTACACAATGTTAGGTTCCATATTAGGTGCTACTACCCAAGAAAGAGATCTAGGCGTCATAGTGGATAACACATTGAAATCATCGGTTCAGCAACAGAATGTTGGGAATTATTAGAAAAGGAATGGTGAATAAAACGGAAAATGTCATAATGCCTCTGTATTGCTCCATGGTGAGACCGCACCTTCAATATTGTGTACAATTCTAGTCGCCGCATCTCAAAAAAAATATAATTGCGATGGAGAAGGTACAGAGAAGGGCTACCAAAATGATAAAGGGAATGGAACAGCTCCCCTATGAGGAAAGACTAAAGAGGTTAGGAGTTTTCAGCTTGGAGAAGAGACGGCTGAGGGGGAAAATGACAGAGATGTTTAAAATCATGAGAGGTCTAGAACGGGTGGATGTGAATCGTTTTTTTACTCTTTCGGATAATAAAAAGACAAGGGGCACTCCATGAAGTTAGCATGTGGCACATTTAAATCTAATTGGAGAAAGTTCTTTTTCACTCAACGCACAATTAAACTTTGGAATTTGTTGCCAGAGGATGTGGTTAGTGCAGTTAGTATAGCTGTGTTCAAAAAAGGATTGGATAAGTTCTTGGACGAGAAGTCCATTACCTGCTATTAATTAAGTTGACTTAGATAATAACCACCGCTATTACTAGCAACGGCAACATGGAATAGACTTAGTTTTTGGGTACTTTACAGGTTCTTATGGCCTGGATTGGCCACTGTTGGAAACAGGATGCTGGGCTTGATGGACCCTTGGTCTGACCAAGAATGGCATTTTCTTATGTTCTTATGTTCTTACATCACGGATGGGTGTGAGTTTATCCTGAGCACTTCTATGATCCCATGTTGCCTTAGGGGTAGATTTTCAAAGATGCGGCGCATGTCCATGTGCGCACACATGGATGCCTGATTTTATAATATGCGCGCACAGATGTGCGAATGTTATAAAACTGGGGGTCGGCGCGCACAGGATGAACAATTGTGCATCCTGTGTGCACAGATGCCTGTGGCCTTCTTCAGTTCCCTCCCAGTCCACTCCAATTTTGGAGTGGACTGGGAGGGAACTTCCCAACCCCCTACACTAACCTCCCTTCCCCTTCCCCTAACCTACCCACCCCCTAGCCCTAACCTAGCCCCCCAAAATCTTTATTTTACCTTTTGCGCCTGCCTCAGGGCAGGCATAGGTTGCATGCGCCGGCACATGATCCCCCGGCACAGCGGCCAATGGCCGCATTGCCAGGCGCCTCTAGCCCCAGCCCCCCCCCCCCCCGCCCCTTTCCCGAGGCCCCAGAAATTACGCACATAATGCTTTGAAAATCTACCCCGTATTGTCAAAGCGTAGGAATTTTGTGTTTTGTCAAAATCAATGAAGGTGCATTATATTTCGAAATTATGAACATCATGAACATTTCAAGTATAATTACACCAGCACTTTGCAACTGCCATGAAGCAAGCTACTCAATATTAGGAGGTCAATATAAACCTTCATCTCAGTTGTCCACCCTTTTCCACCCTGGGGTTGTGTCAGGATGTTCTTCAATCTTATTCTAATATAATGTTGTGCATCTCTATTCATGTCTCTCACAATAAAAGGTAATAGCTCACTTTTAGGGCTGGATTTTTAAACCTACGCACGCTGGGGCAGATTTTATAAATCTGCGCATACGCGTACTTGTGCACGTACCCCTTTGAAAATCTACCCAGTTGTGCACGCTACCCGGCATGCAGAAATGTACGCCCGATTTTATAACATGTGCGCAGCCGCGTGCATGTTATAAAATCCGGGGTCGGCGCGCGCAATGGGGTGCACACTAGTGCACCTTGCGTGCTCCGAGCCCTAGGGGAGCCCCTATAGCTTTCCCCATTCCCTTCCGCCCCCCCCCCCCCCCCCCCCCCCCCTTCCCCTCCCTTCCCCTTCCTAACTCACCCCCCAGCCCTACCTAAACCCCCCCCCCCTAACTTTTATTCCCTAAGTTGAGCCTGCCTCTGGGGAGGCATAGGTTGTGCGCACCGGCCAAGTGCCGGTGCGCAATCCCCTGGCACGGCCGCTGGGCCGGAGGCCTCAGCCCCCACCCCTTTCACAAAGCCCCGGGACATATGCGTGTCCCGGTCTTTGCGCGCGTCACCGGGCCTATGCAAAATAGGCTCGGCGCACATAACCCTTTTAAAATCTGCCCCTTAAGGTTTAGAAGAAATCGGGAGAGGACTCCAGAGGTCGCCAAGAGCTGTCCAGACTTCAATCTCCAGAGCCCCAGCTTCCAGTAGCCCTGCACCCCTTGAAGCAGAAGAGCATCAGAAGACTCATCTGCATACCTTACCCAGAAGCCCCTGGAGAGGTCACCAAGAGCTATCCCAGCTTTAGTCTCCAGTCCCAGCTTCACACCCCTTGCAACAGAAGAGGAAAAAAACACACATACCTTTAGGCATGCTTGCCTTAAAGCTCTTTACTAGACATTTACTACAGATTTTATAAAAAAGGAATTTAATTCAAAACAAGGTATACAGGAGGTGCTGGATGTGCTGGAGCAAGCACTGTGGTAGCTGGACGAGAAGCCAGACCCTGAAGATAGTTCACCATCATGTTCAATCGATCTTTCTGCTGCTTCAGCTGATGAACTAACCCAGTGAGGGCGGAGGCCTGGGGTGAGTCCGCTGAGCTCATGGCCTCAGTAACCTGTGATGAGTGTCATGGGTGTGAGCCCTTAATACTGTGGCGTAGATGACGGAGCTTCTTATGAGAAACTATGAGGCCTTTGCTGACAACTGTTGAAAGTGCCCTGGTGCTTCACCTATACCAGCTGCCTCCCCTACAGGTTCTGGTGGCCAGCAGGACTTAGTTAGGTCTCTAGAAAAATATAGTGAGTGAATGTTCAGGTCAGATATAGGCGGCAGGCAAGCATGGTCAGATCCAAGTCTGAAGCAAGAGGTCAGTACTAGGAGATCAGACCAAAGAGTGGATGAAGACAGGCAAGGAGACACTGGATGAGGCAGGCTGGGCTAGGCAAGGCTAGATGAGACAGGCTGAGTAAGGCAAAGCTAGGCAAGACAGGCCTGGGTAAGGCAAGGCAAGGCTGGAAGAGGCTTGCTAGGCAAGGCAAGGCTGGATGAGGCTGACTGGGCAAGACAAGGCTAGATTAGGAATGCTGGAACAGGAACACAGGAGTGACACACATTACACTAGGTAGGAGAGCCGTAGCTGAGGCAGGTTACTGAAGTCATCGCTGGATTTAAATACCCAGCCACATGATATCAGAGAGACAGTGGGAGCACTGATATCAGACAGCCAGTGGGAGCACTGAGAGGAGAGGATCACCTTGCTGGTGGCCGGAAAAAATCAGTAAGTACTGCTTGGAGAAACTTTTAAAACGTTAAATTATTGGGGAGAAATAAACTATTGGGGTATATTATTTAGTATGTTCATGTGTTTTATTTTAAATAGGTAGTCAGAAAGTCAGGCAACATACAGAAGTTTGTGTGTTTGTATTTCCCAACCTTCCCACCCATCCCGAGCTCCTGCAAACAACCATCCAGCGCTCATCCTGCAAACAACCATCCAGCGCTCATCCTGAACTTTTCCAGCAAGCAGCTAACCAGCAAGCAGCTAACCACCCAATTAATTATCTCCTCATCCTAGCCTCCCCCCATCGGCCCCCATCTACCCACCGCGACAGCCAACTAACCATTCATAATGTCTCCAGCTCTTCCAATACCAACTTTGCAACACCGCCTCCTACCTAAAAGACCATCCACCAGACAAGCCCTTCACAACAACCTAAAAACACTCACCCCTATTCTGATTGCTCCAATCACCCAGCTTTTAGGACTCACCCTCTTTTCACTCTCACTCTTCAATGCACAATCCCTAACAAAAAAATCCCTAATTTTCAATGATTATCTCACCGACGCCAAGCCAGATATTTGCGCTGTAACCGAAACATGGCTCAAGCCCTCAGATACAGCTTTAATAAACCAACTCCCTACGCTGACCTACGACTTCTTCTCACTCCCGAGACTGAAAAAAAGAGGAGGTGGAATCCTTTTAGCTACCAAAAAAAGCCTTAATTTCACCCAACACCCATTCACTTCTAACACAAAACTGGAAGTCGGTTTCTTCACATCACAACATCTTCAAATCCTTCTTGTCTACGCCCCCCCAGGGCTCCTAGAAGCAGACGTCTCCCCAATTCTCGAAATCACCACCACACTCATCGACCTGGACTCTCCAGCAATCATCTTAGGAGATTTCAATCTGCACATAGACAATCCTTCACCATCTAATAGCTGCGTAACCCTCCTCACAGCCCTGTCAGCAATGGGATTCCAACAATTAGTCAACGAACCCACTCACAAAGCGGGTCACACTCTGGACTTATCTTCAGCAACAAAGGCATTACGACTACATCCAATTTGAAGATCAAAAAAGTACCATGGTCGGACCACACTCTCATCTCTACCTCTTTCGCTTTGAAAGAAACCAACACTCCTAATATCCATTCACCTTCATTCCAATACAGGAGGCGATGCTCCCCAGAGGATCTTAACAACCTGCTGGAGTCACAGCTCCCTCTATTAGATCTCACCGACCCGAACTCTGCCATTCGCTCCTGGAACAATATAACAGAGAATATAGCTAACAAGCTCTGCCCTTCAACTATAAAAAAATCTCACACCAATGCCTCCAACAGACAACCTTGGTTCACCAATGAACTCAGAAAACTAAAACAAAGCTTAAGAAAGAAAGAAGCGACTTGGCGTAAAACTCCTTGTGACATCACCATTTCATCATACAAATCCACACTATACCAATACAAAGCCCTCACCTCAAAATCAAAAAAAGATTATTTTGCATCTAAGATTCACAACCTGGTCTTTGATGCTAAAGCCCTCTTCGCTTATGTATCCAGCCTCACTCAAACCATACCGCGAGAAATCCCCGGCGACATGGCACAATCCAAAGCTGAAGAACTCACCCAGTTTTTCCAAAATAAAATCAACAATCTTTTAACTCAACTGCCTTTCAACACAGCTGACGCCCCCTCCCGACATATCAACACCCGACTCATAAACTCCAGCCTAAACACTTTTGAGCCCGTCTCTTCCACTGAGATACAAACCATCCTGAGAAGAATGAAACCTTGTCTCATCCTGCAGACCACATCCCCACCAAACTACTCCTATCTATTCCAGACACAATAGCCACATCATTGACAAACATCATCAACTGCTCTCTAGCCCAAGGATCCTTCCCAGATGATCTCAAAATGGCCTCAATCTCACCACTCCTAAAGAAACCCAACCTTGACCCGAAGGACCCCAACAACTTCCGCCCCATAGCTAACCTCCCATTCATCGCCAAGATCATGGAAAAATTAGTCAACTCTCAACTTTCAAACTACATCGAAGACCAATAATCTCCTCTTCGCCCCACAACACGGATTCCGAAAAAAATCGAGGCACAGAATCTCTCCTTCTCTCTTTGACAGACCATATCCTATTGGGCCTCGACAAAGGAAACTCATTCCTACTGATCTTGCTAGACTTATCCGCAGCGTTCGACACGGTCAACCACGCCATCCTCCTAAACCAGTTGTCATCTATAGGAATCAGCGGCACCGTCCTTTCCTGGTTTAAAACCTTTCTCAACAATAGGGGTTACAAAGTCAAACTCCAAAACAAGGAATCCTCAAGATTTGACTCTGCCATAGGAGTCCCACAAGTTTCCTCATTATCTCCGACTCTTTTCAATATTTACCTTCTTCCTCTATGCCAACTTCTCACTGACCTCAATCTAAAGTTTTTCCTGTACGCAGATGATATTCAAATCATCATCCCTATCAAAGACACATACTCTAATACTCTTGACTACTGGGAATCATGCCACCAAAAAATCAAACAACTACTCAACAGCCTACACCTCATCTTAAATTCCTCCAAGACTGAGATCCTTCTCATCTCGCCTGAAAACAACACCAACAACAGTACTCTTCCTACCAATCTTCCTACCACACAAACTAGAGACCTAGGAGTGATAATAGATAACCGGCTAAACTTCAAGGCACACATCAACAAAACAACCAAAGACTGCTTCTATAAACTCCAGGTCCTGAAAAGGATAAGACCTCTTTTCCACGCTCAAGACTTCAGAACGATCATCCAAGCAGTCATTTTTTCGAAACTGGACTACTGCAATTCCCTATTGCTAGGTCTACCTTCATCCTACTCCAAACCACTACAGATGGTTCAAAATTCAGCAGCCCGTATTCTGACAGGCGCAAGGAAAAGAGACCACATTTCCCCCGTCCTGAAAGAGCTTCATTGGTTACCCGTATACTTCCGCATCATGTATAAAGCCATAACTATCACCTATAAAACTATACATCAACTCACCATTCTCGATCTCCAATTCCCTCTCCAAGTACATAATTCTACTAGACCTACCAGAGATGCTTATAGAGGTTCCCTCCTAGTTCCCCCAGCGAAAACGACCAAACACATTACCCTAAGAGATCGCGCCACCTCCACAGCTGGCCCTCTACTGTGGAATTCCATGCCTACAGACCTCAGACAGGAGCCCTGCCTCCCAACTTTAGGAAAAACTTAAGACTTGGTTATTCAAGCAAGCTTTTCCGGACACAACCCAATGACACATTCCAATGATTCCTAAAACACCTTGCCGTTTGTATATAACATTTATTTTGTATACTACATTTAAATTGTATATTGTTTAACCATTTCTATCCTCTCCTCTCTTCTTCCTTCTCCAAGTTCGGCCACCCTTGTTAAATGTAACTGTACCTTCTGTCACCACAGTTCTAGTTTTATGTATTTTGCACCCCCGTTCTATGTAAACCAGCAAGATATGTTTTCATGATTGCCGGTATATAAAAACTCTAAATAAATAAATAAATAAATAAATAAATAAATAAATAAATAAAATAAATAAATAAATAAATAAATAGGCAGGTGTCACTTTCATACTTAAAAAAAAAATAAAAAAAATCAGCCTTTTAACTTAAACTCAGAAATTCCCCACACCTTATCAAGAGTTTGATCATTCCCTTGTAGGTCTCTACCAGATATATAATGAATACACTAATACATTTAAGGGACCCTAATCATACGCAATCCTACACCCATAGCAACCTAAAACTTAACTAGGAATTGAACAAATTTAAGTTGAAGGCAGCAGTTCAACAGCAAGAGGGGGGATCTCCTAGACTTTTCAATCGAGTGTCAATTGTATGATTTTTTACCCGCTGGTAAGAAGTTATATGTGTGCATCCGATGCAAAGAGCTCCTGTCTGTCAGAGAACGAGTCTGATCTCTGGAGGCTAGAGTGGCAGACCTGGAGATGCTGAGGCAGACAGAGAGGATATAGATGAGACTTTCAGGGACATAGTAGCCAAGTATCAACTCCAGTCTGGCATCCCTGGTGCTGCCTTGGAGAAGGAAGGTCTCATGATCAGACAGCAACAACCTGGTGCAGCAGGAAATGATCCTGTAGCAAGGACCTGCTCTCCAGTGGTGCATCGTCCTCTCACACTGAGGATCTCTCTCCCAGAGCTTCTGAAAAGGAGGGGAGGGTTAGCTCAGCCATCATAGCTGGTGATTCGATTATTAGGAATGTAGACAGCTGGGTGGCTGGTAGGAGTGAGGACCGCTTGGTAACATGCCTACCTGGTGCGAAGGTGGTGGACCTCACACATCACCTAGATAGAATTTTAGACAGTGCTGCAGAGGAGCTGGCTGTCAAGGTACAGGTGAGCAACAATGACATAGGAAATGTGGGAGGGAGGTTCTGGAAGCCAAATTTAGGCTCTTAGGTAGAAAGCTGGTCCCCAGAGGCAGGAAGAACTTCTGGGTCTCAATGCATGGATGAGACGATGGTGAAGGAACGCAGGATTCAGTTTTCTAAGGAACTGGAGAACATTTTTGGAAATAGGGAGTCTTTTCCAAAGGGATGGGCTCCACTTTAACCAGGGTGGAATCAGGCTCCTGGCACTAATCTTTAAAAAGGAGATAGAGCAGCTTTTAAACTAGAACAAAGGGGAAAACTGACAGTCGCTCAGCAGTGCATGGTTCGGAGGGAGGTAACTTCAAAGATTACTAATGAAGCATTAGAGTTAGGGCATCCCAACAGAGAGGTTCCTATAATAAGAAAAGTAGTCCAAATGCCTATCATTAAAAACTCACCTGAGCTAAAAGATTCCAATTTATCCCTGTCAACTGAAAAGCAGAATGTAAATACAAACAAAAAACTCACTTTGAAATGTTTGCATGCTAAACCCAGAAGTCTAAGAAGTAAGATGGGAGAATTAGAGTGTATAGCAATGAATGATGACATACAGTTAATTGGCATCTCAGAGACATGGTGGAAAGAGGATAACTAATGGGATAATAATATGTGTTGCAGTTGGACACTGCTGGCGAGGTAGTGGACCCTTGGGCCGGCCTACCTAGGGTGACAGGATAGGCCGGGGGGGCGGAGCCACAAGCAGGAGGTGTTCACCCGGGAACCAGGACCCCCCCGGGAGGAGCCCATAGGGCACTGGGACCTCGGGACTTGGAATAGAGGCAGAAAGTCCAGGGGCTGAGATAGGCTTAGACCGGGACCAGAGCAAACAGGAAGGATAGGAAGTCCAAGGTACCCAGGAAGCAGGGAACCGGCTGTACAGGGCCGAGGGCCGGCTGAAGGCAGGGCAGCGGGCGGCAGCAGAGTCTGTAGCAAACCGGAGGCTGAAGCAGGCTGTAGGCTGAAGCAGAGTCGGTAGCAAACCGGAAGCTGAAGCAGGCTGTAGGCTGAAGCGGAGTCAGTAGCAAACCGGAGGTGAAGCAGGCTGTAGCGGAGTCGGTAGCAAACCAGAGGCTGAAGCGGAGTCGGTAGCAAACCGGAGGCTGAAGCAGGCTGTAGGCTGAAGCGGAGTCGGTAGCAAACCGGAGGCTGAAGCAGGCTGTAGGCCGAAGCGGAGTCAGTAGCAGGCCGGGGTCAGAGGCTGGCTGCAGGCTGAAGCGGAGTCAGAGGCAAACCGGGGTCAGAGGCAGGCAGCAGGCAGAAGCGGAGTCAGAGGCAAACCGGAGTCAGAGGCAGGCAGCAGGCTGAAGCGGAGTCGGAAGCAAACCGGAGTCAGAGGCAGGCAGCAGGCTGAAGCGGAGTCGGAAGCAAACCGGAGTCAGAAGCAGGAAACGTGGAGATCACCAGGAACGCAACTAAGAACAACTATGGAGTTGTGAACCTCGTTGCAAGGCGATGAGAGAGAGTTTGAGCACCGGTTATAGGGGCTTGGGCGTGACGTCAGCATCACGGGCGGGGCCAGGCTTCCGGGAGTTGAGCGCTCAAGACGGGCGTCCTCGCGCACGCGCGAGACTGACGAGAAGCAGGTACGTAATGGCGGCCGCCACGTGGAGTGAGAGAAGCCCCCGGGGTCCAGAGCGGGCGGAATGCGGTGATTCCTGAAGCGGAGGTAGGCGGGTTTGAGCCCTAAGCGGAGGGAAGCGGTAGAGACCGCAACAAATATGATCATAATATTATCAAATTTGAATTAATGACTGGAAAGGGGGGTCACTATGTAAATCCACAGCTCTAGCTAAACTTTCAAAAAGGGAAACTTTCACAAAATGAGAAAAATAGAAAAAAACTGAAAGGTGCAGCTACAAAGATAAAAAGGGTACAACAAGCGTGGATATTGTTAAAAAAATACCATTCTAGAAGCACAGACCAGATGTATTCCATGCATTAAGAAAGGTGGAAGGCAAAACGATTACCAGCATGGTTAAAAGGTGAGGTGAACGATGCTATTTTAGCCAATAGATCTTCATTTAAAAATTGGAAGAAAACAGGAAAAAGCATAAGCATTGGCAAGTTAAATGTAAGACATTGATAAGACAGGCTAAGAGAAAATTTGAAAAGAAGTTGTTCATAGATGCAAAAACTCACAATAAAAACTTTTAAAAATATGTTCAAAGCAGAAAGCCTGCAAGGGAGTCAATTGGACTGTTGGATGAGGGGTTAAAGAGACACTTAGAGAAGATAAGGCCATCGTGGAAAGATTAAAGGATTTCTGAAGAGGATGTTGGAGAGATACCCATTCCGGAGAAGGCTTTCTTGGGTGATGATTCAGATCAACTGAACCAAATTGCAGTGAACCTGAAAGATGTGGTAGGCCTGACTAAAAAACCTAGAGTATTAAAACACCTGAACCAGATGGTATATATTCCAGGTTTCTGAAAGAACTAAAAAATGAAATTTCAGACCTATTAGTAAAAATTTGTAACCTATCATTAAAATCATCCGATGTACCTGAAGATTGGAAGATGGCCAGTGTAACCCTCATATTTAAAAAGGGATCCAGGTGTGATCCAGGAAACTATAGTCCAGAGAGCCTGACTTCAGTGCTGGGAAAAATCGTGTAAACTGTTATAAAGAATAAATCACAAAACATTTAGACAGACATGGTTTGATGGGACACAGCCAGTATGGATTTACCCAAATGTCCTAAATTTTTTTGAAGGGGTGAATAAACATGTGGACAAAGTAGATGTGGTGTATTTGGATTTTCAGAAAGCATTCAACAAAGTCCCGCATGACAGGGTTCTAAGAAAACTAAAAAGTCATGGGATAGGAGGTGGATTGCAAGTTGGTTAAAAGACAGAAAACAGAGAGTAGGATTACATGGTCAGTTTTCACAGTGGAAAAAGGTAAACAGTGGAGTGTCTCAGGGATCTGAACTTGGACTGGTGCTTTCCAATATATTGAAAAATGATCTGGAAAGGGGTATGACGAGTAAGGTGATCAAATTTGCAGATGACACAAAATTATACAGATGAATTGCAATAGGATCCTGCGAGACTAGAAGTTTGGGATTCAAAATAGCAGATGAAATTTAATGTGGACAAGAGCAAAGTGATTCATATAGGGAAAAATAACCCTTGCTGTAGTTACACAATGTTAGGTTCTGTCTTAGGCCTTACCACCCAGGAAAGAGTTCTAAGCGTCATAGTGGATAATATATTAAAATCGGCGCTCCAGTATGCTGTGGTGATAAAAAAAAACCAGAATGTTAGGAATTATATTGAAGAGAATGGAAAATAAAACAGAGGCTGTCATAATGCCTCTGTATCATAAGAACATAAGAACATGCCATACTGTGTCAGACCAAGACCATCAAGCCCGCATCCTATTTCCAACAGTGGCCAATCCAGGCCATAAAACCTGGCAAGTACCCAAAAACTAAGTCTATCCCATGCTACTGTTGCTAATAATAGCAGTGGTTATTCTCTGTCAACTTAATTAATAGCAGGTAATGATCTTCTCCTCCAAGAACGTATCCAATCCTTTTTTAAACACAGCTACACTAACTGTACTAACCACATCATCTGGCAACAAATTCCAAAGTTTAATTGTGCATTGAGTGAAAAAGAATTTTCTCCGATTACTTTTAAATGTGCCAAATGCTAACTTCAAGGAGTGGCTCCTAGTCTTTTTATTTTCCGAAAGATTAAATAACTGATTCACATTAACCCGTTCTAGACCTCTCATGATTTTAAACACCTCTATCGTGTCCCCGCTCAGCCATCTCTTCTCCAAGCTGAAAAGTCGTAACCTCATTAGTCTTTCCTCATAGGGGAGAGTTCCATTCCCTTTATCATTGTGGTCATCCTTCTCTGTACCTTCTCCATCGCAACTATATCTTTTTTGAGATGCAGCGACCAGTATTGTACACAGTATTCAAGGTGCGGTCTCACCATGGAGCAATACAGAGGCATTATGACATTTTCCGTTTTATTCACCATTCCCTTTCTAATAATTCCCAACACTCTTTGCTTTTTTGACTGCCGCAGCACACTGAACCAATGATTTCAATGTGTTATCCACTATGACGCTTAGATCTCTTTCTTGGATGGTAGCTCCTAATATGGAACCTAACATTGTGTAACTATAGCATGGGTTATTTTTCCCTATATGCATCACCTTGCACTTATCCACATTAAATTTCGTCTGCCATTTGGATGCCCAATTTTCCAGTCTCAGAAGGTCTTCCTGCAATTTATCACAATCTGCTTGTGATTTAACTACTCTGAACAATTTTGTATCATCTGCAAGTTTGATTACCTCACTTGTCATATACCTTTCCAGAACATTTATAAATATATTGAAAAGTACGGGTCCCAATACAGATACCTGAGGCACTCCATTGCCCACTCCCTTCCACTGAGAAAATTGTCCATTTAATCCTACTCTCTGTTTCCTGTCTTTTAGCCAGTTTGTAATCCACGAAAGGACATCGCCACCTATCCCATGACTTTTTACTTTTCCTAGAAGCCTCTCATGAGGAACTTTGTCAAACGCCTTCTGAAAATCCAAATATACTACATCTACCGGTTCACCTTTATCTACGTGTTAATAACATGTAGATAGCAGATTTGTGAGGCCAGACTTGCCTTGGGTAAAGCCATGCTGACTTTGTTCCATTAAACCATGTCTTTCTATATGTTCTGTGATTTTGATATTAACACGTTCCACTATTTTTCCTGGCACTGAAGTCAGGCTAACTGGTCCTTAGTTTCCCGGATCAACACTGGAGCCCTTTTTAAATATTGGGGTTACATTAGCCACCCTCCAATCTTCAGGTACAATGGATGATTTTAATGACAGGTTACAAATATTTACTAATAGGTCTTAAATTTCATTTTTGAGTTCCTTCAGAATCCTGGGGTGTTAACCATCCAGTCCCGGTGATTTATTACTCTTCAGTTTGTCAATCAGGTCTACCACATCTTCTAGGTTCCCCGTGATTTGGTTCAGTCCATCTGAATCATCACCCATGAAAACCTTCTCTGATACGGGTATCTCCTCAACATCCTCTTCAGTAAACACTGAAGCAAAAAAATCATTTAATCTTTCCGCGATGGTCTTATCTTCTCTAATTGCCCCTTTAACCCATCGATCATCTAACGGTCCAACTGACTCCCTCACAGGCTTTCTGCTTCGGATATATTTTTTAAAGTTTTTACTGTGAGTTTTTGCCTCTACGGCCAATTTCTTTTAAAATTCTCTCTTAGCCTGCCTTATCAATGTCTTACATTTAACTTGCCAATGCTTATGCATTATCCTATTTTCTTCTGTTGGATCCTTCTTCCAATTTTTGAATGAAGATCTTTTGACTAAAATAGCTTCTTTCACTTCCCCTTTTAACCATGCTGGTGATCGTTTTGCCTTCTTTCCACTTTCTTAATGTGTGGAATACATCTGGACTGTGCTTCTAAGATGGTATTTTTTAACAATGACCACGTCTCTTGCACACGTTTTACCTTTGTAGCTGCTCCTTTCAGTTTTTTTCTAACTATTTTTCTCATTTTATCAAAGTTTCCCTTTTGAAAGTTTAGCACAAAAGCGTGGATTTGCTTACTGTCCAGTCATTAATTCAAATTTGATCATATTAGTTTCTGGGTACTTGCCAGGTTCTTATGACCTGGATGGGCCACTGTTGGAAATAGGATGCTGGGCTTGATGGACCCTTGGTCTGACCCAGAATGGCATGTTCTTTTGTTCTTACTATTGCCAAGCGGCCCCACCACCATTACCTCTCTCTTCAAATCCTGTGCTCCACTGAGGTCTAAAATTGCTCCCTCTCTTGTCACTTCCTGAACCAATTGCACCATAAAGCTGTCATTTATTCCATCCAGGAACTTTATCTCTCTAGCATGTCCGATGATACATTTACCCAGGCAATATTGAGGTAATTGAAATCTCCCATTATTACCGCATTACCAATTTGGTTAGCTTCCCTAATTTCTCTTAGTATATCATTGTCTGTCTCACCATCTTAACCAGGTGGACGGTAGTATACTCCTATCACTATAGTCTTCCCCAACACACAAGGGATTTCTACCCATAAAGATTCAATTGTGCATTTAGTCTCATGCAGGATGTTTATCCTGTTGGACTCTATGCCATCCCGGACATAAAGTGCCACACCGCCTCCCAGGTGCTCATCTCTGTCATTGCGATATAATTTGTCCCATTGGTTATCCTCCTTCCACCATGTCTCTGAAATGCTAAATAAATCTATGTCATCATTCACTGCTATACATTCTAATTCTCCCATCTTATTTCTAGACTTCTTGCATTAGCATAAAAACATTTCAAAGTTTGTTTTTTGTTTGTATTTTCATCCTGCTTTTTAATTGATAGGGATGTTAGAATTTTTTAGCTCAGGTGAGTTTTTAGTTACAGGCCTTGGACTACTTTTCTTATTATTGGAACTAACTGTCAGGATGTCCTAATTGCAATGCACCATTAGAATCCTTTGAAGATAATTCCCTCCGAACCATGCTCTGCTGAGCAACTGTCGGCTTTCCCCTTTGTTCTAGTTTAAAAGCTGCTCAATCTCCTTTTTAAAGATTAGCGCCAGCAGTCTGGTTCCACTCTGGTTAAGGTGGCGCCCAGGCCTTTGGAAAAGACTCCCCCTTCCCCAAAAGGTTCTCCAGCTCCTTAAAAAACTGAATCCCTCTTCCTTGCACCATCGTCTCATCCATGCATTGAGACTCCAGAGCTCTGCCTGTCTCTGGGGACCTGCGCGTGGAACAGGGAGCATTTCAGAGAATGCTACCCTGGAGCTTCTGCATTTAAGCTATCTACCTAGGAGCCTAAATTTTGCTTCCAGAACCTCCCTCCCACATTTTCCTATGACATTGGTGCCCACATGTACCATGACAGCCGGCTCCTCCCCAGCACTGTCTAAAATCCTATCTAGGTGACGCGTGATGTCCACCACCTTCGCCCCAAGTAGGCATGTTACCTACCTGGTGCCCACCAGCCACCCAGCTGTCTACATTCCTAACAAGCGAATCTCCAACTATGATGGACGACCTAACCCTTTCCTCCTGGGCAGTAGGCCTTGGAGACACATCCTCGGTGAGAAAGGACAATGCACCACCTGGAGAGCAGGTCCTTGCTGCAGGATCCTTTCCTGCTGCACCAGGTTGATGCTGTCCGATCATGAGACCTTCTTCCTCAAAGGCAGCTCAATGGTGACACCGCACTTGGAATACTGTGTGCAGTGTTGGTCACCACATCTTAAAAAGGATATGGCTGCACTGGAGAAAGTGCAGAGAAGGGTGATCAAAATGATAAGGGGCATGTAACAGCTGCCCTATGAGGAAACACTAAAGAGGTTAGCATTGTTCAGTTTGGAGAAAAGATGACTGAGAGGGGATATGATAGAACTCTACAAAATCATGAAATGACTTGAACAAGTTAATGTTAGGATTTGTGGACCCATGCCCCAAGGTGGGGTTGGCACTACCTGCTGTATTGAGCCCCGCAGGTCTCCACCATCAGGAGGCGAGGCTAGCCAGGAGCAGAGGCAGACAGGAACTTCGTCAGTATCAGCCCTCGTTCCCTGCAGGTTGAGTCCTTGGCAGCCAGGGCCGGCTGGGCCTCGGTGGGCCTCTGAGTAGGTGGTCCCAAAGGACTCAAGCAGCTGGAAGCAGGGAGTGTCAGAGAGATCAGATTCAGTCCAAGCTCGAGGAGAGAGAGAGAGAAGGCTTCAAATGATGAGATGCTACCGCAGTTTCGGAGACAGTAGAGCAGGACCACGTGGGTCAGGCCCTGTGGGAAGGAAGTGCAGGAGGGAAGGCCTGAGTTATAGTAAGTTGAAGTGGGGGAACACGCTGTGACAGGTTCTAGTGGGGTAGAAGCGATGAGGCACTGCCTGAGGTGTGGCAGCGCAGTAGCAGGAACCTGTGAAGTAGAAGTGCTGAGAGATACCCCGCGGAGCGGGGACACAGAGATACAGTCCTGTAATGTAGAGGTGCTGAGCCAGATCCTGAGCAGGAGCATAGAGACAGCATCTCATGATGTAGAAGCGCTGAGACAGGGTCTTGTGATGTAACAGTGCTGAGCCAGGTCCCGAGGAGCGAGAGCACTGAGGCAGGTCCCAGATGTAGAAGCGCTGAGGCAGGCCCTGAGGTGCAGGAGCACAGAGGCAAGCTCCCAGTTGTAGAAGCGCTGAGCCAGACCCCAAGGAGCAAGAGCGCTGAGGCAGGTCCCAGATGTAGAAGCGCTAAGGCAGGCCAGGAGGCTCGGGAGCGCAGAAGCAGGGTCCCAGATGTAGAAGCACCGAGCCAGGTCCCGAGAAGTGGGATGCCGAGGCAGGGTCCCAGATGTAGAAGTGCTGAGCCAGAACCCCGAGGAGCGGGGTGCCGAGGCAGGATCCCAGATGCTGAAGCAGGACCCGAGGAGTGAGTCAGGAATCCAACGAGCAGAGCAGGGATCCGTAGAACAGGAACAACAGGTCCGGAGAACTGAGGCAAGCACCAGCTAGGAACCAGGGAACTCGTTGCCAAGTCAGGTAGTGGTGGATGGAGGTAGTCCTTAAATATCCCAGGTCAGTAATGTCATCAGCCGGGGACAAGCCTGAAGTTCCCGCCATTGGCCCTTTAAAGGGAGGACAGATTGCGCGCGCCTAGGGAGGCCAAAGGTCGGAATGTTGGTCGGCGGCATCCCAGCTGCCACATGGAGCACAAGGAGCCAGGAGGAACGTGGCGGCAGTGACTGGCTGCAGCCACGAGAGTACCGGGAGTAAAGGGCCAAGCATGACATGAGGTGAGTTGAGCCAGCTGCGGGTGGCTGTGGCCAGTGGGCGTAACAGTTAATGTAAATCAGTTATTTACTCTCTCAGATAATAGAAGGACCAAGGGACACTCCATGAAGATAACAAGTGGCTCATTTAAAGCAAATCGAAGAAAATTCTTTTTCACTCAGCGCATAGTGAAGCTCTGGAATTGATCGTCAAAGGATGTGATTACAACAGTTAGTGTACTTGGGTTTAAAAAAGGTTTGGATAAGTTACTAGAGGATAAATCCATAAACTGCTATGACAGTAATTAATAAGCAGTAGTAGCTTGTGGTCTATCTAATGTTTGGGTACTTGGTTTGGCCACTGTTGGAAACAGGATGCTGGGCTTGATGGACCCTTGGTCTGACCCAGTATGGCATTTTCTTATGTTCTTATTTCTTTTACCTTCTATATATTGTTAATTGGTTTTCCCCTAGTTTCATTGTAAACCGGTACGATAAGACCTTGTCTTGAGCATCGGTATATTAAAAGAATTTAAATAAATAAATAAAATAAATTTCTGTTTCAAGATGTATCTTTTCTGTATTTCTGTTTCAAGTTGTATCTTGTAATTATTGAAAATGCGTAAATAAAAATATAATTAAAAAAAAAAAAGTTAATTAACTAGGAGTAGAAGGAAGACTATATAAGAAAAGTGAACCCAGGGGTGGGTAGAGGGTTAGGGAAGGAGAGGATTAAACAGTTAAGCTGAGGATGTCCACGCATGTACCAAAAGCACCCAAAGACGTGCAAAAGGCACAACATCAGGGGCAATTTTGGAGAACGGGCAGCCTGAAATTACCAGCAAGCTGTTGAAAGAAGTTGGGTATTAAGCTGAGAATAAATTATGCAGAACAGACCGGCCAAAGATAGAATCTTATTTGCCAGACTTGTCCAGGCAATAATGAGCTGCGAAAGTATGAAGAGAACTTCATGTAGCAGCCCTGCAGATGTCAGCAAGAGGTACAGAATGAAGGTGTGCTACCAACGTTGCCATCACTCTAATGGAGTGTGCTTTAATGCGTCCCTGGAGTGGAAGGCCTGCTTGCTGGTAGCAGAAAGAAATACAATCCGCCAGCCAGGAGGACAGCGTCTGCTTGCCCACTGGGATCCCCAGTTTAATCTTATCAAAGGAGACAAATAATTGGGTGGACTTCCTATGGCCTGCAGTGCATTCCAAACAAAACGCACGCTTGCAGTCTAAGGAATGCAGAGCCCACTCACCTGGATATGAGTGTGGTGCTGGAAAGAACGTTGGTAAAACAATGGACTGATTTAAATGAAACTCAGAGACTATTTTTGGTAGAAATTTAGGATGAGTACGGAGGACCACCCGATCATGAAGAAATTTTGTGTAAGGGGGATATGTTACCAGTGCCCGAAGCTCACTGATCCTGCGGGAAGACGTCAAAGCTAGATGGAAAAACACTTTCCAAGTGAGATGTTGTAACTTGCAGGAATGCAGAGGCTCAAACGGAGGTTTCATGAGTCGAGCTAAAACCACATTAAGGTCCCAAGCAGGGGCAGGGGGAACAGAGAGGGGCCTTGAGGTGAAGGAAGCCCTTCATAAAGTATACTACTAAGTGTTGTGTCGAAATAGAGACATCTCCTGTACCTTTATGGAAGGTGGCCACCGCACTGACATGTACTCTAATGGAGGAAGTTTGTAGACCCAACTCCGAGAGGTGCCAGAGGTAGTCTAAAAACGTAGTTGTAGGGCAGGTAAAAGGATCTAACTCCTTTGAAGTGCACCATAATATAAATCTTTCCATTTAGAATGATATGATCTTCTAGTAGAAGGCTTCTGTGAAACTACCAGGACCTGGGATACAGAGTCCGAAAAATTGAGAGGCCGCAAGATTAGCCTTTCAACATCCAAGCTGTCAGCGACAAGGCCTGAAGGTTGGGATGGCTCAGTTGTCCGTTCTTCTGAGATATCAGAGACAGATCTGTGCCCAGGCGAATCTGTGGACGGATTCAGTGGTCGCGAAGGATGGGAAACTATGCCTGACGCGGCCAGAATGGGGCTATGAAAATCATGAGGCCCTTGTCCCAGCATAGCTTCACGAGAGTCTTGCTGATGAGAGGAAGTGGCGGGTAGGCATACAGGAGACCTGCTGCCCAAGAGAGGGCAAAGGCATCTCTCGGTGGAGTCATGCGACTGCGATGTAGGGAGCAGAAATTCTCCACCTTACGATTGTGAACCGATGCAGAGATCGATGCTTGTATACCCCCACTTCTGAAAGATCTGATCCGCCACCGTGGAGTTTAGAGACCACTCGTGGGGCAGAAATGTACGGCTGAGTTTGTCCGCTAGAACATTGTCCATGCCCACCAGGTAGGTTGCTCTCAGTAGCATGGAATGAGAGAGAGCGAAAGCCCAAATTTGCGCTACTTCCTGACAGGAGGTAGGAACCAGTCCCACCCTGGTTTTTGATGAACCACATCGCTGCCTGATTGTCTGTTTGGATTAGAATTGTTCTGTTGGATAAGCAATCCTTGAAGGCTAGAAGGGCATATCTGATTGTCCTGAGCTCCAGAAAGTTTATCTGATGTTGCGCTTCTGCTGCAGACCAGGTTCCCTGAGTTTGCAGGTGCTTTACATGTGCTCCCTAACCGAGAGTGGAAGCATTGTTTGTCAGAATTATTGTCAGAATGGTAGCCCTTTGAGCAGGTGGGGCTCTTGGGTCCACCAAGCCAGTGAGAGACGAAGTTGCCTGGTGACATGGACAATGTTGGACATTGAATGGTGGGCCTGGGACCACTGGGATTTTAATGTCCACTGCGTTACTCGCATGGCAAGACGAGCCATTGGGGTAACATGGACCGAGGATGCCATATGTCCCAACAATACGAGGACATGATGAGCAGGCGTGGTTCGGCGAGACTGTACAGTGCGCGCAAGCACTGCCAACATATGCGCTCGGTCCCTGAGAAGAAAAGCTTTCGCTTGGACAGTGTCGAGATCCGCTCCGGGTGAGACTTACACCTCTCTTCAGGTGGAGAAGGCTCCGATAGGATATCGACAGACTCCTGGAAATTGGAGGTGTCATCAGATAAGGCTGATCTCCAGCATCTAATGGTGGTCCAGAAGGTAAAAAAGGACCTCCCCCGGCCGGAGGAGGCTTCAACACTGAGGGTATCTGTGCCGGCCTTGGGCGTGGCATCAGTAATTTCAGGTCCGGCTTCGGTGAAGGGCATCGATGGCATTGGTGACTTCGACGGGCGCCTCGGTGCACCCGCTCCAGAAGGTCCCGGAACAGGCTCTGGCATCGATGAACTCTCCTCATCGGAGGAGGAACAAGCACTGGTGGCAACGGTTCCGGAGCCGGCACGGGAACCGGTGCCGGTGTCAATGGCCTCGGAAGGCTTGTACCACCGCCTCTTGCACCATCTGGTGCAATTCCTCATGGAATACTGGAGCGGTGAACCCCAGGTCCAGAGTGGGAGGCATGGCGGGCATCTCCGGAGGGTCCACCGATCCAAGTGGAATCTCGGCTGCCGCGCCTACAAAAGGCAGAGAACGCCTCGGTGCATCCGGCTTAGAGGAGGTTTTAGGCTCCTCAGTCCAGGCCTTCTTCCTCGGTGGCTCGATTCCAGATGTTGAAGGCACCGGTGTCTCCGATGCCGACGGCATAGATTTCCGATGCCTATGCTTCTCTCGGTGCTCGGCCTTACCTGTGTCCGGCACCGAGGACGGGGACGCCGAAGACTTCGACACCGACTGAGAGTCATTGGTATTAGATCGATGGCGCGGCTTAGACAGTGACGGCGCAGATGAAGTCTGTGATGGCGGGCGCTGCTTCGTGTGGAACAAGAGCGCCATTTTCTCCAGACTCGCCCAGCGGCCCTTCGGGGTCATTTGGGTGCAGTTGGTACACGAGTCTACGTCATGTGTCAGGCTCAGTCAAAGTACACAGACCTGGTGAGGGTCTGTGATAGACATTGTCCTAGGACAATCAGGGCACCAACGAAAACCCGTCACCATCCTTGCCATCGAAAATTTAGGCTGGTCTCAGTCAGTGCCTATGAGGCCTATACAGGTCTCCGATGGGAACCGATCAAAAAATGGGGTAAAACCTAACGTGTGGACGCGGCTATCGACGGCGGAGAAGGGAGACCCCCAAGAGGGTATAAACCTTTGCAAATTCCTGCGCGGAAAAAAAGAGACTGAAGGGAGTCCCCTGCTGGATGCAGGGTTAGTGCCATGCTGGGAATGCCCAGTAGGTGCCAGTCAAAGTTCTAGAAACTTTGACAAAAGTCTTCCGTGATTGGGCTCCATCCTGATGATGTCACCCCTATGTGAGGACTACCATCCTGCTTGTCCTGTGAAAATATGTGTTCTTAAACTTATTTGGAATGGAACTCTTCTAAAATGACTCTGGTCAGTCTCCCATCCAGGACAACATGAGCTTAGGAATTATGCCCCCAACCAGGTAGTTCTATCTCAACCCTCCCTCAATTATCTGGTTGAAACCAGTTTCTGGGTACCCTAGTGAATCATAGATTTGGATTTTAAAATATTAGATAACAAATATATTTTCACCTAGCCAGCAAACACTAAATTCAAGAAATAACCCAGAGAAAGGACAGCAGGAAAAACAAGTATCTAAATAGAAGCTTTTTTTGTTTGTTTAGCTTAATTCAACCAGCCACACATACAGTTTATAGCACAGGACTAATCGAAAATACCATAGCTGCCCAACTTGCTTCTTCAGGGGCAGTTAATTCATGGCCCCAATCGTATTTTCACTGTAAAGAGATGACTAACATCTTCAACAAATCACAAACACGACCATAAATACACTATCAGGCAAATTTTAAAAGCCTAGCACATTCTAAAACCAGGAGATATAAAAATATGTCCGGCCGGCGCACATCGAACAGATTTTAAAAGCTGCCTGTGTTTGCACGTACCTCTTGGTATGCACACAAGTGAAAAAGCTCAAAAAGGGGCAGAATGTAGGTGTTGTCTGGGCGAGGCATGGGCAGGACATGGGCATTCCAGGGCTTTAACATGAAATGTGAGTGTAAGTATTTACACACCCAAGGGCACGGCGGGGACCCCTACCTCGTAACTTTACTTCTGCTATGGATGGAGTGTAAGTAATAAAACAAAAGAAATTAGGCTAGTCAGTGAGGTTTTAAGGGGTGGGATAACAGGGTAAAAGGGAGGCTATTTAATTAGGGGGGTTAGGAAGTCCTATCCCTTAAATGGGCAAACTGAGAAAACTAGTAATGGCGTTGGCGCATGTCCCTTATAAAATTTCCCCACTTTCGCAGTAGAAGCAGCATTTGCACAAATATGTATGCCCGTTCAGTCTATTTTATACCATGTGCATTTACTCGCGTATGCTATAAAACGGCCACGTCACTGGACATGAGCCGGCATATGCGAATACATGTGTATATCAAAGTTACCCTCTAAGGCAGGGGTGGGCAAGTCCGGTCCTCAAGGGCTGCAAACCAGTCAGGTTTTCAGGATACCCCTAATGAATATGCATGAAATAGATTTGCATACAACTGAGGCAGTGTGTATGCAGGTCTCTCTCATGCATATTCATTAAGGATATCCTGAAAACCCGACTGGTTTGCAGCCCTCGAGGACCGGAATTGCCCACCCCTGCTCTAAAGTTATTTTGATATTATTTTTTCAATGCTGAGAGCTATTTATTATTTTCTTGTGTTTTGGTTTATTTTTTGCCTTGTCATTTTTTTATTTTAGTGTTTTGTATTGGTTATTTTGTGGGGCCCTAGTGTCATGTTTTAGCATTTTCTGGTTCATTTAGAGTTTAATAGATTAGTCTTTATAATACTTGTGATTTTAAGAAAGTATTTTTGATATCTTTGTCAAACATTTGATAATGGAATTTGAGAGAAAATAAAAATTAGTTTTATTATATCAAGAGATTTATTTGCATCATACTCTGGGCTTTAGGTTACTCATTTGTTTGATGTGAATTTTATGAAACCAGTTTTGTTTCTATCTTGGTGAATAAAACCTTTACTTACCATGATCCTGTTCTTTCAGTGCAAGTAAATCGAGACTTTCATTTTCTTTGAAAAATATACGAAAATTTTCAAAAGTATCTGCATATACGTTGGCAGCTTCAAATGCTGATTGAATAGATTCCTAAAACCCAGAAGAAGGGATTATTAACTACTGATACAAAAACTCCAGACTGCAAAAATTGTGGTTCAATTTTTGTATTGTTCAAATAGCCTTCTTTCTTTTCATAATACAAAGTAGAGACAGAAAATGAAGTGGTCCACCCAGTTTAACCAGTTATTACAGTTTACACTGGTAATAATATATGCTAGTTGTAAGCCACAGAAACTTGACTGTATATAGGGTAGCAGTTTTTATCTACATCAATTTAGTCATCTTCCTCTTTGGTTCTCTACCACTATGCTTCTCAACCAGTGTACTGCAGCGCAGGAAGGACTATGCCCTGGGAAAGTCCTTCCTGCGCTATTGTGGAGCAGTCAGGCTGTGGCTAGTCATAGGTTCATGGAGCTCTTGTCCCAATTTTGGCAGACAGTGTCCTCAATTTTTCAACACAAGAAAACAGCCCTCGGCTTCCAGCCTTCCAACCCATCCCCTCACAGGCAGCAGCATGCAGGAGCAGGATAGGAGCTTGGAGCAGATATGGCAGAGCACAGAACAGTCACTCTGCTCCCTAATCCAGCCCCTCCTATCGTGTCATTTAGGAACAGGAAGAGAGGGGATAAGACTGGTATAGACACTGCACAATAGGGAAGAGCCCCTATTCTCCCTGCTCGAGCCTCTCCTTCTGTTCCAGAGACATAATGCAGCATAAGAACATAAGAACATAAGAAATTGCCATGCTGGGTCAGACCAAGGGTCCATCAAGCCCAGCATCCTGTTTCCAACAGAGGCCAATCCAGGCCATAAGAACCTGGCAATTACCCAAACACTAAGAAGATCTCATGCTACTGATGCAATTAATAGCAGTGGCTATTGTTGGATTCGTGGACCCTTGGGCCGATCAGGACCAGAGGAGAAGTTGCTGTAGATGGTGGCAGCATTGGCCCCGACCGGGAGGCAGCAAAGAGGGGCTCGGAACTGGCCGAAGGAGGAACTCTGGACGCCCTATGCGACCAAGGGCTTTGGCGAGGAGGGTGGAGACGACGGAGCTGGTCCAGTAGTGGAAGGATCTTCGCCCTGGAAGCCGATCCTCCCCCGAGAGGAGCTCGTAGGAGTTCAGCCACTGGGACTTAGGAGATTCACCCTGGAAGCCGGAGTCCCCCCAGGAGGAGCCTGTAGGAACCCGGCCGCTGGGACTTAGGAGGGCCCGCGGGGGCCTAGTCGGATGAAGTCCAAGGTCGATTGCCGAGGGGTCGTCGCTCGCCAGTCCAGAGTCAGGAACCAGTGGATCACCGTAAGCCAGTCCGAGGTCAGGAGCCAAAGAGACAACGTAAGCCGGTCCGGGGTCAGAAGCCAGAGGATCACCGCAAGCCAGTCCGGGGTCAGAAGCCAAGAGTCACCGCAAGCCAGTCCGGGGTCAGAAGCCAAGAATCACCGTAAGCCAGTCCGAGGTCAGGAGCCAAGCAGGAACCAAACGAAACAGGAATGCTGCAACTGAAGACAGGAATACCTGGGAACCTCGTTGCAAGGCAAGGAGAGAATCTTGGTGCAGGGTTTAAATACCCTGAGCATCTGACGTCATCCAGGAGGCAGTGCTGTGGATTCCCGCGCTGGCCCCTTTAAGAGCCGGGGCGGGGCCTAGCCGCGGAGAACGCCGGCAGCCAGCGCGGCGTGGAAGCGCCGTACTCGGGGCCTGTACGGCCCGACCGAGGCTCGGGGGAGCCCGAAGAAGCGGCGAAACCGGAGGGGACCCGCGGCGGGGTAAGTGGCGGTCCCGGGGACGGCCCGGGATCGCAACAGTACCCCCCCCCTGCGCCCCCTCCCTGGAGGCCGGGGCTTGGCCGGATGAGCCAGATGGAACCGGCGGAGGAGATCCTTATCCAGGACGTGAGAGGAGGGTTCCCACGAGTTCTCCTCGGGCCCGTAGCCCTCCCACGAAAGGAGGTATTCCCAGCGACGACATCAGAACCGGACATCCAGTACCTCCTTAACAGTGCACGTGGTTCCCGGGTCAGAAGTGACAGCAGTGGGCTTCGGAGGCACAGGTCGAAAGCGGGAGAGGACCACCGGCTTGAGGAGAGAGACATGGAAGACGTCATGTATGCGAAGGGTAGATGGAAGACGTAGGCGGTAGGAAACCGCGCCAACACGTTCGGCTACCTGGAAGGGACCAATGTAGCGAGGCGCTAGCCTCATGGACGGAAGCCGGAGCTGGATGTTCTTAGTACTGAGCCATACCCTTGAACCGGGCAGAAGCACTGGAGCAGGTCGCCGAGATTTATCCGCGTAAGCCTTGAAGCGTGCGGCGGTGTGGTAGAGTTTCTCTTGTGTGGAGTGCCACAGCTGCTGAATCTGGCTGGCCGTCAGTTGCGCCGCTGGCGAGGAGGTAGAGACTGATAAGGGTAGTGGCGGTTTGGGAACCTTTCCATAAACCAGCTTGAAGGGAGACTGTAGCGTGGCGGAGTGTCGATGGCGATTGTACGAGAACTCCGCCCACGGGAGAAGAGCAGCCCAGTTGTCCTGCTGGTCCCCTACAAAGGCTCGGAGGAACGCTTTCAGAGTTCGATTCGTGCGTTCCACTTGGCCGTTGCCCTGGGGGTGAAATGCCGTGGTCAAGTCTAGCTGAACCCCAAATTTCCTACAGAGCGCCCGCCAGTATTTCGCCGTAAATTGGGGCCCTCGGTCCGAGGCAATGTGCAGCGGCAAACCATGCAGTCGGAAGATATGCTGGATAAACAGTTCAGCTAACTCAGGGGCCGTAGGTAACTTGGCCAGTGGCACAAAATGAGCCATCTTCGAGAAGCGGTCAATGGTGACCCACACCACCGTTTTACCCTGGGACGGGGGCAGCTCTACCACAAAGTCCGTGGAGATGTGGGTCCACGGTTCCGTGGGTACAGGGAGTGGCTGCTCCTCCAGCCACTCCCTGTACCCACGGAATTTGGCGTACAGAAGCCCTTGCCGGGCCGTCCCTGGGGTCTCCTCACCCCAGGGACGGCCCGGCAAGGGCTTCTGTTGTGCGCACGTGGGACAAGACTGGACATATAGGCGAACATCCTCTTTTACCCGTGGCCACCAATAGAACTCGGTTAGTAGTTCCAGAGTCTGGGTGATCCCGGGATGGCCAGCCGTCAGAGAGTCGTGCGCCCAAGCTAGGACCCTTTTTCTCGAGCAGAGTGGAACTACCACCTTCCCAGCGGGTGCCAGTTCGGTGGCAGACAATTGGACCTTCACTGGATCCAGAATGTACTGAGGGGGTTCCGAGGTATCTTCACTTTCTGTAGCGCGTGAGAGGGCATCCGCCCTAATATTCTTGGCCGCCGGTCGGTACCGAAGGGAGAAGTTGAAGCGACTAAAAAAGAGTGACCAGCGTGCCTGTCAGGGATTGAGCCTTTGTGCTTGGGATAAGTACGCCAAATTCTTGTGGTCCGTATACACTACGATTGGGTGTCGGGCCCCTTCCAACCACTGGCGCCATTCTTCAAAGGCCAGCTTGATGGCCAGCAGTTCTTTGTCCCCGATGCCATAGTTCTTTTCGGCGGGCGAAAATTTCCGGGAGAAGTAGGAACATGGCCGGGCTTTACCGTCGTTAGAAATCTGGGACAGGACGGCCCCGATGGCCACACTGGAGGCATCCACCTCTACTACGAACGGGCGTCCGGGATCCGGGTGCCGGAGACAGGTGTCCTGAAGGAAGGCTTCCTTTAGAGCCTGGAAGGCCTGTACGGCGGTTGGAGTCCAGTTTCGGGCATCGGCACCCTTGCGGGTGAGGGCCGTTAGAGGGGCCACCAAGGTGGAGTACTGTGGGATGAAGTGACGGTAGAAGTTGGCGAAGCCTAAGAAACGTTGGAGCGCTTTTACTCCCATCGGCTGTGGCCACTTCCGGATAGCTGCAACTTTATCGGGGTCCATGCGGAAGCCAGTCGAAGAGTTGATGTACCCCAGGAAGGGCAAGGATTCCTCTTCGAACTGGCATTTCTCCAGCTTGGCATACAGTCGGTTCTCTCGTAACTTTAGCAAAACCTGGCGCACGTGTTGGCGGTGTTCCTCGAGGTCCCGGGAGAAAATCAACACGTCGTCCAGGTAGACAATGACTGAGGAGTACAAGAAGTCGCGCAGCACATCGTTCATTAAATTTTGAAACACGGCTGGGGCGTTACAGAGACCAAACGGCATGACGAGGTACTCATAATGACCGTCCCTGGTGTTAAAGGCGGTCTTCCACTCGTCTCCTGGTCGTATCCGCACGAGGTTGTACGCCCCTCTTAGGTCCAACTTGGTGAAGATGCGGGCCCCCTGCAACCGATCTAGGAGCTCCGGAATCAGGGGCAACGGGTAGCGGTCTCGTCGGGTGATCTGGTTCAGGCCCCGGTAGTCAATACAGGGCCAAAGGGACCCATCCTTTTTGGCCACAAAGAAGAAGCCGGCTCCTGCGGGGGACTTGGATGGTCTAATGAATCCTCGGTCTAGATTCTCCTTAATGTAGGCAGACATGGCCTTGGTTTCAGGCAGGGACAGAGGATAAACTCTACCGCGAGGAGGTGTGGTATCTGGCAGTAAATCAATCGCACAGTCGAAAGGGCGATGCTCCGGTAGTAACTCAGCCTTCTCCTTAGAGAAGACATCCCGGAAGGCCTGGTACTGTGGTGGTACTGTCAGCGGGGCGGTCAAAAATGGAAGCGTCTGAAGCGGACGAGCAGGAAGACAACTGTGGGAGCAGGCTGGCCCCCAAGACGTGATCTGAAGCGAGTGCCAGTCTATGACTGGCGAGTGTTTCCTTAGCCAGGGCAGTCCGAGGATGAGCGGGTGAATGGATCTCTCGAGGATGAGAAAAGAGATCTCCTCCTTATGAAGGAGCCCGTCCTGAAGCTGGAGAGGACTCGTACGAGTAGTAATGGACCCTGGAAGGGGAACCCCTTGGATGGATGATACCCGCAAAGGGGTTCCTGAGGCAGGACTTTAAGCTGCAGTTGTTGCACCAGATCACGGAGGATAAAATTCCCCCCGGACCCAGAGTCGAGCAGTGCCAGGGTATCGAACCCTCCTCCAGGGAGACAGAGTTTAGCTGGAACGGTGCATGGGGAGTTCGGAGAGGTACTACCTAGAGTCAACTCCCCACTGGGTTCTAGATTCTGGCGTTTCCTGGGCGCTCTGTGCAGCGAGCCAGGAAATGCCCCTTACCACCGCAATAGAGACAAAGCCCCTGTGAGCGTCGACGCCTTCGTTCTTCGGCCGAGAGAGGGCCCCGGCCCAACTGCATGGGTTCTTCAGGCGGAGAGGCAGCTGCCGCAGATGGTGACACTCGAACCCGAGGTGGTGTGGTTCGACGAGTGGCCAGCCCCTGGGCGGACCTTCGCTCTCGGAAACGGCGCTGGATGCGCCAGTCCACGCGTCCAGCCAGTTCTATGAGTTCCTGTAGGTCATCTGGAAGATCCCGGGCCGCGAGTACATCCTGGAGCCGAGGAGACAGGCCCTCCAGGAAAATCCCATGTAAGCTGTCCTCCCCCCAGGCCAGCTCGGTGGCCAGGGTCTGGAACTCCATCGCAAATTCTTCTAGGGGGCGATTACCTTGCCTCAGCTGGAGAAGTTCTGAGGCAGCTGTGGAGGCCCGGGATGGTTCGTCAAAGATCCTCCGGAAGGCTTTGATGAACTGCACGAGGTTATTTAAGCGGGAGTCTTGGCGCTCCCAAAGGGAGGAAGCCCAAGCCAAGGGTTTCCCATCCAGGAGGGAAATAATGTAGGTCGTCTTAGACCGGTCCATGGTGAACTGCGCAGGCAGGAGGTCAAAACGGATGTAGCAGTGATTGAGGAATCCCCGACACGCCTTCGGATCCCCCGAGTACCTAGGGGGCGCTGGCATCTGTACCGGGACAGGGGAACCCGGGTTGACCTGAGACGTGGATGCTGCGGGGCGAGCTGCGGAGGTCCCATCTACGCGATCCGCCAGGCGTTGAACGGCAGACATCAATGTATCGAGGCAGGATTGCTGTTGCTGCAGTTTCTGGGCAATGCCCGGAATAGCCTTTAGGCCGGCAAGGTCCGCCGGGTCCATGGCCTTGCAATCTGTTGGATTCGTGGACCCTTGGGCCGATCGGGACCAGAGGAGAAGTTGCTGTAGATGGTGGCAGCAGTGGCCCCGACCGGGAGGCGGCAAAGAGGGGCTTGGAACTGGCCGAAGGAGGAACTCTGGAAACCCTATGCGACCAAGGGCTTTGGCGAGGAGGGTGGAGACGACGGAGCTGGTCCAGTAGTGGAAGGATCTTCGCCCTGGAAGCCGATCCTCCCCCGAGAGGAGCTCGTAGGAGTTCGGCCGCTGGGACTTAGGAGATTCACCCTGGAAGCCGGAGTCCCCCCAGAAGGAGCCTGTAGGAACCCGGCCGCTGGGACTTAGGAGGGCCCGCGGGGGCCTAGTCGGATGAAGTCCAAGGTCGATTGCCGAGGGGTCGTCGCTCGCCAGTCCAGAGTCAGGAACCAGTGGATCACCGTAAGCCAGTCCGAGGTCAGGAGCCAAAGAGTCAACGTAAGCCGGTCCGGGGTCAGAAGCCAGAGGATCACCGCAAGCCAGTCCGGGGTCAGAAGCCAAGAGTCACCGCAAGCCAGTCCGGGGTCAGAAGCCAAGAATCACCGTAAGCCAGTCCGAGGTCAGGAGCCAAGCAGGAACCAAACGAAACAGGAATGCTGCAACTGAAGACAGGAATACCTGGGAACCTCGTTGCAAGGCAAGGAGAGAATCTTGGTGCAGGGTTTAAATACCCTGAGCGTCTGACGTCATCCAGGAGGCAGTGCTGTGGATTCCCGCGCTGGCCCCTTTAAGAGCCGGGGCCTGCCGCGCGCACGCGGCTAGGGAGCGGGACCTAGCCGCGGAGAACGCCGGCAGCCAGCGCGGCGTGGGAGCGCCGTACTCGGGGCCTGTACGGCCCGACCGAGGCTCGGGGGAGCCCGAAGAAGCGGCGAAACCGGAGGGGACCCGCGGCGGGGTAAGTGGCGGGGTAAGTGGCGGTCCCGGGGACGGCCCGGGATCGCAACAGCTATTCCCTAAGTATAATTGATTAATAGCCATTAATGGACTTCTCCTCCAAGAACTTATCCAAACCTTTTTTGAACTCAGCTACACTAACTGCACTAACCATATCCTCTGGCAACAAATTAATTGTGCCATCTGCAGTAGCTGAGTTAGTTCTTACCTGAAATTACATATTTAGCTGAATAGCTCCTATGGTATGGAGATTCGCTTAGCACGAAAGGAAATAATTGAAATCCTGGCTTTTCCAGGACAGATAGGATGGACACTGAGTGTTGGCTCCTTGCCAATTGTTCAGTAGTGATTCTTGAATTCTAGGCAATTTGTCTGAAATATATCAGAAACTTACAATATACTCTTGCATATTTATTTTATGAGTTTTTAGTGACTATTTAACTATTATGAGGTAAATAATTAAAGGCATTTATCCAGTTTTCAGTTATCCAGATAAATTCAGACTTTTGTATCACTGCCACTTATCCATGTAAGTCGTCATCTAGATAAAATTTATCCAGATAACTGAAAGGTGTTTTGGGGGCATTCCAGGATGGGGCTGAGTTAGTCAAATACGTTATTCAGCAGTAGGTGATGACAGGAAGAGAGGAGTTGAAGCAGAAATTGAGAGTGGGGAGTCTTCTTTGCCATACCTCTATCTGCTCCAGGTCCTTTTCTCCTTTCCCTCCAGAGTCTGACTTCTGCCACCAGAGATGAGGGAAGGGTGAAGAAATAGAGCAGAAACAGTCCCAGGCCACAGCTGTGATTACTGTGAGTAATTTGTGGGGAAGGAGAGGAGCTGAATGCTGAAAAGGGATTGAGGAGGGAGGGAGTGAATGCTTAATTGCGATGGAGAAGGTACAGAGAAGGGCTACCAAAATGATAAGGGGAATGGAACAACTCCCCTATGAGGAAAGACTAAAGAGGTTAGGACTTTTCAGCTTGGAGAAGAGACGACTGAGGGGGGATATGATAGAGGTGTTTAAAATCATGAGAGGTCTAGAACGGGTAGTTGTGAATCGGTTATTTACTCTTTCGGATAGTAGAAAGACTAGGGGGCACTCCATGAAGTTAGCATGGGGCACATTTAAAACTAATCGGAGAAAGTTCTTTTTTACTCAACGCACAATTAAACTCTGGAATTTGTTGCCAGAGAATGTGGTTCGTGCAGTTAGTATAGCTGTGTTTAAAAAAGGATTGGATAAGTTCTTGGAGGAGAAGTCCATTACCTGCTATTAAGTTCACTTAGAGAATAGCCACTGCCATTAGCAATGGTAACATGGAATAGACTTAGTTTTTGTGTACTTGCCAGGTTCTTATGGCCTGGATTGGCCACTGTTGGAAACAGGATGCTGGGCTTGATGGACCCTTGGTCTGACCCAGTATGGCAATTTCTTATGTTTCTTATGTTTCTTAATGAATGCTGTCTTCTCCCTATTTCCCTGAAGTCAGAATGCAGACTTCACAGATGGGTGACATCATCAGATGGAGCCCAGCATGCTACTATCTGCACATCCATGGTGTGTCCCCCTTCAGTCTCGCAATAAAGAATTCACGAGCGAAAAAATAAAATTACAAAATGTATGAGAACCTAATTCCACGGGGAGGCAGGCAGGTTTCCTGAGGACTAATATCCTGCTGTCCTAGGAGAACACCTGTTACAGGTAAGCAACTCTGCTATCTCCTAGCACAAGCAGGATGGTAGTCCTCACAGATGGGTGAATTCCAAGCTACAGGCTACTCCCGGAAACATATATGATCAACCTGCACTGAAAAACAGGTGCCAACAGGCACCAAAAGAACTGCGGTGCGGTTGACAAGACGGTGGACAGCCTAGTCCCAAATGAAGGGCCTTAGGTAGGAACAGTTGGGTTTAAGCCTGGAAGAGGTTGCGAAAGACAGATTGGCTGGAGCTACTATCTTGACGACAATCCTTGTCCAAGCAGTGGTGGGCCACAAATGTGTGCAAAGAACTTCACATCACAGCCCTGCAGATTTCAGCGATGGGAGCCACCCATAAGTGGGCCACCGACACCACCTTAGCCCTCACAGAGTGAGCTTTGACCTGGCCTCCCAGCTGAAGGCCCGCTTGGGCATAGCAGAAGGAGATAGAATCTGTTAGCCAATTGGTCAGCTTCTGCTTGCCTACCACAATTCTCAATATATTCTTATCATAAGAGATTTATTTATTCATTTATTTTAGTTTTTTCTATACCGGCATTCGTGAGGGTATCACATCATGCCGGTTTACAATAAACAGTGGAGTGAAAAAAGGAACAATGAACGAAATAAATAATAGGTTCTAAACACAAAATAGTTACAGTTACAATAAAACAGGGATGAGTACAACTGGGAGCAAGAGGAAAAATGAAAGGAACTTTAACATAGTATATTAACCGTAGTATGACGGGGTACATCACAAGAATTATGTGATTTACAATGATTTGTTCATTTGAAATAATTACAGTTTTTTATATAAGGGTAGTGGTCATTAGTGATGGTTTTCTGCATACTGGTAGTGCTTGGAAGTTGGTTGTAGGTGATGGAAGTTGGTTGTAGGTGAGGTGAGTAATGAGTTTAATCCGAGTCAGGGAAGGCTTTTTTGAATAGCCACGTTTTGAGCCTTTTCCTGAATGTTGGGAGGCAAGGTTCCTGCCTTAGCTCCGTTGGGATGGAGTTCCACAGAGGAGGTCCTGCTGTGGAGAATGCCCTGTCTCTGAGAGTTATGTGAAGGGAGGATTATGTGAAGAGATGAAGAGCTGTGTAGATTGCCTGTGGCCTGCTATGATTTCTAAATAGAAGGCCAAGGCCCTCTTACAATCTAACGTGTGTAGAGCCAAAGGGCAGTACTTGATTTTGGAAATGATCCTGTTCCACCACAAAGGGAAGATACTTCCTGTGGCTTGGGAAGATTGCAATGTAGGAGTAGACATCCTTGAGATTGAGGGAGCAGAGCCAGCCTCCTCTTCTGAGGAGCAGGATCAGGGTTCCCAGAGAGACCATTTTGAACTTTTCCCTCTGAAGGAATTTGTTCAAGGCTCTGAGACTGAGAATGGGGCGCAATCCCCCAGTTCTCTTTGGTATCAGGAAATACCTCGAGTAGAACCCTTGGCCCTGTTGGCAGAGGGGAACAGGTTCCAACACTCCTGCCATTAGCAGGACAGAGAGCTCTGTGCTAAGTATTTCCGGTAGAGTGCACGAACTCCACGATGGACACGGGAAAAAGTCCACAAGGGCATCCCTGAAATTCAGCCAATACCCCTGACAAATGATTGCAAGAATCCACCATTCTGATCTGCGGCTAGCGGTGGGTGAAGTGAAGCAGCCTGCCTCCTACAGGGGGGCATGCTGCCAGGGGTATGGCGGATTGACTCAAGCTCCTTTGCCTCCAGTCAAAACCCTGTGGCAGGGGTCTGCTGGGGGGCTGGCTGGGTTCTGGAGGTGCATGGCTGGTGCAAACGACCCCTGGAACCAGCTCAGGGGGTCCAAGTCCAGGAGGCGGGAGGATAATACTGTCTTTCCTGATAGAAGGATTTTAGCAAGCTTTGTTGAGAGGCCTTCCTGACAAAAGATGGCGGATTGGAAGCACTTTCTGACAGCTGTTGAAAAGTCTCATTATAATCCTTCAATTGGGCTACCGCATCCCTGAACTTGTCCCTGAAGAGATTCTCTTCTGTAACGGGCAGATCATCTGACTTCTCCTGGACCTCCAGACAAAGGTCCAAAGCCCGGAGCCAGGCCATCCTACAGGCGCCAATGCCCACTACAGCCACCATAGCCACTGTTTCAAAAATATCGTAGGTCGATCTCACCTTGTTTTCCCGCCTCCAGTCCTTGCTGTACCACATCAGAAAACAACTCCTGCTGCAGCTGCGGCAGGCGCTCTGCCAGTTTCTGGACCTGTTTCCACAGGTTCCAATTGTATTGGGTCATACACAACTGGTAGGAGGCAATGCGGGTGATAAGCATAGCACCCTGAAACTCCTTCCTACCGATCTCTGGCCTGGAGGGGCAGAGGCATAGGTGCAGGAGCGCTTAGCTTTTTTGAGTGAACTCCACCACCAATTGGTGAGGGAAGCAACGCCTCTCAAATCTCAACGCCTGTTGAACCAAATAGATGGCATCTGCCTTCCTATTGTCAGGAGGAACTGACACCGGATGTTCCCAAATCCTCAGGAGAAGTTCATTGAAGATCTCATGGACTTAGACAGCCATCACCTCCTTTGGCACATCGATAAACTGGAGAACTTTCAGCATTTTGTGTCGAGTGTCCTCCTCTGTGAGAGGAGTTGCAAGGGAATGGCATTGACCATGGCCCGGACAAATCCTGCAAAGGAGAGATTCTTTGGTGGAGACATGCGTCTCTCATCTGGTGGCAAAGGCTGTGAGAGGAGGTCATTGGAGTCCTCAGAAGAGGAGTCCGAAGTACCATTTTCCCAAGGGTGGCCTCGAGGGCAGCAAAGACAATGATGGTAGGGAGGTTCCCGATGCCCCAGGCACGGGCTTGGGGAACCATGGTCATGGGACCAAAGGATCTTAGGGTACCAGTGGCTGCAGCATATCTTCCTCCTTGGAGGACTCAATAACAGGAATTGCTCCGGAAGAGGGCATTGGTGGCCGCTGGGGAACCAAGGGTCCCCCAGGCACCAGCTGCATTGGAATGACACCGAGAAGGACGACTAGATTCTCCAGCAGGGGCACCAACAGAGAAGGCGCAGGCTCTGGCTCCAGTATGGGGGCCGGTGCCAGGGGCAGTTTGATGACCTGTAGGGTCAGAAGCACTGCACTCTGTACCCTGTAGTCCAACTCCTCCTAGAAGTCCATGGAAGTCAGGACGAATGGAAAGGGATGAGGCATCACCGGACCCTCTTTGGATTTCTGAGGTACCGGCACCGATATCAGTGGGCAACGCCTGGGACTCCTGGGTTTATCAGAGAATGGGGCCTCCGTACCATATGGTCGCTTCAGTAGCAGAACAGCAGCCGCCAATGTCACACCGGATCCAGAACCATGCACCGACGGCGACTGGTGATGATGCTTTCAGGGTTTCCCTTGATGCTCGGCCTGATCCTTCCCTGGCACCGAGGATGCTGAAGACCCCAATAGCTTTGAGTGAATCAGCAACGGAGAGGGCCTATCACCGGCTCCTCTTTCTCGGGATGATCCTGCTGGGGATGTAGAGAGTGACAAGGTATCTTAGGGCTCCTCTCAGCCTGATGCCCACATGGATGGAGTAGACATTTTAGAAACAAAAAGCTTCTCCATTTTGTCCAGCCAAGCACAACGTCCTTTGGGGGTCATATGATCACACAGCTGACACCCTCAGACGTTGTGCGATGCCCCCAGGCAGAGGATGCAAACCTCATGCGGATCAGTAATCAACATGGTCCGCAAGCACTAGGGGAACTGCTGAAAATTGGACGATACCATGAAAAATTACCGATGAGCGGTCAATGGCCGGTGGACACTGAGAAGCGACATATCAGGAATCAACTGCAAGGAGGCAAAAAAGAGAAAACCTACCACGCCAACGAGGGGCACCAATCATAGAAGGGGAACCCGACGGTGAAGAAATAAGAAATTCTGAATAAGAAAAACTTTGTAGAGCAGAGCTCCCAAACCGTGAGGCATCTAACAACTAGGAAAAAAGAGACTGAAGGAGAACCCAGTATGGAAGCACAGATAGTGGCAAGCTGGGCATGCTCAGTGTGCTACTCAAAAAATCTAGAAACTTTGACAAAAGTCTTCTATGCTGGACTGGACATCTGATGATATCACCCATCTATGAGGACTATCATATTGCTTGTCCAAGGAGAAAGCAAATGTTGCTTACCTGATGTAACAGGTGTTCTCAAAGGACAGCAGGATGGTTGTCCTCACAAATGGGTGACATCGAGGATGGAGCCCAACCACGGAAAACTTCTGTCAAAGTTTCAGGAACTTTGACTGGCCCCTGCTGGGCATGCCCAGCACGGCACTAACCCTGCAGCCAGCAGGGGTCTCCCTTCAGTCTTGTTTCAAAACTACAGGCAGTGCCGAAAAATAACATAATAAAAAACGAACCCAACACCGTGGGGTGGTGGGCGGGTTTCGTGAGGACTAACATCCTGCTGTCCTGTGACAACACCTGTTACATCAGGTAAGCAACATTTGCTTTCTGACAGGACAAGCAGGATGGTTGTCCTCACAAATCGGTGAGTACCGAGCTGAGGATGTCCTATCGTGCACCAAATGTACCCAACGGCGTGCAACAGGCACAACAACTGGGGTGGAATTTGGTAGAGGGCATCCGCACCCTACCGGGAAGGAGGAAGGGTGTTGTTACCTTATGCTGGAAAAAGGTTACGCAAGACAGACTGGCCGAAGATGGAATCCTGTCTTCCAGCTTTATCCAGGCAATAATGGGCTGCAAATGTATGGAGGGAACTCCAGGTGGCAGCCTTGCAGATGTCAGGAAGCGGCACCGATCGAAGGTGTGCTACTGAAGTCGCCATGGCCCTCACAGAGTGTGCTTTGACACGGTCTTGGAAAGGAATGCCAGCTTGCTGATAGCAGAAGGAGATGCAGTCCGCCAACCAGGAGGAAAGAGCCTGCTTACCCACAGGTTGCCCTAACTTGTTAGGATGGAAAGAGACGAATAATTGAGTGCTCTTCCTGTGGGCAACTGTACAGTCTAGATAGAAAGCTAGAGCTCGTTTACAGTCAAGGGTATGCAGAGTCTGTTCCCCGGAGTTGGAGTGGGGCCTGGGAAAGAAAATAGGTAGTATGATGGATTGATTAATATGAAACTCCAAAACTACCTTAGGCAAAAACTTAGGGTGATTGCGGAGTACCGCCCAGTCCTGCAGGAGTTTAGTGTAAGGCGGATAGGTAACTAAGGCCTGTAGTTCACTAACCCTGTGAGCTGAAGTGATAGCCAAAAGGAATAACAATTTCCATGTGAGATATTTTAGGTCACAGGAGTGAAGAGGTTCGACAGGTGGTTTCATAAGGCGACCAAGAACCAAATTAAGGTCCCAAGATGGGGCCGGAGGACGTAAAGGTGGCTTCAAATGGAGCAAGCCTTTAAGAAAGCGTGTTACAAGGGGTTGTACTGAAATAGGGACACCCCCGATACCTTTATGGAAGGCGGCTACCGCACTGACATGCATTCTGATGGAAGAGGTCTTTAGACCTGATTCTGATAAAAGCCAGAGATAGTCCAAGAATTTGGAAATTGAACAGGAAAGGGGATCAAGGGACTGAGAAGTGCACCATGATGTAAACCTTTTCCATTTGAATGAATAAGATTTTCTTGTGGAAGGCTGTCGTGAAGCGATCAGGACAAGAGAAACTGAATCCGAAAGGTTAAATGGTTGAAGGACTAACCTTTCAACATCCATGCAGTCAGGGACAAGGCTTGGAGGTTGGGATGGAGGAGGCATCCGTTGTTTTGAGTGACCAGATGCGGGTCCTGTCCCAGAGGAATGTGCCTGCGGATGGAGAGATCCTGGAGTATGGGAAACCACACTTGGCGTGGCCAGTGCAGTGCTATCAGGATCATGGTTCCCCTGTCCTGACGTAGCTTCACGAGAGTCTTCGACAGAAGAGGAAGTGGAGGGAATGCATAAAGCAGACCGGTTGTCCACGTGAGGGAGAATGCATCTCTGGGCCGAGAGTGCTGGCTCCGAATGAGAGAGCAGTAATTGTCCACTTTGTGGTTCTGAGGGGACGCAAAGAGGTCTATGTGGGGATAACCCCATTGTTGGAACAGAGTGGTTGCTACCAAGGGATTGAGGGACCACTCGTGTGGGTGGAAGACATGACTCAGTTTGTCTGCCAAGACATTGTTCACTCCCGGCAAGTAGGTGGCTCTGAGGTACATGGAGCGGGTGAGGGCTTCTGCCCAAATCTGCGCAGCTTCCTGGCACAAAAGAAAGGAACCTGTGCCCCCCCTGCTTGTTTATGTACCACATGGCCACCTGGTTGTCAATCTGAATCAAGATTACGTGGTTCGATAGGCAATCTTGAAAAGTCCTGAGAGCATATCGTATTGCTCGAAGTTCCAGGAAGTTGATCTGGTGTTTGGCTTCCTCTGGAGACCAGAATCCTTGGGTTTGTAAATTGTTTACATGAGCTCCCCAACCGACATTGGAAGCGTCGGTTGTGAGAATTATTTGAGGATCTGGTGGGTGAAAAGGCAAGCCCTGTAGGAGGTTGGATTGAGTTTTCCTCCAGGCAAGAGACAGACGGAGTGCATCGGTGATGCGAACAATGGAGGACAGAGGCTGAACAGCTTGGGTCCATTGTGATCTCAGAGTCCATTGCATGACTCTAATGGGAGTCACATAAACTGAGGAGGCCATGTGTCCCAGGAGAATGAGGAATTGTCGAGCTGTTGCTGTGCGTTGAGACTGCAACTGGCAAGCTAGGGACACAAGGATTTGGACTCGTTGATGAGGAAGGAAGGCTTTTGCCTGTAAGGTATTCAAGTCTGCCCCAATGAAGGATAAGGTTTGAGATGGGATTAAGTAGGATTTCTCGTAATTGACAAGAAACCCTAGAGAAAGTAGAGTTTGAATTGTCAGGGTCAGGGAGGACCGAGCGATTTGCTGGGTTGGGGCCCTGATTAACCAATCGTCCAGATAGGGGTAGACGTGGACACCTTCCTTCCTGAGAAATGCTGCACCTACCACGAGGCATTTGGTAAAAAATCGTGGTGCGGATGCCAGGCCGAAAGGGAGCACTCGGTATTGATAGTGATTTCGGCCTACTAAAAAACGGAGGTATTTGCGATGAGGTTGCGTTATCGCAATGTGAGTATAGGCGTCTTTTAGGTCTAGAGAGCAGAGCCAGTCTCCTCTTTGCAGCAGAGGGAGAAGTGAGCCCAGGGTTACCATCTTGAACTTCTCTCTGTGAAGGTACTTGTTGAGGGCTCTTAAGTCCAGGATTGGTCGAAGTCCTCCTGACTTTTTTGGAATCAGGAAGTACCTGGAGTAGAACCCTAGTCCTTGTTGTGAGGGAGGAACGGGTTCTATAGTGTTTGACTGGAGGAGAAGGGAAACTTCCTGCTCTAGAAGAACAGAGTGATCGGTGAGTCCCCACGCCTGCATGGGTGGGGAGTCTGAAGGAAGAGTCAGGAAGTTGAGGTGGTAACCATGTGCCATTATCGCTATCACCCATTGATCTGTGGTGATATGATGCCATTTTTCTAGAAAGTGGCTTAAGCGACCTCCTACTGGAATGGTTGGAAGAGGGATTTGGCAACTGCTCTCTAATTGAAAGTCAAAAACCCGATGCAGGGCCAGGTTGCGGAGCTGCTGCGGGCTTTTGGTTCCGAGACTGGCGAGGCTGAGATTTATGGTAAGGCCTCGTGGACCTAGACTTGGTTTTTGGGGGATAATACTTCCGTGGACGGAAGAAGGACTTTTTTGGGTCCTTCTTGAACGGCTGTTTAGAAGGTAAGTCAGAAGGAATGGATGAGAGCTGTTTAAGTGTCTCATGATGATCCTTCAATTCAGCAACAATTTGCTGAATTTGCTCACCAAATAAATTATCCCCTAGACAGGGCAGGTCAGAGAGCCTGTCCTGTACCTCCGGTCGAATGTCAGATGACTTTAGCCAAGCCCAGCGTCTTGCAGAGATGGCCGTAGCAGAAAGTCTGGTGGAAGCATCAAAGATGTCATAAGCTGTTCTTATCTCATGCTTCCCAGCTTCAAAACCTTTATTTATTAGGAATTGAAGTTGTGGTTGAAACTGCTCTGGTAAAGTATCTGAGTACTCCTGTATCTGTTTAAAGATGACCCTATTGTATTGGGTCATATATAGCTGATAAGAAGCTATTCTAGAAGTTAGCATGGCTCCTTGGAATACTTTCCTACCTATACTATCTAGGAATTTATTTTCCTTAGTAGGAGGTATGGAAGAATGTGGCTTTATTCTTTTTGCTTTCTTTTGAGCTGATTCTACCACAACAGAGTGGTGGTCTAGCTGAGGTTTCTGAAAGCCAGGTGCTGACTGTACAAGATAGGTAGAGACAGCTTTCTTGTTTACTGGAGCAACAGATCCAGGAGATTCCCAATTCTTTTTTAGAAGGTCCAGAAAAACCTGATGAATTGGAATAGAAGTGATGACTTTAGGGGCATCCAAGAATTGGAGCAACTCCATCATCTGGTGCCTGTCATCTTGTTCTGATTGAAGCTGAAAAGGGACCAACTCCGACATTTCCTTCACAAAATTTATGAAAGAGAGGTCCTCAGGAGGAGAACGCTTTCTACTCCCCGTAGGAGAGGGTGGTGAAGGCAAATCATCGGTGTCTGTGGAGGTATCATCACCCCAGGTGTCGTAAGGATCAGGTTGCTGACCTGTAGGACCATGAGGGGGTTGGATACCTGAAGGCCCCGGCTGAGGCTCCGAGAAACTCGAAGGAATCATCGGGGGTATCGAAAAGGTCCTCGATGGCACCGGTGCCGGCATCGGTGCCGGTGCCGGCATGGAAGGAATCGGTGTCGGCATCGATGGTGTGGGTGCCGTCATCGAAATTCTCGATGGAGCTGATGTGCGTATCGCCCCCATGGAATGCATCGGTGGCGAGGGACGACATGGTACCATTGGTACTAGCCCCGAAGGGGGAATTTGGTACGGTGTTTCTCCATTCGAGGAGATAGCCATCGGAGACCCGGGTATCACCGGAGGAAGGGCAGTCATAAGCGCTTCCATCCGGGCAAACAGCGGTGCCAGTGCTGCTGGAATCGGGTCGGTGACCGGTTCCACTCTCGGTGCCGGAGGAGTCTGGAACCGTTGCATCGCCTTGTCGATGGCCTCCTGGACCAGCCGGTCCAGCTCTACCCGGAGACCTGGGGTAACAATACCCGGCTCCACGGGAGAGGGAGGCTGAGGCTCAGCCGGAGGGACCACCGTCATCGGTGGAGTCGCGGCTCCCAAACCCCGAAGGGGTGAGGGTTGCCTCGGTGTCTGCGAGACAGGAGTGGACGGTGCCACTTCTGGTCGAGACTTCTTCTTCGGAGGCTCGGACAGAACTGAGGTCGATGACTTCGATTCCTCGACGGTCCGAGACTTGTGACGTCGATGGCGATGTTTTTCCCTCCAATCCCCGCGATCTTCGGGGGAAGGGGACAGGAGTCGATGGTCGCGGAGACGTCGATGGCAGGCGGTCACCGGGAGGCTGTTGACGATGGTGAAACTTCGACGGTGCCGGTTCCGATGACGTCGATGCAAGCGATGGCGTCGGAGTGTGGGCATGGAAAAAAAGTCCCATTTTTTCCATTCTGGCTTTGCGACCTTTTGGTGTCATTAGGGCACATTTGGTGCAAGTCAGGACAACATGCTCACTTCCTAAACACAAAACACAGACTCTATGTGGGTCTGTGATGGACATAGTTCGTGTACAGTCCGGGCACAGACGGAACCCCGACGCCAGGGCCATGGGCCAAAAATTTAGCCCCGAGACGGTCGACTGCCAACAGGCCTCGAGGGCCAAACTCGACGGTAGTCGACAAAAACGACGGCAAAAACTTACCGAAGTACCGCGGAGCAAAACTTGAAGAGGGGAGACCCCTGAGGGGCAAATTTTTCTTCAAGAAATTAGTTGAAGAAATTCCTGTCAGGAATGTGGTAAGAGCTCCTTAACCGCGTGGCTACTGCTGCGCGGAAAAAAGAAGACTGAGGGAGACCCCTGCTGGCTGCAGGGTTAGTGCAGTGCTGGGCATGCCCAGTAGGGGCCAGTCAAAGTTCCTGAAACTTTGACAGAAGTTTTCCGTGGTTGGGCTCCATCCTCGATGTCACCCATTTGTGAGGACAACCATCCTGCTTGTCCTGTGAGAAATGTTTTTGTCTTCAAGCTCCATAGTGCCATGTGTTTTGCAGCAGGTATGAAAGGACTGGAACTAGGATAAAGGAATCAAGAGGGTGAGACAGAAAGCCGGTGAAGAAGTTGTATGAGAATCATGGAGTGTATGCATATGGCGGTGGTTGGGGGTGTGTGAAAATTGTGGTGGGAAGGTAAAGGCCACAAGAGCTGAGTGGAAGTACAGGGGACATAAGATAAGAACATGCCATACTGGGTCAGACCAAGGGTCCATCAAGCCCAGCATCCTGTTTCCAACAGTGGCCAATCCAGGCCATAAGAACCTGGCAAGACAGCTGTAAAGATGGTGTGCGTGAAAGAAAGCCACAGATAGTAGTGTTTTGCTGCGCTATAAGGGGTAGATTTTAAAAAATAGCGCGATCGCGTACTTTTGTTCGCGCACCAGGCGCAAACAAAAGTACGCTGGATTTTATAAGATACGCGCGTAGCCGCGCGTATCTTATAAAATCCAGGATCGGCGTGCACAAGGCTGCCGATTTTGGGCAGCCTGCGCGCGCCGAGCCGCGCAGCCTGCCTCCGTTCCCTCCGAGGCCGCTCCGAAATCGGAGCAGCCTCGGAGGGAACTTTCTTTTCGCCTCCCCTCCCCTTCCCCTCCCCTTCCCCTCCCTAACCCACCCCCCCGGCCCTATCTAAAACCCCCCCCTACCTTTATTTCACGATTTACGCCTGCCTAAAGCAAATGTAAATCGACGCGCGCCAGCAGACTGCTGGCGCGCATCATCCGACCCGGGGTCTGGTCCGGAGGCCTCGACCACGCCCCCGGGCCCGCCCCCAAACGCCGCGTCATGCCCCCCAAATGCTGCGTCATTCGGCGACGCCCCTGACACGCCCCCGACACGCCCCTTTCAGGAAGACCCGGGACTTACGCGCGTCCCAGGGCTCTGCGCGCGCCGGGCATTTAAAATCCGCCGGATAGTGTAAATTTGGAAGTGTGCCACAAAATAAGGCTAAGTAACACTGCTCTACCATACTAGGTAGATGAGCATACAATTTCATATATATAATTCAATATCCAAACCTTTCTTGCCCAAATCTATTACCATCAAGCTCTGTATAATTTGAACAGCTACCTAAACCTATAAGGCCCTTGCCCAAGTATCTGACTACCTAGTTCCCTTTGGACTTGCTGGATGGTATGCAGTCACCACTACCTGCTAACACTGACTATGTTTGTTTCTGGGGAACTGCAGTTACCACTTATTCCTTGGTCTGCAGTATGGTTAGATTTTGTTTCTTTTATCTTTTCCATGTTTTCTCTTTATTTATTTATTTATTTGTTTGTTTTTTATATACCGGCATTCAACATATGACATCACATCGGTTTACACATAACAAATTGAAGAAGAAAAAGGTTATATTGTAATAAATAGTAGAAAAGACGATAGTAAAACAGTAATGGGAGAATTAATTAATAAATAAGGGAAACAAAATATGATTAGAAAATATTAAATAGGGTGATGATGATTCTTATTATTATGTTGGTATGCTTTCTTAAAGAGCCATGTTTTTAATTTTTTTTTAAATGTTTGTGATGATGGTGGGGAGGGCGTTCCATAAAAGTGGCCCGGCTAGTAAGAAAACGCGTTCTCTTATTGAGTTGAGGCGGGTTAATTTTGGGGAGACAGTTGAAAGGAGACCAGTGTTAGTGGAGCACAGATTTCTCTTTGGGACTTTGAAATGAAGTATTATATCCATCCATTTTGGCTCGTTGTTATATAAGGCTTTATGGATAAGGGATAAAGTGTTATATTGAATTCTGTAAGTGATTGGCAGCCAATGCAGTTCTTTGAGGACTGGGGTGATAAGATCTGATCTTCTGCTGTTGTTGAGTGATCTTGCCACAGCATTTTCTAGAAGTTGAAGCGGTTTAATAGTGGAAGCAGGTGAGCCAATGAGTATTGCATTGCAATAATCTAATTTGGAAAATAAGAGGGATTGTAAAGCTGTACGATAATCTTGATGGTGAAGGAGATGTTTGATCCTTTTTAGTACTTGAAGCTTATAGAATCCTTCTTTTATTATGTTGTTAATGTGCTTCTTAAAGTTTAGTTCAGAGTCCAAATTGATTCCTAGGTCTCTTACTTTGAATATAATTTTTTTGTCAGTTATGTAAATGTTGAGATGGAGGTCAAATACAGGTGAGGATTTGTTGCATATATAGAGAATTTCTGTTTTATTATGATTGAGAGTGAGAGCCATTTGAACAAATAAATGTTGGATTGCAATCAGGTAAGTGTTCCAAAGGTTTAGTGTACTAGTTAAGTTATCATTCATCGGGAGAAGAATTTGGACATCATCGGCATAAATGTAATAAGATAATTCAAGATCTGAGAGGAGTTTACATAGAGGTAGTAATTAGATGTTGAAAAGTGTAGACAATAATGAGGATCCTTGAGGAACTCCATGTGGAAGTAATATTGGTCTGGATTCTTTTTAATTAGTTCTTACTATGTATGGCCTGTTGGATAGGTATGATGTGAACCAACTGATGGTGATGTCACATAGACCAGTTTCCTTTAATCTTTTCAGTAGAATCTTGTGGTTTATGGTATCAAACGCTGCCTATACATCAAGGAGTATGAGGTTGAATTTTTGGCCATTATCTAGTCCTCTTAAGATTGCATTGGAGAGAGATATTAAAAGGGTTTCTGTGCTAAGAGTGTTCCTAAATCCATGCTGTGCTGGGAAAAGTATGTTATGTTTTTCTAAATGTTCTGAAAGTTGTTGATTGACAATTTTTTCAAGTATTTTGGCTATGAAGGGGAGGTTGGAAATAGGTTGGAAGTTGGTGATGTCAGATTGATCCAGGTGTGATTTTTTGAGCGTTGGTTTAATCACAGCACATTTTAATTTTCAGGGAAAATGCCTTCATTTAATGAGAGATTTATTATGTCTGCAATTGGCTTAGCGATGATGTTGGAGATTAGTTTAAGTATTTTTATTGGGATGGCATCAATTGGATGAGATGCAGGATTCATTTTCTGGATGATATTTTGAACTTCAGTAGAAGCTATGGTATCAAAAAGTGACCATCTTGAATTAAGTTTGTTTGGAAGAGATATGGTATCTTCATTAATTGTTGGTCTGTTCATGATGAGGTTGAGTATGTTGTCTCTGAAAAAAAGTGGCAAAGTCCTCAGATGTGATTAATTGATGGTCTTTAGGTAAAGGGGGTTTGTTATGTTGAGTAAGTTCTTTGATGTATGGGAAGAGATCTCTGGGATTATATTGGTAGTTGTATATTCTTTCTGCATAGACATTTTTTTGGCTTTATTGATATCTGTTTTGTAAATGTGGAGAATAGTTTTGTATCTATCTTTTAATTTATCTTTTGGGTTTTTTCTACATTTTTTTTCAGTTGATCTAACTATTTTCTTGATTTTTAGAAATTCTTGAGTGTACCATGGTGATTTGTGTTTAGATGCTTGTTTAACTATTTTTTTAATGATTGTGCATTTGTTCTTTACTATTTCTGAAATGATGGTGAGCCAAGAATTCATAGCAGAGTTGATGTCAGATTTGTCTAATGAATTTAAATATTTGGGTAAAATTTCAAATAAATCATCACTGGAGCATGGTTTGTTAAATTTGATGCATTTGACTTGATCGTGATGTTCAAGATGTGAGGTGCTTAAGCAAAGTTTAGTTTTGATAAGTTTGTGGTCAGACCATGGGAGATTTGTGGTTGAAGGTAGTTTTTTTATTTCAACCTTGTCATTTATGAAGATAAGGTCTGGTGTATGTCCTGATTTTTGTGTTAGTAATTTAACTATTTGCTTAAAGCCGATTGCTGATAAGGTATCAAGCATGAGTTGAGGAGGGGGGGGGGAATTTGTCAACATGTAAATTAAAATCTCCTAGAATTATTGTTGGGTTATTCATATTAATGTTGTTTGTAATGGCTTCAATGAGCGGTGATGGGTTGTGTTCTAAGAGACCAGGTGGAGCGTATAGTAGTATAATTTGTAGGTACTTTGATTTATAAAGAGCTATTTCGAGTGAAGGGATTGATTTGATATTGTGAAAAATGAATTTGTATTTCTTTAGAGCAAGAAAGAGAAGGCCACCTCCTTTCTTTTTTTTTCTGGGTAGCGAGTGGATATCATATAGTGTTTTGGGTAAATGATTTAGGACTATATCAGAATCTTTGAGCCAGGATTCTGTGATGCAGCAAATTTCTGGGCAATAGTCAATGAGGAGATCATGGAGAATTGGTAATTTATTTTAAATGGATTGAGCATTTATTAGTATTAGTGTTATGAGTGTGAGATTTGTTATATTTATTTATTTATTTTATTTATTTGTATGTGTTTTATATACCGAAGTATTGGTAGGGGCCTTCACTCGGGTTTACATTTATAACAACGCATACATTGAAAATCAGGTGAACAGTTTAAACAGAGTTAAAGTTATAATGAATATATATAATATATATATAGGCGAGTTAAAGGTCTAAATATGTCAGAACTGTTAAAAAGCATAGATATACTTTATCATATTTATAATTAAATCAGTAGATAGACAGGGACAAGTAATAGCTCATGGGAGCAATACAGATGGAGGGTTAGAGATATATTATCAAGAGGAATGAAGGTTAAGATGCTCGGGAAGAGAGATGATTGGATAAGTAAAGCGTGGGGGGAAAGAGTTGAGGGGAAGAGGGGAGGATGGGTTTGGAGGAGGAGAAAGAGAAAAGAGAAAAAGGAGGGGAAAGTGGGAGTTAGGGCAAGTGGAGAAGGGGGATGTATGAGATTTTCATAGTCATTGGTTTAACCTATTCCGTCTTTGTAAACTTGCTTGAAGAGCCAAGTTTTGAGTAGTTTTTTGAACATTTTGGTATTGTTTAGTAGTCTGAAACTGGAAGGAAGAGTGTTCCAGAGGATAGGTCCAGCAATTGAAAAGGATCTTTTTCTGGTGGTAGTTAATTTGGCTGAGGTGAGTGGAGGGATTTCTAGACGTGCTTTATTGGTAGATCTCGTGTTGCGTTGATTGTGGTGAATTTGTATAAGGGAGTTGAGGCAATTGTGGTCAATGTGGTGGACAGAGTTGTGAATCATTGAAAGAGTTTTGTATTCGATTCTTTTTGCTATGGGGAGCCAGTGAAGTTCTTTTAGCACGGGTGAAATATGGTCAGTTCTTTTGAGTCCAGTGAGAATTCGCGCAGTGGCGTTTTGAAGAATTTGTAGGGGGTGTAGAGTAGATTTCGGAAGACCAATCATGAGGGCGTTGCAATAGTCAATGCTTGAAAAGATCAGGGATTGGAGGATGGTTCTGAAGTCTGGTTGATTTAGTAGGGGTTTTAGGTGTTTGAGGATTGATAGTTTGTGAAAGCCTTCTTTAGTTTTCATGGAGATGTGTTTTTTAAGGTTAAGTTGGGGGTCTATCCAGATTCCTAGGTCTTTGACGTGTTCTTTTAGATTGATGGGAGTGTTGTCGATGATAATGGGGTGGTTTAGATGATCACCAGAGATGCTTTTTTCAATCAGCAAACATTCAGTTTTGTCAGTGTTGATGTAGAGTTTTAGTTGGTTTAATAGTAGTTTGATTTTGTTTATGTTTGTGGAAGCGGTTTTAAGAGCATTCTCTATGGAGTTTGATACTGGAATGATTAGCTGGATGTCGTCAGCGTAGAGGAAGTAGGTTATGGAGAGGCTTGATAGAAGTTGGCAGAGAGGTAAAAGGTAGATGTTGAAGAGAATGGCCGATAGCGATGATCCTTGAGGCACTCCAGTTTCAAGTGGGATGGCTTGTGATGTGTGGTTGTTTAGATTTACTTTGTATGATCTATTGTGGAGAAAGGATGTGAACCAATCTAGAGTTTTATTTGATAGGCCAATTTCGGATAGTCTGGAGATTAGTGTACTGTGTTCAACTGTGTCGAATGCAGCTGATAGGTCAAGAAGAATGATGATGTAGCGTTGTCCATGATCAAAACCTCTTAGGATAGTATTTGAAAGGTTGATAAGAAGAGTTTCTGTACTGTGATTTTTTCTGAAGCTATGTTGAGTTGGGTATAAGATGTTGTTAGTATCTAGATGATCAATTAGTTGTTTGAGTGCGGTTTTCTCTATTAGTTTTGCGAGGAATGAAAGGTTTGAGATTGGTCGTAGTTGCTTAGATCGTAGGGGTCAAGATTCTTTTTTTTTAAGATGGGTTTTATAGTGGCGATTTTTAGGTTGACAGGGAGCTCTCCTTCTTCAAGAGATTTATTAATAATAGAAGAGATGATTGGAGCAATGTTGTGTGAGATTTCTTTTAGAGCAAGTGTTGGTATTGTATCAAGTTCGTGTCTGGCTGGGTTAAGTGAATTGATGAGTTTCTCAGTTTCAATGGTTGTTATTGGGTCAAAGTGAGTCCAGGGTGAGATGTCTGGTCGATTTAGCTTTACATTGGAGTTTGTGGTCTTGGTTATTTTTTCAGAAATTTTTTCAGAAATTTTGTTGACTTTGTTTTTGAAGAAGTTTGCGAGATCTTGGCTTAGGTTTTTTTGTGGAAGTTTGGCGTTGTGGTTGTTTACTGCGATTAGGTTATTTACAATATTGAAGAGGGTTTTTGGATTATTTGAAGAATTAAGAATTTTTTTGCTATAGTATTCCTTTTTTGCTTTGTTTATAAGATTTTTATAGTAGGCAAGGTAGGTTCTATATCTTTCAAGTGTTAGTTGACATTTGTTTTTCCTCCAGTCCTTTTCTTTTCATCTGAGAATGGATTTGGTCTCCTTTAGTTGAGGATTGAACCATGGGTTGTTGGTTTGTTTTTGTGATTTGATTAGTTTGGTTCTTTCAGGGTTTATTCTGTTAGCTGCTTCAGTTGTTATATGATGCCAAGATTGAGTTGCACTGTTTATGTTGGAGAGGTCGATTTTTAAAAGTAGTTTTTCGAGTTCTTGTTGGAGTAGATCTGGAATGAAGGGTGGTCGGTATTTAAAGGAGTGAGTGTTGTTAACTTTAGTCTTGTTGACTGTGTTGGTATGAGTCGTACATTGTATGAGAAAGTGGTCTGACCATGGGACTTGAGAATAGGAAATGGATGAATTTGAGAAAAAGTTATTACTGGTGAAGATCAGGTCAAGGGTATGACCAGCTTTGTGTGTTGAGTTGTTGACGAGTTGTGTGAATTGGAGAGTGGAAAGTACATCGAGCAGGGTTTGGCAAGCTTGGGAGGGAGGTATAGAGTCAATGTGGAGGTTAAAGTCTCCCAGGATGATTGTAGGTTTTTTGTTGTTGATTTTTAAAAGGAGAAATTCAATGAGCGGAGATATGTCCTTGTCTAGAACTTTAAGGGGGGCAATAAACTAGGCATATCTGAAGGTTATCTGAGTCGAAGAGGGCTAGTTCAAATTGGTGGGGGAGGGAGATGGGAATTAGTTTCATGTTGAAGTGTTTTTTGATGATCAATAGCAGACCTCCTCCTCGTCGGGATTTCCTTGGAACTGAGAATAGATCATAATTGTTGTTGGTTAGTTGGTTCAATAGTACGTGGTCAGTGGTTTTGAACCATGTTTCTGTTACAGCAATGAAAGCTGGGTTTTGGTCTTGGAGGATGTCTGATAAGAGTATGAGTTTCTTGGAGAGGGCTTGTGCGTTTATGAGAAGGAATGTTAAGTAGAACAGGTTTTTGGTGGTTTCAAATAGTGGAATGTTTATTAGGTGTCGATGCTTTTGTTTTGGTGAAATTGAAGGTGTGAGGATCATATTGAACTGTTGTTGGGTGAGTGTGAGGGGGGAAAAAGTTATGGTGGGGGTGTTTGCAGGGTTGGGATGGTTGAGGGGAGAGGTGAAGGGTTATGAAGGTGATTTCTAGTTTGGAGAAAGTCTGTTGGATTTGTGTGTGGTTTTTTTTTTTTTTTTTTTTTATAAATGGAGCGGATGAGTGAGGCTCACCTATGAGGTGGGACCAGAGTCGTGCGAAAGTGTTTTATCCGGGTGTGAGCTAGAGGGAGGTCAATCAGTTCCCAGTCATATGGTGAAGCTGATGCCAGGTGGAGGTCGGATGGTTTCTTTGGTGGTGCTCTATGAGCTCACGGGGGAAGGGAGACTGTTCCGATGTCAGCACTGGTGAAGATGGCTGCTTGTTGATTTGAACGGCAGAGGAGGCTCAAAACTGTTGGGTAGAGCTGAAGGTAGAGGTTCTGTTAAGGTCTTTCTCGGGGCTGCACGAAGGGGCGCACAAAGGGGCCAGCCCCTTTGTTGCACTCCTTCGGCGCGCGGCGCCGCTGCGAGCCGAATTTAAAACCCTGCAGGGCAAGGTTTGATTGGTTCAGCTGTTTGGTAGGCGGGGTTTCGCGGGTCTCGGCGCGTTTTTTGTTTTCGGTTTTTGCTTTTTTGGATGAAGGCCTGGGTCGCTCTATTGGAGCCGAGGCCGTCCGGGAGGGGAGAGAAAGCAACTGACCTTCCCCCGGCGGGGCTCGGCGCAGATAGCGCAGGTCCTCCCCAGCAAGAGCAGCAGTGAAGAAAAGAAGAAGAGAGAAATGGGAAAGGTGGGAATTGTGAGAAGATTTTGTGGTCTGTATTTAGAATATTTTATCTCTGTTTTTGTGTTGTAATTGTGAGATAAAATGGGTATTTTTTAAATTTGATCTACAAGGAGCATTGTGACAATGTTAGGTTAGATTGGGGTATAGTGAATGAGGTATTGCTTAAGGACTGCGTAAAGGGGCGCGTTAAAGGGGCCTGCTCCTTTGGTCGCGCTCCTTTAGGCGTGCGGCGCCAGGGAGGTTTTCTTTTTAAATTTCTTTGCTTTGCAGCTCCTTGTGACGTCTGAAGGGGGCATGGTTTAGTGCCAATAATTGAGGAAGTGAAAAAAACATAAAAAACCTTCGGTTTCCTATTGCTGGGCGATATCTCAAGCGTCTTCAACTTCCTGATTGTCCTTCCGTTTGGAGCGCGGCACCAGGGAGAAGGTTTTGTTTTTAAATTTCTTTTCTTTGCCGCTCCTTGTGACGTCTGAAGGGGCGTGGTTTAGTGCCGATAATTGAGGAAGTGAAAAAAACATTTAAAAACTTCAGTTTGGAGCACGGCGCCAGGGAGAAGGTTTTCTTTTTAAATTTCTTTTCATCTTTCTGGACGATATCAAGCTTCTACCAGTTAGATTTTTGTGTAGCCTTCTGTTTTCAACCTGGCTACCCCATAGCCTGCAGTTTCTCTAGGTTGTGCTTCCTTTATCTGCCCCATGTTTTCTTCTTATCATCACTCCCCTTGTTGCTGCTTTCAAGGGAGTGAAGGGTGGGATGTTTTGAATACTGGAAACATCCAATTGTTAGGATCTGTGGGTTAGTGGACACTTGGCCCGAGGTGAGAGTTGGTACCGGCCGCAGGGAGGAACCCCACAGGCCCTCACCGTGGGGAGGCGAGGTCAGCTGCAGCAGGAGATACAGTTCAGAGGGAATACACAGTACTTCAGGCAGAGCTGGAGATGCAAGTGCCAGAGCAGAAGCCTCTGACAGGGAAATGCTGGGCAGGCCCTGAGGGGCGGGAAGCGCGAGACAGGGAGTTCTAAAGATGATGGCCCTGAGGGGTGGAGCAGCGTGGCAAGAGAGGCTCTGGTGTGATGATGTAGGCTGACCCGAGGAGCGGAGAAGCCCAAGTCAAGTCTCTGAGGTAGTGACATAAGCTGCCCTGAGGAGCGGGGTTGTGCACGATGGAATCTCTGGAGTGGAACGTAAGCACTGCCCTGAGGAGCGAGGAAGTGCGAGCACAGTCACTGATGTAGAACGAAGGCACAGCCCTGAGGAGCACAGGGGGCGCGGATTGCAGTCACTGGTATAGAACAAAGGCACTGCCCCGAGGAGTAGAGCACACAGGGCCGAGTCTCCCAAGTAGCAAAGCAGTTCAAGGGACAACCTCGAAGAGCGGGGAAGCCAGCAGTCAAGGCTTCTGGAAGGCGCAGGGGCTACCCCGAGGAGCGGGGAAGCCAGGAGGCAAAGTCTCCGACAGGAGCGTGAATGGGCCCCCGAGGAGTGGGTACCCGAATCAGGGTCCAAAGTCGAACAGCACGCAGGAACCACGGGTCCAAGGAGACAGGAGCAAGCACCAGTAGTGAATGAACTCATTGCCAAGTGGATTAGTGCAGGGCCAGGGCGGTGCTTTTGAATCCAGGCTTCGTGATATCATCAATAGGGGACGCCCCTGAGGTTCCCGCCATAGTGTCCTTAAAGGTAGACTCAGTGGCGCGCGCCTAGAAAGGCCCAGAGGATGCATGGAGGCTGGCGGCAACCCAGCCGCCATGATAAGTCCCAGGAGGTAGACGGCATGTGTTGGGAGCAGATAACCACAGCCGTGAGTTTGCCCGGAGAGGAGAGCAGGACAGCACATGACATGAGATGGGTCGGTCGCAGCCATCTGCGACCGACGGTCATAACACCAATGTCCATTACTAACTCTATCCCAAAGATGCTCAAATTCTGTGATTTTACTGGTTTCCACTACTTGTTTATCCAGGCATCTATCACCCTCTCATTAAAAGTATTTCTCATGTTTCATTTGAAGCTTCCTCCACCCAACTTCATATCATGACCTCTTCCACTTCTACTTCCAATACATTTGAAATGTGTCCATACCCTTACTGCCATTAATGATGATGGTGAAGGTCCAAAGTTGAGGCACAAATGATCTTCATTCACAACTATCAACGGGTCCATATTTTAAATCCCTCTTTCCTTCTACCTAATTTGGCAATCACTGCAGCTATGCTGCCTGATTGAGGGCCACAGATAACCATTTCCTCCAGAACCCAGTATATTTGTTCTTAAAGCAAACTTTCCAAGTTGCCACTGAACAATGGCTACAACTCCAACTCCCCCAGATTACAAGAAAATTATCCCAGGCTGCATTTCTAGCTCCTACTGGCACAAGGAATCTAAACCTCCTACTATTTATGTTAATACATAATCTGTTTAATATAATTTTGTACAGAGTTGAAAACTTAAAACATACTTTTATTTGATGAATAATGGATTGTAAATGCTTATCATCTTCAAACATCGTTGTTAAACTCGGTCCTTCTCCACAAATCTTTTCTTCTGGTTTGTTATTGATAATAGGTCTGGTGAACGCATTAAAGTATGAATCTGGTACAAGATTGGCAACAGATAGTACAGTTTCCTGGAACTGATGAATGACTTTGGAAATTCCTTCCTGTTTAAAGTAGAAGACAATTGTATAAACTGTGGAGGGCAGTGGAGATGGGCCAGAAAATATATCACACAATAATTAAAAATATACAAAAATTAAAACTTTGTAAATTTCATTAACAGAGGTCAATGTGAAGTTACCAACATTACTTGCATTCAAATAGCATGAGATTTGATGTGACCCTACATGTTCAAGCCTGCTAAATCAATAATGATAGATTTCATGGTACATTTACTCACAGGTTTACCCAGAATTGTTGGTATTAAAAGAAATCAAAAGCTGAACAGAATATACAGAATAAAGGAATGTATTCACTCCAGATATAAGGCAAGGGAGGGCAGCTGCTAATTTGTGGGCATTAGGGGAAAAGATCTGTTTGAAGTACAAGTGACTGATTAAGATAGAATTCCTAAACCACATTAAACAGCAACTTTTCATACAACTTGAGCATTACTCTCTTTCTAAAATTTGGTATACAGCAGATCAATCACTTCAGTTTAACTGCAAATTACAGTTCTGACCTGGAAGATCATATTTTGGAATTACTGTATCACTTGAACTAGCAGAAACCCATTAAAATTCCCTGGAGGCTTTATTCACTGCCTCTTCCCCAGTCTGAACCCTCTTCCACCCTTCTCAGCCCTATCTCTCCATTTCCTCCACTTCTCTTCAGCCCAACCCCAGCAAACTCTAATCCCCCTCTCCGGCCCATTCTGACCCTCTCTCTCTCCATGCCCACACTTGCAAACCCTTCACCCTCATGGCCTAGTCCCAGCACTCTGCCCCCCTCAGTCCTACCCTAGCACTCCTTTCCCTTTTCTCCCTTCACCAGTCTAGCCCCAGCATACTCTGACCTCTCTGACTCAACCCCAGCACTCCCTCCCCCCTCACTGACCCAGCCCCAGCACACTCTGAACTCCATTCCCTAACCTGACCCCAGCACACTCTGAGCCCCCCTCCCCAGCCTAACTGATCCCTCTCCTCAGTTCAATTCCAGCATATTGCTCCCCTTACCCCAACTGGAACTTAGTACTTCCTTCTTTCCTCACCAGCCTGATCCAAGAACTCCCCTCCCCCCATTTATCCACCCAGACCCAGCAAACTGCTCCTTCCTCCCCAGTCTGACTTCAGCACACTCGGACCCTCTTCCCATTAGTTAGCTACAATAAAATAAAGGGAAAAATAAACATGAAAGACAATAAAAGGAAAGTATGCCCTCCCTCACCAAACCCACTTCAACAAAGGACTAGGAGCCCGCAAAACTCCAATCCAATTCCACCTCCCTCAAAGTCATTTCAACAAAGGACTCCCCAACCCCCAGAAAACCCTTTCTATACCTCTCCCCACCCCAGTCCTTTCCTCTTCATAAGTCCAGGTCTTCCAGGGGCATGAATGATCCCCAGTTGTTCCTGCCCCACTGCTCCATCATTGCACAATGGCCACCAGTCCATATAAAGGTGCTGGCCTCAGATTGACCAGCAGCCATTTCTGCAATGATGGAGCAGTGGGGCAGGAGCAACTAGGGACTGCTCATGCCTCTGAAAGACCTGGACCTATGAAGAGGAAAATACTAGATGGGGAGAATCATGAGGAGGATCATTCAACTTTTTACTTATCTGGGATTTTAAATCAGTCTCAAGCATAGTGATAATAAACTAAAGAGTTTATTATTAACAAGCAGGAACAGTGCATGACAAACATAACAAACAGTCTGCATTGCAGCAAACAGGGAAAACAGAAAAAGTGATTGCAAAGTAATCTTTATTTCTATGGAATTTAACTGCAGAACTAGGCACTGCTCTTTCTTAGTTAAGTAGCAATTCTATTAACTTTGGCAGTCCAACAACAGCTATCTCTCTCTGCTGTTTCCAACTGCTGCCAACCAATTGTCACTTTCTATAAACAGTTTCTAGCTAACACTCTACTCAGATAGCAGCAGTGACATCCATCAGTTGGCTCTGGTGACTGAGGAACAATCTCTTGCTGTCCTGGAAAAGGAGTTCCACATGTCAAATAATATCATTTGTAATCAAACTACTATTTCACCACAAGAGGAATGTAGCAAAGCTTGAGGAATGGTCTAGATTCTAACAGCTAAGATTTAATGATAAAAAATTCAGGGTCATGTATTTGGGTTGCTAAAACCCAATGGTGGAAGTCTTCTATGCATGGAACAAGAGCAGGATCTGGGGATGAATGCATCTGATTAACTCAAGGTGGCCAAACAGGTGTATAAGGAACCAGAAAAAGCCAGATTGATGCTTGGGGACATAGGGAGAGGAATGGTCAGAAGAAATAATGAGGTGATATTACCCTTGTAAAATCCCTGTGAGATCGTATTTGAAATACTGTGTACAATTCTGGGAACTTACATACAAAAGAATATACAGTAAACCAAAAGGTTTATTCAGCACTACTTACCTGGATAAGTTAGGTTTTATCCAACTAAGTAGCAGTAGCTAAATATCCAGCCCCATTGAACCACGACTACTTAGCTAGATAACTAATTATCGAGTTAAATATTTAGGCAGCTAAGGGGCAGGTGAAGTGAGGGCATTCTGGGGAGATGCTGGCTTAGCCAGATAAGTTATCTAGCTAACTCGGAAATTCAAAGTCAGCTGGATAATGTATCCAGTTAAGTCTAATCAGCACATAGGATTGTACTAAAGTTAGTTGGATAAACTTATTTGGCTTACTTTAGCTGGATATATCCAGCAGTGCGGCTGAACTTCTGATTATATGAACTAAGTTATCCAGATAAGTCTATCTGGTTAACTAGGAGAGCTGCATAGTGGCTCAATATCTACCTCTAGATGGAATAGGTCCAGATGTCAAGTACTAACATGGTCAGCGGACTTTATTAAAAAAGTGTATGAGGACAGACATAAAAGTCTATATTCCCTAAAGGCAAAGAGGGATATAGAGGAGCTATGATAAAGATGTTTAAAAACATCTAAGATATCAAGGCATAGCACTGAAGGCTTCTTTCAATTAGAAAGAGTCTCTGGAATGAAGGGTCATGGGATGAGGATGTAATGGAGTAGACTCAGGAGTCATCTAAAAAATATTCCTTCACAAAAATGGTGGTAAATGCATAGAACAGCCTTCTAATGAAGGTGGGGGGGAAAAAGGACATTATCTAAATTCAAGAAAGCATGGGACAAGCACAGGGGATAACTGAAATCATGGTAAGGATTGTAGGACTGAGCAATTAATGTAGATGGGAAGACTAGATAATCCACAAGGTCTTTTTTTGCCACCATGCTTCTATGTAGGAAAGACAAGAAGTTACATGGATCTTCCATGAAATAATTCATGTCCTCCAGGATGACTGGAGCAATAAACTGTACTAACTATATACTTTAGAGATGTGAATCGGAACCAGAATCGATTTGGATTCTGGTTCCGATTCACATCGTATTTTTTTTTTTTCGTCCGGCCCGATCGCGGTTTTGTTTATCGGCTGCGCCCGAGCCGATAAACAAAAACCCCACCCCGACCCTTTAAAACTAATCCCTTAGCTTCCCCCACCCTCCCAACACCCCCAAAAAACATTTTACAGGTACCTGGTGGTCCAGTGGGGGTCCCGGGAGTGATCTCCCGCTCTAGGGCCGTCGGCCCCTGTCACATGGAGGGAGCACTGGATGGCCGGCGCCATCTTTAAAAATGGCACGGGCCATCCAGTGCTCCTTCCATGTGACAGGGGCCGGCCAAAGGCACGGATACCCTGTCACTTGGTAAGGGCAAAGGGCCATCAGCGCCATTTTGATTAGTGGCAGCCGACGGCCCAGGAGCGGGAGATCGCTCCAGGGACCCCCACTGGACCACCAGGTACCTGTAAAAAGTTTTTTCGGGGGTCGGGAGGGTGGGGGAAGCTAAGGGATTAGTTTTAAAGGGTCGGGGTGGGTTTAGGGGTTATTTTTGTGTGCTGTTTTTCCCGCCCTCCCCCAAAACAATAAGATAACCCCCACAAACAATATCATGGGGTTTTCCTATCGTTTTGGGGGAGCCCCCGATTTCTGACGATTTTGAAAATATTGTACGATATTTTCAATCATTCGAAGCCCAATTCACATCCCTAATATACTTCATGGATTAACTGATCCTAGAACCAACAAGCTTGGGGTGGTTATTTAGATCTATTTTTATTGGAAAGCAGAGCTTTCTCCCAGGACAAGCAGGACTACCATCCTGCTTGTCCTGGGAGAAAGCAGAGTTGCTTACCTGTAACAGGTGTTCTCCCAGGACAGCAGGATGTTAGTCCTCACATGTGGGTGACATCATCAGATGGAGCCCTATCATGGAACACTTTTGTCAAAGTTTCTAGAACTTTGACTGGCACACTGAGCAAGCCCAGCATGCCACTAACTCTGCATCCAGCAGGGGCCCCCCTTCAGTCTCGTTTGTAGCAAAATGTACAAGCGAAAAATAAAATAATAAAACGTAAGCAAACCCAACTCCACGGGATGGCGGGTGGGTTTCATGAGGACTAACATCCTGCTGTCCTGGGAGAACACCTGTTACAGGTAAGCAACTCTGCTTTCTCCCAGGACAAGCAGGATGGTAGTCCTCACGTGGGTGAATAGCGAGCTACAGGATGCCCAAATAGAGTGAATCAAACAGCACTCAACGACGTGCAACAGGCACAACAACAGGGGTGCTGTTGGTTATGAGGGCAGCATGAATTTCACAGTGGGTCGCAGGTAGGAAGTTGGGTCATTTTTAAACTAGAAACAAATTACGAAGGACAGACTGGCCAAAGAAGGAATCCTGCCTGCCAGACTTGTCGAGACAATAATGAGCTGCAAAGGTATGGAGAGAGGTCCATGTGGCAGCTCTACAGATTTCAAGAAGAGGCACAGAACGGAGGTGTGCCACTGACGTTGCCATTGCTCTGACCAAATGCGCTTTTACGTGTCCCTGTAGCAGAAGGCCTGCTTGCTGGTAGCAGAAGGATATACAGTCCGCCAGCCAGGTGGACAGGGTCTGCTTGCCCACTGGAACTCCCATTTTGTTTTTATCAAAGGAGATAAAAAGTTGGGTGGACTTCCTATGGGCTGTAGTGCGGTCCAGATAAAAGGCGAGCGCACGCTTACAGTCCAAGGAATGCAGTGCCTGTTCAACTGGGTGTGAGTGAGGCTTTGGAAAAAAGGTAGGAAGTATTATGAACTGATTTAAATGGAAATCAGAAACTACCTTTGGTAAGAATTTAGGGTAAGTGCGGAGTACCACAAGATCAGGGAGAAATTTTGTATAAGATGGGTATGTTACCAGTGCCTGTAGCTCACTGACTCTGCGAGCCGACATTATAGCAACTAGAAAGAGCACTTTCCAAGTGAGATGACGTAGCTTGCAGGAGTATAGGGGCTCGAACAAAGGTCGCATGAACCGTGCTAGTACAACATTGAGGTCCTAAGCTGGAACCGGAGAATGTAGTGGAGGCTTTAGTTGTAGCAAGCCTCTCATAAAGCGCCCTAAAAGGGGTTGCGCTGAAATCGGGGCATCTCCTACACCTTTGTGGTAAGCAGCTATGGCACTGACATGCACTCGGATGGAGGAGGTTTGTAGGCCAGACTCCGAGAGGTACCAGAGTTAGTCCAGGAATCTTGTTGTAGGGCAGGAAAAAGGATCTATTTCCTTTGTTGTGCACCACAAGGAGAATCTTTTCCATTTGGAAGGATAAGATTTCCTAGTAGAAGGCTTTCGTGAAGCTATGAGTACCTGTGACACATTGTCAGAAAGGTTAAGGGATTGCAGTATCAACCTTTCAACACCCATGCTGTCAGAGACAGGGAGTGGAGGTTCGGATGACGCAGCAGCCCGTTGTTCTGCGTTATTAGATTTGGATCTGTGCCCAGGCGACTTGGTTGCTGGAGTGAGAGGTCGCGTAGGATGGGAAACCAAACCTGCCACAGCCAGTGAGATGCTAATTTATTTATTTTTATATGCCGACATTCCATTTGACATGTCACATCGGTTTACAGGGAAACAAGTCGTGCTGGAAACGACAAAGTTTCCTATTGTTTTTACAGATAAACATAGAATAAACTTTAGATGAACTGAGCAAGTTAACAGGAAATTGAGAAAGTTAACAGAGGAAACATGGAAATAACTTTAGATGAACTAAACAGGCTAACAAGTTATAAGGTGTAAGCGGGCACTTAACAGAGGTTAACAAGGAGTAAGGTCGTTTATCAATACATGAATTGTAATGAGGATCATCCGACGCCGCGGGATGGATTCCCGCCGCGGCCCCTTTAAAAACCAGGAAGGCATGCTGGGGAACCGAGGAGTCTGCGGAGGAAGCTCGGGCGCACATGCACTGCCTACTGCTGCGAGGGGGGTCAAACCGGGAGCAGGAGCTGGAAGTCGGGTGTAGTGGGCCCAGATGCGGGCCTGTCACAGACAGCACACACAACATATAACAGAATTAGAAAAGTAACAGAGAAGGGCCACCAAGATGCTAAAGGGGATGGATCAATTCCCCTATGAAGAAAGGCTAAAGAGGTTAGGACTCTTCAGCTTGGAAAAGAGAAGGATGAGGGGAGATATGATAAAGGTCTTTCAAAATAATGAATGGAATGGAACGAGTAAACGTTAATCAGTTGTATACTCTTTTGAAAAGTACAAAGACAGGGGACGTTACTAAGTAAGACATTTAAAACTAATAAGAGAAAATATTTTTTTACTCAAAGCACAATTAAGCTCTGGAATTCATTGCCAGAGGATGTGGTGAAAATTATTAATTGAGCTGCATTTAAAAAAGGTTTGGACGAGTTCCTGGAAAAAAAGTCCATTAACCATTATTAAGGTTGATTTGCAGAAATCCTCTTATTCTTGGAATAAGCAGCTTGGAATCTATCTATACCTTGAGATCCTGCCAAGTACTTGTAACCTGTCTTGGCCTCTTTTGTAAACAGGATTCTAGGCTTGTGACCTTTGGTCTGACCCAGTATGGCAAGTCTTATGTTCTTATGTTCTAATGCAAAAGGGAACATAGAGCCAGTTTCAGTTTATGTCTACTATCACTTTGCATAGAGATAGACATAATACATTGTTAGCTAGTGTAAAAATTAATGCTAGCCAGCTACATAAATGTATTCCTCCAACCCAGCTCTACCCCAGGAATGACCAAAATTTGAGTGTCTATATTTAACTATTAAGCACTAGTAAAATTCGAAAGTCTTCAATCTATTCACCTTACTTGATAGTTACAAGATCATTTTAAAAATGTACCCTATTATAATAAGGTTGATAACACACTATACAAAACAGAGAAGTGGCTATCCCAAATCCCCGTGTAAAAGGCATTACACTGAAGGTCTGTATTTACCCCATTTGTGAATCACATGATTTTTAAATAGAGGGAACAAATGTTTTCCAATTTTTTCACAAACATAATTCAGCTGTAAACTTTTCCAAGTAATAATTTTAGCATGAAACAGAAGAAAAAAAGCTTAAATACTTTAACACTTAATTTTTTCATATGAAATTTGGTTAATAAAAAATTGTTTTTCTCTTGGGCAGTTAAATAGTTCTACCACTCAATATTGATGCTAATACATGACTATATTATCTTCCCTTATCACTTAAAGTAATGTTTTTAGCATTGCTAAACCTGTTGTTTAATTAAGCACCATTTATAATAAAATGTAAAAAATGAAACTAAAGAGACAATTTTCTTGAACAAACCTGGAATTCCTCGAGAGATGGCTCAAACATCATTGCTTGGATGTCCAAAATAATTTCACTGAGAAACATTGGTAGCTCTTCTTCGATCTGACCTCCAGTTGCTGTAACTACCTAAATGTATATATACACAAATATCAAATAATGAACCACAATCAAACTAACATTGTTATTATGTTTAGGACTTACTGAAGCAAAATGCAGTTTATACGGCTCAATTAAGATGACAGATGCAAGAATATGATTTTAAAAATGCACAAAATCAGGAAAATATGGGGTCCATATTCAAAACGTTTGTCCGGCTAAGGGGGTCATTTTTCAAAACGATCGCATGCGAAAAGGGGCTTTTTGCGTGTGATCACTAAAAAGGGACAGCGTCAAGACCGGAACAGGAGGAGTCGGGGCAGCACCGGGGCAGACGCCATGAAGACAGCGTGGACGGCGAAAAGATAAGGAGCCTTTTCGCTTCCAATTTCGCACCCAATAGCACCACCTTTTACGATGGCATAATTGGGTGCGAAAGCCCGTCCGCCCGCCCAATTCATGACGCCACGGTGTCTTCGAAAACCTAGGCCTAAGTTAGGGTTTAGCCGGACAAACATGGGTTTTGAAATTTCCATCAATTTCACCACCCCCAACTTATCTAGCTAAATAGTTATCTGGCTAAAAATTCAGCTGAATAAGTCAAGGGAAATAGCAAGGGTGTCTAGAACAGAACAATATTATCAAGCTAACATAACTGATATTCCACATTATCCAGCTAAGAGCTGTATAACAATAAGACTGACTTAGAGAAGCCTTAAAATTATCTGGGCATATACACCTGGATTACTTAACTGGCTATATTCAGAATATAGCTGGTTAAGTATTATAAAAATAAAGTTCCATGCTTTCAGGCCTGATGCTTCAAACCCCAAATTAATTTAGCTGCAGATTAATATCTATCCCCACCACCACCCCACAATCCTCCTCCCTTCATGATTTTAAAATTTAAAAAACTAATAAGGTCATTCATTAAGCCACGTTAGGGCCTTATAGCATGATAAATGGGCTTTAACGCATCACGTTAGTATGTGAATATGATAATGAGTTTGCAAAAAGCTAGAAAATCATAGAAATGAGGGCCTCCTACCACATTTTGCAGAAAAATAACGCAGAATAATATGGGATTTAACGTGAGAAATAACAACACCTTTTTGATTTTCAGTACAGTGGAAAAAAGTTTTTCTTGTTCCTCGGCGGCCATAATCGCAGATCATCGCTATAATGAGGCCTTCTCTCAGACATACCTACACAGCCCTAGTGGCCCAATAAAATCAGTGTTAGGGGGAAGAGTACTAGTACTGGGATACTGGCTGTTCAGGCTGCTCAACAATTGCCACTACAACAGTCAAGGAAGGTTCAAACTCCTCCTAGGGAAGTACCAGCACTGGAGCCAGAGATTCAAGGCCCTCCGGTGGAGCGCGCTCGTCCACATCAGGAACGCATGCAGGCAGAACAGGGAGCACATATTTCATCCATGCACCACATTGCTGGGGATGCCAGAGGAACACGTGGTTACAAGGTATCGCCTGAGCTCTCAGACTAACATGGAATTATATGAAGAACTCAGAGGGGGATCTGGTCACAGAAACGTCCCGCTCTAAACCAAGCCTCACCAAATTATTGTGCTCCCTGCATTTTAAGGCACCTGGTTCCTTCCAGATAACAGTCGGGATCATCAGGGGAATGTCACAAATATCTTTTTTCTGCTGTCTGGGCCAGGTCATTACAGATGAACATAGCCAAATTAATCATTACATAAGATTCCCTCGTGAAAGGCCGGACTTGCTGGACTTGAAGAGAGGTTTTTAAGCCATTGCCAACTTTTCAAATGTTCTTCTGGGAGCTACTGAGTGCACTCACATAGTCATTCTTTATTCGACAATGAGCAAAAATACCTATTGGAAAGGTGTAAGAGCTTTCCACAGCATTCGACACAGTAAATCATTCCATCCTTCTTAAATGATTATCAGAAATTCGACTCACAAACAAGACCCTCCAATGGTTTTCATCCTACCTATTTAACTGGAACTTTCATGTAAAAGTCAATAGCTCTCTTTCAGATAAAATCCAACTGAAAACAGGGGTTCCACAAGGCTCTGCACTTTCCACTACTTTATTTAATATCTATATGCTTCCACTCTGCCATCTACTCTCCGGTCTTGGACTCATACACTACATTTATGCTGATGATATACAAATACTTATTCCGATTAATGTCTCTATTGAAGCAACTTACAAAAAAACTGCTATGTATTTATCCTATATCAAGCAACTATTAACTCACATGAAACTTATACTGAATATATCCAAAATAGAAATTATATTGTTAGATAGAAAAATATCCATTGACCCATTACCACCTCTGACATCAGAAGACCAACAAGCAGTAATTCATCCCACACCTCATGTCTGTGACCTCGGAGTTACGATATAGAGCAAACTAAATTTTAAGGCACATATTGCAGCAAAGATTAGAGAAGGATATTATAAATTATTAACCTTAAGGAGATTAAAACCTTTTCTGAACCCCACTGATTTCAGATCTGTGTTACAATTTCTCATTTTCGCCGACATCGATTACCGCAACTCAGTTTTTCTAGGATTATCAATGTCTACAATCTGTGCCTTACAAATTCTCCAAAATTCAGCAGCCAGAATCTTAACAGATTCAAAAAACATGATCATATCACTCCGATCCTGATATCACTTAACTGACTTCCCATAAAATATAGAATAGAATATAAAGTTTTAACAATTCTTCATAAACTCATCTATGGAGAACAGACAAGACTGGCTTAATACGTCTATAAAAATACACATTCCACAATGAAACTTACGATTGGCCAACAAAGGCTTATTATCTATCCCCTCAGTAAGATCTGTACAGTTAACTCCAGTAAGAGATAGGGCAATCTCTCTAGCTAGTCCAAAAATATGGAACTCTATACCTGTTGAAACCTGCAGGCAACCAAACCTAAAATCTTTCAAGAAGGAAGTTAAAATACGGCTATTTAGGAAGGCTTATTCTGATAGCAAATGAAAGACCTACAAGTCTTTTCCATCGATTAACTGGCACTATTTTACAATGTTACTATTCACAGGATCTAACCTTTGGCTAATTATATATATGTATTTTACTATCGGTGGTTGTCCTTTTACGATTTGATGTTGTCTTTTATTCATTTATTTTAAATCTTCTTTTAATTTTGACTTGTATTTTAGTTTTTTATTGGATGTAATTTTATATTATTGTTGTAAACTGTTATGATGGCATTTATCGAATGATGGTATATAAAGCCAGTAAGTAAATAAATAATAAATAAATAATCATCGCACCCTGTGGCAGGAAAGAGATCTACCACAACAGAAAGCTCTTCCACTCTATCAATGTGCAAGTGGTCTGTGACGCTCGACTGCGCATCCATGATGTGGTTGCCAGGTACATGGCAACTGCGCATGATTCATTTATACTGAGGCAATCTGGCCTATTTGAACTATTTGAAAATGGCCTCTACGGTGACGGTTGGTTCATAGGTAAAAGTGTTGCTTCTTTCTATAGTCCCTCCCAGCTATCTGTTTCAGGGGGTTATTAGGGATGTGACTGCATCAGTTACATGACAAGTGGCTTGCACAGTTAGGTCAACAAGCCATAGTGCCAGAGCCCAGATTTCTCTTCTCTCCATGCTACAGAGGCTTACTAATGCTATGTGTCCTTACAAAGCACTTTCCACTAAGGTTAGTGTGTGAATGAGCACTACAGACCTTCAACTAGTCAGCTTAAAACAAGCGGCAGTTCAAATCTTCTCTCTTGGAGCTATTGAAAAGCACTTGTCTACCCAAACCTTTTTGGGTGCACAGTGCAGGGATTCCCAGGTCAGGCGTGCCCTGTTAGTGCTCTGTCAGCCCTCAGCCAGCGATGCCCATATTGGTATTCTGTCTGCAGTCCTTCGGCTCTGACAGCCAGGATTTCAGCCACAGTTTGTCTTCAACATCACAAGGGTAGGGTTCAATGGAAGCTGTGGGAGTAGCCTTTTGGGTTAATCCTATTCAGTGTGTCACATCTGACAAATATGTATCTCTGGAGGACATTCTTCTGAACAGCCAGGTACATGAACAATCATATCATGAGGTTGCTGTCTTTCTGCAATCATATCTCTGGCAGCTGTGATGTATAGCTTCAATGTTATAGGAGTAGAAAAACCAAGTAGAGACTGCTTGTTTCTGAATGACATGAACACCCCAGATGCATCTTTCTATTCATGAAGATCTGCCACAGCATAACAAAGTGTTATAGCGTACATATAGTAATCCTGTAAAAGGTGGCATGGACTAAGGGTTTGGAAATAGTTTTGAATCCCTCAAGTCAAGCTAGAGCTTTACTTCTAGTATCATATAGCATGCTGTGAGTTGGCAGTGAGATAACTAAGTCACAGAGATGTGAGTAATGCAACCATTCTCTCTTTGGAACAGAAGATTATGCTATGGTTGCAAGACCTGGCTTCTCATATCCGTCGCTTTTCCAAACATGCCAGCAGATACAAGGTACAACAAGGCCTGTGTCACAGAATGTACCTTAGGAGTTCTCAAAAATAGATTTCGCTGTTTGGACAAAACAGGGGGAGCATTAATGTATGCCCCACCAAGAGAAGCTAAAATAGTGCTGGTTTGCTGTGTATTCCATAATCTGCCTCTATGGTATTGCATCCCAGTAAACATCATTACAGATCACCCGTGTCCCCCTGCAAAAGCTGGGGAGAGCACAGGGACTGGCAGCTAGCTTCAAGAAAGTGTTATACAATGCTACTTTGTCTGTTAGACATCATCTAGTCTTTCCCCTTCCATGAAAGAGAGCCTAGCAGAGTGGTTCTAGCTGGTTTCATATCTATCTTTCTTTTACTCTCATATCCATACAGTCTGGGTCTATGTGTAACACAAGCCATTTAGGTCTAGTTAGGCAATATCATGATAATGGAACAATATAGGTGCAATAGATAGTAGTAGTCACAGTAGACAGAAAATAAACCTAACACCAAAGAGATGAGGATGGCCTAATGTATTCATATAGATTGTCAGTACAAAGGAGTCACATCTTTCCATAGCATTCATGCAGGACTTCCAACACAATGTACATAGTTTGCCATAGCTTGCATCTTCTTGCTTATCTCGGGAACACCTTTGACCCTATCCTAGCCCTCACATATTGGTAAGATGGTCACAAATGTATAATGGAACTCCAGCAAGGCCTGAAGCTACAAGTAGACAGCTACAATCATCAATCACCACAAACTTGACATAATACAGCAGATTCCCTAGCTGATATCCATGTGCATCTGAATATATCCACATGTACATTGGATGCATAGTGTCACATGGGACTGCAAAGTGTCAGCACTGCCTCAGCTGTTTCTGAGGCAGTGTTTGTTTTATAGTGCATAGTTCATATTGGACCTGGAAAAAAATGAAATTTATGTATAGCAAAATTGCTTACCTTGTAATAGGTGTTATCCCAGGACAGCAGGATGTAGTCCTCACATATGGGTGACGTCACTGAAGGAGCCCTATCGCAGGAAAAACTTCTGTCAAAGTTTCTAGAAACTTTTGACTGGCAGCCTGAGGCTACTGAGCATGCCCAGCATGCCATGATATTCTCTGCCACAGGGGTCACACTCCAGTCTCGTATGTAGCAATAAGCTTTAGCAAAAAATAAATTAAGAAAAAATCTGAGACCCAACTCCACAGGGTGGCGGGTGGGTTTCGTGAGGACTACATCCTGCTGTCCTGGGATAACACCTATTACAAGGTAAGCATTTTGCTTTATCCCAGGACAAGCAAGATGCTAGTACTCACATATGGGTGATTAGCAAGCTAGAGGCTGAGTCATTTTGTATTGAGGCAACAGTGAAGTATTGTTGTTGAAATGAGTCAGCCGAAGATCACAGCAGGTTGGTTGTAGAAGGCGTTGGGTTTAAACTGGAAACAAGTTCTTTAAGACAGATTGTCCATAGGCTGAATCTTGTTGTCCTTGTTTGTCCAAACAGTAATGAGCTGCAAAGGTGTGAAGAGAACTCCATGTTGCTGCTTTACATATGTCAATGATTGGCACTGAACGATAGTGTGCTACTGAAGTTGACATTGCTCTTACTGAGTGTGTCTTTACTCGCCCTTGGAGATAAAGGCCTGCTTTTTCATAGCAAAACTGTATGCAATCTGCTAGCCAATTGGATAGAGTATGTTTACCCACTGCTTTCCCTGGTTTGTTTGGATCATAAGAAACAAAAAGTTGATTGGATTTCCTGTGGACTGCAATGCGGTTTAAATAAAAGTATAGAGCACGTTTACAGTCCAAGGTATGTAAAGCCTGTTCTCCTCGGTGAGAATGAGGCCTTGGAAGAATATGGGTAAAACTATGGACTGGTTCAAGTGGAATTCCGTAACTACCTTGGGAAGGAATTTTGGATGTGTGTGGAGAACCACCCTATCATGTAGGAATTTTGTGTAGGGTGCGTATGTTACAAGTGCTTGTAACTCACTAACCCTTCTAGCTGATGTAATGGCTATGAGGAAGATAGTCTTCCATGTGAGAAATTTAAGATCACAGGAATCTATGGGTTCGAAAGGAGAACGCATGAGTCTTGTTAATACCAAATTCAGGTCCCATTCTGTGACTGGTGGCCGAATTGGTGGTTTAAGTTGAGTTCAACCTCTCATAAACCTTCTGACAAGAGGTTGTGTGGAGACTGGGGCACCTCTTATTTTGTTATGGTAAGCTGAGATTGCACTTAAATGTACTCTTACAGATGAAGTCTGGAGACCAGATTCTGAAAGATGGTATAAATAGTCTAGTAGAGAAGTAATGGGGCAAGTGAAAGGATCAATACTCTTTTGCCTCCACCACAAAGTGAATCTTCTCCATTTCGAAGAATAGTTCGTTCGTGTTGAAGGTTTACGTGAAGCTATAAGCACTTGAGATACATTGGTTGAAAAATTGAGCGGTTGTAAAATCAAGATTTCAACATCCATGCTGTCAGGGATAGGGATTGAAGGTTGGGATGGCGCAACTGACCCTGATCCTGAGTTATGAGAGTGGAGCTATTCCCAGACGAATGGGATCCCTGACTGAGAGGTCGAGGAGTGTGGGAAACCATACTTGTTGAGGCCAATACAGGGCTATGAGTATCATGGTCCCTTTGTCCTGTTGTAGCTTCACTAGAGTTTTGGTTATGAGTGGTATTGGAGGATACGCGTATAGTAGGCCTGAGTTCCAAGGGCGAGCAAAGGCATCCTTGGCTGGCTGGTTCTTCTGTTTGTGTAGAGAACAGAATTTGTCTACTTTTGTGATTCAGATGTATGCAAAGAGGTCTATTGTCGGTTGTCCCCAACGTTGGAATATCCTGGTCGCTACTGAGGGATCCAGGGACCACTCGTGTGGTTGGAACTGATGACTGAGTCGATCTGTCACTACATTGTGTATGCCTGCCAGATAAGTGGCCCGGAGGAACATTGAGTGGTTCAGGGCTCAGCCCCAAATCTGTGCAGCTTCTTGACAAAGGAGATACGAGCCCGTACCTCCCTGTTTGTTGATGTACCACATGGCTACTGTGTTGTCCGTTTGGATGAGAACAGTCTTGTGTGAAAGGCAAGTCCTTGAACGCATGCAGCACATAACGTATAGCTCGAAGCTCCAGGAAATTGATTTGAAATGTTGCTTCGAGTTTTGTCCAAGTCCCTTGAGTTTGGAGAGTGTCCATATGAGCTCCCAACCCAAGGTGGATGCATCTGTAGTTAATGTTATCTGTGGGTCTGGTTGTTGGAAGGGTAGGCCCTTGCGCAGATTGTCCCTGTTTGCCCACCAAAGTAGACAGGAGCGTAGCTGGTGGGTTACTTGAATTGGAGAATGTAGTGATTGAATGGCTTGGATCCATTGTGATCGTAATGTCCATTGGGTTACTCTCAGGGCGAGCCTTACCATAGGAGTGACATGAACTCTGGAGGCCATATGGCCTAGTAAGGTGAGAAACTGATGAGCTGTTGCTTGTTTCTTGGAGCAAATTGAGTTTACTAATAGGGATAATGTTTCTACTCGATCCTTGGCTAGAAAGGCTCTTGATAGGATAGTGTCCAAGTCTGCACCTATGAATTGAAGTAGGTGAGATGGAGTAAGATGGGATTTTTGATAATTGATGGAGTGAAGTAGGGAAATTGTTTGACTGAGAGAGGTGAGAGCTCCCTCTTGAGAGTGACTTCTGATGAGCCAGTCGTCTAGATATGGGAAAGACATGCACACTTTGCTTGCGTAAATGTGCTGCTATTACTGCTAGGCATTTTGTGAATACTCTGGGAGCAGAGGCAAGTCCGAATGGCAGTACTCTGTACTGGAAATGTTGATGACCCACCATGAAGCGCAGATACTTGCGGTGAGGAGGGAATATTGGAATGTGAGCATAAGCGTCTTGAAGGTCCAGAGAACAAACCCAGTCTCCTGTTTGAAGAAGTAGAAGCATGCTGCCTAGAGAAACCATCCTGAACTTTTCTTTTTTCAGAAATTTGTTGAGATTTCTGAAGTCTAGGATGGGACGTAGGCCTCCGGTTTTCTTTGGAATGAGGAAATAACATGAATAGAATCCTCTTTCCTTTCTGAGACTGGGTACCAGCTCTACAGCCCTGGCTCTCAGAAGGGTGGATAATTCTATTTGTAGTTGAAGCATGTGATTTTCGCTGAGAAGAGAGTGACTCGGTGGAAAATCGTGGGGAATTGAGATGAAATTGAATTGATATCCTCGGTGTATTATTGATAGGACCCATTGGTCCGATGTTATTGATGTCCAATTGTTGTAAAAGTTGGACAGTCTGCCTCCTACTGGTAGTGCTGACTGAGGATTTGAGTAAAGGCTTTGTTCTCTGGATGTGTTTCAAAATCCAGTAGCAGGTCCAGTTTGAGGAGCTGGTTGGGGCCTAGTTGTTCTCTGTTGCCTCTGTTGTGGTCTTTGCTGGGATCTGGGAGGTCTCGGTCTAGATGCAGGGGGATAATATCTGCGTTGCCTGTAGAAAGGCCACCTGGTCTCTCTTCGTGAGGGCCTGCGGCCAGTATGCGTGGAAGAGTCATGTGGAAGGAGGATAGCTGTCACAAAGTTTCCGTGTGTTCTCGTAACTGTGAAACTGCATCCTGCACCTTGGAGCCAAATAAATTATCTCCAAGGCAAGGAAGATCGACCAGTTTATCCTGCATCTCTGGTCTTAGATCTGAGGCCTTGAGCCAGGCCCACCTTCTGGCACTGATGCCTGATGCAGCAACTCGTGAAGCTGTCTCATAACCATCATAGGCGAGCTCGAACCTCTTGCTTTACCCCCTGTTGATAATAGTTTGTGAAGCTTCCTGGTATTTGTGTGGGCAGTGACGGCACACAAACTCCTCTATTTGTTTCCAGAGGTTCCTCTGGTACTGGGTCATGTATAGGTGGTATGCTGAAATTCTAGAGTTCAGCATTGCCCCTTGAAATACCTTGCGGCCCATTTGATCAGGAATCTGTTGTCTTTCCAGGAGGTGTTGATGAATGGGCCCTTGTTCTTCTGGATTTCTTCTGCGCCGATTCTACAACCACTGAGTGGTGTGGGAGTTGTGTTTTTGATATCCTGGTGTGGATTGTACAAGATAAGTTGTATCTACCCTTTTATTCACCGCAGGAACCGTGCAGGGATGCTCCCAGAGACGTTGCTGTAGTTGCAAGAGGACTTCATGAATAGGAATTGCAACTGTGTGTTTAGGGGGGTCTACAAATTGGAGTACTTCCAAAGTTTGTTGTCTGGCGTCCTGTTCAGCTTGCAGCTTGAAAGGGATGGAATCTGCCATTTCCTGCACAAAAATTGGAAAAGAAAAGTCCTCTGGAGGTGATTGTTTCCTGGCATGAGGTGGTGACGGATCAGACATAAATGCCTCTGATGAGGGATCTGAATCAGTGTCAGACCAAGTATCATAATCTGTAGGGATGATGAGGAGGTGTAGTCCTATGAGGAGGAGGTACACCAGAGGGTCCTGGTAAAGGGTCAGCAGCTGAAATGTCCTCTACCTGCTCTTCTACTGGTTAGATGGCAAGGAGGCTAGTAATTCATGGTATCTCTTGTAAGGATACCATGCAGTGCTGATTCTTCAGACCTTGGAAGCTCAGAAAATGTTGGTAGACGTTGAGTCATCGAAGGTTTTAACTTAATCGACGACTTCGGTCTCAATACCGTTGCTTTCTTAGCCGGAGGTATGGTGGGTGCCATAGTGTACATGGATATCAGTTGTGGAACCGATGGAACAGTCGATGTTGATGTAGAGAGAAATGAAACATCGATACTATAGGAGAGAGTAGTAATCGAAGATGTTGGTGGTTCCGAAGAACTTGGCATCGATGGAAGTTCTGATATCGAGAGAGGCACCGATACGGATGGTAAGGAACCGATGACGTAGTCGTCGAAGACGGCATCGGCATCGGGGTGGTTTGCGGCATCGGTATTTTCGATGGCATCGGGCTTGATGATCGGCATCGGTTGACCGCCGGCATCGGCAGAGCCGCCAACATTGGCGTGAGGGCCGGCATCGGCGTGACCGCCGGCATCGGCGATGTCGCCGGAACTTGTGCCATCACCATTTGCTTGATAAGAACGTCTAAGTCCTGAGTAGTCGGTGGTAATTGTGATGTCGATGTGGGCGTCGACGTTGATGGTGTAGATGATGACACCGTAGACACGGAGGTTAGCGGAACTTCAGAGGGTTTATGCCGCTTTGCAGTCGGTTCTCCCGGGGGGGGGGGGAAGCGACGGGGATGCCGAGGATCGACGATGCCGATGTTTATGCTTAGGCCTCGGTTCCGAGACTGACCTGGTTGATGATGTCGACGGGGCTGGCAATGAAGCATCTCCGGATCCTTCGAGGTGTCGTTTTTTAAGCAGGAGTTTCTTTGTGACTCCTGTTGGAGATGACTTCGTCGAAGTTGACGGTGAAGGAACGAGCTGGAGATGGAAAAGATGAGTCATCTTTTCCTGCCGGAGCTTCCGACCCTTCGGGGTCATCTCTTGGCATTGTTGGCATGATGAAATATCATGCTTTTCACCTAAACAGATCACACATTCGAGATGTGGCTCTGTTACTGACATGGTCCGGTTACAGACCAGGCATTTTTTGAAGCCCAAAGCCATGTTTGTATCGACAGCCGTAGATGAAAAGTTTTTGTGAAAAAAGAATCAATGAGAAAAGCGAAATCACAATTAGTTTTGTCACCGTCTGGTGACAATTGTGAAGAGAGACCCGATCTGGGAAAATATAAGAAAATGAAATAACTTTTTTAGTCAAAATTGTGAGAAAAACTCACAGGGCTCCTGTCACCGCGATGCTGATGGCAGAGTGGAAAAACGAAGACTTGAGTGAGACCCCTGAGGTAGAGAATATCATGGCATGCTGGGCATGCTCAGTAGCCTCAGGCTGCCAGTCAAAAGTTTCTAGAAACTTTGATAGAAGTTTTTCCTGCAATAGGGCTCCATCAGTGACGTCACCCATATGTGAGGACTAGCATACTGCTTGTCCTGGGATAATGCCAACTCAGCAGTCTATATCATAACAAAATTGCTAGTTCCGCCTATGGAGCATATCAGATTGTTAAACTCCTCCCACTCCAGGAGCTAATTATAACAGATCGCTAACTCCCATCTGCTTGCTCCTCCCATCAGCATAGCAGATTCTAACAGATTGCTAACTCCTCCTCTCTGGAGGAGCAGATTCAGTTAAAAGCTATTAACCTAGAATGACATGTCACAGGTAGAAATTGGGAAATACTGTGATGTCAGGGCACAGCAAGAACTTTTGCCTGTCCAGCTCAGGGCTAGTCATGTTGTCCTGCTTTATGTAGGTACATAAAACATCTGCAGAGTAGTTTGCTTGTTCTGATTGCTAGAAGCAGTTACAGTCCGTATCCTATCTGTGGCCACCCTTAAAGCCCATAGGCTGAGAAGTCCATGGGAGATAAGTTTGCAGAATTGACATTTTCCTAGCTGAGTTGTAACCTTTCAGGTCTTTTCAGGTTTGAGGCCCTTCCTTGTGCACATGGCTAAAGCCAATGTGTGCTAATTGGGTGCCAACAATGCATTCACGAGAACATGCACTGTGTGGGCACCCAATTAACACAGATTGGCTTTAGACACAAGCAATTCTGAGCTTCCATTCTTTACGATGGATGCCACAGCTATGCTAATGTGTAAGCAGGAAGAAAATGGCCTCATGCATTGTAACCAAACATTCCACCTTGGCCTGACAAAGGGGAGTATAACAATTTGCAAAATGAGAGTTCAGATATGCAGTGCCACTTTGCCAGATGAGTAGATATCTACCTGTAGTGTACACCTCCCCCACCCCAGCATCTGAGGCTCTCCCACCCGGTACCTGGAGTGGGCCTATTTGTATTGGGGGGGGGGTTGCTTGGTTGGAGGAGCTTTAGTTGCTGGGGAGGCTGTGATATTTGGGAGGGTGATTTGAATGATGTAAACTTATTTGGGGGATGGAGGGAAGGGGGAGGACAAATGGTGCCATCATGCCAGGTACTTTCATATTCACCTGATAAATGGATTGGGGAAGGATTCTGGGCCAGCGGATTGATGATACATGGGGGCAGGGGTGGCGGGAGGACTAGCAGGAACCCTATTTTATGTTCTCTTTTTCTAGACAAAAGCCTACTTACCCACTTATCTGTAGAAGATATCCTTGTAACTAGACAGTGAGCCTGGCACACAAGGCCGCACCACTTGAGGCTTATTCTGCCTCTGGCAGGTTAGGCCTACAGATAATCTGCCTTATGTAGCCGCATAAATTTTGGGTGCATAGATTAGGTGGCAATATTATCCTGCTGATTATAGAGGACAGGTCCTGCCGCTAACTGTAGCTGCATCACCTTTCAACTAGCTAGCCTAATGATTATCTACCTCTGTCTATTTGCAGACTGTAAGAACACCATGTCATGTCACTGTGTTCAGATCGACAACCCAAGGCAGTGCAGGGGTGGGAGCCAGTCTGTTGAAATCTGTCTGGTCCTAAGCAACAGCAGACCTCATAATTGCTCTTGGGCAGTGGGGAATCTCAATCTCCACACCTCTGTAACTCCTCCTCAGTTTTATTATTTATTTATTTATTTATTTATTTTAGATAATGTCATTTCAAAAGAAAATCACAACGGTTTACAAAAGCAACATTCACATTCTAGGTCAGCATTGAAAATCTAGGTCTATACAACAAGAAGTAAACATTCATAATCTATGTCTTTACAACAACAAATACATGTTCTAGGTCAATAATACATCAGATACATGTTAATTAGGGGCTGCAACAGTAGTTTGTTATACATAAGTTCCAATTCGATAACCATCATGTTTTAGTCAGTGAGTTGTCATGATGCACTTCACATCTCTCATTACTTTTAGTCATTCTACTAACATTTATGATTTTTTATAGTGGTTATCTGCATATTGATAATCTAAGTTAAATCATATGCATTTTTGAAGAGCCATGTCTTTACTTCACATTTGAAACTTTTTCTTTCTGTTATTAGTCATAACGCCTCTGATAGAGAGCTCCACAACTTGGGACCTGCTATGGAAAACATTCAGTCTCTTATGTTAGGGTCCGTGCGTTAGTGGGCCCTTGGCCCGAGATGAGAGTTGCAACCGCCCATGGGGAGGAGCCCCACTGGGCCTCACCGTCGGGAGGCGAGGTCTGTAGCAGCAGATGACACAGCCCAGAGAGAATACGAAGAGAGATAGGCTGGGATGTGGGTGCAAGTGCCAGAGTAGGAACTCACTGTGGTGAAGTGAAGTGCAGAGCAGGCCCCGAGGAGTGGGGAGTGCGAGGCAGAGCTCAGGAGGAGTGCTGAGGGGACGACCCCGTGGTGCAGAGCCGTGTGATGAGTCAGCACAGGAGAAATGACTTAGGCTTAGCCGAGGAGTGGGGACGCCCGATGGAGTCTCTGGCAATGCACGAGGGCACTGCCCCGAGGAGCGGGGAAGTGCAAGCAAAGTCACTGAAGTGAATCAGGATGCTGCCCCCGAGGAGCGGGAAGTGCGACACAGTCACTGAAGTACACAAGGCCCTAGCTCGAGGAGGGGGAAGCGCGGCCAGTCACTGAAGAACACAAGGCACTGCCCCAAGGAACAGGAGTATGGCACAGTCAATGAAGAACACAAGGCACTGCCCTGAGGAGCAGGAAGTGCGACACAGTCACTGAAGTAGATAAGCAATGGCCCACGGAGCGGGAAACACCAAACCTGAGTCTCCCAAGTAGCAGTGTAGGTCCAGGAGCAACCCCGAGGAGCGGGAAAGCCGGCAGGCAGGGCTTCAGAAGCACAGGAGCCTTCCCTAGGAGCGGGGTAGCCAGAGACAGGAGCGAGCCTCCGAGGTGCGGGTACCCAAGAGAGTGCAGGATACGGGAACCACGGGTCTGATGAGACTGCAGCAGGAATAAGCAATGAGGGAACTCGTTGCCAAGTTGATTAGGGCTAGGCCCGGGTAGTGCTTAAGAGTCCAGGGCTAGTGATGTCATCAGGAGGAGATGCCCCTGAGGTTCCTGCCCTAGCGTCCTAATAGGTGGGCCGAGTGGTGCGCGCGCCTAGGAAGGCCCAGAGGAAAGATGGAGGTCGGCGGCATCCCTGCTGCTATGAGGAGTTCTGGAACAGGGCGACATGCATTGGGAGCGATAGCTACGGCCACGAGTTCACCCAAAGAGAGA